>NC_052097.1:3923928-4577500 GCF_015852505.1 Tachyglossus aculeatus | reverse complement strand
AATCCATCACTTTTTGCTTTAAAATGGTATTTGTTAAGTGCTTACTTTGTGCCAGGCTCAGTGGAAAGAGTCCGGGTTTGGGAGTCAGAGGTCATGGGTTCTAATCCCGGCTCCGCCAATTGTCAGCTGTGTGACCTTGGGCAGGTCACTTCACTTCTCTGAGCCTTAGTTCCCTCATCTGTAAAATGGGGATGAAGACTGTGAGCCCCACGTGGGACAACCTGATCACCTTGTATCCCCCCCCCCCCCCCCAGCGCTTAGAATGGTGCTCGGCACATAGTAAGTGCTTAACAAATGCCATTATTATTATTATTATTATTGTTCTAAGCACTGGCCTGGATACAAACTAATCGGATTGGACACAGTCTGTGACCCACATGGGGCTCACAATCCCCATTTTACAGATGAGGTAACTGAGGCCAAGAAAAGTGAAGTGAACCCCCTCCTTCCTCTCCCCCTCCTCCCCCTCCCCATCCCCCCGGCCTTACCTCCTTCCTCTCCCCACAGCACCTGTATATATGTATATATGTTTCTACATATTTTTTACTCTATTTCTTTCTTTATTTATTTTATTTGTACATATCTATTCTATTTATTTTATTTTGTTAGTATGTTTGGTTTTGTTCTCTGTCTCCCCCTTCTAGACTGTGAGCCCGCTGTTGGATAGGGACTGTCTCTATATGTTGCCAACTTGTACTTCCCAAGCGCTTAGTACAGTGCTCGGCACACAGTAAGCGCTCAATAAATACGATTGATTGATCGATTGATTACAACAATAAACAGACACATTCCCTGCTCACAGCAGCTTACAGTTTAGAGGGGGAGATGCCATTAACATAAATAAGATAAGTTAGATATGCACATAAGTGCCATGGGGCTGTTCCACACGGGGCTCACATGGGACTCCGGTCTTCATCCCCATTTTCCAGATGAGGTAACTGAGGCCAAGGAAAGTGAAGTGAGCACCCTCCTTCCTCTCCCCCTCATCCCCCTCTCCATCCCCCATCTTACCTCCTTCCCTTCCCCACAACACCTGCATCTATGTATATATGTTTGTACATATTTGTTACTCTATTTATTTTACTTGTACATATCTATTCTATTTATTTTATTTTGTTAGTATGTTTGGGTTTTTTTTCTCTGTCTCCCCCTTTTAGACTGTGAGCCCGCTGTTGGGTAGGGACCGTCTCTGTATGTTGCCAACTTGTACTTCCCAAGCGCTTAGTACAGTGCTGTGCACACAGTAAGCGCTCAATAAATACGATTGATGATGATGATGATGATGATGACCCAGCAGACAAGTGGCAGAGGCAGGATTAGAAGCCAGATCCTTCGGACTCCCAGCCCGTGGTCCATCCACTAGGAAACTCTGCTCTTCGACTGAAAACATTCGGATAGGAAACCTTTCCTTCTCCCCGAGAGGGAAAGAACGGGGGGCCGTGCCATCTCCGACATCAACCGGGATCCCCACGGGGGCACCTGATCCCAGCCAAACCTCCCTGCTGAAATGCGTATTTTGGCCCCGTCTTCAAGGGCCTGGGAAGAAATCCAGGCCTTGGCTTGGCCCAGAGATGCGTCTGTCCTTATTAGCGCTGTTTGCCCTGAAAAGGCCAAAGCCTGAAGCAAGCCTAAAACAGATCGAGATCGGGCCCGAGGGAGGGAGGAATCTACTTTGAGGAAAAACTTCCCAGAGCGAGGACTCAAACGGATTTCCAGCGGGCTACACGGGGTACGGGCAGAACCCGGGAGGATGGATTGCTGGGGAAAAAAAGGAAGCCTCTTGTACATATTTACATTTTCTACTTATTTTATTCTGTTAATATGTTTTGTCTTGTTGTCTGTCTCCCCCTTCTAGACTGTGAGCCCGCTGTTGGGTAGGGACCGTCTCTATATATTCATTCATTCATTCAATCGTATTTATTGAGCCCACTGTTGGGTAGGGACTGTCTCTATATGTTGCCAATTTGTACTCTCAAGCGCTTAGTACAGTGCTCTGCACATAGTAAGTGCTCAATAAATACGATTGATGATGATGATGATGATTGAGCGCTTACTGTGTGCAGAGCACACACACACACACACACACAGAATATTTATTCGGTTAATATGTTTTGTTCTGTTAATATGTTTTGTTCTGTTAATATGTTCTGTTAATATGTTTTGTCTTGTTGTCTGTCTCCCCCTTCTAGACTGTGAGCCTGCTGTTGGGTAGGGACCGTCTCTAGATGTTCATTCATCCATTCAATCGTATTTATTGAGCACTTACTGTGTGCAGAGCACACACACACACACACACAGAATATTTATTCGGTTAATATGTTTTGTTCTGTTAATATGTTTTGTTCTGTTAATATGTTTTGTCTTGTTGTCTGTCTCTCCCTTCTAGACTGTGAGCCTGCTGTTGGGTAGGGACCGTCTCTAGATGTTCATTCATTCATTCAATTGTATTTATTGAGCGCTTACTGTGTGCAGAGCACACACACACACACAGAATATTTATTCGGTTAATATGTTTTGTTCTGTTAATATGTTCTGTTAATATGTTTTATTTTGTTGTCTGTCTCCCCCTTCTAGACTGTGAGCCCGCTGTTGGGTAGGGACCATCTCTAGATGTTCATTCATCCATTCAATCGTATTTATTGAGCGCTCACTGTGTGCAGAACACACACACACACACAGAATATTTATTCTGTTAATATGTTTTGTTCTGTTAATATGTTTTGTTCTGTTAATATGTTCTGTTAATATGTTCTGTCTTGTTGTCTGTCTCCCCCTTCTAGACTGTGAGCCCGCTGTTGGGTAGGGACCGTCTCTATATCTTCATTCATTCATTCAATCATATTTATTGAGCGCTTACTGTGTGCAGAGCACTGTACTAAGCGCTTGGGAAGTACAAGTTGGGAACAGATAGAGACGGTCCCTACCCAACAGCGGGCTCACAGTCTAGAAGGGGGAGACAGAGAACAAAACAAAACATACTAACAAAATAAAATAAATAGAATAAATATGTACAAATAAAATAGAGTAATAAATACGTATAAACATGGCCAACTTGTACTTCCCAAGCACTTAGTACAGTGCTCTGCACACAGTAAGCGCTCAATAAATACGATTGAATGAATGAATGAATGAATGAATAGAGGTCATCAGACTTGATGTTCGTTCATTCAGTTGTGTTTACTGAGCGCTTACTGTGTGCAGAGCACTGTACTAAGTGCTTGGGAGAGTACAAGCAGACACATTCCCTGCCCACAATGAGCTCACAGTCTAGAGAGGGAGACAGGCATTAATAAATATATATAAGTAAATAAATAATAAATCAATTACAGATATCTACATATGTGCTGGGGGGACAGGAGGGAGGCTGAATTGATCCTACCTCGCGGTGTGTTGATGAGAAGCAGTGTGGCCTAGGGGAAAGAGCGAGGGCCTGGGATTCAGAGGACCTGGGATCTAATCAATCGTATTTATTGAGCGCTTACTGTGTGCAGAGCACTGTACTAAGTGCTTGGGAAGTACAAGTTGGCAACATATAGAGACAGTCCCTACCCAACAATGGGCTCACATCATCATCATCATCATCAATCGTATTTATTGAGCGCTTACTATGTGCAGAGCACTGTACTAAGCGCTTGGGAAGTACAAATTGGCAACATATAGAGACAGTCCCTACCCAACAGTGGGCTCACAGTCTAAAAGGGGGAGACAGAGAACAAAACCAAACATACTAACAAAATAAAATTAATAGAATAGATATGTACAAGTAAAATAAATAAATAAATAGAGTAACAACTATGTACAAACATATATACATATATACAGGTGCTGTGGGGAAGGATAGGAGGTAAGATGGAGGGGTGGAGAGGGGGACGAGGGGGAGAGGAAGGAAGGGGCTCAGTCTGGGAAGGCCTCCTGGAGGAGGTGAGCTCTCAGTAGGGCCTTGAAGGGAGGAAGAGGAAGAGAGCTAGCTTGGCGGATGGGCAGAGGGAGGGCATTCCAGGCCCGGGGGATGACGTGGGCCGGGGGTCGATGGCGGGACAGGCGAGAACTCCGCCGCCTGCCTGCTCTGTGACTCTGGGAGAGTCGCTTCACTTCTCTGGACCTCAGTTCCCTCCTCTGTAAAACTGGGATTCGGTACCCATTCGCTTTCTCCCTTAGACAGGGTGTCCCATTTGGGACAGGAACTTTGTCCAACCTGATGATCTTGTGCTTATCACAGTGTCCAATTCAGTCAGTGCTCGGCACGAGGTAAGCACTAAACAAGTACTACTACTATTATTATTATCATTATTACTACTAATAATAACAATAACAAACTGTGGATAAAATGCCAACAGGGTGTTCTTTCATAATAATAATGAGGGTATTTGTTAAGCACTTACTAGGTGCCAAGCAATGTTCTAAGCGCTGAGATAGATACAAGGTAATCAGTTTATCCCACTTGGGGCTCACAGTCTTAATCCCCATTTTACAGATGGGGTAACTGAGGCACAGAGAAGTTAAACGACTTGCCCAAAGTCACACAACAGACGAGTGGTGGAGCTGGGATTAGAACCCAGGTCCTTCTGACTCTCGGGCCCATATGCTCTATCCACAAGGAATGCTGCTTTCCGAGAGTTTATACGGTGCCTGGCACATAGTAAGAGCTTAACAAACCCCATAAAAAAGTAAGCGCTCAGTAAATTTATTCATTCATTCATTCATTCATTCAATTGCATTTATTGAGTGCTTACTGTGTGCAGAGCACTGTACTAAGCGCTTGGGAAGTACAATTCAGCAACAAATAGAGATAATTCCTGGCCACAATGAGTTTAAATACAACCGACTGATCGACTGAAGCCAAACTGAGTGGTCAGGGTGGATGTTTATTATTTATTTATTTATTTATTACTCTATTTATTTATTTATTTTACTTGTACATATCTATTCTATTTATTTTATTTTGTTAATATGTTTGGTTTTGTTCTCTGTCTCCCCCTTCTAGACTGTGAGCCCACTGTTGGGTAGGGACTGTCTCTATATGTTGCCAGCTTGTACTTCCCAAGCGCTTAGTGCAGTGCTCTGCACACAGTAAGCGCTCAATAAATATGATTGATTGATTGATTGATGTTCATTCATTCATTCAATCGTATTCATTGAGTGCTTACTGTAGGCAAAGCTCTGTACTAAGTGCTTGGGAGAGTACGAAGCAGCGTGGCTCAGTGGAAAGAGCCCGGGCTTGGGAGTCCGAGGTCATGGGTTCGAATCCCGGCTCTGCCACTTGTCTGCTGTGTGACCTTGGGCAAGTCACTTAACTTCTCTGAGCCCCAGTTCCTTCACCTGTAAAATGGCGATTAAGACTGTGAGCCCCACGTGGGACAACCTGATCCCCCCCAGCGCTTAGAACAGTGCTTTGCACATAGTAAGCGCTTAACAAATGCCATTATGACATTACGATACAAGAAATAGACACATTCCCTGCCCACAATGAGCTTACAGTCTAGATGGGGGGAGACAGACATTAATAGAAATAAATTACAGATATGATGTGATGTGGAATCGTCCTCGGGAGACGATGAAGTGAACGCAGCGGCCGGGGGAGGAGGGGAAGGGGGGACCCAAATCTGGCCTAAAGGAATATCCAGCTGGGATCCCGGAGGATGAAGACTGAGGAAAACAGCCCCAGCCTCCTGTTTTCCCAAAGGACCGTGTCATGGCCCCGCTTCCGGGAGAGGTTCATAATCCGCTTAACCGGGGTGACTTTGACTGGTTTAATTTAGAGGGATGTGGTGAGGGCTGAGCCCTCCCTGTCACTGATAGAGTCGACGGAAGGCCGGGCCTGGATCTTCCCCGGGAAGAGAACGTCGAGCCTAAGTAATGAAGAGCGCCGCTCGACTGGGAAAGCAGGCCACGCGGTCGATGCGGTGGGTGTCACGGACACCTTGTTGCTCATCTTAATCAGAGTAATTGTTCGGGGAGGGGACGAACAGGAAATGAACGCCCCCGCCACCACTTCTGACGAGGACAACGGGCTCCATTTGACCTCGCCAGGCTGAGAGCCGGTAGCGTTTCTCCCTGGCCCGTGTGGAGATTCCGGGTGTCAGGACGGCTCCTCATTTGCGACGTGCGACAATTTCCTTCCCGCGGAGTCAATAGACTGGAAACAGCGCTCGGAAAATGGGATCATCTTAACTAAAGCCGGCCTCTACCTTCCCCGGGAGCGCAGTACCTGCTTCGCCGCCCCCCTCCTTTTAATAATTTGTATGTTTAGGTGTTCGGTCAATTTACTCTACACTTGTAATGTCTTATAGCCGAGACCATCAATCAGATTCGGTGTGACAAAAATATCCTGCTACAATATTACAGGTTATTAAAGGGATGATGGGGACAGGCTGCATGCATTTACCAAGCGCTTTTTTTTTTCTTTCTCATTTCAGGGAAGCTGTCAGAGGCCTAAACCGGTGATTCATCTTGTCTTTCGCGGGCAACAGGTAGCAGCTGAGAGGGGACTTTGATAAACCACTATCTTGCATATTCTCCCACTCCCATCCCGTTCCCCCTCAGTCTCATCTCTCTCTCTCCCTGCACTTCCTTCCCCTTTTTCCTTTGTTTCTTTCTTCTCTTCTCTCCCTCCCTCTCTCTCCCCTCTATTCTTGAAAACAGTCCTAGAGGATTTGGGAAAAGCTAAGAAGGCTTAGCTATCCATCCCACCCCCCCTCAGGGTGCAGACACTTTAACACTTATTTTAATGTCTGTCTCTCCCTCTAGACTGTAAGCTCGTTGTGGATGGGGAACAGGTCTGTAATAGTGTTATATTTTACTTTCCAAGCGCTTAGTACAGTGCTGTGCGCATGGTAAGCACTCAATAAATGCAATTGACTGACTGATTGGAAGAAGTGATAGGCGGTGCCGTGAATTAGCTCCCAGGGGAAGCGTAGAACAGTTCTCCAGTCCTTAGAGCAGTGCTTGGCACATATTAAGCGCTTAATAAATGCCATTATTATTATTATTATTAATACTCTGTCTCTTGCCATTTACAGGAGCAGTGTGTTTGTAATGGTATTGGTTAATATTAATAATCACAGTAATAACTATGGGGTTTGTTAAGCACTTACTGTGTGCCAGGCATTGTACTAAGTGGTGCGGTGGATAAGAGAAAATTGGTTTGGACGCTGTCCCTGTCCCACGTGGGGCTCACTGTCTTGCTTCCCATTTTACAGATGAAGTAACTGAGGCACAGGGAAGGGAAGTGACTTGTCCAAGGTCACACAGCATGCTTATTATGTACTAAGCATCGGTTTGCTGATGGAGGCTTGGCCAAACCCAAAGGCAGCTCCTGCTACAGGTTCCAGAAGCTCACTTAGGCCGGGGGGAGTAGAGGCCAAGCAGAGGGACTGACGTTTCACTGTGAGCACAGGTAGAGGGGAAGCCTGAGAGGAAATCAGTCAATCAATCAATCAATCAATCAATCGTATTTATTGAGTGCTCTACTGTGTGCAGAGCACTGTACTAAGCGCTTGGGAAGTACAAGCTGGCAACATATAGAGACAGTCCCTACCCAACAGCGGACTCACAGTCTAGAAGGGGGAGACAGAGAACAAAACCAAACATACTAACAAAATAAAAGAAATAGAATAGATAGGTACAAGTAAAATAAATAAATAAATAAATAGAGTAATAAATATGTACAAACATATATACATATATACAGGTGCTGTGGGGAAGGGAAGGAGGTAAGATGGGGGGGGATGGAGAGGGGGAAATCCATCATCCGGTTAATCAATGAAATATAATAATAATAATAATAATGGCATTTATTAAGCGCTTACTATGTGCAAAGCACTGTTCTAAGTGCAGGGGAGGTTACAAGGTGATCAGGTTGTCCCTCGGGGGGCTCACAGTCTCAATCCCCATTTTACAGATGAGGTAACTGAGGCCCAGAGAAGTGAAGTGACTTGCCCAAAGTCACACAGCTGGCAAGTGGCGGAGCCGGGATTTGAACCCATGACCTCTGACTCCAAAGCCCGGGCTCTTTTCCACTGAGCCACGCTGCTTCTCTGATATATATTGAGTGCTTACTATGTGCAGAGTGCTGTACTAACCGCTTGGAAGAGTACAGTACAACAGAATTAGCAGACACGTTCCCTGCCCGTGACGAGTTTACAGTCTAGAGACTAGAGAACCGAGAGGCAGTGTGGCCCAACGGATAGAGCACGGGCCTCGGAGTCAGAAGGACCTGGTCCTTATCCCGGCTCCGCCAACTGTCTGCCGTGTGACCGCGGGCAAGTCACTTCGCTTCTCCGGGCCTCAGTTACCTCATCTGTAAAATGGGGACTAAGACTGTGAGTCCTATGTGGGGCAGAGACTGCTTCCAACCTATCTCGTTTGTACTCCATCATCATCATCATCATCAATCGTATTTATTGAGCGCTTACTATGTGCAGAGCACTGTACTAAGCGCTTGGGAAGTACAAATTAGTACAGTGCCTGGTTCATAGTAAGCGCTTAACAAATACCTCTATTATTTTTATTAGGGCCTCTGACTCCCCAAAACGTGCTTTAGCCACTAATAATAATGATGGTATTTGTTAAGCGCTTACTAGGTGCAAAGCGCTGTTCTAAGCGCTGGGGAGGTTACAAGGTGATCAGATTGTCCCAAGGGGGGTGCTCACAGTTTTAATCGCCATTTTACAGATGAGGTAACTGAGGCCCAGACAAGTGAAGTGACTTGCCTGAAGTCACACAGCTGACAGTTGGCGGAGCTGAGATTTGAACTCATGACCTCTGACTCCAAAGCCCGGGCTCTTTTCACTGAGCCACGCTGCTTCTCCCAATAATAATAATGATGGCATTTGTTAAGCGCTTACTATGTGCAGAGCACTGTTCTAAGCACTGCGGGGGGAGGAATACAAGGTGATCAAATTGTCCCACATGGGGCTTACAGTCTTAATCCCCATTTTACAGACGAGGTAACTGAGGCTCAGAGAAGTGAAGTGACTTGCCCAAGATCACACAGCAGACATGTGGCGGAGGTGGGATTCGAACCCACGACCTCTGACTCCAAAACCCGGGCTCTTTCCACTGAGCCACGCTGCTTCTCAGGGTCACAATGCTTCCTGCGTGGCTTCGTGAGAACATTTAAAACGATGCCCCTAAAACCAGAACTCGATCTCCTAACTCTAAATCCGTCTACCTGATATTTGCCCCTAGACAATCAGGTAGATGTCTGCCAATAACAATAATAATAATAATTATAATTGCGACATTTGTTAGTTCTTACTATGTGCCAAGTCCTTTCTCAAGTGCTGGAGTAGATACAAGCTAATCAGATCGGACACGGCCCCCGTCCCACGTGGGACTCAGTCTAAGAGGGAGAACGGGTATTTAATCTCCATTTTCCAGACGAGGAAACGGAGGCACGGGAGGAGGAAACAGAGAAGTCGAGCGACTTGCCCAAATTCACCCAGCGGGGAAGTGGAGGGGCTGAGATTAAAACTCAGTTTTCCAATGGGCACAACGGCGGTATTTAGGAGCTGGCGAATTTTTCCGAAGATGCATCAAATTAAGACAGACAACTCGTCGACTCCCTTTGACGGCTCTTGGAAGTCCGTTGTCGGGTAGGGACCGTCTCTACATGTTGCCGACTTGTACTTCCCAAGCGCTTAGTACAGTGCTGTGCACACAGTAAGTGCTCAATAAATATGATTGAATGAATGAATGAATGAATGAAAGTGTGTCATCTTTTCATTGGGGGAAAAAACACCTACATCTGCTGCTTCTCTCCCACCTGTTTCCAGACAGGGATGTCTAGACCAACGCGGGACCAGAAGCAAATAAATTAGGATCTCTTTATTGGAAAATGAACAGGGAGCGGCTCCAAAGGCAGATTCTTCTGATAAGTGGCACGCACACACACACACACACACACACACACACACACAAACACACTTGTTCCTTGTTAGCTCTTCATGTAACCGATTCAATCTCCGTCTCTCAGATCGATCTCCCTAGGCAAGGAAACAACAAAGCAGCTCCTCTCCCAGTGAAGCCCAGAGATGTTATCCTAAATGCTCATGTTCAAAACCCAATCAAACTATCAGCTCCCGGGACTCAGTCAATAAAACAACTGACATTTATACGAATCCCGAGATTCGACCAGCCTTCCTGGTGCTTTAATGCCGCAGAAAGGGCAGTCAGTCTTGCTTCTGGACCTTAATGACTCGGCGACCAATTAGGGATGAGCTTAAGGAATAAATTCCCATCATCATCATCATCATCAATCATATTTATTGAGTGCTTACTGTGTGCAGAGCACTGTACTAAGCGCTTGGGAAGTACAAGTTGGCAACATATAGAGACAGTCCCTCCCCAGCAGTGGGCCCAGGCAGATACAACACAGATAACCACGTGTTTTAGCATTTTGGGAGCAATCTACTTCATAATAATGATGCTAGCGGTATTACTAAGCGCTTGCAATCAATTGCATTTATTGAGCACTGCCTGTATGCAGAGCACTGTACTAAACACTAAGCCCCTGTATATATGTTTGTACATATTTATTACTCTATTTATTTATTTGTTTTGCTTGTACATATCTATTCTATTTTATTTTGTCAGTACGTTTGGTTTTGTTCTCTGTCTCCCCCTTTTAGACTGTGAGCCCACTGTTGGGTAGGGACCGTCTCTATATGTTGCCAACTTGGACTTTTCAAGCGCTTAGTCCAGTGCTCTGCACATAGTAAGCGCTCAATAAATATGATTGATGATGATGATGATGAAACACTTGGGAGAGTGCAACACAACCATATTACCGTCATATTCCCTGCCAGTGACTCTTTGTGCTCGACAAGAGGATAATAATGATATTCACTATCAATCAATCAATCAATCGATCGTATTTATTGAGCACTTACTGTGTGCAGAGCACTGTACTAAGCGCTTGGGAAGTACAAGATGGCAACATATAGAGACAGTCCCTACCCAACAGTGGGCTCACAGTCTAAAAGGGGGAGTCAGTACTAAGCTCTTTGTACTAGATAAGAGAAACAGCATGGCCTAGAGGATAGAGCACGGCCCGGGTGTCAGAAGGATCTGGGTTCTAATCCCGGCTCTGCCACTGGTCTGCTGTGTGACCTTGGGCAAGTCACTTCACTTCTCTGTGCCTCAGTTCCCTCATCTGTGAAGTGGGGATAAAGACTGTGAGCCCCACGTGGGACAGGGACTGCGTCCAACCTGATTGCTTGTATCCACCCCAGCGCTTAGTACAGTGTCTGGTGTGTGCTAAGTGTTTTACAAATACCAGAATGATCATTATTATTAATAATAATACTCATAAGCATAACCATTGGGATGATATATAAGTCAGATCAAACTCATCCCTACTCCATTACCGGTCTCATCAGCTGAGTAGCAGTGGACTAGGGACTGGAGAAGCAGTGTGGCTCAGTGGAGAGAGCCCGGGCTTTGGAGTCAGAGGTCACGGGTTCAAATCCCAACTCTGCCAATTGTCAGCTGTGTGGCTTTGGGCAAGTCACTTCACTTCTCTGTGCCTCAGTTCCCTCATCTGTCAAATGGGGATTAAGACTGTGAGCCCCCCGTGGGACAACCTGATCACCTTGTAACCTCCCCAGGGCTCAGAACAGTGCTTGGCACATAGTAAGCGCTTAATAAATGCCATCGCTATTATTATTATTAGACAACACCTCTGGTGCTTAGCCTTCTATTTCTCCCTTCCCTGGAGGCCGGCAGCCCCGCATACTAAGTTGAACACATTTTGGCAGAAATAGTAGTAGTAGTAGTAGTAGTGGTGGTAGCATTTATTGAGCGCCGATTTGTTGGGGTGCACTGTAATAGGCACTTGGGAAGCTCAGAATAAAGAAGCAGTCGGTTCCCTGCCCCCGGAGAACTTACACTCTAATGGGGGACACAAACACAATAATGTCCCCTTCTCCCTCACTGACTTCCCCAAGTGCTTAGTACAGTGCTTTGCTCACAGTAAGCTCTCAGTAATTACCTTGAATCAATCAATCAATCAATCATATTTATTGAGCGCTTACTCTGTGCAGAGCACTGTACTAAGCGCTTGGGAAGTACGTGTGGGACGTGAACTGTGCCCAACCTGATAAATCTGTAACTGCCCCAGGGCTTAGAACAGTGCCTGGCCCATAGTAAGCACTTAACAAATACCATTAAAAAAAAAAGTTTTCCCAATGGAACTGTGATAATTTGCCCAAGAAAGATGGGGATTTATTTATTTATTTATTTTACTTGTACATATCTATTCTATTTATTTTATTTTGTTAATATGTTCGGTTTTGTTCTCTGTCTCCCCCTTCTAGACTGTGAGCCCGCTGCTGGGTAGGGACTGTCTCTAGATGTTGCCAACTTGTACTTCCCAAGCGCTTAGCACAGTGCTCCGCACACAGTAAGCGCTCAATAAATACGATTGATTGATTGATTGATTGATTGAAGAGTGTAGATAGGGACTAGTAGTGAACGCAGAATGTTCAGCTCAGGGCTGGAGAGTTGATGGAGAGGTTCCCTCTAGTTCATTCATTCATTCAGTCATTGTCGTATTTATTGAGCGCTTACTGTTGATCTTATCCACAGCGGCGTGGAGTTTTAAGGGAAATCGCAAGGCACGAGCAGCCCAGAGCCGACCAGGTCGTTGCCGGCTTGCAACTTTAAGCTCTGAAGAGGGATTTAAATGGCCACACCGGCTAAATCGTCACCTAATCGAGAATAGAAGCAGGGCGGCCTCTGGGAGTCGGAGGATCCGGGTTCCCGAAACAGGTCTTTGAACATGCCTCGAAGGTCTCTTCCCGTGGCGAGATGGACCCAGAAAACCAACAGAATATTAAACACCCGTTTTCACGCCTCCCCTAGGAGAGTTCCGCTAATATTATACATTGCAGCTACAATGCTTGGATGGTTTATTAATGGCAGCCGAACGGAGTGAAAGCTACATATAATGCTAATAACAATAAAGGTTATTTATATGGGGGCCTATCTCCCAGAATGCTCTAGATACACTTAAACCGCCCGCGGTGGAATACTAAAAGGGGACCCAAACCGGTGGCAAATAGGAAATATCTCAGTGTTATTCCATTGCTAAGGAACAGGGGACTGAGTGGAGGTAACTGCTTTCGGGATTGGAGATCCAAACACGCGCACGCATCTTCGTTTCGTGACGATGAGAGGGTCTCGGGCTCTGACGACCCCACTTCTGATACTTTCCCTTTTAGACCGTGAGCCCCCGTTTTACAGATGAGGTCACTGAGGCCCAGAGAAGTGATGTATGTTTGTACATATTTATTACTCTATTTATTTATTGCTCTATTTATTTATTTATTTTACTCGTACCTAGCTATTCTATTTATTTTATTTTGTTAGTGTGTTTGGTTTTGTTCTCTGTCTCCCCCTTCTAGACTGTGAGCCCACTGTTGGGTAGGGACTGTCTCTATGTGTTGCCAACTTGTACTTCCCAAGCGCTTAGTACAGTGCCCTGCACATAGTAAGCGCTCAATAAATACGATTGATTGATTGATTGATTGTTGGGTAGGGACTGTCTCTCTATGTTGCCAATTTGTACTTCCCAAGCGCTTAATACAGTGCTCTGCACACAGTAAGCGCTCAATAAATACGATTGATGATGATGATGATACTCTGGGATTCCTAGATGAGACATGGTCAGGCATTCATGCTGGGAGAGAGAAAAATGTCAGATGTATAGGGATGGAGGGGTGGAGGTGCGGTGGAGAAAGGAGAGGCTTAGCTTGTGAAGCAGTGCGGCCTAATGGAAAGAGCCACAGATCTGGAAGTCTGAGGACCTGGGTTCTAATTCTGGCTCTGCCACTTGTCTGCTGTGTGACCTTGGGCAAGTTACTTCACTGCTCTGTGCGTCAGTTACCTCATCTGTAAAATGTGGCGTCCAACTTGATTAGCCTGCATCTACCCCAGTGTTTAGAACGGCGCTTAACAAATACTATTATTATTATTATTACTATTAAAATGGGAGACAAGACTGCGAGCCCTGTGGAACAGGGGCTGATTAGTTTGTATCTACCTCCGTGCTTAGTACAGTGCCTGGCACATAGTAAGCACTTAATAAATACCATTTAAAAGAAATCATTCTAGGGTCTTCATTTCTACAGAGTGCTTTAGACATTCCTCATCTCATCCTGCCCTCACGATATCCCTGTGAGGGTGCTATTATTATCCCCATTTTACAGGTGAGATGGGTATTACTATCCCCATTTTACAGGTGAGGTTGGTACAATTATCCCCATTTTACAGATGAAGAAGCTGAGGCCCAGCGAGGTTAAGGAACCCGCATGAGGTCCCAGAGCAGGGCAGTGGCAGAGCTGGGGCTAGAAGCAGCGTGGCTCAGTGGAAAGAGCCTGGGCTTTGGAGTCAGAGGTCATGGGTTCAAATCCCGGCTCCACCACTTGTCAGCTGTGTGACTTTGGACAAGTCACTTAACTTCTCTGGGCCTCAGTTACCTCATCTGTAAAATGGGGATGAACACTGTGAGCCCCACGGGGGACAACCTGATCACCTTGTAAATTCCCCAGCGTTTAGAACAGTGCTCTGCGCATTTTTTTTTACTCTATTTATTTATTTTATTTATTTGTACATATCTATTCTATTTATTTTATTTTGTTAGTATGTTTGGTTTTGTTCTCTGTCTCCCCCTTTTAGACTGTGAGCCCACTGTTGGGTAGGGACTGTCTCTGTGTGTTGCCAATTTGTACTTCCCAAGCGCTTAGTACAGTGCTTTGCACATAGTAAGCGCTCAATAAATACGATTGATGATGATGATGATGATAGTAAGCGCTTAATAAATGCCATTATTATTATTATTATTAGAACCCAGGTCCCCTAATTCCCAGCCCTACCCCCGCTAGATTGTTAGCTCTACTGTACTCTCCCAAGTGTTAAGTACACAGTGCTCCGCACACAGTAAGCGCTCAAGAAATACGATCGATTGAGCTTTCCACTAGGCCACAGTGTCTCCAAGGACCCATTTCCCGTCCTTTTAATCATCCGGTGAAGGGCGACAAAATGAAAAATAGGTTGTAGGAGGAAAGGTAAAAGGAATCTGGCTTGCTTAGCCTGAAGAAGAAAGGCCCAAGAAAAGGGGAGGGTTGTCGGGGAGAGAGCGGGGGGGTGTCTTAATAACTGTCTTCAAGTCGGTGAAGTGTTTTTAAGTGAATGACTCGACCAATTGTATTCCACGTCTACAGGAGTCCGAACGGGAGGAAATAGGCTTCAGTTGAAGCAGGAGAGGTTTCGATTGAGTCCTGGGAAGAACTTCTTGACTGTCAGGATGATAAAACGCCAGAACAGCCTCCCAAGACAGGTGGGAGAGGCTCCCGTCTTGGAGATCTTTAAGAACAGACTGGATGACCTCTAAATTCCCCTCCAGATCATCATCATCATCATCAATCGTATTTACTGAGCGCTTGCTATGTGCAGAGCACTGTACTAAGCGCTTGGGAAGTACAAATTGGCAACATATAGAGACAGTCCCTACCCAACAGTGGGCTCATAGTCTAAAATCTCCAGATCTCCAGTCCAGATCTCTGAACCTCAGACTTTCAGGGCTCATTTCAGGTTCTTTGCTTTCTCTACATCCTTGTTCAGAGGGACCAAAGTCGGACCCGATTCCCCGGAGCCCGATACGGAGCTCAGCCGACAGAAGGGGCTCATTTTTTTTTTTAATGGTATTTGTTAAGCGCTTACTACTTACCAGGCACTATAATAAGCTCTGGGGCAAATAATAATAATAATGGCATTTATTAAGCGCTTACCATGTGCAAAGCACTGTTCTAAGCGCGGGGGGGATACAAGGTGATCAGGTTGTCCCACGTGGGGCTCACAGTCTTAATCCCATTTTACAGATGAGGTAACTGAGGCCCAGAGAAGTTAAGTGGCTTGCCCAAGGTCCCACAGCTGACAAGTGGCGGAGCCAGGATTCGAACCCATGACCTCGACTCCAAAGCCCGTGCTCTTTCCACTGCTTAAGCTAATCAGGTTGGATACATGTCCCTTCCCAGTCCCATAGCACTTTATGTACATAGCTGTGATTTATTTATTTCTATTAATGTCTGCCTCCTCGTCTAGACTGTAAATGTAAGAGAGGCAGCGTGGCTCAGTGGAAAGAGCACGGACTTTGGAGTCAGCGGTCATGGGTTCAAATCCCGGCTCCCCCACTTGTCAGTTGTGTGACGTTGGGCAAGTCGCTTAACTCCTCTGTGCCTCAGTTGCCTCATCTCTAAAATGGGGATGAAGACTGTGAGTCCCATGTGGGACAACCTGATCACCTTGTAACCTCCCCAGTGCTTAGAACAGTGCTTTGCACAGAGTTAGCACTTAATAAATGCCATTATTATTATTATTATTAAATCTAGTGTGGGCAGGGAATGTGTCTGTTTAACCATGGCATTTGTTCATTCATTCACTCATTCAATCGTATTTATTGAGCACTTACTGTGTGCAGAGCACTGTACTAAGCACTTGGGAAGTACAAGTTGGCAACATATAGAGACGGTCCCTACAAACAGTGGGCTCTGTTAAGCACTTACTATGTGCCAAGCACTGTTCTAAGCACTGGGTGGGATACAAGGTGATCAGGTTGTCCCACGTGGGGCTCACAGTCTTAATCCCCATTTTCCAGATGAGGTAACTGAGTCCCAGAGAAGTGAAGCGACTTGCCCAAAGTCACAGAGCAGACGAGTGGCGGAGCCGGGATTAGAACCCATGACCTCTGACTCCCAAGCCCGGGTTCTTGCCACTGAGCCTCGCTGTTTCCCCCTCATCTATTGTTATGTTGTACTTTCCCAAGCACTTAGTACAATGGCCTGCACACAGTAAGCACTCAATCAATCAATCAATCGTATTTATTGAGCGCTTACTGTGTGCAGAGCACTGTACTAAGCGCTTGGGAAGTACAAGTTGGCAACATATGGAGACAGCCCCTACCCAACAGTGGGCTCACAGTCTAAAAGTCAATAAATACAGTTGAATGAATACAGCACCTGTCCCTCACTGGGCTCACAGTCTTAGTCTCCATTTTACAGAGGAGGGAACTGAGGCCCAGAGACGTGAAGTGCCTTGCCCAAGGTCACACAGCAGATGAGTAGCGAAGCTGGGATTACCCAGGCTTCAGTTTCTTCACCTGTAAAATGGGAATGCGAAAGACTGTGCATGCCACGTGGGACAGAGACTGTCACAACCTTTTATTTATCCGCAAGCATTTAATAAAAGCCATAGTTATCGCTGGCATTATCGCTGTTGTGTGTGCCATGTAGAACGGATTTTTTAAAAATGAAGAAGACTAGTTAGGTGACCTCTATTGGTTTCATCTATCTACATCTATTTACAGCTATTGGTAAAATATTGGTTACATCTATCTACATCCATTTACATCTGTCTGTAAAATACTGCTTACAGTAAGCGCTTAACAAATACCAACATTATTATTATTATTATTATTATTATTATTATTATTATTATTATTATTATTATTATTATTATTATTATCTACCTGTAAAATGAGGATTAAGACTGTGAGCCCCATGTGGGACCCAGACTTGTATCCAACCTGATTAAATTGTATCTACCCCAGTGTTTAGTACAGTGCCTGGCCCATAGCAAGATAATAATAAGAAGAATACTGGTGTTTGTTAAGAGCTTACTTCCTCCTTGCCTACAACAGCCTAACACTTCCCATTTTCTAAGAGTCAGAGATGTCTCCTGGGTTCGATAAATTTTCCAAGATACAGATTCTGCAATCGCATTTGTCAGTTAACCTAAGCTACACGTCCCAGAGTCCTGCTAACTCAAATAAATCCGTTTTTTGGGTCTCCTTTCCCTGCTCTAATTTGGATTATCAGTCTTCCACCTCAACAGAGACTTGCTCTGATCAACGGATCACGGTTGAGCTTTTATAATAATAATAATAATAATAATAATGATGGCATTTGTTAAGTGCTTACTATGTGCCAAGCTACTTTTATATAAACTTAAAAAAAAAGATGGCAAAAATTGCCACCTCTCACCATCCTCAACAAGAGTTTGGCTTTCTGTCCGACAGGGGCAAGGTGCAGAGGAGAGAGAAGTGGAAACAATTTTAGAAATAATAAAACAACTGTAGCATTTGTTAAGCGCTCACTAGGTGCCAAGCACTGAACTAAGCTCTGGGGTGGAAAGAATACAATTAGCTCAGAAACAGTCACTGTCCTTCATGTGGCACCTGATTATCTTGCATCTGCCCCAGTGCTTGGCATATAGTAAGCACTTAATAAATACCACCATTCTTATTATTATTACCATTATCGCCTTCATCTAACGTGGTCCGCGAATACCATTCCTTCATATTTCTCTTTAGAAATCTGGCCTCCTTCCCTTTTTTTGTGCGTTCCACTTTTCCCTTTAGGACTCTATAAATTCAGGGCTTATCCAAAGTGACAGCTTGTCACCGCTCTTGTCCATCCCAAGCGGGGCAGTGGTTGATTCCGGGGTCTCTTCCTCTCCGGCTAACATTTTGATTACAAATCTGGGATCACCACCACCTTTCAGAGCCAATAAAGGCTCCGAGGCCCTGGGCTCATTTCAAACTTTTCTCGGAATCTAAAAGCGCATATTCTTTTGCTCTGTAAAAGGTGTTTTTCCAGCGCTGATGGAATCGGGAAAGGGGATGCAGTCATGAGAAATAGAAATATACACCGCGGTCTAGCGATTAGAGCCTGGGCCTGGGAGTTGGAGGACCTGGGTTCTAATCCCGGCTACTGGGTGACATTAGGCAAGTCGCTTCACTTCTCTGTGCCACCGTCCCCTCATCCGCAGAACGAAAATTCAATCCCTGTTCTCCCTCCTACTTAAAATGTGAGCCCCACATGGGACCTGATTATCTTGTATCTACCCCAGAGCTTAGTATGGTGCTTGGCACAATAATAATGATGATGATGATATTTGTTAAGCGCTTACTATGTGTCAGGCACTGTACTAAGCACTGGGCACTCTACTAATAATAATGAAGGTATTTGTTAAGCGCTCACTATGTGCCAAGCACTGTTCTAAGCTCTGGGGTAGATACAAGGTTGTCCCACGTGGGGCTCACAGTCTTAAGAAGCAGCATGGCTCAGTGGAAAGAGCACAGGCTTTGGAGTCAGAGGTCCTGGGTTCAAATCCTGGCTCTGCCCATCGTCAGCTGTGTGACTTTGGGCAGGTCACTTAACTTCTCTGTGCCTCAGTGACCTCATCTGTAAAATGGGGATTAAGATTGTGAGCCCTCCGTGGGACAACCCGATCACCTTGTAACCTCCCCAGTGCTTAGAACAGTGCTTTGCACATAGTAAGCACTTAATAAATGCTATCATATTATTATTAATCCCCATTTTACAGATGAGGGAACTAAGAACTTCTCTATGCCTCAGTTACCTCATCTGTAAAATGGGGATTAAGATTGTGAGCCCTCCATGGGACAACCCGATCACTTTGTAACCTCCCCAGTACTTAGAACAGTGCTTTGCACATAGTAAGCACTTAATAAATGCTATCATTATTATTATTAATCCCCATTTTACAGATGAGGGAACTAAGAACTTCTCTGTGCCTCAGTTACCTCATCTGTAAAATGGGGATTAAGACTGTGAGCCCTCCGTGGGACAACCCGATCACCTTGTAACCTCCCCAGCACTCAGAACAGTGCTTTGCACATAGTAAGCACTTAATAAATGCTATCATATTATTATTAATCCCCATTTTACAGATGAGGGAACTAAGAACTTCTCTGTGCCTCAGTTACCACATCTGTAAAATGGGGATTAAGACTGTGAGCCCTCCGTGGGACAACCCGATCACCTTGTAACCTCCCCAGTACTTAGAACAGTGCTTTGCACATAGTAAGCACTTAATAAATGCTATCATTATTATTATTAATCCCCATTTTACAGATGAGGGAACTGAGGCACAGAGAATTAAGTGATCATCATCATCATCATCAATCGTATTTATTGAGCGCTTACTATGTGCAGAGCGCTGTACTAAGCACTTGGGAAGTAGAAATTGGCAACATCTAGAGACAGTCCCTACCCAACAGTGGGCTCACAGTCTAAAAGGGGGAGACAGAGAACAAAACCAAACATACTAACAAAATAAAATAAATAGAATAGCTATGTACAAGTAAAATAAATAAATACAGAAACCCAAAGTCATACAGCTGACAAGTGGCAGAGCCGGGATTAGAACCCAAGTCTCTGACTTCCAAGCCTGGGGTCTTGCCACTAAGCCACGCTGCTAGTAAGCACTGGGCACTGTACTAAGCGCTGGATAGTAAGTGCTTAATAAATACCATAATTACGATGATGATGATGATGATGATTACAGGGAAGAGTAAACAGGGAAAATATACTTCAATTAGTTGAAGCCCTAGGGATCCCTGACTTCTAGCAGCTCATTCTCCCCCGCTGACCCTCTGAAAAACGAACGGTGAAAATCTCCCAAACCCAGAGCAAACTTGGAAGGATGAATCATGAGCTCCTGATATTCCTGATATTGTTTCTGCCATCGCTTGCACTGGTCCTGTAGTTTATGATCTCATCACAACCCCTCCGTTGATTTATGCCTTAGTAATCTAGCTGTCCCTATTCATTAATTCATGCTTAATTAATCTAAGCCGCTGAAGGAGTTGTACAGATATAAAGTTAATTGTAGTGATGCGCACGCACACACACACACACACACACACAGATCTGGTTATCAGAGCGGTCTTAGGAGTCAGAGGTCATGAGTTCGAATCCCTCCTCCACCACTTGTCAGCTGTGTGACTTTGGGGAAGTCACTTCACTTCTCTGGGCCTCAGGTCCCTCCTCTGTAAAATGGGGATTAATAATAATAATAATAGTGATGGTATTTGTTAAGCGCTTACTATGCGCAAAGCGCTGTTCTAAGCACTGGGGAGGTTACAAGGTGATCAGGTTGTCCCATGGGGGGGCTCACAGTTTTAATCCCCATTTTACAGATGAGGTGACTGAGGCACAGACAAGTGAAGTGACTCGTCCAAAGTCACACAGCTGACAGTTGGCGGAGCCGGGATTTGAACCCATGACCTCTGACTCCAAAGCCCGGGCTCTTTCCACTGAGCCACGCTGCTTCTCCATGCTGCTAAAACTCACTGTGAGCCCCCCGTGGGACAACCTGATCACCTTGTATCCCCCCCAGCGCTTAGAACAGTGCTTGGCACATAGTAAGCACTCAACAAAAGCCAGCATCGTCATTGTCATTCAAGCCAACAGTAATCAATCAACCAATGGCATTTATTGAGTGCTTACTATGTGCAGAGCCCTGTGCTAAGCGCTTGGGAGATTGGAGGAGCATGGCATAGTGGATAGAGCCTGAGAGTCTGAAGGTCATGAGTTCTAATCCTGGCTTGGCCTCATCTTCTGGGTGATCTGGGGCAAGTCACTTCACTTCTCTGGGCCTTGGTTACCTCATGCGTAAAATGGGGATTGAGACCGTGAGCCCTGCGTGGGACAAGGACTGTGTCTAACCCGATTTGCTTGTATCCACCCCAGTGCTTAGTACAGTGTCTGGTGCACAGTAAGCGCTTAACAAATACCACAATTATTATTACAATATAAGGGAATTAGCAGTCACGATCCCTGCCTGTAATGAGTTTATAGTTTGGCAACCAAATATACCTACTGGGCAAAGCATTGTACTAAGCGGTTGGACGAGTCCAACAGAAGAAGGCATGATTTCTGCCCTCAAGGAGCTTACCGTCTAGCTGGGGAGACGGACGGGAAATGATTTATGGGGTAGGAGAGAGAAGGGCTCCAACACTTCAGTGTGTAAAACGATATCGACGAAAGTGCTGAGGGCTACAGTACTAAAAGGGTTTCCAAGTGCCAAAGAGAGAGGCTGTGATGTGGGGAGAGGAAAAACTTGAGCGGGGAAAGCCTGTTGGAGGAGATGGGCTTTCAGAGGATTTTGAGGACATGGAAGATTTGAAGGGAGAGGGAATTTCGGACAGGAAAAGAGGGTGTGAGAAGGGGATCGTAGGTGGGAAAGTTGTGAATGGTTTCCGGTGAGTGGGTGAGGTTGGGAGGCCGGCAGGAGGGTGAGCCGGGTGTAGGGGGAGAAGAAAGCGGATAGGTAAGATGAGGAGAAATGATAGATTGCCTTCAACCTAAAGGCCGGGAGCCTCCGTTAGAGGGGAAGATGAATCTTTTAGACTGTGAGCCCACTGTTGGGTAGGGACTGTCTCTATACGTTGCCAATTTGTACTTCCCAAGCGCTTAGTACAGTGCTCTGCGCATAGTAAGCGCTCAATAAATACGATTGATGATGATGATGAATCGGGAAACACAGGGGAGACGACGTTTTAGAAAAATGATCCGAGCAGTGGGGTGCAATTCGCACCGGAGAGGGGAGAGGCTGGAAGATGGAGGCCAAGGAGAAGGCTGACCGGATGCAGACCTGGATCGAACACAGGTCTAGAGGTTACAGCACAGGCCTGGGAGGAAGAAGGACCTGCATTCTAATCCCGGCTCCTCCGCTTGTCTACTGGGTGACCTCGGGCAAGTCACTTCACCTCTCTGGCCCTCAGTTCCCTTATCTGTAAAATGGAGATTTAGACCGAGAACCCATGTGGGACAGGAACTTTGGTCCAACCCGATTCGGTCGTACCCACCCCACTGCTTAGTACAGTGCCTGGCGCCTAGTAGGTGCTTAACAAATGCCACAATTTTATTATTTTTATTCTCATCAGAGTGGAGGCCATTTTGACGGAGGGGCAGGTATGGATCTGAGAAACGTTCTGGAGGAAGATCGGACGGGATTTAGCCACGGGAGATGAGCTGAAGGAAGAAGAAGAGGAAGAGAAAGAGTGTGGCCCAGTGGAAAGAGCACAGACCTGGGAGTGAGAAGGTCATGGGTTCTAATCCCGGCTCTGCCACTTGCCTGCTGCGTGACTTTGGACAAGTCGCTTCACTTCTCTGTTCCCTCACCTGTAAAATGGGGATTGAGACTGTGAGCCTTGCCTGGGATGGGGACCGTGTCCAACTTGATTTGCTTGTGTCCACCCCAGCACTTACTACAGCGCCTGTCACATAGTAGGCGCTTAACGAAAACCATTATTTTTATTATTATTATTATTATTATTATTGTTATTATTATCATTATTATTAAGAGGAGGTGGAATTCTTTCCCATCAGGATGCCAGCCTCGTAACCCAATCTGTCTGGCTCCTGGAGGGTGTCTTCTGCCCTCCAAAGGGCTCTGCCTCTGGCTGTGACTCTCAACAGAAGGATTCTCCTAAGTAAATACTTCTCCCGTCCTCGGGTGGCAGAGGGGGAAGGAAAGGTTGAGAAGTGCGGAGTTTGGAGTATATGCAAACTAAATCAAACGCATTGTTGGGGATTTACAGCGGGTCACCTCTTCCTTTTTCTTATTTCTTTTCGATAGCGCCTGAGCAGTTGCCTGGCAAGGTCAAACTTCCCTTATTAATGAGGCATTGCCAAAGCTCCGTCTCATTAGAGCACTCAAACTATGCATTTACTGCAATTTGCAGCACTTAATAGAGAAAGGTCAGCTGGGGTCACGTTCAATTTCCACTTGGCAGAGGGAGGAAAAATGGAAGCCATTCATTTGCACAAATTTGAATAATTCTTCTCGATCTCCTTTTCTTTATCTCCGAATGGGTAATTCCTGCATCTTACCCACTCCCAATCATTTCGGAACTGCCACGGGCCGGCTTTCTATGAAGGCCTTAATGGAGCTGACAGATTCTATGAATCCAGGTGTCAAAATAAAGCCCCGTGTCCCTGCCCCTACCCTTCTTCTCACAACTGGGAATACAGGCTGCCTCTAGTGAGCTCTTAAACTTATCATAAATGTATCAAGATTGCTGTGGGCCATGAAACAGCTGTAGACAATTAATCTTTCCACAATTCTTCGGCGCGAGAATCGCTCTCCCCAGGCAGAGGAACATCTGCCGGGCTCAGGTGATTATTCACAGGCCGTGGATGTCTGCCACAGTTTATGCGTCCAGCCATCAGTGGCAATGAAGCAAAATTGATAGTTTTCCCTGGTTCAGTAAAAATAACATTTCGGCTGCATTAAAACATCATCCATCAGCACTGTCCCAGAGCTGGGGGTCCCCATCTCATCCGAAGAAATTAAAAAGTGTTCATTTTCATGCTAACTCCTGAAGCTTGCAATGACATTGCTCTTTTTTTTTCCTTTTTTCTTTTTTTTTTTTTTGGCCATATTGGAGAAGAAGATGGAAGGGAAAGGTTACGCGGTGCAGTGAAGCTGAGGATTAAATATGCTGCTGGATAGTAATGATATCCCAATTACTGGGCTGCTGGTTCTTATTTATTCATAACCCCTGAATGCTTCATCAAAAAATCCTTGAATCCAGTTGAACGGCTAAAGAGGGAAAGTCCTTACGCCAAGAGGGTCAGCCAAATATAGGCAGGAGATGGGGAGGCGAGGTCTGTCGCTCTGAGGGGGTGCGTTTTTTTTTTCCTTAATATAGTCCCTACTAGATTTCTCGATCAATCGGTGGTATTTATTGAGCGCTTACGCTGGGCAGGACGCTGTACTAAGCCCTTGGGAGAGTACGATCCGACACAGTACAGCGACGTGGTTTCTAATCCCAGTCCCGCCACTTGTCTGCTGGGTGACCTTGGGCAAGTGACTTCGCTTCTCTGGGCCTCAGTTACCCCATCTGGAAAATGGGGATTAAGACTGTGAGGCCCAAGTGGAACAGGGACTGTGTCCAACCTGATTAGCTTGTATCTACCCCAGCACTTAATACAGTGCCGAGCACATAGAAAGTGCTCAACAAATACCATACTATTCTATTTATTTTGTTAATGCTGTGCATCTGGCTTTATTTCTATGTATTGTGATAATGACACCAGTCTACATGTTGTGTTTTGTTGTCTGTCTCCCCCTTCTAGACTGTGAGCCCATTGTTGGGTAGGGACCATCTCTATACGTTGCCAACTTGTACTTACAAGCACTTAGTACAGTGCTCTGCACACAGTAAGCGCTCAATAATTACAATTGAACGAATGAATGAATAAAGTAATACAATAGAATCGGTAGGCACGATCCCTTCCCACAACGACTTTACAATCAATTGATTGATCGATTAAGATGTATCGATGGCGAGGTGCCATGCGGTAGACAAGGCCCCAGGTTGTTTTATAAGTAGGTCTGAAGTGGGAATGGGGGCTACTGAGGAATTCCAGGCTCTTCCCTTTCCATCTCGAGGCGAGCAACAGACGCTCGTGATGGACAAAAAGGATTTTTTGTTTTTTATAGTATCTGTGAAGCTCCTGCTATGTGTCACACACTGTTCTAAGTGCTGGGATAGATTCAAGGTAATCAGGTCGGACACAGTCCCTGTCCCACTTGGGGCTCACGGTCTTAATCCCCGTGTTCCAGATGAGGTAACTGAGGCCAGAGGAGTGAAGTGACTTGCTCAAGGTCACACAGCACACAAATGGCAGAGCGGAGATTAGAACCCACATCCTCTGGCACCCAAGACCGTGCCCTTGCCACTAGGCCAAGCTGCTTCTCCGTCCCGCTGCCGACCGTGTCGCCGGGAAGACCCCCAACCCTCCATGGCTCCGTCGCGTCCCCGGCCCCCGGTCCCCGTGAACACGGGCATCGCTTCCGAGCCGGGACACTCACAGGAGGGAGACGGGTAGTAAAAATAAAAATAATAACAATGACGGCATTTATTAAGCGCTTACTACGTGCAAAGCACTGTTCTAAGCACTGGGGAGGTTACAAGGTGATCAGGTTGTCCCACGGGGGGCTCACAGTTTTAATCCCCATTTTCCAGATGAGGTCACCGAGGCCCAGAGAAGTGACTTGCCCAAAGTCACACAGCTGACAGTTGGTGGAGCCGGGATTTGAACCCATGACCTCTGGCTCCCAATCCCGTGCTCTTTCCACTGAGCCATGCTGCTTCTCAAAAAACTGACCATCCGGGAGAAACCTGGACAAATTCCCACCCTTACGGAGGCCTTTGCCCTTTTTTTTAACCAGAGATCCAGTTGACTTCCACCCTGAATTACCCACCTCGTTCCAACACGGCGGAAAGGCTGGATTTGGCTTCCAATTCCAGATTTGTGGGCACTGCACCGAGGCAACGTCACCTTTCTGGGTCAGGAAAGTAAGAAAACAAGTAGTAAGTATAGGCATCATTCACTGATTCAATCAATCGTATTTACTGAGCGCTTACTGTGTGCAGAGCACTGTACTAAGCGCTTGGGAAGTACAAGTCGGCGACATATAGAGGCGGTCCCTACCCAACAACAGGCTCACGGTCTAGAAGCATCAAATATCAAATTTCCAGCAAGATAAATCAGCCACCAGTAGTGGTAGTGATAGTCAGCCGATTTGCTCTCTTTATTCATCCCCCTTCAGCCCCACAGCACTTTTGTACATTTCCGTAATCTATTTATTTAGATTAATGTCTGTTTCCCCCTCTGGACTGTAAAGCCATTGTGGGCACGGAATGTGTCTGTTATATTGTTATATACAATACATTATATACAAGCGCTTAGTACAGTGCTCTGCACATAGTAAGCGCTCAATAAATACGATTGATGATGATATTGTTATACTGTATGCTCCCAGGTACTTAGTATAGTGCTCTGCTCACAGAAAGTGGTCAATAAATACGATTGATTGATTGATTGATTGAACTCCTCTAGACTGTAAGCTCCATGTTGTGTCAGCGTGGCTCAGTGGAAAGAGCCCGGGCTTTGGAGTCAGAGGTCGTGGGTTCAAATCCCGGCTCTGCCACTTGTCAGCTGTGTGACTTCGGACAAGTCACTTCACTTCTCTGTGCCTCATCTGTAAAATGAGAATGAAGACTGTGAGCCTCACGTGGGACAACCGGATCACCTTGTAACCTCCCCAGTGCTTAGAACAGTGCTTGGCACATTGTAAACACTTAATAAATTCCATTATTATTCATCCATTCAATCGTATTTATTGAGTGCTTACTGTGTGCAGAGCACACACTAAGCACTTGGGAAGTCCAAGTTGGCAACATATAGAGACAGTCCCTACCCAACAGCGGGCTCACAGTCTAGAAGGGGGAGACAGACAACAAAACAAAACATATTAACAAAATAAAATAAATAGAATGGTAAACATGTACAAGTAAAATAGAGTAATAATTATTATTATTATTATTATTACCAACTCTGTTACATTGTACTCTCACAAGTGCTTAGTACAGTGCTTTGTACACACAAAGCACTCAATAAATACCACTGATTGATTTGGTTAGTAGAGGTAGTAGCAGTAGAAGTAGTAGTAGTAACTAGTGGGAGTCAGAAGGTCATGGGTTCTAATCTCGGCTCCACCACTTTGCCTGTGTGACCTTGGCAAGTCACTTTGCTTCTCTGTGCCTCAGTGACCTCATCTGTTAAATGGGGATTGAGACTGTGAGCCCCACATGGGACAGGGACCGTGTCCAACCCAATCTACTTGTATCCACCCCAGCGCTTAGTACAGTGCCTGGCACATAGAGAGCGCTTTACAAATGCCATTATTATTAGTAGTAGTAATGCTATCTATTGAGCTCCCACTCGGCGCGATACTCTGTATTAAGCGCTTGGGGAGCCAACGACAAAGATTAACCCATTCCCTTCACCTTGAGGGCTTTACACTCTCGCGACGGGAGACAGACATCAAAGTACAATTATTATCATTATTGTTATTACCATTTACCAATCAAACTCTCATCCTTGTCTCCCACTCAAAAAAAAAAAAAAAACCATGCTATTCAAGGTCACCGCTGAATCAACTTGGAAAGTAACACAAAGGATGAATGGTAATGAACTGGGTGGCTAATTTATGGCCTTACTCTTGTTCGGTAGCAAGGCCTTACGGATTCCGTACTCCGGAAAGGAGCTGCCGTAAGAAATATGGATCCTAATTGCATTTCACTAATAGAGCGGCCCTGACTCTACAGTCAATGAAACTCACTTTCCACTTAAGCCGAAAGTTGAGCTTCCTCAAGGTCAAAGGGAAAGTTCGGGCTGCTGTCAGTCCAGGGTTCTCGAACTTCCTCATCTCTTTTTCCTTTCCGCCGCAGCGGAATTGCCCTCATCAGGAAAGGTTTCTCGCAGAGTGGCCACAAAGGCAAGTATATAGTGCAGCTACAAATTCACCTCCCCTCTCCTAAAAGTTGCTTCGTCTTTCCTTTCTCTATGAAAATGGATTGATTTGATGGAAAAAGTTTGGAGCTGTCATTGGTGTGCTGGGTGACCTCAGGTAAGACACTTGAGTCAATCGATCAATCAATCACTGGTACTTATTTTTATTTTTAATGGTATTTGTTACATTATTTTCCAGAGAAGCAGCGTGGCTCCATGGAAAGAGCCCGGGCTTTGGAGTCGGAGGTCATGGGTTCAAACCCTGGCTCTGCCACTTGTCAGCTGTGTGACTCTGGGCAAGTCACTTCACTCCTCTGGGCCTCAGTTCCCTCATCTGGAAAATGAGGATTAAGACTGTGAGCCCGTGGGACAACCTGATCACCTTGTAACCTCTACAGCGCTTAGAACAGTGCTTTGCACATAGTAAGCGCTTAATAAATGCTATTATTATTATTATTAAAGCGCTGAGGCAGAGTAAATCAGGTTGGACACAGTCTGTGTCCCACATGGGGCTCACAGTACTAATCCCCATTTTGCAGATGAGGTAATGACTGAATGACTGACTGAACAAATGACTTACTGACTGACTGACTGAATGACTAAGTATGACTGACTGAATGAATAAGTATGACTGACCGACTGAACGAATGAATGACTGACTAACCGACGGACCGACTGACTATGACTGACTGACTGAACGAATGAATGACTGACTGAATGACTAACTGACAATGACTAACCGACTGACTGACTATGACTGATTGACTGAACTATATGTTGCCAACTTGTACTTCCCAAGCGCTTAGTATAGTGCTCTGCACATAGAAAGTGCTCAACAAATATGATTGAATGGATGAATAAATATGATTGAATGAATGAATGAACGACTGACTGACTGAACGAATGACTGACTGACTGAATGCCTAATCGACTGATTGAATGACTAACCAACTGACTGACTATGACTGACTGACTGAACGACTGACTGACTGAACGAATGACTGACTGACTGACCGACCAATTGAATGACTGACTGGCTCACTGCCTGACTATGACTGACTGAACGAATGAATGACTGACTGAACGAATGAATGACTGACTGACCGACTGATTGAATGACTAACCAACTGACTCACTGCCTGACTATGACTGACTGACTGAACGAATGAATGACTGACTGAATGAATGACTAACCGACTGATTGAATGACTAACCGACTGACTATGATTGACTGAACTATATATTGCTAACTTGTACTATTCCCAAGCGCTTAGTCCAGTGCTGTGCACACAGTAAAAGCTCAATCAATACGATTGAATGAATGAATGAATGAACGAATGACTGACTGACTAACCGACTGATTGAATGACTAACCGGCTGACTGAGTGATTGACTGAACTGTCAATTGCCAACTTGTCCTTCCCAAGTGCTTAGTCCAGTGCTCTGTGCACAGTAAGCGCTCAATAAATACGATTGAATGGATTGAATGAATGAATACAATTGAATGAATGAACGACTGAATGACTGAACTAATGAATGGCTGACTGATTGAACAACTAACCGACTGATTGAATGACTAACCGGCTGACTCACTGCCTGACTGACTATGACTGACTGACTGACTAACCGACTGATTGAATGACTAACCGACTGACTCACTGCCTGATTATGACTGACTGAACGACTAACTGAATGACTAATCGACTGATTGAATGACTAACCTACTGACTATGACTGATTGACTGAACTATATGTTGCCAACTTGTCCTTCCCAAGTGCTTAGTCCAGTGCTCTGCGCAGAGTAAGTGCTCAGTAAATACAATTGAATGGATTGAATGAATTGAATGAATGAATAAATACAATTGAATGAATGAACGACCGCCTGACTGACTGAACGAATGAATGGCTGACTGATTGAATGACTAACCGACTGATTGAATGACTAACCGGCTGACTCACTGCCTGACTATGACTGACTGACTGACTAACCGACTGACTCACTGCCTGACTGACTATGGCTGACTGACTGAACGACTATATATTGCACCTGTGTATATGTATATATGTTTGTACATATTTATTTCTCTATTTATTTATTTATTTTATTTGTACATATCCATTCTATTTATTTTATTTTCTTGGTATGTTTTGTTTTGTTCTCTGTCTCCCCCTTCTAGACTGTGAGCCCACTATTGGGTAGGGACCGTCTCTATATGTTGCCAACTTGTACTTCCCAAGCACTTAGTGCAGTGCTCTGCACGCAGTAGGCGCTCAATAAATACGATTGACGATGATGACTAACCGACTGACTATGACTAATTGGCTGAACTATATGTTCCCAACTTGTCCTGTTCCCCAGCGCTTAGTCCAGTGCTGTGCACACAGTAGGCGCTCAATTGATCCGATTGAATGAATGAATGAACGACTGACTGACTGAATGACTAACCGACTGACTGACTGAACGACTAACCGACTATGACTGATTGGCTGAACTATATGTTGCCAACTTGCCCTGTTCCCCAGCGCTCAGTCCAGTGCTGTGCACACAGTAGGCGCTCAATCGATCCGATTGAACGAATGAATGAACGACTGACTGACTAACCGACTGACTGACTGAACGACTAACCGACTGATTGAATGACTAACCGACTGACTATGACTGATTGGCTGAACTGTATGTTGCCAACTTGTCCTGTTCCCCAGCGCTTAGTCCAGTGCTGTGCACACATTAGGCGCTCAATCGATCCGATTGAATGAATGAATGAACGACTGACTGACTGAATGACTAACCGACTGACTATGACTGATTGGCTGAACTGTATGTTGCCAACTTGTCCTGTTCCCCAGCGCTTAGTCCAGTGCTGTGCACACAGTAGGCGCTCAATCGACCCGATTGAATGAATGAATGAACGACTGACTGACTGAATGACTAACCGACTGATTGAATGACTAACCGACTGACTATGACTGATTGGCTGAACTGTATGTTGCCAACTTGCCCTGTTCCCCGGCGCTCAGTACAGTGCTGTGCACACAGTAGGCGCTCAATCGATCAGATTGAATGAATGAATGAACGACCAACTGACTGAATGACTAACCGACTGACTATGACTGATTGGCTGAACTATATGTTGCCAACTTGCCCTGTTCCCCAGCGCTCAGTCCAGTGGCTGTGCACACAGTAGGCGCTCAATCGATCCAATTGAATGAATGAATGAACGACTGACTGAATGACTATGACTGATTGGCTGAACTATATGTTGCCAACTTGCCCTGTTCCCCAGCGCTCAGTCCAGTGTTGTGCACACAGTAGGTGCTCAATCGATCCGATTGAATGAATGAATGGACGACTGACTGACTGAACGACTAACCGACTGATTGAATGACTAACCGACTGACTAGGACTGATTGGCTGAACTGCATGTTGCCAACTTGCCCTGTTCCCCAGCGCTCAGTCCAGTGGCTGTGCACACAGTAGGCGCTCAATCGATCCAATTGAATGAATGAATGAACGACTGACTGAATGACTATGACTGATTGGCTGAACTATATGTTGCCAACTTGCCCTGTTCCCCAGCGCTCAGTCCAGTGTTGTGCACACAGTAGGTGCTCAATCGATCCGATTGAATGAACGAATGGACGACTGACTGACTGAACGACTAACCGACTGATTGAATGACTAACCGACTGACTAGGACTGATTGGCTGAACTGTATGTTGCCAACTTGCCCTGTTCCCCAGCGCTTAGTCCAGTGTTGTGCACACAGTAGGCGCTCAATCGATACGATTGAATGAATGAATGAACGACTGAGTGAGTGAGGCCGGCGTCAAGAGCAGGCCCGGGCGGGGCCTCGGCCCGGCTGTCAATCACTGCCGGCGGGGCGGGAGCCGAGTCAGCGCGCAGGCGCGGCCGTCCCCTGCCGGGCATGGCGGCCATGGAGGCCTTGGGGAAGCTGAAGCAGTTCGATGCCTATCCGAAGACCCTGGAGGACTTCCGGGTCAAGACCTGTGGAGGGGCCACGGGTATGGACAACGGGGGGGTTGGAGGACGGGAAAGGGATGGGAAGGGATGGGATGGGATAGGATGGGAAGGGATGGGATGGGATGGGGTGGCCCCCTCCCTCCCTCCCTCCCCCTTCCCAGGCCTGGACCCCCAGCCATTCCCTTCCCCACAGCACCTGTATATATGTATATGTGTTTGTACATATTTATTACTCTATCTATTTATTGATTTATTTTACTTGTACATCTCTATTCTATTCATTTTATTGTGTTAGTCTGGTTGGTTTTGTTCTCTGTCTCCCCCTTTTAGACTGTCAGCCCGCTGTTGGGTAGGGCCTGTCTCTCTATGCTGCCGACTTGTAGTTCCCAAGCGCTTAGTACAGTGCTCTGCACATAGTAAGCGCTCAATAAATACGATTGATGATGGTGATGATGATGATGAGGGGACAGGACAGTTCCCATGATGCCCCGCTCCTCCTCCTCCCCCTCACAGCCCTTGTGTCTCCCTCTACACATTTATTACTCTGCTGGATTAATGCTTCCCCCCCCACCCCCCCCCCGCCTTACTGTCTATATGTTTCTACATGTTTATTACTCTATTGATTTATTTATTTTATTTGTACATATTTATTCTATTTATTTTATTTTGTTAATGTGTTTTGTTTTGTTCTCTGTCTCCCCCTTCTAGACTGTGAACCCGCTGTTGGGTCGGGACCTGTATATATATATATATACATATATATATATATATATATACATATATATATATATATATATTTCTACATATTTATCACTCGATTGATTTATTTTACTTGTACAGATTTATCCTATCTTATTTTGTTAATATGTTTTCTTCTGCTGTCTGTCTCCCCCTTCTAGACTGTGAACCCGCTGTTGGGTAGGGACCTGTATATATATATGTGTACACACACACACACACACACACACACACACACACACACACACACATGTATATTTCTACATATTTATCACTATTGATTTATTTATTTTACTTATACAGATTTATTCTATCTTATTTTGTTGATATGTTTTCTTTTGTTGTCTGGCTCCCCCTTCTAGACTGTGAACCCACTGTTGGGTAGGGATGTGTGTGTGTGTGTGTGTGTGTGTGTGTGTGTACATTTATTTTGCTTGTACATATTTATCCTATCTTATTTTGTTAATATGTTTTCTTTTGTTGTCTGTCTCCCCCTTCTAGACTGGGAACCCGCTGTTGGGTAGGGACCTGTATACACACACACACACACACACACACACACACACACACGTGTGTGTTTGTATGTGTTTCTACATATTTATCACTCGATTGATTTATTTTACTTATACAGATTTAGTCTATCTTATTTTGTTAATATGTTTTGTTTCGTTGTCCGTCTCCCCCTTCTAGACTGTGAACCCGCTGTTGGGTAGGGACCTGTATATATATGTGTATACACATATAAATATATGTTTCTACGTATTTATCACTCTGTTGATTGATTTATTTGACTTGTACAGATTTATTCTATCTTATTTTGTTAATATGTTTTCTTTTGTTATCTGTCTCCCCCTTCTAGACTGGGAACCCACTGTTGGGTAGGGACCTGTGTGTATATATATATATATGTATGTATACACACATATATACATATATGTGTGTATGTATATGTTTCTACATATTTATCACTCGATTTATTTATTTTACTTGTACAGATTTAGTCTATCTTATTTTGTTAATATGTTTTCTTTTAATAATAATAATGATGGCATTTGTTAAGCGCTTACTATGTGCAAAGCACTGTTCTAAGCGCTGGGGAGGTTACAAGGTGATCAGGTTGTCCCACAGGGGGCTCACAGTCTTAATCCCCATTTTACAGATGAGGGAACTGAGGCCCAGAGAAGTGAAGTGACTTGCCCAAAGTCACACAGCTGACAACTGGCAGAGCCGGGGTTTGAACCCACAACTTCAGACTCCAAAGCCCGCACTCTTTCCATTGAGCCACGCTGCTTCTCTTTTGTTGTCTGTCTCCCCCTTCTAAACTGTGAACCCGCTGTTGGGTAGGGACCTGTATAAATATATGTGTATATATATACATGTATATATGTATGTACATATTTATTACTCTATTGATTTATTTATTTTACTTGTACATATTTATTCTATCTTATTTTGTTGATATGTTTTCTTTTGTTGCCTGTCTCCCCCTTCTAGACTGTGAACCCATTGTTGGGTAGGGACCATCTCTATATGTTGCCGACTTGTAACGATAATAATAATGTTGGCATTAAGTACTTACTATGTGCTTGTACTTCTCAAGCGCTTAGTACAGTGCTCTGCACGCAGTAAGCGCTCAATGAGTGCGATTGTATGAATGAATGAATTTCTTTGTCCCGCAGTGACCATCATCAGCGGTCTCCTCATGCTGCTGCTCTTCTTCTCCGAGCTCCAGTACTACCTCACCACCGAGGTACGGCCCACCCTCCTGACCCTAACCCCCATCCTGACATTTGCTCAGCGCTTACTATAGGCTAAGCGCTGGCATAGATGCAAGGTAATCAGGTCTGTTCCCCTCCCCTCCTAATCTCCCTCATCCTGGCATTTATTCGGTACTTACTATAAACCAAGCACTGGGGTAGATGAAAGGGGGCTCGCCGTGGAGGGGGCAGGTGATGACTGGGGCTCGGGGTGGCGGCGGGAATCCGGCCCCGTTGGCCTCTCTGCCGGTGGGGGTGAAGGCTGGGGTGGTCCTGGGCGTGCGGATCCCCTCGAGCTTTGCCCACGGGGGGCCGTCGATGCCTTCGGGTGGCCATGACGAGGGGGTAGAGCAGTCCTCCCCCAAACGCAAACGGGGCCAAGTGCGCCATCGGCTTCCGGGCCCCTCGGGCGGGACGTACAAACGGCGTTGGCCTGACTTGGGCGGCCATCCAAAATAATAGTAATCATTAATAAATAATTATGGTATTTGTGAAGTTCTCACTATGTCTCTATATGTTGCCAACTTGTACTTCCCAAGCGCTTAGTACAGTGCTCTGCACACCGTAAGCGCTCAGTAAATACAAGTGAATGAATGACTGATAATTATGGCATCTGTGAAGTTCTAAGCGCGGGAGGGTGGATATTCTATTTACTGTTCTATTTATTTTGTTAATGATGTGCATCTAGCTTTACTTCTCTTTATTCTGATGACTCCTATCCACATGCTTTGTTTTGTTGTCTGTCTCCCCCCTTTAGACTGTGAGCCCGCTGTTGGGTAGGGACCGTCTCTATATGTTGCCAACTTGTACCTCCCAAGCGCTTAGTACGGTGATCTGCACCCAGTAAGCGCTCAGTAAATACGATTGAATGAATAATTAGGTCGGTCCCCTCCAATCCCCCTCATCCTGGTATTTGCTCAACTCTTACTATAAACTAAACGCTGGGGTAGATACAAAGTAATCAGGTCGGTCCCCTCCTAACCCCCCTCATCCTGGTGTTTGCCAAGCGCTTACTATAAGCTAAGCGCTGGGGTAGATACAAAGTAATCAGGTCCGTCCCTAATCCCCCTCATCCTGGTGTTTGCCAAGCGCTTACTATAAACTAAGCGCTGGGGTAGATACAAGGTAATCAGATCAATCATAGGCCCTGCCCCACACCGGGGCTCACAGCTTAAGGGGGAGGAAAAACAGGTGGTTAATCATCAGTCAATCAATCAGTAGTATTTTTTGAGCGCTTACTGTGAGCCGAGCTAGTCCTCATTTTACAGATGTGGAAACTGAGGCACAGGGAAGCAAAGTGGCTTGGCCAAGGTCACATAGCAGACAAGTGGCGGAGCCGGGATTAGAATCCAGGTCTTCCAGGCAGATGCTCCTTCCGTTTAGGCCACCTTGCCTCCCTTCCGATCAACCCTCCGTGACCCCTCCATCCTTTCCCCCTCCCTCCTCCGACCAGGTGCACCCAGAGCTGTACGTGGACAAGTCCCGGGGAGATAAGCTGAAGATCAACATTGACGTCGTCTTTCCGCATATGCCGTGCGCCTGTGAGTGACTTGCCGCCCGTCCCCCTCTTTCCGTAACCTTCCTCCCCCAGCCCCCTCAAATGGGGCACCTTTCATCATCTCCCTGCCCGCACTTCCTAATCAGTCGTATTTATTGAGCGCTTACTGTGTGGAGAGCAATGTGCTAAACGCTTGAGAGAGTACAATATAGCAGAGTCGGTAGACGGTTTCTGCCCACGACAAGCAGACAGTGACGGAACCGGGGTTAGAACTGGTTCTCCGGACTTCCGATTCCGTGCTCCTTCCCGCTAAGCCGTGTTGCTTCCCTCCTGTCATCACCCCCCTCCCCCCCGCACAGACACAGACGCAGACAGACCGAGGTCGGGGGCGGCAACCGAGGCCTCCTCCTCAGCCTCCGCCTCATCCAGTCCCTCCCCGGCCCATCCCGTTTCTTCCAGACCTGAGCATCGACGCCATGGATGTAGCCGGGGAACAGCAGCTGGATGTGGAGCACAATCTGTTCAAGCAGCGGCTGGACAAGGACGGCCAGCCCGTGACCACCGAGGCCGAGCGCCACGGTAACGGGGAACCCAAGGATGGGGCCGGGGTCACCCTCTCCCCCCCTTCCCTTATCCCCCCGACCCATCCAGTGTTGCCCTTCCTGGCCAGCCCTCAGCCGTCCACCTCCCGCTCACGGCCCCTCTCCCCGGGCCTGTTGGGCCACCTCACGGTCAGCACCTCCATCCCCCGGCCCTGGCCGGCCCCCCTCGAGCCCCTCTGAGCTCCGTTCGGTCCCCTCAGAGCTGGGCAAAGAAGAAGAGCAGATATTCGAGCCCAACTCCCTGGACCCCGACCGCTGCGAGAGTTGCTACGGGGCCGAGTCGGAGGACATCAGGTGAGCGGCCCGCGGAAGAGCCCGAGCGGGGCGGCCTCGGTGGGGAGCCCCGGACCCCGGGAGGGTCCTCGGCCGGGCCGGGCGGGCGGTTAGCGGAGCCGGCCCCCGGCAGGTGCTGTAACACGTGCGAGGACGTGCGGGAGGCTTACCGGCGCCGCGGCTGGGCCTTCAAGAACCCGGATACCATCGAGCAGTGCAAGCGCGAGGGCTTCAGCCAGAAGATGCAGGAGCAGAAGAACGAGGGCTGCCAGGTGTACGGCTTCCTGGAGGTCAACAAGGTGGGGACCCCCGACGGAGGAGGGGTCGTGTCCCCCATCCCCCCCCCCCGCCACCATCCCATGGTTGCCTGTTCTGCCTGGGATTTCCACTGCGGGTGGTCTCCTCCCACCGGGGGAGTCTGGGTTAACCGAGGAGGAGGCCGGCTGATGTCGTGGGGGCTAGGCTGCGGGGGGGTGTAGGTTGTGCCCAAATGTCGGCTGAGTGGCGGGTTCAGGCTGCCCCCACCCCCTACCCCACCTGGGGACTGCAGGACTCAGAGGAAACCTTTCCCAAAGGTGGCCGGAAACTTCCACTTCGCACCTGGGAAGAGCTTCCAGCAGTCCCATGTCCACGGTAAGAAACGCGGACAGATCCACCCCTGCCGGGTTTACTCCCCATCCTCCCACCAGCTTTGGGTCGCTGTGGTATTCCTTGCGCGCGTACTGGGTGCCCAGCACCGTACTGAGCACTGGGGCAGATACGAGGTGAGCAGCTTCCACACTGTCCCTGTCCCACGTGCGGCAGCCGCAGACTTAGTACGAAGGAGAATGGGTATGGAGTCCCCAGAGAGATCAGGCGACTTGCCCAAAGTGCCACAGCAGGCAAGCGGCCGATCCGGGACGGGAGCCCGGGGCCACCGATTCCTGGGCCTGTGCTCTTTCCGCTAGGCCACAGTGCTTCCCCCGCCACCTCGTCCTAGGAGCCCTCTCCCTCCGCCCCGTGGTCCCCTTCCGCCGCGGCTCAGTAGTCCCCAGCCTCACCGGTGGGATGCCACTGGCCTCCGTGGGTGGCCTGACCTGGTGGGCCGTCACCGCTGGGACCTCGTAGTCGACACTGAGCCCCCCTCGGGGGCAGGAGCCACAAGGGTGGGCCGAGGTAGCCACTCGAGGGCAAGTGGGAGCCCGTGGCCGTTGCGGAAGTTCAGGCCCTCCCCTGGCCTCCGCGTCATCCGGGCCCATTCCTCGGCTCCCCTTTCCCCGGCAGAGTGGCCGGAATCGGGGGGAGGAGGGGCGGTGTCTCCGGGAAACGTGTGTACCCTCGGGGTGGGCAGAGGGTGAGCTGGCACGCTGGCCGGCGGGGCGTGGGGGCCGGCCCTCCCCCCTCCCTCTCTGCTTCTACCCGGACTTCTCCCGTGAAGACGTGAACCTCTCTTCTCTTGCTTCCCTCCCTTCCCCTCTCCCTGCTGCAGTCCACGCCGTGGAGAGTAAGTGGCTGAGCTCTTATCCTTTCCCTCCCTCCTGACTTGCGTCCGTCCGTCCGTCCCTCCGTCCCGGGGGCCTCCGCCCCGGCCCCCGACAGATCCCTGTCCCATCTCGGCGGACTGGGGTTCCAGGCAGCCCGGGCGGGGCGAGCCGGCAGACGAAGTGCGGACGAGGGAGACGCCCCCCCCAACCTCGCCTGGCTTCGAGCCACTCTGTCCGCCGTGGGCTCAGACCGGCGGGTGGCCTCCCGGGCCCCGGGCCAGACGGGGGTGTGGGGGAAGGACCCGCCTCACGAGCACTGATGAACGTCTTCCCTCGTCTTTCCTGGCCATTTCCCTTCTGCCGGGTTGGGAAAATGATCCCGGGGCTGCCCGGGGAGCCCTGGCCCACCTTCCCGGGCGAAGCCTGCTGGCTAGCCCCCTTGGGGTCCCGGAAGGAGCCGGGGCATACGGACAGCTGGGCCGGGGCTTCCTGTTTGCTGCCCGCGGGCCCGGAGAGGAGCGTCCGGGTCACCGCTGGCAGCGGGCAACATCGGGGTCAGGCAGGATGAGGAGGAGTTTTGGAGGGCAGATTGGGGACTGGGCCAAGACCCTGGATGATGCTGCCTCGCTCCCGAGCCCCCCTTTTCTCGGTCCCCCATCGGAGGGAAGGAGGGAGGGCCCCGCCGGTGAACACAGTCCACCTCCCGCACGTCCCCTTAGGAGTGGGCAGAACCGCTCCCACCACCTCCACTGGCTTCCCCGGGCAAGGACTAATCTCTCTTCCCTTCCGTTCCAGTCCATGACCTGCAGAGCTTTGGCCTCGACAACGTACGTACCCTCAAGCCCCACAGGGACCATCAAAGCCGCCCGGCCGGGAGCGAGCCAGGGGTGGGGCGGGTGGCCCGGCCCGGGGGCTCCGGCTCAGCCGCGGCGAGAGACCGAGGGAAGGCCGGGTTGGGCTCCTCGGATGCCCTTCCTCCCGACTGACCCGGCTCGTCGCTGTCCGTGCCCGGCAGATCAACATGACTCATTACATCAAGCACCTGTCGTTTGGCGAGGACTACCCCGGGATCGTGAACCCCCTGGATGGCACGGACGTCTCCGCCCCCCAAGGTAACCGGCTGGCTCGGGCGGTCCCGGACGCCTGGTGCAGTGGGCCCAAGCGGCCTCTCGGCTCACCCCTGAGGCCCGGGGTCACTCGCTCCGAAGGGCCGTGGGGGGGGCCCGGCGGCCCCCGAGGTGGGCATCCGGCTGCCCGCCTCTCAGCTGGGTCGAGCCTGGTTCGAGCTAGCGGGCCCGGCGAGATGCCAGACCCCTGCCGAGGCCCAAGCAGTACCCCTCCGGGGCGTCGGCTCACTCCCGGAAATCCCGCCACCCCTTCCCTCACCCCATCTCCTCCCCGCACCCCCTGTTTTCTCCCTGCTGTCCTCTCTGTCGGCTCCCCGGGCCCAACTCCGCTGTCCTGTCTTGCAGCGTCCATGATGTTCCAGTACTTCGTGAAGGTCGTGCCCACGGTGTACATGAAGGTGGACGGGCAGGTGAGTACCCCTGGCCTGCCGCCCCTCGCCACCCACCGATCCGTTCTCCTCCAGCGCTGCTCGACTCCCTGCCGCAGCCTGGGGGGCCAGGTTCCCCTCCCTCCCTCCCTCCCTCCCTTCCTTCCTCTCTCCCTCCCTCCCTCCCTCCATCCCATGGGTCTGGGGGCGGGAAGCGGGGTGAGGACCGTGCCCTGGAGTGGTTCGGGTGGGGATGAGGTGCCCACCAGGTGCTTTCCCTAGGGCCGTCCCCGACCTCCCCCGTCGGCCTCCCCCAGGGTCTCCATCCCAAGGGCTTCCCGTCTCTGCCTCCCCCAGCGTCTCTACCCCCAGGGCTTCCCCTGTCCTGCCTCCCCCAGGTCGTGCGGACAAACCAGTTCTCGGTGACGCGGCACGAGAAAGTGGCCAACGGGCTGATCGGGGACCAGGGGCTGCCCGGAGTCTTCGTGCTGTACGAGCTGTCGCCCATGATGGTCAAGCTGACCGAGAAGCACAGGTGGGTGGGCGGGCGAGGGCGGGCGGCTTCGCGGGGGAGGCGGGAGGAGCCGACACCGTGCTGCCATCTTGACCCCCCCTCGGCATCTTCCTAGAGAAGAAGACGGCACGACCTAGAAAAGCAGCGTGGCTCAGTGGAAGGAGCCCGGGCTTTTGAGTCAGAGGTCATGGGTTCAAATCCCGGCTCCGCCAGTTGTCAGCTGTGTGACTCTGGGCCTCAGTTCCCTCAACTGTAAAATGGGGGTTAAGACTGTGAGCCCCCCTGGGACAACCTCATTACCTTGTCACCTCCCCAGCGCCTAGAACAGTGCTTGGCACATAGTAAGCGCTTAATAAATGCCGTCATCATTATTATTATTATTATTCCCCTGCCATCCCCAGATCCTTCACCCACTTCCTCACTGGCGTCTGCGCCATCATCGGGGGCGTGTTTACAGGTAAGACGGTCGGGCCCGCCCCCACGGCGGGGGGCGGGAGGTTCCCCACTCGGCCGAGTGGGATTAGGGCCGGGGGGACGCGTGCCGCAGACCCAGCACCCTGGACTCCATCGCTGCTCCTCTCCCCTCCCTACCCAGTGGCCGGCCTCGTGGACTCGCTCATCTACCACTCAGCCCGAGCCATCCAGAAGAAGATCGAGCTGGGAAAGGCGTCGTAGCTTGGGACCCGACCGGACCCCCCGGCCACCGGGATGCCCCGGGCCCAGAGGGACTGCGCCCGGCCCTGGGGGCACTGGCCCCGCGGCCCCCACCGGCAGCTGGCCTGCATTCAGACGGGCTTGTGGGCGGCCCAGCAGCTGGGCTCTTGCTGGGCAGCCTCTCCTCACATCCTGCCCTCCCCCCCAAAAATTGGCCACCACGGAGTGTGTGTGTGAGTGCATGTGTGTATGTGTGTGTACAGTTTCCCCCTCCTTGCCCCAGCGACCCTGTCCTGCTTCCCAATCTCGTTCTCCCAGCAGACTCCCGTTCCCAGCCGCAGCCCCGTTCATCCCGCCCCCATTTTTCTGTCCCTGCTCCTCCAGCTCGTGCTGGCTAGGCCAAGGCTGGGGGAGTCTGGGAAAGACCACCCCTCCCGGGCCGCCGAGCCCCGTCCCCTGCCCCTTCCCTCCGACCTCGGACGCGGAGACATTGCCCTGGAGGATGACCGTGATGCCGCTGTGGCTGATGATGTTGATGACGACGACGATGACGATGAGAAGCTTTCATTAAACAGATCCGGACCACCTGTTGGAGGAGTGGCAGTGGTGACACCGAGAGATCACATTCATTACACCGGAACTGGCAGGCGGGCACGAGCCGGTTGCCCTGGGGGTTCACCGGAGGCCACCCTCCCCTCCCCAACCCACTCTAACTTCCCCTCGGTTGCCCCGGGAACGGACCCAAAGCCCCGCGTGAGCCCGCCTGTCTGGGCTGCGAAAGGCAGAGGCCAGAGGGACGTAGGAGCGGAGATGCCCCGTCTCCTCTCTCCCCTCTTCCACCCTGCTCCAGAAGAGAGGGCCCATTTGCCACCCCCCAACTGAGGCTGAGCAGAAGCCAAAAGAGGTCCTGATGCTCTCGGCCCCGTGCTCGCGGTATTCTCGTCCGTTACGTGTGGGTTGGGAGGGGTGTCCTTTCCCCTCCTCCTCCGGGCGGTAGCATCCTTCACCCCCTCACGCCCCAGATGATAATTACGGTAATTTTTCAGCGCTTACCGTGTACCAAGCCCTAATGCCAATCTAAGGACAAGCCGGCCCTTGAGGGCTCCCTGTGGCATCATTCCTAGTCAGCGGCCCTGGAGGAGTTGGATGCCTCTCTGCACTTGCCTTTACCTCACCCAGGGGTCGGAGCCCTTACTGTGTGCAGAACACTGTACTAAGGGCTTGGGAGAGGACCACACAGAAAGGTTGGTGACAAGGTCCCTGCCCACAAAAAGAGATGATGGTCCAGGGGCAGAGACAGACTTTAAAACAAATTACAGATCGGGGAAATGGCGGAGAAAAAGGATGTGCACGTAAAGGCTGTAGGCTGGAGCAAAGTACTTAGGTAGTCACTTACTGAGCACTTACTTTTTGGTGAGCACTGTACTAAGAGTTTGGGAGAGTAGAGTATAACAGACGTAATCCCTGCCCTCAATGAGCTTACAGCCTAGAGCTGGGGAGACAGGTATTAATAGAAATAAATCAATGACAGGTATGGGCATAAGTGCCGTGGAGCTGGGAGGGGCGATGATTAAAGGGGGCCAGTCAAGGGCGATGCAGAAGGGAGTGGGGAAAAAAGAAAGAGGGCTTAAGTCAGGGAAGGCCTCTTGGAGGAGAAGCGGGAATAGGGTGGGAGGAAGAAAGGCTAGGGAAGGCTTCTTGCAGAAAATAGGATTTTAGTAAGATTTTGAAAATGGGAATAGCGATCTGTCGGCTGTGATGGGGGAGGTAGAATGTGAGCGAGGGTTCAGAGGAGCAGCATGGCTTAGTGGAAAGAGCACGGCCTTTGGAGTCAGAGGTCATGGTTTCAAATCCCGACTCTGCCAATGGTCGACAGCTGTGTGACTTTGGGCAAGTCACTTAACTTCTCTGTGCCTCAGTTCCCTCATCTGTAAAATGGGGATTAAGACTGTGAGCCCCCCGTGGGAGAGCTTGATCACCTTGTAACCTCCCCAGAGCTTAGAACAGTGCCCTGCATATAGTAAGTGCTTAATAAATGCCATCATCATCAAAACAGGAACAAGATGGAGGTACAGTGATTAGGTCAGCATTAAAGGAGCGAACTCTGCGGGCTGGGTTGTAGGAAATAGGTAAGGTCAGCTAGGTGGAGGAGAGCAGATCGAGTGTGTTACATCAACCAGTGATATTTTTTGAGCGCTTACGGCCGGCTCAAAGCACTTGGGAAAGTACGAGAGAGTCGGTAGAAGCGGACCCTCCCCGCAAGGAGTTCCCAGTCTACAGGCGATGGGGAGGAGTTTCTGTTTGATGCGGAGGCAGATGGGCAGGGCTTGGTCGAAAAATGATCTGGGCAACAGGGTGAAGTGAGGAGGGGGAGAGACAGGAGGCAGGGAGCTCAGCGAGGAGGCTGATGCAGTAAAAGTAGCATGGCTCAGTGGGTAGAGCACGGGCCTGGGACTCCGAAGGACCGGGCTTCTAATCCCAGCTCCACCACCTGTCTGCTGTGTGACCTTGGGCAAGTCACTTCTCTGGGCTTCAATTACCTCGTCTGTAAAATGGGGATTCAATCAATCAATCAGTCGTATTTATTGAGCGCTTACTATGTGCAGAGCACTGTACTAAGCGCTTGGGAAGTACAAATTGGCAACACACAGAGACAGTCCCTACCCAACAGTGGGCTCACAGTCAATCTGGGGATCGAGACTGAGCCCCACGTGGGACAGGGATTGGGTCCACACCAATTTGCTGGTATCCACCCCAGCGCTTAGTACAGTGCCTGGCACAGGGTAAGTGCTTAACAAATACCCCAGTTATTATATACAGGTAGAAAACTCAGCCCCTTCCTTCAAGCAGCTTGCCATCTAAGGAGGGGGATGTGCTTAGTGCTTGCTGCTTCTCCTCTCCTCTTCTGGGGTCTTGGAGGAGAGGAGCAGGGTCTCGCCAACTGTCAATCAATCAGTCGTATTTATTGAGCGCTTACTGTGTGCAGAGCACTGTACTAGGCGCTTGGGAAGTACAAGTTGGCAACATATAGAGACAGTCCCTACCCAACAGTGGGCTCACAGTCTTCCCACGTGTCATCCACGGTCCAAGTCAGCCCTGGTTGGGGGGGAAACAGGGCTGCTCAACCCCCTCACAAATCCACCAACAGACCAAATGTCCGTCCATCTTCCGGCTAGCGATAAAATGGACCTGCCTCCCCCCACCATCAATGCGGGTTCCCACCTGTATTATGTACAGTTATTTACTGTAACTTTACTTCATTAGTGTAAGAGGTGTTATTTCATCTTCACTACTGCGCTCTATCTTTAATAGCCGGCTGGGAAAAAAAAAAAATAGATGGCTGCTTCTCTGAGCCCATTAAACCCTTAGCTTTATTCGATTCAAAAAGAGGGTAAGGCAGAAATTATCTCGAGTTCAGCACTCTCCAGCTCTTCCCGGGCCTGTAAAGTCAACGGGGACGGGGCTGAAGTTGAATCGATCCCATAAAATGCTACTCAGAAAGTGACCCCAGCGTGAGGCCCAAAGTACAAGTCACCCACATTAAAAAGCACTTTCAATTCAGCCAGATTGGCGGGGTGGGTGTGAAGAGACGGAGACACATCCAGGGAAGGCAGTCTACAAGACAGGAAGCTTCTTGGACGCCTGGTATCCTGCCTACTAAGTCCACTTTACTCTCCCAAGCGCTCATTACAGTGTTCCGCGATCGTAATTGTGTTAAGTGCTAACCGTCCAACTATCCTGCATCTTGATGATAATAATAATAATGATAACATTTATTAAGCGCTTACTATGTGCAAAGCACTATTCTAAGCGCCGGGGAGGTTACAAGGTGATCAGGCTGTCCCACGGGGGGCTCACAGTCTTCATCCCCATTTTCCAGATGAGGGAACTGAGGCCCAGAGAAGTGAAGTGACTTGCCCAAAGTCACACAGCTGACGATTGGCAGAGCCGGGATTTGAACCCATGACCTCTGACTCCAAAGCCCGGGCTCTTTCCGCTGAGCCACGCTGCTTCTCTTGATCTTATACCCTCCGTGGGGGCTTTGAAATCTCATCTTGAAGATGTTCAACTCTTTCATCATCAATCGTATTTATTGAGCGCTTACTGTTTGCAGAGCACTGTACTAAGTGCTTTTGAGATGAGGAGGGCCTGGGGTCCTGTTTTTCAGAACAAAGCTTATCCATCAGCCATCTTCTATCAGATATACATATCTATAATGTATACCTATAATATACGTACATATATATTGATTTCTTTCTTCACTGAGCAATTCTTTATAAACGGGAAGCAGCATAACCTAGTAGATAAAGCACAGTCCTGGGACTCAGAGGACCTGGGTTCTAAGCCCGGCTCTGCCAGTTTTTTGCCGTGTGACCTTGGGCGAGTCACTTAGCTTCTCTGTGCCTCAGTTTCCTCAACTGTAAAATGGGGATTAAAAGTCTGTTCTCCCGCCTACTTAAGACTATGATCCCCTTATGGGGCAAGGACTATGTCCGACCTAATTAACTTGTACCCACTGCAGGGTTTAGAACAGTATTTGACACATCATAATCATAATGATGGCATTTGTTAAGCGCTTATTATGTGCCAAGCACCGTTCTATGCCCTGGGGGGGATACAAGGTGATCAGGTTGTCCCACGTGGGACTCACAGCCTTCATCCCTATTTTACAGATGAGGTCGCTGAGGCCCAGAGAAGAGACTTGCCCAAAGTCACACAGCTGACAAGTGGCGGTGCCGGGATTGGAACCCATGACCTCTGGGTCCCAAGCCCATGCTCTTTCCACTGAGCCATGCTGCTTCTCACACATAGTGTTTAACAGATACCATTTTCAAAAAGGGGCGGGGGGCAAGCACTGAACTTAATTTTAGGGCTGCTACAGGGTAATCAGGTGGAGCATAGTTCCTGTCCCATTTGTGGCTCACCATGAGTGCTCAAGAATAATTATGGTACTTACTAAGCGCTTTCATCATCATCAATCGTATTTATTGAGCCCTTACTATGTGCAGAGCACTGTACTAAGCGCTTGGGAAGTCCAAATTGGCAACATATAGAGACAGTCCCTACCCAACAGTGGGCTCACAGTCTAAAAGGGGGAGACAGAGAACAAAACCAAACATACTAACAAAATAAAATAAATAGAATAGCTATGTACAAGTAAAATAAATAGAGTAATAAATATGTACAAACATATACATATATACAGGTGCTGTGGGGAAGGGAAGGAGGTAAGATGGGGGATGGAGAGGGGAACGAGGGGGAGAGGAAGGAAGGGGCTCAGTCTGGGAAGGCCTCCTGGAGGAGGTGAGCTCTCAGCAGGGCCTTGAAGGGAGGAAGAGAGCTAGCTTGGCGGAGGGGCAGAGGGATTGGGGGCATTCCAGGCCCGGGGGATGACATGGTCTGGGGGTCTATGGCGGGACGGGCGAGAACGAGGTACAGTGAGGAGAATGAGGTATGGAGAACGAGGTACGAGGTACAGCTTTCTTTGTGCCAAGCGCTGTTCTAAGTGCTGGGGTAAATAGAAGTTAATCAGGTCGGACACAGTCCCTGGCCCACATGGCGCTCACACTCTTCATCCCCATTTTCCAGATGAGGTAACTGAGGCCCAGAGAAGCAAAGTGACTCGCCCAAGGTCACACAGCAGACGAGCGGCCGAGCCGAGATTAGAACCGTGGCTCTAGCCACCGCACTGAGCTGCTTCTAGACGGGGATGGAGTCTCCTGAACTTTCAAAAGGAAAGGATGTGAATGAACTCGGAATGAATGGTCAGTTCATAGAGCTGAATCACCGTCGTCGCAGCTTGGCCCCCGGAAGGGCCCTGATGTTATGTCGCCGCCGCTACTGCCGAACACTCAACTTCCTTGTCGTTAATGGCCGTGACTCACTCGCATTTCACGGTAATGATCCACCCGCCCGTCCTCCCCACTTCCATTTCTGAAAAAGGCTCGGATCGAGGGGAGAGACAAGATGCTTAAAGTAAGCTGGCGTCCCCTTTAACCTTTGACCTCTGCCAGCCTCACTGCCCCTCCTCCTTTTCTCCCCTCCCGTTCCGGGGAAGGTAGTCTGCCCAGGGTGAGTATAATAATAATAATAATAATGATGGTATTTGTTAAGCGCTTACTATGTGCACAGCACTGTTCTAAGCGCTGGGGAGGTTACAAGGTGAACAGGTTGTCGCACAGGGGGCTCACAGTCTTAATCCCCTCTAGTTATTTATTTATTTATTTTACTTGTACCTACCTATTCTATTTATTTTATTTTGTTAGTATGTTTGGTTTTGTTCTCTGTCTCCCCCTTCTAGACTGTGAGCCCACCGTTGGGCAGGGACTGTCTCTATATGTTGCCAGCTTGTACTTCCCAAGCGCTTAGTCCAGTGCTCTGCACACAGTAAGCGCTCAATAAATACGATTGATTGATTCAGATGAAGTATAGTATAAGGCTATGATTTGGGCACTCACCAGAAGTCTAAAGCCATTCATTCAATCGGATTTATTGAGCGCTTCCTGTGTGCAGAGCACCGTACTAAGCGCTTGGGAAGTCCAAGTTGGCAACATACAGAGATGGTCCCTACCCAACAGCGGGCTCACAGTCTAGAAATGATGGCATTTATCAAGCGCTTACTATGTGCAAAGCACTGTTCTAAGCGCAGGGGAGGTTACAAGGTGATCAGGTTGTCCCACGGGGGGCTCACAGTCTTCATCCCCATTCTACAGATGAGATAACTGAGGCACAGAGAAGTTAAGTGGCTGGCCCAAAGTCACACAGCTGACAGCTGGCAGGGCTGGGATTTGAACCCATGACCTCTGACTCCAAAGCCCGAGCTCTTTCCACAGAGAAAGCAATCTGCCATAATGGAAAGAGCCCGGGCCCGGGAGTTAGAGGACCTGGAGTCTAATCCCGGCTCCGCCACTTGTCTGCTTGGTGACCCTGGACGAGTCATTTAACTTCTCCCTGTTTCACTTCCCTCATCTGCAAAATGGGGATTAAGACCGGGAGCCCCATGCGGGACATGGACTGTATCCAACCTGATTAGCTCCTGTCTACCCCAGCGCTTACTAAAGCGCCTGGCACGTAAGCCCTTAGTACAGCGCTCTGCACACAGTAAGTGCTCAATAAATGTGATTGATAAATGTGATTGTGCCTCATGTCCAACTTGATGATCTGGTTGGTCACCTCAGAGCTTAGCACAGTGCTTAGCAAATGGATACCTCTGTTGTTACTAGAATTGGGGCTCAAACCCAGAAACTGGCTCATTCATTCATTCACTCATTCAATTGTATTTATTGAGTTCTTTCTGTGTGCAAAGCACCACACTAAGCACTAGCAGTGTGGCTCGGTGGAAAGAGCACAGGCTTTGGAGTCCAGAGGTCATGGGTTCAAATCCCGGCTCCGCCAATTGTCAGCTGGGTGACTTTGGGCAAGTCACTTCACTTCTCTGGGCCTCAGTTACTTCATCTGTAAAATAGGGATGAAGACTGTGAGCCCCCCGTGGGACAACCTGATCACCTTGTAACCTCCCCGGCGCTTAGAACAGTGCTTTGCACGTAGTAAACAATAAATGCCACCATCATCATCATCATCATCATCACAATATAGCAACAGACACATTCCTGCCCACAATGAGAGCAGAGTCTAGAGGGGGAGACAGGCATTAATATAAATAAATAAACAAATTACAGATATACATATAGTTATGTACGTACGTGCCGTGGGGATGGGAGGGAGGATGAATGAGGGAGCAAATAAGAGCTTCTATCAATAAAAAGACACATTCCCTGCCCACAACGAGCTTACAGTCTTCTCTAGGCCTCAGTTTCCTCATCTGTAAAATAGGGCTCCAACCCTTGTTCTCTTTTCCCATCGGACTGCAAGCCTTATCTACTTGTTATGGCACCTGTTAAGCGCTTGCTATGTGCCAAGCGCTGTTCTAAGCACTGTGATAGACACAAGTTAAACAGGAGGGACACGGTCCCTGTCCCACATGGGGCTCACACTCTTAATCCTCCTTTTACAGATGTGGGGCAGCGTCCTGTCTGATGAGCTCATGTCTGCTTAGTGCAGCGTTTGACAAATAGTAAACGCTTAACCAAAACCACTTTAGGCGAATATCGAAAGCCAGAGAATCAATCAATCGTATTTATTGAGCGCTTACTCTGTGCAGAGCACTGTACTAAGCGCTTGGGAAGTACAAGTTGGCAACACATAGAGACAGTCCCTACCCAACAGCGGGCTCACAGTCTAGAAGAAGCCAGAGAACCTCTCGGAAGATAGAGAACTGACCGCACCAAACCACCCCAAGGAAGAGAATAACAATAATAATAATAATAATAATAATAATGGTAATGGTGGTATTTGTTATGCAATTATAGTGTGCCAGACACTTTACTGGCGCTTTAAAGAAGCAGCGTGGCTCAGTGGAAAGAGCGCGTGGGTTCGAATCCCTGCTCCGCCAATTCTCAGCTGGGTGACTTTGGGCAAATGCAGCGTGGCTCAGTGGAAAGAGCGTGGGCTTTGGAGTCAGAGGTCACGGGTTCGAATGCCAACTCCACCACATGTCGGCTGTGTGACCTTGGGCAAGTCACTTAACATCTCTGAGCCTCAGTTACCTCATCTGTAGAATGGGGATTAAGACTGTGAGCCCTCCATGGCACAACCTGATCACCTTGTATCCCCCCCCCCAGCGCTTAGAACAGTGCTTTGTACATAGTAAGCGCTTAACAAATGCCATTATTATTATTATTATTATCTTCTCTGTGCCTCAGTTACCTCATCTGGAAAATCGAGATTAAGACCGTGAGCCCCATGTGGGACAACCTGATGACCTTGTGTCTCCCCCAGCGCTTAGAACGGTGCTTGGCACACAGTAAGCACTTAACAAATGCCAAAATTATTATTATTACTGAGCGCCGGGGTGGATACAAGCCAATGGGGTTGGGCCCCATCCCTGTCCCACCTGGGGCTCCCCACCTCAATCCCCATTTTACAGACGAGGGAAGTGAGGCACAGAGAAGTGAAGTGACTCCCCCGAGGCGGGAGCATTCCTGATTTTCACACGCTCGGCGAATTCACCTCTCTCCCCAAAACCTTCTCCGCCTACCAGGGAAAAAGCAACAGGAAGGAAGGCGTGCGGACAGGGAAGAGGACAGACGTCAACCCCCAAAATGGTGATCGCTCAGCCTTCCCTCCCCGAACGCAAGGCGGAAGAGAGAGAGAGCAGCCAAGACTGGGTGCTCAGGGCCAGGCGCGTATTGTTAAACGTGACATGCTCAATTTATCATTAGTTATGAAGTGAAAACGGATGAATACACATTCAATTTAGTTCAGCTGCTTTCTTCATTTATCACCCTCTTTCATCATCCATCATCCCCCCCGCCACCCTTTTGATTTGAACAAATAGCGCGCTTTCATAAGTTTAATCTAATTAATCATAATTGTAAGGTAATGTTCCCTTAATGAACCGTCCATGTAGGTTTTATCAAGTTGGTTGCAATTTTAATAAAATCCGTTCCAGATAGCATCTACAAATGTTCTCTCTGGCACTCCATCACCGTAATCTTCCTCGCCCCTCCAGGCTCCCTCCGTCCCTTTCCCGTCTTTCCTCACTACCTCGCCCTCCGCGGCCGCCCCGACGGTTCCCCGCGACTTTCTCTCGGGTTGATAAAGATGTCACCGACGCTCCGAGTCACTCAAGCTTATCGGCCTGCTCCTACGGGCTGGACCGTTTCGGTAAATTGGAATGTTTTCATCATTTTAGGAGACAAGATCTGGAGTTAGGGAAAAATTCATCGAGGCGGGAAGGCAAATTAGAAAATGGAGTAAAAAGGCTCTCTCCGCCGTTGCTTTGGAGGGCATAAAAATGGCCATCTGGTAGAGTCTTCGCTCCCCTCTAGACCGTATGCTCGCTGCGGGCAGGGAACGTGCCTGCCAAACTCTGTCGTTTCGTGGGAAGCAGCCTGGCTCGGTGGAAAGAGCCCGGGCTTTGGAGTCGGAGGTCGTGGGTTCAAATCCCGGCTCCGCCACTTGTCAGCTGGGTGACTCTGGGCAAGTCACTTCACTTCTCTGGGCCTCAGTTCCCTCATCTGCAAAATGGGGGATGAAGACTGTGAGCCCTCCGTGGGAATACCTCGTCACCTTGTAACTTCCCCAGCGCTTAGAACAGTGCTTTGCACATAGTAAGCGCTTAATAAATGCTATCATTATTATTATTATTATTCCTAGAGAAGCGGTGTGGCTTAGTGGAAAGAGCAGGGGCCTGGAAATCTAAAGGACCTTGTCCGACTCCGTCACATGTCCGCTGTGTGACCTTGGGCGAATCACTTCAGATCTCTGGGCCTCTGTTACCTCATCGGTAAAATGGGGATGAAGATTGTGGGCGGGCACTGTGTCAATCAATCAATCAATCGTATTTATTGAGCGCTTACTGTTTGCAGAGCACTGTACTAAGCGCTTGGGAAGAACAAGTTGGCAACATATAGAGACGGTCCCTACCCAACAGTGGGCTCACAGTCTAAAAGGGGGTGACAGAAAACAAAACCGAACATACTAACAAAATAAAATATATAGAATAGATATGTATAAGTAAAATAAATAAATAGAGTAATAAATATGTACAAACATATATACAGGTGCTGTGGGGAAGGGAAGGAGGTGTCCAACCTGATTAGCTTGTATCTACCCCAGTGCTTCAAACAGTGCTTGGCACATAGTAAGCGCTTAACAAGTACCATAATAATTATTATTATTTTCAACTAATCAATCAATCAGTAGCATTTACTGAGCTCTTACTGTGTGCAGCACACTGTACTAAGCGCTAACCGTACTAAATCCTCAGGGCATCTGATCCTGAGAGCATCTAGCCCGACCACCATGGCTTCCTAGGTCTTTCTTTTCATCGCCCCTCCCCGATACCTCCAGGGGAAGACCACAGGGTCAGTGGTATTTGTTGAGTGCTTACCGCGTGCGGAGCACTGAACTAAATGCTGGGCAGAGCGCAATAGAATAATAGACACATTCCCTGCCCACAAGAAGCTTACAATCTAGAGGAGGAGACAGACGTTAATGGAAAGAAACAAATGATGGACAGGGACATTCGTGCCGCGGGGCTGGGATGGGGGATGAATAATGGGAGCCGGTCAGGGTGATGCAGAAGGGAATGGTGGAAGAGGAAATGAAAAGAGTTTTCCAGTATTCTGGTTTTCCACTGTGCTAGATCCACAGTGTCTCCTGGGATATTTGGAGAAAGAGAAAAAAACCCATAGAAATAACTCCTCCTCCCCTTCTCCCCCACCCTACCTCCTTCCCCTCCCCACAGCACCTGTATATATGTTGGTACAGATTTATCACTCGATTTATTTTACTTGCACATATTTACTATTCTATTTATTTTGTTAATGATGTGCATTTAGCTTTAATTCTACTTGTTCTGACGACTTGACACCCGTCTACATGTTCTGTTTTGTTGTCCGTCTCCCCCTTCTAGACTGTGAGCCCGTTGTTGGGTGGGGACCGTCTCTCTATGTCACCAACTTGTACTTCCCAAGCGCTTAGTACAATGCTCTGCACACAGTAAGCGCTCAATAAATACGATTGGATGAATGAATGAATGAACTCCATCTCCTGCAAACTACCCCATTTTTTTTGGTGAAGGCCTGCGAGGGTGTTTTGTGTCAGGCTGCACCAGACATGAAAGAATGAGAAGAGCGAATGTAAAATCACGTATAGCTCCGTCCCTCGCAACAGCAATGGGATACGAATTAAACCGCGTCCAGGTCATTTATAGAGCGCATTGTGCACATGCTTTTTTTAAAAAAAAAAAAATCAATTTTTCTCAAAAGCCAGAGGTCACACACACAGTGGTGGAGCCAAAAAGCCGTATTATTTTTTTAGAGAGACTCGAATAGGCCGGTGATCAGTTCAAGAAAATCACAGTCATTCAAGATGATGTCTTACATGGACTGGCTTCTGGGTAAAATGAATTTACCTTTTCATTATTATTTACTGGGTAAGCCTGGATTGCATTTGTATGGATTTTATCCAGGAAACAGAAAGGGAAGAAGAAAACGAGACAAGGACAATCTTATCAAAAGATGGAATGGGTGTACCCTCTTCAAGCAGGCAGATCCAGTTTTCAGGTGTCGTGTTGGATATATTTCTATGATGTTCACTTGGGAGAAGAGCTGGGTACACACAAACACACACACACACACACGTTCTTATTCATTCAATCGTATTTATTGAGCGCTTACTGTGTGCAGAGCACTGTACTAAGCGCTTGGGAAGTACAAGCGCTTGGGAAGTACGTTCTTACCTCAAGTCCAACCTCCCAAGGTGACACACACATTCCCTGAGAATGACAGCACCAGGAAACAATGAGGACAGAAGGAAAATCTCAGCCAGACTGAGGGGGAGTAGACCGGGGTGGCTCGATCAATCAATCAATCAATCGATCAATCAATCAATCTGTAGCATTGATGGAGCACTTACTCTGTGCAGAGCACTGGATTCAGCACTGATGAATGACTTGATAGGGGGCTGGTCTGTGAGCCCACTGTTGGGTAGGGGCCGTCTCTATATGTTGCCAACTTGTACTTCCCAAGCGCTTAGTGCAGTGCTCTGCACACTGTAAGCGCTCAATAAATACGATTGAATGAATGAGTGGATGAATGAATGAATGAAATAGGCCCCTTCGCATGCAGTGTGCCCTTAGGGCTAGAGCATGGGCCTCAGAGCCTGTTGTTGGGTAGGGACCGTCTCTATATGTTGCCGACTTGTACTTCCCAAGCGTTTAGTACAGTGCTCTGCACACAGTAAGTGCTCAATAAATACAATTGAATGAATAATAATAATAATAATGGTATTTGTTAAGCACCTACTATGTGCAAAGCACTGTTCTAAGCACTGGGGGATACAAGGTGATCAGGTTGTCCCATGCGGGGCTCACACAGAGAGACCTGGGTACTGAATTATAATAATAATAATGACGGTTTTTGTTAAGCGCTTACTCTGTGCCCAGCACCGTTCTAAGCGCCGGGGTAGGTACAAGGTAATCGGGTTGTCCCATGTGGGGCTCTCACTCTTAATCCCCATTTCACGGATGAGGTAACTGAGGCACAGAGACGGTAAGTGACTTGCCCAAAGCCACACGGCTGACACATAGTGGGATTAGAACCCACGACCTGTGACTCCTAAGCCCATGCTCTTCCCACTAAGCCACACTCCGGGCCTCAGTTCCCTCATCTGTAAACTGGGGATGAAGCCCGGGAGCCCCCATGTGGGACAGGGACTGTGTCCAACCTGATTAGTATGTTCGGTTTTGTTCTCTGTCTCCCCCTTTTAGACTGTGAGCCCACTGTTGGGTAGGGACTGTCTCTATATGTTGCCAATTTGTGCTTCCCAAGCGCTTAGTACAGTGCTCTGCACATAGTAAGCGCTCAATAAATACGATTGATTGATTGATTGATTGATTGATTGATTAGCTTGACTCTCCCCCATTGCTTCGAACAGCGCTCGACACACGGTAAGCGCTTCACAAATACCGTCATTCCTGTTAAGAAACAGCACCCCAACCTTTCGAGCTTCCCAAAGGCGCCACCCCCATCCTCGCCCCTTACTGGGATTGGGATGGGGAAGGAGGGAAGTGAAGGAGGGAAGCCCCCTCTCCTCTTCTCCCGCTCCCTTCTGCGTCGTCCTCACTTGCTCCCTTTATTCATCCCCCGTCCCAATCCCACAGCTCTTATGTCCTGATCCATCATTCGTTCATGTCTATTAATGTCTGCTTCCCCCGCTCTAGACTGTAAGCTCGTTGTGGGCCGGGAAAGTGTCTGTTTATTGTTGTATTGTACTCTCCCAAGCGCTTAGTAGGGGCTCAAGGAATACGATTGGATGAATGAATGAATCACTGACCCAAGCTGGGAAAAGCAGGCTACGGACACGTCGGATCCCCAGCCCGTCGTCTGCAGGCACAGGTTTTTGACATTCATCAGCTAAAATCAGGGCCCCAAATGCACGATGCGGCACTTAGGAGCATTATGTGAATTTATGAAATTCTCTGGAGGACTTTGGGTCCATAAAGCGCTAAATTGATTCCGGAGAGCCGCCGAGATCACATTTTCAGCAGCCGCTACGGCAGAGCCTCACGCCCAGATTGTTTGCCACGTGCAGGGAGCGACTGCTCCCTTTTCTTCTCAACACAAATACACACATACACACATGGTAACAATCAATCAATCAATCAATCAATCATATTTATTCAGCGCTTACTATGTGCAGAGCACTGTACTAAGCGCTTGGGAAGTACAAATTGGCAACACATAGAGACAGTCCCTACCCAACAGTGGGCTCACAGTCTAAAAGGGGGAGACAGAGAACAGAACCAAACATACCAACAAAATAAAATAAATAGGATAGAAATGTACAAGTAAAATAAATAAATAAATAAATAAATAAATAGAGTAATAAATATGTACAACCATATATATGGTATACCATATATATGGTATATATGGTATGGTATATGGTATATGGTATATATATGGTATATGGTATATATACCATACCATATATATGGTAACACAAACATAGAAGCAGCCTGGGCCCCACCCAGGCACGCACAAGCTCACCGAATCCTTTGTAGTGCCTCACTTCATCATCATCAATCGTATTTATTGAGCGCTTACTGTGTGCAGAGCACTGTACTAAGCGCTTGGGAAGTACAAATTGGCAACATATAGAGACAGTCCCTACCCAACAGTGGGCTCACAGTCTAAAAAAAATCATAATTTCTACATGTTTCCCAACCTAACCGGTGAAGGTTCACAACTTCCCACCCTCTGCTCCGGAAGGGCTGGGTTTCCGAGGATTCCCTGGTGATGATGATGGCATTTATTAAGCGCTTACTATGTGCAAAGCACTGTTCTAAGCGCTGGGGGGATACAAAGTGAGGAGGCTGTCCCACGTGGGGCTCACAGTCTTCATCCCCATTTTACAGACGTGGGAACTGAGGCCCAGAGAAGTGAAGTGACTTGCTCAAAGTCACCCCGCTGACAAGTGGCGGGGCCGGGATTTGAACCCATGACCTCTGACTCCAAAGCCCGGGCTTTTTCCCAATGAGCCACGCTGTGGTCCCATCCACAATATCAGAGCCAGGCCATGTGGGTCTTCAGCTGCAAAGCAGCGTGGTCTAGTGGATAGAGCCCGGGCCTGGGTTCTAATCCCGGCTCCACCACTTAATAATAATAATAATAATGATGGCATTTATTAAGCGCTTACTATGTGCAAAGCACTGTTCTAAGCTCTGGGGTGGTTACAAGGTAATCGGTTTGTCCCACGGGGGGGCTCACAATCTTAATCCCCATTTTACAGATGAGGTAATTAAGGCCTAGAGAAGTGAAGTGACTTGCCCAAAGTCACACAGCTGACAATTGGCGGAGCCGGGATTTGAACCCATGACCTCTGACTCCAAAGCCCGGGCTCTTTCCACTGAGCCATGCTGCTTGTCTACCTATCTGCTGTGTGACCCTGGGCAAGTCGCTTCACTTCTCTGGGCCTCAGTTATAATAATAATAATGGTATTTGTTAAGCACTTACTATGTGCAAAGCACTGTTCTAAGCATGGGGGTATACAAGGTGATCAGGTTGTCCCACGGGGGGCTCACAGTCTTCATCCCCATTTTACAGATGAGGGAACTGAGGTCCAGAGAAGTGAAGTGACTTGCCCAAAGTCACGCAGCTGACAATTGGCGGAGCCGGGATTTGAACCCATGAGCTCTGACTCCAAAGCCCAGGCTCTTTCCAATGAGCCACGCTGCTTCTCTACTAGACACCATCCCTATCCTGAAGGATCTTACAATCTAGCAGGGGAAACCGACGCTAAAATAAATCAAATTTATACATATAGCGGGAGAGAAAGCAGGTTCTGGGTGAGCCCACTGTTGGGTAGGGACTGTCTCTAGATGTTGCCAACTTGTACTTCTCTAGCGCTTAGTACAGTGCTCTGCACACAGTAAGCGCTCAATAAATACGACCGATTGATTGATGAGACAGGTTACCCAGTTGTGGATCTTGCGGAGAAAAGAGTTCAAATTCATACATATTCCGGTATTTCTTAAGCACTTACTACGTGCCAAGCAGTGTTCTAAGCACCGGGCAAGATACAAGCTAGTCAGGTTGTCCCAGATGGGGCTCACAGTCTTAGCTCCCCATTTTCCAGATGAGGTAACTGAAGCCCAGAGAAGTGAAGCATATTTGTCCATATTTATTACTCTATTTATTTATTTATTTTACTTGTACATATAATAATAATAATAATGTTGGCATTTGTTAAGCGCTTACTATGTGCAAAGCACTGTTCTAAGCTCTGGGGGGGATGCAGAGTGATCAGGCTGTCCCACGTGGGGCTCACAGTCTTAATCCCCATTTTACAGATGAGGGAACTGAAGCCCAGAGAAGTGAAGCATATTTGTACATATTTATTAGTCTATTTATTTATTTATTTATTTTACTTGTACATATAATAATAATAATAATGTTGGCATTTGTTAAGCGCTTACTATGTGCAAAGCACTGTTCTAAGCTCTGGGGGGGATACAGAGTGATCAGGCTGTCCCATGTGGGGCTCACAGTCTTAATCCCCATTTTACAGATGAGGGAACTGAGGCTCAGAGAAGTGAAGTGACTTGCCCAAGGTCACACAGCAGACATGTGGTGGAGCCGGGATTCGAACCCGTGACCTCTGACTCCAAAGCCCGGGCTCTCTCCACTGAGCCACGCTGCTTCTCACTTTATTTTACTTGTCCATATCGAGTCTATTTATTTTCTTTTGTTAGCATGTTCGGTTTTGTTCTCTGTCTCCCCCCTTTTAGACTGTGAGCCCACTGTTGGGCTGGGACTGTCTATGTTGCCAATTTGGACTTCCCAAGCGCTTAGTACAGTGCTCCGCACACAGTAAGCGCTCAATAAATACGATTGATGATGATGATGATGATGAAGCGACTCGCCCAAGGTCACACAGCAGACAAGTGGCGGAGCTGGGATTGGAACCCAGAACCTTCTGACTCTTAGGCCTGGGCTCTATCATCATCATCATCATCATCATCATCATCATCATCAATCGTATTTATTGAGTGCTTACTATGTGCAGAGCACTGTACTAAGCGCTTGGGCAGTACAAATTGGAAACATATAGAGACAGTCCCTACCCAACAGTGGGCTCACAGTCTAGAAGGGGGAGACAGAGAACAAAACATGCTAACAAAATAAAATAAACAGAATAGATATGTACAAGCAAAATAAATAAATAGAGTAATAAATATGTACAAACATATATACATATATCCAGGTGCTGTGGGGAAGGGCAGGAGGTAAGATGGGGGGATGGAGAGGGGGACGAGGGGGAGAGGAAGGAAGGGGCTCAGTCTGGGAAGGCCTCCTGGAGGAGGTGAGCTCTCAGTAGGGTATTATTATTATTATTATTATTACAAGTTGGCAACATATTTCGGGCAAGTCACTTCACTTCTCTGGGCCTCAGTTACCTCACCTGGATAATGGGGATTCATTCAATCGTATTTACTGAGCGCTTACTGTGTGCAGAGCACTGGACTAAGTGCTTGGGAAGGACAAGTCAGCAACGTATAGACCGTCCCTACCCAACAACGGGCTCGGTCTAGAAGGGGGAGACACACAACAAAGCACGTAGGTGTCAAAGTCGTCATAACAAACAGAACTGTGAACCCCCCCGTGGGACAACCTGATCACCTTGTAACCTCCGCAGCGCTTAGAACAGTGCTTGGCATAGAGTAAGCGTTTAATAAATGCCGTCGTCATTATTATATACGAGTGCTGTGGGGAAGGGAAGGAGGTAGGGCAGAGGGGGAGGAGAGGAGCCTCTGGGTAGGGACCGGCTCTCCATGTTGCCGACTTGTCCTTCCCGAGCGCTTAGGCCATGCTGCTTGTCCCTTGAAGAGGCTGCCAAGCTTTGTTAGAAAAGGCGTTGTGTTTTTTCTTCTACATCTTCATCCCCGGCTCCACATTTCCATGGCAGCTTCGGACAACTGGCTAGGGTCTTGTTGCCATCTTGTGGCACAGTGAAAGAGAGCAAAAACGGTTGAAGCTGGCCGTCTATACCACTGCTTGGCAACTAATCAGTGGTATTTTTTTAATGGCATTTATCAATCAATCAATCAATCGTATTTATTGAGCGCTTTCTGTGCGCAGAGCACTGGACTGAGCTCCTGGGAAGTACAAGTTGGCAACATAGAGAGACGGTCCCTACCCAACAGTGGGCTCACAGCGCTTACTATGTGCAAAGCACTGTTCTAAGCGCTGGGGGGGGATACAAGATGATCAGGTTGTCCCACTTGGGGCTCACAGTCTTAATCCCCATTTTACGGATGGGGGAACTGAGGCACAGAGAAGTTAAGTGGCTTGCCGAAGGTCACACAGCTGACAAGTGGCGGGGCTGGGATTCGAACCCATGACCAGACTGAGCCCCTCTTTCCTCTCCCCCTCCTCCCCCCTCCACCCCCCCACCTTACCTCCTTCCCTTCCCCACAGCACCTGTATATATGTATATATGTTTGTACAGATTTATTACTCTATTTTACTTGTACATATTTATTCTATTTATTTTATTTTGTTAATATGTTTTGTTTTGTTCTCTGTCTCCCCCTTCTAGACTGTGAGCCCACTGTTGGGTAGGGACCGTCTCTATATGTTGCCGAATTGTACTTCCCAAGCGCTTAGTACAGTGCTCGGCACACAGTAAGCGCTCAATAAATACGATTGAATGAATGACCTCTAACTCCCAAGCCCACACTCTTTCCACGGAGCCACGCTGCTTCCCAATTGAGAGCCTACTGTGTGCAGAGCACCATACTAAGCCCTTGGGGGAGTCCAATACAACAAAGTCAGTAGATACGATCCCTGTCCACGAGGATTATGATTCATTCATTCATTCAGTTGTATTTATTGAGCGCTTACAGTGTGCAGAGCACTGTACTAAGTGCTTGGGAAGTCCAAGTTGGCAACACATAGAGACGGTCCCTACCCAACAGCGGGCTCACAGTCTAGAAGGGGGAGACAGACAACAAGACAAAACATGTGGACGGATGTCAAGTCATCAGAATAAATAGAAATAAAGCTATATGCACATCACTGACACAATAAAATAGTAAATATGTACAAGTAAAATAGAGTAATAAATCTGTGCAAACATTCATTCATTCATTCAATCGTATTTATTGAGCGCTTACAGTGTGCAGAGCACTGTACTAAGCGCCTGGGAAGTACAAGTTGGCGACATATAGAGACGGTCCCTACCCAGCAACGGGCTCACAGTCTAGAAGGGGGAGGCAGACAACAAGACAGAACATGTGGACAGGTGTCAAGTCATCAGAATAAATAGAAATAAAGCTAGATGCACATCATTAACGCAAAGAATAGTAAATAGGTACAAGCAAAAGAAATAGAGTAATCAATCTGTGCAAACATATATACAGGTGCTGTGGGGAGAGGAAGGAGGGGGCTCAGTCTGGGAAGGCCTCTTGGAGGAGGTGAGCTCTCAGTAGGGCTTTGAAGGGAGGAAAAGAGCCAGCTATTGGATACGGACTGTCTCTATATGTTACCAACTTGTATTTCCCAAGCGCCTAGTACAGTGTTCTGCACACAATAAGCGCTCAATAAATACGCTTACTATGTGCAAAGCACTGTTCGAAGCGCTGGGGAGGTTACAAGGTGATCAGGTTGTCCCACGGGGGGCTCCCAGTCTTCATCCCCATTTTCCAGATGAGGGAACTGAGGCCCCGAGAGGTGAAGTGGCTTGCCCAAAGTTGCACAGCTGACAATTGGTGGAGCTGGGATTTGAACCCACAACCTCTGACTCCAAAGCCCGGGCTCTTTCTTACTGAGCCACGTTGCTTCTCTAATGATCCAGAACCTCGTGAGTCTAGAACCTCAATGATCTAGAGCTTCGCTGCCCCAGAAACTCCGTGATCCAGAACCTCACGGGCCCATCATCATCAATCGTACTTATTGAGCGCCTACTATGTGCAGAGCACTGTACTAAGCGCTTGGGAAGTACAAATTGGCAACATATAGAGACAGTCCCTACCCAACAGTGGGCTCACAGTGGGCCCAGAACCTCGACGATCTAAAATCCCTGAGTCTGGAGCCTCGGTGATCTAGAACTCTCTGAGTCTAGAGCCTTGGCGATCTAGAGCATTGGCGACGTATATGTTGCCAACTTGTACTCCCCAAGCGCTTAGTACAGTGCTCTGCACACAGTAAGCGCTCAATAAATACGATTGAATGAATGAACGAATGAATGTAGAGCCCTCTGAGCCTAGAACCTCGATGATCTAAAACCTCCCGAGTCCAGACCCTCGGTGATCTAGGCGCTAACACCGGCACGGGAGGAACCTAGAGCCTCGGGGCGCCGGAGCCCCCAGATGTCGGGGGTCATGGGTTCAAATCCCGGCTCTGCCAAATGCCAGCTGGGTGACTTTGGGCAAGTCGCTTCACTTCTCTGTGCCTCAGTTTCCTCATCTGTAAAATGGGGATGAAGACTGTGAGCCCCCCGTGGGACAACCTGATCCCCTTGTAACCTCCCCAGTGCTTAGAACAGTGCTTTGCACATAGTAAGCGCTTAATAAATGCCATTATTATTATTATTATTATGTCGGAGCCATCTCGGGAACCTAGAGTCTCAATAACCTAGACCCCCCAGGAACTGGAGTGGGGAGCACAGGCATCTACAACCCTCGAGAGTCTAGACCGTAAAGCCTGTTGTTGGGCCGGGATCGTCTCTATCTGTTGCCGATTGGTACTTGCCAAGCGTTTAGTACAGCACTCTGCACACAGTAAGCGCTCAATAAATACGATAGAATGAATGAATGTTCCCTGTCTCCAAGGAGCTTACAGCCTAGAGGAGGAGATAGATGTTAAAATAAATTAAGGATGTGTACATAACTGCTTAAGTGCACGTGAGGTATTCATTCATTTGATCGTATTTATTGAGCGCTTACTGTGCACAGAGCACTGTACTAAGCACTTGGAAAGAACAGATCTAAGAGTTCCCCCTCCCCATCCCCCCTGCCTTACCTCCTTCCCCTCCCCACAGCACCTGTATATAATAATAATAATAATGGCATTTATTAAGTGCAAAGCACTGTTCTAAGCGCTGGGGAATTTACAAGGTGATCAGGTTGTCCCACGGGGGGCTCACAGTTTTAATCCCCATTTTACAGATGAGGTAGCTGAGGCACAGAGAAGTTAAAAGTGACTTGCCCAAGGTCACACAGCTGACAAGTGGCGGAGCCGGGATTTGAACCGATGACCTCTGACTCCAAAGCCTGGGCTCTTTCCCCTGAGCCACGCTGCTTCCCTATATGTATACATATATGTATCATCATCAATCGTATTTATTGAGCGCTTACTATGTGCAGAGCACTATACTAAAGCTATATGTACAAACATATATACATATGTATATATGTTTGTACATATTTGTTACTCTGTTTATTTTACTTATACATATTTATTCCATTTATTTTATTTGCTTTATATGTTTTGTTTTGTTGTCTGTCTCCCCCTTCTAGACTGTGAGTCCACTGTTGGGGAGGGACCGTCTCTATATGTTGCCAACTTGGACTTCCCAAGCGCTTAGCCCAGTGCTCTGCACACAGCAAGTGCTCAATAAATACGACTGAATGAATAAATGATCGAATGAAGGCCTCTTGGAGGAGATGCGATTTTCCTAAGACTTTGAAATTTCTGTGAGATAGGAGGAGGGAGGGCGGGCCGTGCCAGAGGTAGGATGTGGGCGAGAGGTCGGCGGTGAGATAGACGAGATGGAGGGACGGAGAGTAGGTTGGCGTTAGAGAAGCAAAGTGTGCAGGCTGGGCTGTGGTAGTAGTAATAGTAGTATTTGAGTACAAGGTTTAAAATCAAAATTTAGAACTAACTGCGCCCAGATATTTGTAGCTGGTGGGATCTAGCTGAGTGGGTAGAAACCGTCTCTATACATTGCCAACTTGTACTTCCCAAGCGCTTAGTCCAGTGCTCTGCACACAGTAAGAGCTCAATAAATACGATTGATTGATTGATTGAGTCAGGCCGTGAGATGTTTAGAATAAATTCTGGGAACAATCACTAGCTGGAATGCAGCACTGGCGCTTATCTTGCTTTCCGAAATCTCTTTGACTTCCTTTTTCTTCGGGGGCGGCTGGGTGCGGCAATTAATTGGAGGAATTTCCTTTCCTGTTTTCCCGGCTGGAGGAAATGGAACAAGGAAGAAGCAGCGTGGCTCAGTGGAAAGAGCCCGGGCTTTGGAGTCAGAGAGCTCATGGGTTCAAATCCCGGCTCTGCCACTTGTCAGCTGTGTGACTTTGGGCAAGTCACTTCATTCATTCAATCGTATTTATTGAGCGCTTACTGTGTGCAGAGCACTGGACTAAGCGCTTGGGACGTACAAGTTGGCAACAAATAGAGACGGTCCCTACCCAACAACGGGCTCACAGTCTAGAAGGGGGAGGCAGACAACAAAACAAAACATGTGGACGGATGTCCAGTCATCAGAACAAATAGAATTAAAGCTAAATGCACATCATTAACAAAATAAATAGAATAGTAAATAGAATAGAAGCACCACTTGTCTGCTGCTTGACCATGGGCACTTCACTTCTCTGGGCCTCAGTTCCCTCATCTGGAAAATGGGGATGAAGACTGTGAGCCCCTCGTGGGACAACCTGATCACCTTGTAACCTCCCCAGCGCTTAGAACAGTGCTTTGCACATAGTAAGCGCTTAATAAATGCTATCAGTATCATTATTATTATTAAGGAGGCCAGCGTGAATTAATTTCTGCCAGCGGCTATGAGACAAAATCTCAGGTCTCATCAAGAATAGAAAGAGCTGAGAAGCCGGAGGAGCCCAGGCTTGGGAGTCAGAAGGACCTGGGTTCTAATTCACGCTCCGCCACCTGTCTGCTGTGTGACCTTGGGCACGTCACTTCACTTCCCTGGGCCTCCGTTTCCTCATCTGTAAAATGGAGGTTCAGTATCTGTTCTCCCACCTACTTAAACCGTGAGCCGGATATTCTTTCATTCAGTCGTATTTATTAAGTGCTTAGTGTGTGCAGAGCATTGTAGTAAACAATTGGCAGAGTTCAATGTAACAATAAACAGCGACATTCCCTCCTCACAACGAGCTCACAGAGATCACAGTTTGGAGGATGGGGCAGAGACTGTGTCTGACCTGATTATTTTGTATGTATCCCAGTGATGGGCACAAAGTAATAATAATAATAATAATAATAATAATAATGGCATTTATTAAGCTCTTACTATGTGCAAAGCACTGTTCTAAGCGCTGGACTCTACAAACACCACCGTTATTATTAAGAGTATTTACTGAGGGTCTGCCTTGTGCAGAGCAATGTACTCAGTGCTTATATGAGTCCAGTAGATTAGCCCCCATGCCCCGAGATGCTTATATTCCTATCTTTATACTTTATCACCCCCCTCTACCTGTAATTTATTTTAGGGTCTTTCTTCTTCACGAAATTGTAAGCTCCTTGAGGGCAGAGATCGCGTCAGGCAGCTGTCTTGCATTCTCCCAAGTGTTCAGCATATTGTCCTGAACATAGGGATCAATAAATCCCTGCTATCAACGGTTTACGGTCTAGCACCGGGGCTTGCAATTTATTTCTGTCATCTTAGTCTTTTGGCAGAATTTCCCTGTGCGTATTGCAACTGCTGTTTTTGCAATAGGCTCTGTTGCCCCAAGGGTGGCATAAAAAGGCGTATTTCTCCCGTCGCCTCCCCCACCGAGACTGCGGAGGAAAGGGGTGAGAAGGGAAAGGTGCTGGAGAAATCTAGAGTATGAGGTCATTCAGTTGAATTTATTGAGCACGTACTCTGTGCAGAGCACTGTGCTAAGTGCTTGAAAGAGTACAAAATAACAATAAACAGTCACATTCCCTGCCCACAGCGATTTTTGGGCAGGGACCGTATCTACCAATTCTGTTGCATTGTACTCCCTTTTATGTCTTTTTATTTGTTAAGCTCTTACTCTATGTCAGGCACAGTTCCAAGTGCTGCGGTAAATACGAGGCAGGTTGAACACAGTCCGTGTCCCATTTTACAGATGAGGTAACTGAGGCCCAGAGAAGTCACGTGACTTGCCCAAGGTCACGCAGCAGACAAGTGACGGAGCCGGGATTAGAACCCAGTTCCTTCTGACTCCCAAGTCTGTGCTCTATCCACTGGATCACGCTGTTTCCCTGCTCTTAGTGCAGTGTTCTGCACATAGTAAGCGCTCAATAAATACTATTGATTGATGGATCGATGGAGACCGGTGACGGGGTGCTGCTGAGGTTGAATATTTATGTTTATTAATGTCTGTCTCCCTCTCTAGTCTGTAAGCTCATTATGGGCAGGGAATGTGTCTGTTTATTGTTCAATTTTACTCTCCCAAGCTCTTAATACAGTGCTCTGCACACAATACGTGCTCAGTAAATTCGACTGAATAAATTGAATGAAAAAGGAGGCGTCCTGAAGCCCCCCAACTTCCCATGTGCTGGACACGAGTGGTCTCAAAATTGAGAGGGGAGGAGGAGGATTCAGAAACAGGAGTCATGCAGCCAAGAGAGCTGACAATTTGTGATCGACAGGATGTCCATGCTTTCTTCCCCCATGGTTAAAATGAAGTGAGCCAAGACCATCCATGTGCTTTTCGTTAGGAACTCTTATCACCCCCGTGGATGCAAAAGAGTTTGATATTTAGATAAGGCAGAAAAACATTCCCGTGGGAAAGCCTGTGTTTGAAAGTTTGTGGGAAGAATCAGCCTTAGTTCTCTGAAGTGGCCTTTTCTCTCATTTTTGCTAACAAGGCAGACAAGAAATCTTCGATGACCTTGTGAGAGGATATAAATAGCCGTTCTTCACGCTTGAAGAAGAACCACTAGTGGAAAAGTTTGGTTAAGGCTGTGCGTTTTGCAGATAGGAGGTATCTCACCATCGGTAGGCTGGGCAAGAATCAACTAATGGTATTCACTGAGCACCTCCTGAGGCCAGAGAATTGTATTAAGCACTTCGGAGAGTACGATATAATACTTTTGGTAGATACAATCCCTGCCGTCAATCTAACAATTCAGTGGGGGAAGACAGATATTACAATAATAATAAAATAACAAAAATGGTGTTGGTTAAGCTCTTACTGTGTGCCAAGCACTTGTTCTAAGGACTGAGATCATACCAAATGATCAGGTTGGACACAGACCCTGTCCCATATGTGGCTCACATAAGATTTAATCCCCATATTACAGATGAGGAAACTGAGGCCCAGAGAAGTTAAGCGGCTTGCCGAAGGTCATACAGCAGACAAGTGGCAGAGGCAGGATTAGAATCCAGGTCCTCTGATTCCCAGGTCCCTGCTCTAGCCCAAGCTGCTTCTAAATAAGTTAGAGAGGGGAAGCAGCAGAGGATAAAGATATGGATTTAAGTGCTGGGGAGTTTGTGAGGCATCAGAGTTCATTCATTCTTTCAATCGTATTTGTTGAGCGCTTACCGTGTGCAGAGAGCTGCAGTAAGCGCTGGGGAGAGTACAATATAACAATAGACAGACACATTCCCTGCCTGCAACAAGCTTAGCTTAAGGGATCCAGACCTGAATACACAGATGACGCAGGAGGGAAGGTGGATTAGGGTGGGGAAATAAGAGGTTAGTCAGGGCAGGCTTCATGGAGGAGATGTGATTTTAGGAGGGCTTTGAATCAATCAATCAATCAATCGTATTTATTGAGCGCTTACTGTGTGCAGAGCACTGTACTAAGCGCTTGGGAAGTACAAGTTGGCAACATAGAGAGACAGTCCCTACCCAACAGTGGGCTCACAGTCTAAAAGGGGGAGACAGAGAACAAAACCAAACATACTAACAAAATAAAATAAATAGAATCGATATGTACAAGTAAAATGAATAAATAAGTAGAGTAATAAATATGTACAAGACGGCGGTCTGTCAGATACGAAGTGGGAGAAGCAGGGAGGCTTAGAGGCAAGATCCCAGGCTTGGGAGTCAGAGGAGCTGGGTTCTAATCCCGCTCCGCCACTTGTCTGCTGTGTGACCTTGGGCAAGCCACCTAACTTCTCTGTGCCTCAGATCCCTCATCTGTAAAATGGCGATTAAAACAGGGACAACCTGATTACCCTGTATTTACCCCAGCGCTTAGAAAAATGCTGGGCACATAGTAAGCGCTTGACAAATACCATTAGTAGGGAGTTCCAGGGCAGAGGGAGGATGTGGACAAGTTGTCTTTCATTAGTAGGGATGGTTTGTGCTGCCTTATTCACACCCTTTTGCCCAGTGTCTCCTTTGACAACAACACAACAGTGAGATGATTTATTATAGGCTTTGGGTGCAGTCTGAGAGCTTGGGAGTCCAGAGACCGGGTTTCTAATCCTGGCTGTGCCCCTGACCTGCTGTATGAGCTTGGATAAGTCATTCCCCTCTCCACGCTGCGGTTTCCTCAGATATAAAATGGAAAAGATTCATTCATTCGATCGTATTTTTTGAGCGCTTACTGTGCGCAGAGCCCTGTACTAAGCGCTGGGGAGAGTACAACAGTAAATAGGATACTACCTCTCTCCTAGGTATAACGTGAGGATACAGTGAGATAGCAAGGAGAGAATGCATTTTGGAAATATGAACGTGTTATTGGAAAAACAGAATATTTGTATTATTATTATCTGTGCGTTCTCTCCACACCAGGCCTTGCCGCAATCTGTTTTGTACGCCAGAATTGAGAGTGGCATTCACACAGTAATATCATCATTCATTCGATCGTATTTATTGAGCGCTTACTGTGTGCAGAGCACATCATTAATAAAATAGAGTAATAAATATGTACAAAAATGCACAAGTGCTGCGGGGAGGGGAATGGGATAGGGCAGAGGGAGGGAAGGTGGACAATGGGGAGGGGAGGAGGAGCAGAGGAATAGGAGGGCTCAGTCTGGGAAGGCTTCCTGGAGGAGGTGAGCTCTCAGTAGGACTCATCAATGCTGTGTATTGAGCATTGAGTTTTATTATTTATTTGTTTTTTAATGGCATTTATTAAGTGCTTACTATGTGCAAAGCACTGTTCTAAGCACTGGGGAGGTTACAGGGTGATCAGGTTGTCCCAAGGGGGGCTCACAGTCTTAATCCCCATTTTACAGGTGAGGTACTGAGGCCCAGAGAAGTTAAGTGACTTGCCCAAAGTCACACAAGCTGACAATTGGTGGAGCTGGGATTTGAACCCATGACCTCTGGCTCCAAAGCCCGTGCCCTTTCCACTGAGCCACCCTGCTTCTCTAAGTTGAGGTGAGTTACTATGTTGAGTTACTATGTGCAGAACACTGTACTAAGTGCTTGGGAGAATACAACAGACTTGGCAGACATGTTCCCTGCCCACAAAGAGCCTACTGAGGGGACTTCATTTTTAGTAATTATTATTAGTAATGTCTCATAATGATAATAATAACTGTGGTATTTGTTAAGCGCTTACTAGGTATCAAGCCCTGTACTAAGCGCTGGTGTAGCTACAAAATAACCAGGCCTCACATGGGGCTCACAGTCTAAATAGGAAGGAAAACAGATATTAAATCCCAGTTTTATAGATGAGGGAACTGAGGCCCAGAGGAGTAAAGTGACTCACCCAAGGCCACACAGCAGGGAAGTGCAGAGCCGGGATTAGAACGCAGGTCTTCTGAATCCCAGGCCGGTGTTCACGTCCTGTTCTACACTGTGAGCCCACTGTCGGGTAGGGACCGTCTCTATATGTTGCCAACTTGTACTTCCCAAGCGCTTAGTCCAGTGCTCTGCACACAGTAAGCGCTCAATAAATACGATTGAATGAATGAATGAGTGGGTACTAATCACCGGAGCGGGAGCACGAGAAGTAGCATGATCTGGTGGATACTGGGAATCAGAAGGACCTGGGTTCCAATCCACGCTCTGCCACTTGGCTGCTGTGTGATCCTGGGTGAGTCACTTCACTTCTCTGAGCCTCAATTTCCTCATCTGCAAATGGGGATTAAGACCGTGAGCCCCATGTGGGACAGGGACCGCATCTGACCTGATTAGCTTCGACCTACCCCAGTGCTGAATGGTAAAATGTCTCGCTACAGTGTAGGAACCCCTTCTGTTCCAGCCAGCCTTTTACAGGAGAGATTTTGCTTTTCACTTCCTCTTATTCTTGGAATTACCCCACCTGCCAACAGAAAGGGGATTGTGTGTTTTGGAGCATCTCTCTTTTTTTCTTCTTCTTCTTCCTCCACTCCCTTCCGTGGCTGGATCCCCTCTGAGCAAGTGCAGTACCGCCTTGCTTCGTGAGCATTAGTCACAAAGAATTCGGCTGCAACCCTCACGCAATATCCTCCTCCTTCAGTCAGCCGCAGTGACCTGTCGCCCCGCTTGTGAGGATGACGCTTGTGTTTGTGCTACTGCACCAGAGCTAAGCGCTCCTGGGGCCTAGCCAGCCCCCCACCCTATTCCCAAAGTCAACATAAAGCGGATATTTTAAGGTCTCCCTGTGGCTGTGGATAGTTTGCTTCCTTCCTTCAAGTCCCTGATCCAGAGAAGACATGGCAGAGACAGAGAGAGACACCGAGTGATTTATTTGGGGCATCACCTACAGTCCCCGCTGACTCTCGACTAGTTTAATATCAATCAGTCAGATTTATGGAGCGTTCACTGAGTGCAGAGCACTGTACTAAGCACATGAGAGAGTATAGTACAAAATAATTAGGAGACTCGTTCCCTGCCCGTAACGAGCTTACAGTCTAGAGGCCACACGGAGGAATCAATCAACCAGTGGTATTTATTGAGCGCTTACTGTGTGCTCCTGTACAGTACTAAGTGCTTGGGAGAGTACAATATAATTGAGGTTTTTGTAATGGTATTTATTAAGCGCTTACTGTGTGCCAGACACAGGATCAGAGGGTAGATACAAGACACCCAGGTTGGACACAGTCCCTGCCCCAGATGGGGCTCACAGTCTTAACCCCCATTTTACAGATGAGGTAACTGAGGCACAGAGAAGTGAAGTGACTTGCCCAAAGTCACACAGCTGACAATTGGAGGAGCCGGAATTTGAACCCATGAAAGCCCTTGCTCTTTTCATTCATTCATTCAATCGTATTTAGTGAGCGCTTACTGTGTGCAGAACACTGTACTAAGCGCTTGGGAAGTACAGGTTAGCAACATATAGAGACGGACACTACCCAACAGCGGGCTCACAGTCTAGAAGATAAATTCACAAGGGGGCATCCGGATTTGAACCAGGGACCTCTTGATCTGCAGTCAAATGCTCTACCCCTGAGCTATGCTCTTTTCCACTGAGCCACACTGCTTCTCTTAGTAGTAGCAGTAGTAGTAGTAGTAGTAGTAGTAGTAGTAGCAGTAGTAGTAGTAGTAGTAGTAGTAGTAGTAGTAGTAGTAGTAGTAGCAGCAGTAGTAGTAGTAGTAGTAGTAGTAGTAGTAGTAGTAGTAATAATATTTATTGAGGACCCCTGGATAAAATGCACCCTACTAAAGCACTTGGGAACATGCGATAGAAAGAAGGGACACATTCTCTGCCTAAGCCAGGCAAGAAATCTGAGATGAGGGGTTTCTCTGACACTGATTCTCTTCCTATCTCATTTTCATTCTCTTTTGCGGGCTCCTCCTCTGCCTCCCCAATAATAATAATGTTAATAATATTTGTTAAGTGCTTACTTGTACTTCCCAAGAGCTTAGTACGTGCTCTGCACACAGTAAGCGCTCAATAAATACAATTGAATGAATGAATGAATGAATGCTTACTATGTGCCGGACACTGAACTAAGCACTGGGGTAGATTACAAGCTACTCAGGTTGGACATGTTCCATGTCCCACATGGGGCTCACAGTCTTAATCCCCATTTTACCGATGAGGTAATTGAGGCACAGGGATGTGAATTGACTGCCCAGGGTCCCACGGCAGACAAGTGGCGGAGCCAGGATTAGAACCCAGGTCCTCTGAGACGTCCAGGCCCGTGCTCTATCCACAAGGCCACGCTGCTTCGCTAAATGTGGGAGTCCCTGAAGACTCAGTCTGGGTCCCCTTCTATTCTCCATCTTCTCCCACTCCCTTGGGAAACTCCAACTGCTTCCCTGGCTTCAACTGTCATCTCTAAGAGGATGACCCCTAGCTCAATCAGTGGCATTTATTGAGCACTTACTGTGGGCAGAGCACCGTACTAAGTGCTTGGGAGAGCACAATCCAACAGAGTCGTTTGGTAAGGGTTTACAGTTTAGAGGACCTCCTTGGCAATCTCACACCTCCTTCTGCTCCCAGGACACCTCTACTTACATGTCCCGGTCACCCCCGGACATCAGCATGTCCAACACTAGGCCCCTCCTTCACCTTCCCTCCTGAATTCTCTCCTCGTCCCACCTTTCCCATCACTGTAGACAATCCCACCACCCTCCCCATCTACGACTCCCAGAATGTCCTACCCCGAGTTATCCTGTTCATAGTTGTTGGTGGGGAAGAAAGGTGGGGGGGGGGGGGGGGGGAGATGAGAGAAAAAGGAGGGGAAGGAGGGGAATGGGAAGGAGGAGGAGAAAAATGGAGGAGGGGAAGGAGGGGAATGGGAAGGAGGAGGAGGGGAATGGGGAGAAGGAAGAGGGGAGTGGGGAGGAGGTGGAGAGGAGGAGAAGGAGCAGGGGAGAGAAAGACTTAGAATAGTGCTTGACTCAAAGTAAGTGCTTAACAAACACCATTATCATTATTATTATGAGGAAGGGGGAGCTGGAGGAAAGCATGGAAAGTAGCAGAAAGAGCCAGGGCTTGGGAGTCAGAGGACCTGGTTTCTAATTCTGACTCTGCCAAGTGCTTGCTGTGTGAACTTGGGCAAGCCGCCTAACTTCTTTGCACCTCTGTTTCCTCAACTATAAATGGGGATTCAATCCGTGTTCTCCCGCCTTCTTAGACTGTGAGTCCCATATGGGACAGGGGCTGCACCCAGCCTGATTAGCGTGTATCTCCCCCAGTGCTTAGAGCGGGGTTTGACACAGAGTGAGGGCTTAACAAAGACTACAGAAAAGGGAGGAGGAGAAGGAGGACAGGGAAAGGGGGAGAAGGAAAGGAGGAGCAGAGAAGGAGGAAAGGAGGAGGATGTCGAGGAAAGGAGGAGGAGAGGAGGAAGAGGAGGACTAGGAAATGGAGAGGAGGACTAGGAAGTGGAGAGGAGGAAAGGGGAAGAGGAGAAGGAGGAGGAGGAGGAGGAGGAAAAGAGGACTAGGAAAGGAGGAGGAGGAAAACAGGAGGGCTAGGAAAGGAGGAGGAGGAAAAGAGGAGGAAGAGGAGAATGAAAAGAGGAGGACTAGGAAAGGAGGAGGGGGAAAAGAGGAGGAGGAGATGAGGACTAGGAAAGGAGGAAGAAGAAAGAAGGAGGGAGAGGAGGAGAGGAGAATTAGGAAAGGAGGAAGAGAAAAGGAGGAGGAGGAGGAAAAGAGGAGGAAGAGGTGAAGGAAAAGAGGAGGAAGAGGAGGAGGAGGAAGAAAGGACTAGGAAAGGAGGAAGAGGAAAGAAGGAGGAAGAGGAGGAGGAAAAGGGGAGGAAGAGGAGGACTAGGAAAGGAGGAGGAGGAAGGGAGGAGGGAAAGAGGAGGAGGAGGATTAAGGAGGAGGAGGAAGAGGAGGATGAGGAGGAAAAGAGGAGGAGGAAAAGGGGAGGAGGAAGAGGAGGATGAGGAGGAAAAGAGGACCAGGAAAGGAGGAGGAGGAGGGGAGGAGGAGGAAGAAAAGAGGAGGAAGAGGAGGACTAGGAAAGGAGAGGGAGGAAAAGGGGAGGGGGGAATAAAAGGGGAGGAAGAGGAGGACTAGGAAAGGAGGAGGGGGAAGAGGATGACGAGGGGAAAAGGAGGAGGAGGAAAAGAGGAGGAGGAAAAGAGCACTAGGAAAGGGGGAGGGGAAGGAGAAAAAAGAGGAGGAGGAAGACTAGGAAAGAAGGAGGGGGGAGGAGGAGGAAAAGAGGAGGAAGGGGAGGAGTAGGAGAGGAGGACAAGGAAAGGAGAAGGAGGAGAGGAGGAGGAGGAGGACTAGGAAAGGAGAAGGAGGAGAGGAGGAGGAGGAGGAGGAAAGGAGAAGGAGAGGAGGGGGAGGAAAAGAGGAGGAGTTGTTAGCCTGTGGTTGCGGAGGCGGGTCCGGGTGGGGCCGAGGGGCGGGCCCGGGCGGGCAGGGCCGCTCCAGGGGCCCGTGGGCCAGTCCCCGTGGGCCAGTCGTCGGGGACCCGGTCCCGGGCCCTTGGAGGTTTCCGGGAGGGCGGCCAAGGGGGCCCGAGGGGCCCGGGGGTGGCCATGGCCGGCGGCGGCGGCGGCGGCGGCGGCGCCCTGGCCCTGGCCCTGCAGCTGCTGGCCACCTGGCTCGGCGCCGTGGTCGCCCTGGTGCTCCTGCCCTCCGTCTGCGGCCTCTCCCTGGGCATCTCCGAGCTCTACATGGCCGTCCTCGTCAGGCTGCTGGAGGTCAGGCCGGGAATAGGGGCCCGGGGGGCGGGGGGCCACCGCCTTGGGGGGGCCCTGATTCAGGGCCTCCGGGGCTCTTAGAATGAGAAGAATAACGATGATAATGATCATGGTAGGCGGGGCGGGATTTATGAGGGGCTTGCCAGGTGCCAAGCACCGTCTTGAGCGTGCCAACTGGCTCTGTGGCTCTGTGAGTGGCTCCGTTGGTGTTTGAGTGTCTCTTGAGCCTGTCAGCTGTCTCTCTATCTCTGTGAGTGTCTCTGTTGGTGTTGGAGTGTCTCTGCGAGTTTGGGAGCTCTCTGTATCTGTGTCTGTGTGTGTCCCTGGCTCTGTCGGTGCCTTATGGGTTTGTGGGAGTCCCTGTGGTTGTTTGAGTGTCTGTGTGTTTGTGTGTGTGTCTGCGGGCGTCTGTGGGTGGGTGTGAGTTCTCTGTGTGTGTCTTTGTGTGTGCTTCTCTCTCTGTGAGTGTCTTGTGGGTGTGTGTGAGTCTCTTTTGGGGTTTGAGTGACCGTGTGTGTGTCTCTGTGTGTGTGTGACTGGCTCTCTGGCAGTGTCTCTGCGGGGGGGGGGTGGTGGTGTCCGTGTCCGTGTGTGTGTGTGTGTGCGTGACTGTCTCTCAGTGAGTGTCTCTGCGGGTGTGTGTGAGTGTCTCTGTGGGGGGGTGTGAGTTCTCTGTGTGTGTCTTGGTGTGTGTCTCTGTGAATGTCACAGGTGTGTGTGAGGCTCTGTCGGTGTTTGAGTATCTCTGTGGGTGCCTGTGAGTGTGTGACTGTCTGTGTGTGTCTCTGCGGGTGTGTTTGAGTGTCTCTGGGTGTTTGTGAGCGCTCTGTGTCTGTGTGCGTGAGTCTCTGTCTCTGCGAGCGTCTTATGGGGGTGTGTGTGTGAGTCTCTGTTGGTGTTTGAGTGTCTCTGTGTGTCCCTCTGTGACTGTGTGACTGTCTCTATGTCTCTGTGAGTGTCTGCGGGGGTGTGTGAGTGTCTCTGTGTCTCTGTGAGTGTGTGTGGGTTCTCTGTGTGTGGCTCTGTCTCTGTGAGTGTCTTATAGGTGTGTGTGAGTCTCTGATGGTGTTTGAGTGTCTCTCTGAGTGTGTGACTGTCTCTGTGTCTCTGTGAGTGTGTGACTGTCTCTGTGTCCCTGAGTGGCTCTGGGTGTGTGAGTGTGTCTATGTGTCTCCGTGTGTGTGTGTGTGTGAGTGAGTGTCTCTCTCTCTCTGTGTCTTAGAGAAGCGGCATGGCTCCGTGGAAAGAGCACAGGCTTGCTTTGGAGTCAGAGGTCATGGTTCAAATTCCTTTTCCACCAGTTGTCAGCTGTGTGACTTTGGGCAAGTCACTTCACTTTTCTGTGCCTCAGTTACCTCATCTGTCAAATGGGGATTAAGACTGTGAGTCCCACGTGGGACAACCTGATCACCTTGTATCCTCCTCAGCGCTTAGAACAGTGCTTTGCACATAGTAAGTGCTTAACAAGTGCCATTATTATTATTATTCTGGGTGTGTGTGTGAGTGTCTCTGACTGATGGGTGTGCTCAGGTGTCTCTTTTGGAGTTTGAATGTCTCTGTGCAGGTCTCTGAGTGTCTCTGTGTGTGTCTCTGTGTCTTTGTGTGTGTCTCTGGGTGTGTGAGGCCGTGTGTGTGTCTGTGTATTGGGGATACCCGGGAATGGGATGACTCGAGCCCACTGTTGAGTAGGGACTGTCTCTATATGTTGCCAACTTGTACTTCCCAAGCGCTTAGTCCAGTGCTCTGCACACAGTAAGCGCTCAATAAATACGATTGATTGATTGATTGACTCGTCACTACAACCCCCCCCCCCCACAAACCCGGCCAGACTCTGCCCCCACTGGGGGGTCTCTACCAAGGTATGCAACAATTTGGGGGCTGGGAGCAAAGGGGAGAAGAAGCAGACCCCCTTATCGGTCACTCATTCATTCAATCGTATTTATTGAGCGCTTACTGTGTGCAGAGCACTGGACTAAGCGCTTGGGAAGTACAAGTTGGCAACATCTAGGGACGGTCCCTACCCAACAGCGGGCTCGCAGTCTAGAAGGGGGAGACAGACAACAAAACAAAACATATTAACAAAATAAAATAAATAGAATAAAGATGTACAAATCTAATAAATAAATAGAGTAATAAATACGTACAAACATGTATACATATATACTGGTTTTTAGGGTCCTCACTGACGATGATAAGCGGTTTGAAGAATCGCGTCTTCTTTGGCTCGCAGTTGCCTAGTTTCTCCAGGACACCCTGGAAGCTCGTCACTGGGAGCAGGGAATGTGTCTGCTAATTCTGTTCATATTGCACTCATCATCATCAATCGTATTTATTGAGCGCTTACTGTGTGCAGAGCGCTGTACTAAGCGCTTGGGAAGTACAAATTGGCAACGCATAGAGACAGTCGCTACCCAACAGTGGGCTCACACTCCTGCTCAAGGCTGCAGGGTCCAGTCCCAGGGCACTGTGAGCTTGTCGAGGGCATGGAGTGTGTCTGCTTAGGGTTGTATTGGATTCTCCCAACCACTCAATACATTGCTTGCACACGTAGTAAGCGCTCAGTAAAGACCATTGAATTAACCCAGTGCCCTGCGCGTAGTAGGCACCAAGGACCGTGGCCTAGAGGGGCCTGGGACTTATCTCTGCTCTAAAGTCATCTCTGCTCTGCCATTTGTCCGTTGTGTGACCTTGGGAAAGTCACTTCACTTCTCTGTGACCTCATCTGTAAAACGGGGGTGTGGGACAAGGACTGTGTCTAACCTGCTTAGCTTGTATCTACCCTAGCGCATAGTACAGTGCCGGGCACGTGGGAAGTGCTCAATGAAAGAGCCCGGGCTTTGGAGTCAGAGGTCATGGGTTCAAATGCCGGCTCCGCCGGTTGGCAGCTGGGTGACTTTGGGCAAGTTGCTTCACTTCTCTGTGCCCCAGTTACCTCATCTGTAAAATGGGGATTGAGACTGTGAGCCCCCCCGTGGGACAACCTGATCACCTTGTAATCTCCCCAGCGCTTAGAACAGTGCTTGGCACATAGTAAGCGCTTAATAAATGCCCTCAAAAAAAATCAGTTTAGAGAAAAAAAGACTACCACCACTGCTCAGCCCGGCTCTGCCAATTGTCAGCTGTGTGACTCTGGGCAAGTCACTTAACTTCTCTGTGCCTCAGTTACCTCGTCTGTAAAATGGGGGTGAAGACTGTGAGCCCCCCGTGGGACAACCTGATCACCTTGTAACCTCCCCAGCGCTTAGAACAGCGCTTTGCACATAGTAAGCGCTTAATAAACGCCATCATCGTTATTATTATTATTGGATGGAGACCGGGTTTCGGAGTCAGGAGGTCAGTAAAGGAGCCAGGATTAGGGGATTAGAGCTCTAGTCCGCTGCACCTGTATATATGTATATATGGTTGTACATATTTATTACTCTATTTATTTATTTATTTATTTATTTTACTTGTACATTTCTATGCTATTTATTTTATTTTGTTGGTATGTTTGGTTTTGTTCTCTGTCTCCCCCTTTTAGACTGTGAGCCCACTGTTGGGTAGGGACTGTCTCTATGTGTTGCCAATTTGTACTTCCCAAGCGCTTAGTACAGTGCTCTGCACATAGTAAGCGCTCAATAAATGCGATTGATTGATTGATTGATTGATTGCTTTTGTTGCCTAGTTCAGTCAGTGGCCATTGCTTCTAGACTGTGAGCCCGTTGCTGGGTAGCGACCAACTGTACATGTTGCCAACTTGTACTTCCCAAGCGCTTAGTCCAGTGCTCTGCCCACAGTAAGCGCTCAATAAATACGGTTGAATGAATGGATGAATCTCTCCCTGACTGTAGTCCAATTTCAGACCGGGCTTGGTAAAGCGGTCAACAGCATTTACTGTGCACTTATTTTGTGCCGAGCAGAGCACGATACTAAATACTTGAAGAGTTAGGAAATATAACGTCCATGCCCTCCAGGAGTTTACAGTCTCCCTTGCCATCTCCTATCCAGGATGAAGATCTCATGTTTTGTTTTGAGGAAGGTCTCCCTTTTTGAAGGTTCGGCTCTTCAATAAAATGTTCTAAATAAATGGAAGCGGCGTGTCCTGGTGGATAGAGCACGGGCCCGGGAATCAGAAGGACCTGGGTTCTAATCCCGGCTCCGCCACTTGTCTGCCGTATAACAGTAATAATAATATTTGCTGTATATATGTATATATGTTGGTACATATTTATTACTCTATTTATTTTACTTGTACATATCTATTCTATTTATTTTATTTTGTTAGTATGTTTGGTTTTTTTTTTTTCTCTGTCTCCCCCTTTTAGGCTGTGAGCCCAATGTTGGGTAGGGACTCTCTCTATATGTTGCCAATTTGTACTTCCCAAGCGCTTAGTACAGTGCTCTGCACATAGTAAGCGCTCAATAAATATGATTGATTGATTTGCTAAGTGCTTACTATGTGCAAAGCACTGTTCTAAGCACTGGGGGGATACAAGGTGATCAGGTTGTCCCACGTGGGGCTCACAGGCTTAATCCCCATTTTAGAGATGATCAATCAATCAGTCAATCAATCGTATTTATTGAGCGCTTACTTTGTGCAGAGCACTGTACTAAGCGCTTGGGAAGTACAAGTTGGCAACATATAGAGACTGTGAGTCCACTGTTGGGTAGGGACTGTCTCTATATGTTGCCAATTTGTACTTCCCAAGCGCTTAGTATAGTGCTCTGCGCACAGTAAGCGCTCAATAAATACGATTGATGATGATATAGAGACAGTCCCTACCCAACAGTGGGCTCACAGTCTAAAAGATGAGGTAACTGAGGCACAGAGAAGTGAAGTGGATTGCCCAAAGTAACACAGCTGACAATTGGCGGAGCCGGGATTTGAACCCATGACCTCTGACTCCAAAGCCCGGGCTCTTTCCACTGAGCCACGCTGCTTCTCTGTGACCTCGGGCAAGTCACTTCACTTCTCTGGGCCTCGGTTATCTCAGCTGTAAAGTCGGGATTGAGACTGTGAGCCCCACATGGGACAGAGCCTGCGTCCACCCCGGCATTTAGTACAGTACCTATCGCATCGTCATCATCATCATCAATCGTATTTATTGAGCGCTTACTGTGTGCAGAGCACTGTACTAAGCGCTTGGGAAGTACAATTTGGCAGTCCCTACCCAACAGTGGGCTCACAGTCTAAAAAGGGGAGACAGAGAACAAAACCAAACATACTAACATAGTAGGCACCTAACGAGTACCACAATTATTATTATTATCCCGGCTCTGCCCCTTGTCTGCTGCGTGACCTTGGGCCGGTCACTTTACGTCCTCTGTGTCTCAGTTTCCTCATCTGTAAAATGGGGATTAAGACGATACGTGAGACAGGGACTGCGTCCGGCCTGATTTAGCTTGTAGCCACCCCAGCGTTCAGTACAGTTCGGTTCAGCCGTTTGGCAGTTGAGACCTGGTCTGGCCTTTCAAGTTTCAAGTCACTGTAATTGCTGTGGACTTGAGCTGGAGCAACAGGCCTCACCCCTTCCTCCCGCATTGTTCTCCGAGTGGTTTTTTGGTTTCCTTCAGGATTTATCGCCCGGCATATCCCTAGATAATCATCATCATCATCAATCGTATTTATTGAGCGCTTACTATGTGCAGAGCGCTGTACTAAGCGCTTGGGAAGTCCAAATCGGCAACATATAGAGACAGTCCCTACGCAACAGTGGGCTCACAGTCTAAAAGGGGAAGACAGAGAACAAAACCAAACATACTAACAAAATAAAATAAATAGAATAGATATGTGCAAGTAAAATAAATAAATAGAGTAATAAATATGTACAAACATATTAATAATGATAACATATAATAATTACCCAAATCTAGCTAAATGAGCGGCCTTGTCTGGGAGCTCTTGCCCTAATTCTTCTCAAATGATGAGACTTCTGGAATCTCCATCGAGTTGCCTTTGGCGGCTGTGAGCCCACTGTTGGGTAGGGACTGTCTCTATGTGATGCCAATTTGTACTTCCCAAGCGCTTAGTACAGTGCTCTGCACATAGTAAGCGCTCAATAAATACGATTGATTGATTGATTGATTGGAGATCGGGTGGCTTCTTGCTCACCCGTCTGTCTTCCTGAGGTGTATCTTTCTGAGTGCCCTGAATTTCTCCTGAAAGGCCATTTTCCAGGGAGATCAGGGGTAATAATAATAATGATGATGGCATTTATTAAGTGCTTATTACGTGCAAAGCACTGTTCTAAGCACTGGGGAGGTGATCAGGTTGTCCCACGGGGGGGGGCTCACAGTCTTAATCCCCATTTTCCAGATGAGGGAACTGAGGCCCAGAGAAGTGAAGTGACTTGCCCAAAGTCGCACAGCTGACAATTGGCGGAGCCGGGATTTGAACCCGTGACCACTGACTCCAAAGCCCGGGCTCTTTCCACTGAGCCACGTATTTTCAGCTCATTTGGGTAGGCTCTGGAAGCCAGGCTGCTGAAAAGGCGATTTAACCACTCTGCACCGTGTCACATAAACATCTGGTGCTTTATCAAACAATCAGCACGTAATACTCCTCTAGACTGTCGGCTCCATAATAATAATAATAACTGTGGTATTTAAGTAATAATAATAATTATGGTATCGATTAAGCGCTTACTATGTGCCAAGCACTGTTCTAAGCACTGGGGTAGATACAAGGTAATTAGGTTGTCCCACGTGGGTCTCACAGTCTTAATCCCCATTTGACAGATGAGGGAACTGAGGCCCAGAGGAGTGAAGTGACTTGCTCAGAGTTGCACAGCTGACAATCAAGCAATCAATCGTATTTATTGAGCGCTTACTGTGCGCAGAGCACTGTACTAAGTGCTTGGGAAGTACAAGTTAACTTGTACAAGTACAAGTGGTGGAGATGGGATTAGAACCCACAACCTCTGACTCCCAAGCCCGGGCTCTTTCTACTCAGCCATGCTGCTTCTCCTAAGTGCCTACTATGTGCCAAGCACTGCACTAAGCGCTGGGGGAGATCCAAGACACTCAGTTGTATTTAAGAAGCAGTGTGGCTCAGTGGAAAGAGCAGAGGCTTTGGAGTCAGAAGTCACAGGTTCAAATGCCGGCTCCGCCACTTGTCAGCTGTGTGACTTTGAGCAAGTCACTTCACTTCTCTGGGCCTCAGTTACTTCAACTGTAAAATGGGGATGGAGACTACGAACCCCCCGTGAGACAAACTGATCACCTGGTAACCTCCCTAGCGCTTAGAACAGTGCTTTGCACATAGTAAGCGCTTAATCAATACCATCATTATGAGTGCTTACGCGAAGCACTGTACTAAGCACTTGGGAGAGGACAATACAATAGAGTTGGGTAGGGACTGTCTCTATATGTTGCCAACTTGTACTTCCCAAGCGCTTAGTACAGTGCTCTGCACACAGTAAGCGCTCAATAAATACAATTGATTAATTGATTGAGTTGATAGGCACGTTTCCTGCCCACAAAGAGCTGACAGTCTAGGGGATGAGCTGACGGCAGCGGCTCAGAAATATGTTGCCAACTTGTACTTCCCAAGCGCTTAGTACAGTGCTCTGCACATAGTAAGCGCTCAATAAATACAATTGATTGATTGATTGAGTTGATAGGCATGTTTCCTGCCCACAAAGAGCTGACAGCCTAGGGGATGAGCTGACGGCAGCGGTTCAGAAATATGTTGCCAACTTGGACTTCCCAAGCGCTTAGTACAGTGCTCTGCACACAGTAAGCGCTCAATAAATACAGTTGAATGAATGAATGAATGTTCGGTTTTGCTGGGGTTGCTAATAAGTTTGCTAATTGAGACGGCGCAAAGAGGCATTTTCCCGTATGTATGGAAGCGGGATTGCATTTGATGATGATGGCATTTATTAAGCGCTTACTATGTGCAAAGCACTGTTCTAAGCGCTGGGGGGGGATACAAGGTGATCAGGTTGTCCCACGGGGGGCTCACAATCTTAATTCCCATTTTACAGATGAGGTAATTGCATTTGTGTGTGTGTGTAAGGAAATGGCATGGTTTGGTCTCGGCTGGGGGGTGGCCAGAGGGAGCAGGGCCAAGGCAGCTTTTGTTTATTGTGAAACTTCTTGTGTGTGTGTGTGTGTGTTGTGTGTGTGTTGTGTGTGTGTGTGTGTGTGGTCTGGAGTGTATTTCAGGAAACACACTCTGGGGACATCTGTGCTGAAATGCTTTGGTCTGCAGCAATTGCCACGTCCTTCAGGGCTCCCCATTCGAAGGACTCTTGTGCCTGGGAAAGTGAGGGTGCCCTAGCTGGTAAAAATAATCCTAATAATAATAGTGCTTCAATCAATCAATCAATCAATCAATCGCGTTTATTGAGCGCTTACTGTGCGCAGAGCACTGTACGAAGCGCCTGGGAAGTCCAAGTGGGCAACATCTAGAGACGGTCCCTGCCCAACAGCGGGCTCGCGGTCTAGAAGGGGGAGACAGAGAACAAAACAAAACATATTAACAAAATAAAATGAATAGAATAAATATGTACAAATAAAATAGAGTAATAAATATGTACAAACATATATACAAATATGCAGGTGCTGTGGGGAGGGGAAGGAGGTAAGGCGGGGGGTGGGGAGGGGGACGAGGGGGAGAGAGTGCTTGTTAAGCGTTTATGTGCTACGCGCTGTTGTAAGCACTGGGGTAGATAGAAGTTAATGAGGTTGGACACAGTCCCTGCCCCACATGGGGCTCACGCTCTTAATCCCCATTTTATAGAGGAGGGAACTGAGGCCCAGAGAAGTGAAGTGAGTCGCCTGAGGTCACACAGCAGACGTGTGGCGGAGCTGGGATTAGAACCCAGGTCCTCCCGACCCCCAGGCCAGTGTTCTGTCCCTTAAGCCGGCTGCCATGTCGGACATTCATTCATTCAGTTGAATTTATCGAGCGCTTGCTGTGTGCAGAGCACTGTACTAAGTGCCTGGGAGAGTGCACGCTACTTGGAGAAGCAGCGTGGCTCAGTGGAAAGAGCACGGGCTTTGGAGTCAGAGGTCATGGGTTCAAATTCCGGCGCTGCCAACTGTCAGCTGTGTGACTTTGAGCAAGTCACTTAACTTCTCTGTGCCTCAGCTACCTCATCTGTAAAGTGGGGATTTAAACTGTGAGCCCCCAGTGGGACAACCTGATCACCTTGTAATCTCCCCAGTGCTTAAAACAGTGCTTTGCGCATAGTAAGCGCTGAGCAAGTCACTTAACTTCTCTGTGCCTCAGTGGCCTCATCTGTAAAGTGGGGATTTAAACTGTGAGCCCCCCATGGGACAACCTGATCACCTTGTAATCTCCCCAGCGCTTAGAACAGTGCTTTGCGCATAGTAAGTGCTGAGCAAGTCACTTAACTTCTCTGTGCCTCAGTTCCCTCATCTGTAAAGTGGGGATTAAAACTGTGAGCCCCCCGTGGGACAACCTGATCACCTTGTAATCTCCCCAGCGCTTAGAACAGTGCTTTGCATATAGTAAGCGCTGAGCAAGTCACTTCTCTGTGCCTCAGTTCCCTCATCTGTAAAGTGGGGATTAAAACTGTGAGCCCCCCGTGGGACAACCTAATCACCTTGCAATCACCCCAGCGCTTAGAACAGTGCTTTGCACATAGTAAGCGCTGAGCAAGTCACTTAACTTCTTTGTGCCTCAGTTCCCTCATCTGTAAAGTGGGGATTAAAACTGTGAGCCCCCTGTGGGACAACCTGATCACCTTGTCATCTCCCCAGCGCTTAGAACAGTGCTTTGCACATAGTAAGTGCTTAACAAATACCATCATTATCATTATTACAGTATAGCAATAACACAGACACATTCGACGCACTGAACAGACGCAATGAACAACTGACTCACCAGACGTAAGGCCAGGGGATTTCCACCCAGGGCCAGACCTGACCATGGAGTGATCGAACTTAATATAATGAACTTAATATAATGATCGACCTGTATATATGTATATATGTTTGTACATATTTATTACTCTATTTATTTATGTATTTATTTTCCTTGTACGTGTCTATTCTATTTATTTTATTTTGTTAGTATGTTTGGTTTTGTTCTCTGTCTCCCCCTTTTAGAGTGTGAGCCGACTGTTGGGTAGGGGCTGTCTCTATATGTTGCCTACTTGTACTTCCCAAGCGCTTAGTACAGTGCTCTGTACACAGTAAGCGCTCAATAAATACGATTGAATGAATGAATGAATAAATGCCATTATTATTATTATTATTCATTGGGGTTTGTGTCCCAAATTGCAATTGGAATATTGAACGTTGCCCCTCCGGGAGGGGACTTGGGAGGCTGCGCTAACAAACCCTTTTCTGTTTTTGAACAGTGGGCCACACTGAGGATTCAGAGAGGGGTCCAAAAGGCACCGACGCTTAAAACGTCCGCTTCCGTGGGTAAGCACCACCGGCCCGGCCTGTTTGTAGGAGACCTCAGACTGGCCTTGTTTGGGCCACAAACGGCAGTCCAGCAATCGCATTTATTGAGCATTTATTGTGTGCAGAAAACTGTACTGCTACTACTACTAATTATGGTACTTGTTGAGTAATAATTATGGTATTTGTTAAGCGCTTACTATGTGCCGAGCACTGCTCTAAGCGTGCTCACTATGTGCCGAGCACCATTCTGAGAAGCAGCGTGGCTCAGCGGCACGGGCTTGGAAGTCAGAGGCCCTGGGTTCTAATCCTACCTCCACCACTTGTCTGCAGTGTGACCCTGGGCAAGTCACTTAACTTCTCTGTGCCTCAGTTACCTCATCTGTAAAATGGGGATTAAGGCTGTGAGTCGAATACGGAACAGGGACTGTGTCCAACCTGATTTGCTCGTATCCACCCCAGCGCTTAGAGCAGTCCCTGGCACATAGTAAGTTCTTAACAAATATTATTATTATTATTATTATTATTATTATCATGATTGTTAAGTGGCAGAGCTAGGATTAGCACCCAAGTCCTCTGATTCCCAGGCCTGGGCTCTTTCCAGTCAGCCCCACTGCTTTCCTGATCTTTATTCATTCATTCAATGGTATTTATATGTTGCCAACTTGTACTTCCCAAGCGCTCAGTACAGTGCTCTGCACACAGTAAGCGCTCAATAAATACGATTGATTGATTGATTTATTGAGCGCTAACCATGTGCAGAGCACTGTACTAAGCACTTGGGAGAGGACGGTAGGACAATAAACAGATACAGTCCCTGCCCACAACGAGCTTACAGTGTGGAGGATGAGTTTACAGTCTCGAGGGATCTGTTTGGGACGGATCTCAGGCCGGACAGATGGACAAACAGACATACAGACGGGTTGTGGGCGGGCAGAGGACGGAGCGATGCCCTGGAATTCAGAAGGACGTGGGTTCTAATTCCGGCACCACCAAAATGGGGACAGAGATTCAGTCAGTCAGTCAGTCGTATTTATTGAGCACTTACCGTGTGCAGAGCACTGTACTGAGCGCTTGGAAAGTACAGTTCGGCAACAGATAGAGACGGTCCCTACCCAAGAAGGGCTCACAGTCTAGGAGGGGGAGACAGACGACAAAACAAAACAAGTAGGCCAAGACCAAGACTATTCTTCATCATCATCATCAGTCGTATTTATTGAGCGCTTACTGTGTGCAGAGCACCATACTGAGCGCTTGGGAAGTACAAATTGGCAACGTATAGAGACAGTCCCTACCCAACGGTGGGCTCACAGACTAAAAGGGGGAGAGAATATATCTTCTTAAGTTGATTTTTGGTCAACTGCCAATGGATCCCTGCGGCTCATTACTCCACACTGGGGCTCAGGGGACCAGATGTTGGCTCAGCCCGATGCTGGGCCATCTTGCAACAACAAGGACGCCCTCGGGGTGCCCCTGCCCGCTGGCCAGAGAACCACGGGCCACCTCATTTGTTCTATTTCTCTTAATGCCTTTCTCCCCCTCTAGACTTTAAGCTCGCTGTGGGCAGGGAGCGTGTCTGTTACATTGTTGTGTTGTACTCTCCCGAGCGCTCAGTACAGTACTCTGCACTCGGTAAGTGCTCAGCAAAGACGATTGACTGGCCGACCAGGGCAGGCTCCTCTGTCAAGGAAGTGCTGGTGTCTACCGTATTGGCGGAGACCTCCGGGGACGGAGGGCTGTACTAGATGGTTGGGGAACGTGTGAGAGACGCAGGCCCGGCCGCCAAGGGGCTGACACGCCGACCACGTGACTGTCGTGTCTGTCCGTACGGTTGTCCCCTTGAACCTCATCGTGGTTGGGGGAAAGGAAGCAGGGGTCAAAGGGCAGTGACCCCCTCCACAACTGGTCTCCCCAGGCCTTCTCCTGGGGTGGGTGGGAGGGGTCTAGGTTGGAGGGGGTGGCAAGCATGTATATATGTATACATACATATACATATAGAGTATTTATTACTCTATTTTACTTGTACATATCTATTCTATTTATTTTATTTTGTTAATGTTTTGTTTTGTTCTCTGTCTCCCCCTTCTAGACTGCGAGCCCACTGTTGGGTAGGGACCGTCTCTATATGTTGCCAACTTGTACTTCCCAAGCGCTTAGTACAGTGCTCTGCACACAGTAAGTGCTCAATAAATACGATTGATTGATTGATTATACAGGGAGCAGTGGCTTGCCTTGTTCAGCTCCTGGAGCTATAATTCCCAGCATCTCTCTTTTCTTTCTTTCTCTCTCTTCTCCCTTTCTCTCTTTTTCTTTCTCTGTCTCTGTCTCTCTCACTCTCTCTCTCTCTCTCTCTCTCTCTCTCACACACACACACACACACACACACACACACACACACATTCAGTCGTCCCCCCCCCAAGAGTCAATTGAACCCCAATCCCTTATTCTTATTCTTCATGAGCCCACCATCAACACCCTTTTTTTATGGGATTTGTTAAGCGCTCACTATTCATTCATTCATTCAATCGTATTTATTGAGCGCTTACTGTGTGCAGAGCACTGTACTAAGCACTTGGGAAGTCCAAGTTGGCAACATATAGAGACGGTCCCTACCCAACAGTGGGCTCACAGTCTAGAAGGGGGAGACAGAGAACAAAACAGAACATATTAACAAAATAAAATAAATAGAATAAATATGTACAAGTAAAATAGAGTAATAAATACGTACAAACATATATACAGGTGCTGTGGGGAAGGGAAGGAGGTAAGGCGGGGGGATGGAGAGGGGAAGGAGGGGGAGAGGAAGGAGGGGGCTCAGTCTGGGAAGGCCTCCCGGAGGAGGTGAGCTCTCAGTAGGGCCAGGCCCTGTCCTAAGCGCTGGGGTAGACACAAGCTAATCAGACTGGACACAGTCCCAGTCCCACATGGAGCTCACGGTCTTAGTCCCCATTTTACAGATGAGGGAACTGAGATCCAGAGAAGCGAAGCGACTTGCACAGGGTCACACAGCAGAGAAGCGGCAGAGCCGGGATTAAAAAAACCAGGTCCTTCTGACTCAAAGGCCCATGCTCCAGCCACTGGGCCACAAGGGGATTCTGATAATAATAATGATGGCATTTACTAAGCGCTTACTATGTGCAAAGCACTGTTCTAAGGGCTGGGGAGGTTACAAGGTGATCAGGTTGTCCCACGGGGGGCTCACAGCCTTAATCCCCATTTTCCAGATGAGGGAACTGAGGCCCAGAGAAGTGAAGTGACTTGCCCGAAGTCACCCAGCTGACAATTGGCGGAGCCGGGATTTGAACTCCTGACCTCTGACTCCAAAGCCCGGGCTCTTTCCACTGAGCCACGCTGCTTCCCCGTGTTGTCAGCTTCAGGAGGGTTGGCACGACGGACGTGGCCGGGAGGGGATCAGAGTTCACCCGTGCGTGGTGCTAGATGTAATCGCCAGGGCCGGGCTGGGCAGCGGAGTTGGGGAAAATGTTGTACCTTAAACCCGGATACTGAAAATGACAAAGCCACACTTTCCCCCTGCTTCCAAAGTCCCAAGGACAGTGCGGTGCCCTCCGGCAGGAGCAAAGTCTCGTGGGATGTCAGGGGAACCAAACCCGGACAGTCAAGCATTTATTCAATCAATTGTACTTACTGAGCGCTTGCTATGTGCAGAGCACTGGACTGAGCGCCGGGAGAGGACAACAGGACAATAAACAGACACGTTCCCTGCCCACAACGAGCTGACAGTCTAGAGGGGGAGACAGACTTTAATAGAAGTAAGAAAAGGGCCGATGTGGACGCAAGTGCTGTGGGGTTGGGAGGACGGATGAAGTCAGGGTGATGCAGAAAAGAGGGAGAGAAGAGGAAAGGGGGGCTTAGAGAAGGGAATAAATTGTATTTATTGAGCGCTTACTGTCTGCAGAGCACTGTACTCGGTGCTTGGGAGAGTACAATGTAACATTGAACTTGGGGTTGGTATGGAGGGGGGGAATTGAAGTGGGGCAGGGGGGGGTCTAGCCCAAGGTATATCTGCAACTTGTTCAGAGAGTGTGGCTCACTATCAAAAACATGCTGGAAACCCACCCATTTCCACAGTTTCCCCTCTCCCTAATCTATGTTGGTGCTTTTCTCCCCCTATTAGACTGTCAGTTCCTTGCCAACTCTGTTGTATAGTACTTTCCCCAGTACTTAGTACAGTGCTCTGCCCACAGTAAGCGCTCAGCAAATACCATTGATTATTATTATTATTAATAATAATGACGATAATTGTGGTATTTGTTAAGCACTTACTCTGTGCCAGGCACTGTCCTAAGCTCTGGATAGATACAAGGTAATTGGGTTGGACATCATCATCATCATCATCATCAATCGTATTTATTGAACGCTTACTATGTGCAGAGCACTGTACTAAGCGCTTGGGAAGTACAAATTGGCAACATATAGAGACAGTCCCTACCCAACAGTGAGCTCACAGTCTAAAAGGGGGAGACAGAGAACAAAACCAACCATAGAATAGATATGCACAAGTAAAATAAATAAATAAATAGAGTAATAAATATGTACAAACATATATACATGTATACAGGTGCTGTGGGGAAGGGAAGGAGGTAAGATGACATGGCCCCTGTCCCACCTAGGGCTCACACACGTAATCCCCATTTTACAGATGAGGTAACCGAGGCCTAGAGAAGTGAAGTGCCTTGCCTAAGTTCACGCAGCAGGTAATTGGCAGAGCCGGGATTAGAACTCGTGACCTTCTGACTTCCCGGCTCTGTCCATTACGCCATTCTGCTTGATTATTCAATCGTATTTATTGAGCACTTACTGTGCTCCTTTTCCCTGGCTATGCCAAAAGCCACCCTCAGCGCTAATGTCTATCACGATTTACAGGCTCTTTCGATTCAAAGGTCGGACACAGTCTCTGTCCCCAACCGGGTTCAGAGTCCGAAAGAGGGAGAGGCATTCAACTAAGCGCTGGGGCAGATAGAAGCTAATCAGGTTGGACACAGTCCATTTTTCCCACATGGGGCTCACAGTCTTCCCCATTTTACAGATGAGGGAAGTGAGGCCCAGAGAGGTTAGCGCTTAACAAATGCCATCATTATTATTATTCCTTGCTATTGTGCAAGGATTGGACTTGTGGCCATCAATCAATCAGTGGTATTTATTGAGCGCTTACCAGTTGCCGAGCGCCGTTCGGAACGCTTGGAGAGTTCAGTTCAACAGACTAGGCAGACACATTCCCTACCCCTAATGAGCTTCCAGGCAAATGGGAAAGGTAACTGGGGAATATAATAATAATAATGATGATGGCATTTATTAAGCACTTACTATGTGCAAAGCACTGTTCTAAGCGCTGGGGAGGTTACAAGGTGATCAGGTTGTCCCACAGAGGGTTCACAGTCTTAATCCCTATTTTACAGATGAGGTAACTGAGGCATAGAGAAGTTAACTGACTTGCCCAAAGTCACTCAGCTGACAATTGGCGGAGCCGGGATTTGAACCCATGACCTCTGACTCCAAAGCCCGGGTTCTTTCCACTGAGCCACGCTGCTTCTCTTGTTGCTTTGTTCCTCATGGGGTCTCACACATCTGGGCTGAGACGCTCCTTCTACTCCCTCTCCACCTCTAAGGTGCCCATTCCACATAGGGGAAAGGGGCACTCTTGCCATTCATTCAGTCGTATTTATTGTATTTATTGTATTTATTTATTATTACTCTATTTATTTATTTATTTTATTTATTTATTTTACTTGTACATATCTATTCTATTTATTTTATTTTGTTAGTATGTTTGGTTTTGTTCTCTGTCTCCCCCTTTCAGACTGTGAGCCCACTGTTGGGTAGGGACTGTCTCTATATGCTGCCAACTTGTACTTCCCAAGCGCTTAGTACAGTGCTCTGCACACAGTAAGCGCTCAATAAATACGATTGATGATGATGATGATGATGATATTGAGTGCTTACTGTGTGCAGAGAACTGTACTAAGCACTTGGGAAAGTACAACATGAAAATAAACAGTGGCAATCCCTGCCCCATTCTAGTGCTCATAAAATAGCATTGATTGGCTCCCGCTAACATAAACTCAGTTTAGTGGCTAGAGCCCAGGCCTGGGAATCAGAAGGACCTGGGTTCTGATCCCGGCTCCACGCTTGTCTGCCATGGGGCCTTGGGCAAGTCTCTTCACTTCTCTGTGCCTCAGTTCTCTCATCTGTAAAATGGGGATTAAGAATGTCAGACCTAGGTGGGACAAGGACTGCGTCCTTAGCTTGTATCTTTTAGACTGTGAGCCCACTGTCGGGTAGGGACTGTCTCTATATGTTGCCAACTTGTACTTCCCAAGTGCTTTACAGTGCTCTGCACACAGTAAGTGCTCAATAAATACGATTGATTGATTGATTGTATCCACCCCAGCACTTAGAACAGTGCCTGGCACACAGTAAGTGCTTACCAAATGCCACAATTATTATTATTATTATTATGACTCTTCCGCAAGTGGCGGTCTTCTACATGGGAGAGGATTTTTATTCTCTCTATTGAGGAAGACAAGCCTGCTGGTTGACGCTTTCACTCTATCCTACTGGGGAGCTGGCCAGTATTGCAAAGGGCGATGATTGAGCCAAGTTGCATAACCGAACAGTCGCTGCCCATTAGGGTGCCATAGCTGAGCCGCTTTTAGGTGCAAACTGAGAAAATGCCCACGTCAGCACTGTCCTCATGTCTCCGTTTCTGATTTATACCTCCGACCCAGACCCGTGACCTCTGGACATTTGATAATCGCTCCACTCCAGTCCCTTAGCACTTACGTGCAGATCTTTAAATTATATATTAGAAATTACTTAGTTACTCATTTTAATGCGTGTCTTCCCCTCTAGACTGTAAGCTTGTTATGCGCAGGGAATACGTCTGCTAATTCTGTTGTATTTTTCTCCTCTGAGAGCTTAGTACAGTGCTCTGTACATAGTAAGTGCTCAAAAAATACCACCGATTGAGTGAGCCTTGCATAAGGAACTCAAAGGCTCCAAAGGAACTGGGTGAGGGTTTTTTTAATGGTATTTGTTAAGTGCTTATTATAATAATAATATTATTATTATATCATTGTGGGCAGGGAATGTATCTGTTTATTGATAGAAGCTCTTACTTGCTCCCTCATTCATCCTCCCTCCCATCCCCACAGCACATACAAACCTAAATATATATATCTGTAATTTCTTTACTTATTTATACTAATGTCTGTCTCCCCCTCTAGACTCTGCACGCATTGTGGGCAGGAATGTGTCTGTTGTTATATTGTGATGATGATGATGATGGCATTCATTAAGCGTTTACTATGTGCAAAGCACTGTTCTAAGCACTGGGGAGGTTACAAGGTGATCAGGTTGTCCCCCAGAGGGCTCACAGTCTTAATCCCCATTTTACAGATGAGGTAACTGAGGCACAGAGAAGTTAAGTGACTTGCCCAAAGTCATGCAGCTAACAATTGGCGGAGCCCCTTACTGCAGCGTGGCTCAGTGGAAAGAGCCTGGGCTTGGGAGTCAGAGGTTATGGATTCTAATCCTAACTCCACCACTTGTCTGCTGTGTGACTTTGGCCAAGTCACTTAACTTCTCTGTGCCTCAGTTACCTCATCTGTAAAATGGGGATTAAGACTGTAAGCCCCATGTGGCTTGTATTACCTTGTATTACCATGTGGCCTCATTACCTTGTATCCTCCCCAGCGCTTAGCACAGCGCTTAAAAAATGCCATTATTATTATTATTATTATTATTATTATTATTACAGAGCACTTGGGAGGGTTCGATACAAACAGTCGGGAGACAGTGGGAGGGAATGGTATGACATGGACAGTAGACATGGATCCCTCCTCTCGTGGAGCTTTCAGTCTAGGCGTGGCAGTGTGAGGGGGAGGAAATTTCAGGCATTAAAATGAATTACACACAGAATACTAATCCCTTTCTGACTTCTGGGCTCCACGAACCACTTTCCTGAAATTCTCGAGGCCTACCTGCCTCTCTTCTTTTTTTTTTAATGACATTTTTTAAGTATTTATTGTGTGCCACGCACTGTACGAAGCGGTGGGATAGATGCAACCTAATCTGATTGGACTCAGTCCACGTCCCGCACGGGATTTACAATCTTAACCCCCATTTTATCGATGAGGGAACTGAGGCGCAGAGAAGCTAACTGACGTGCCGCAGGTCAGCCATCCGACAAACGGCAGAGCCGGCCAGGCCTGTATTCTCTCGACTAGGCCATGCTGTTTCCCAAAAGACAAGCTGCTTCTCTTAATTCTCTTTTAGACTGTGAGCCCACTGTTGGGTAGGGACTGTCTCTATATGTTGCCAATTTGTACTTCCCAAGCGGTTAGTACAGTGCTCTGCACACAGTAACCGCTCAATAAATACGATTGATGATGATGATAATTCTGCCATCCCTGCGTCCTAGCCAAAACGCTTAGCCGAAGTATACGCTCTCACAGAACCGAGTACAAAGATTTAGAGGGCTAACGGTACTCAGAGACAGTACCCAGGAGGACACCAACCTGCTTCACATTCTCGGAGGGAAAAGAGTAGGCAGACAAGAAGACCATCCATCTGAATTACGGGAATTATAGAAAGGCCAGGCTTCGTAGAGGGGTCTCTCTCTATCCTCTTTCCTTCTGACCTCATTCTCCTGGATCTGTTTCTAGAGTTCTTTGGTCCTTAACCAGAGCATCAGAGAGAAGGCCAGCGCTTGAATCCTTCACGATCGTGAAGGGGCAAAGCTTCAGCCGTTAGGGCTTTCAAATCATCCGCCAGTATTGCCTAACAAGCGGAGGGCTAGGAGACGAACGTTTCTCCCCATTTCACAAGAGGCGGGGACATGAAGTCCGGCCTATCGCATTTGAACCTTGCCCTTTGGGTGAAGGGAAGCCTGAAAAGTTGGCCGGGGTAGACTGAAAACGCAAACTGTGATGGCAATCCGGTGTAAGCGAGGGGTTGCTTCAACCTCTCTGTACCCTGACTTCGACATCACTGGGAACCCAGTCAAACAGGAAACCTCTTTACGCACACTGACGGGATCCCTAGACAGAAAAGAGAAGTAGCGTGGCACGGTGGATAGAGCACGGGCCTGGGAGTTGAAATGACCTGGGTTCTCACCCCGGCTCTGCCACTTGGCTGCTGTGTGATCTTGGGCAAGTCGCTTCACGTCTCTGGGCCTCCGTCACCTCCTCTGGAAAACGGGGATTAAGAGTGTGAGCCCCATGGGGGACAGGGACTGTATCTAACCTGATTAACTTCTATCTACCCCGGTGCTCAGAACAGTGCTTGGCACAAAGTAAGCGCTTAGCAAGTACCATAATGATTAATTATTACTAAAATGGCCACAGGCTCAAGAGCTGTTTGGATGGGTGCTCCCTTGATTCATTCCCCTCTCTCAGCCCCACAGCACTTATGTCCGGATCTGTATTTATTTCCTATTAATGTCGTTGCGAGCAGGGAATGTGTCTGTTATATATTGTACTCTCCCAAGCAGTTACTACAGTGCTGTGCACACGGTAAGCGCTCAGTAAATATTATTGACTGACTACCTAAGTGCAGCGTTGGGAAATACATGGTTTACTTAGAGGAAGTGCTGGAGATGGGAGGGGCGGCACAGGATGAGGAGGCAGAATGAAACAGCGTGACTTCGCAGAAAAAGCACAGGCCTAAGAGTCTAAAGACCTGAGTCCTAATCTCGGCTCTGCCCCTTTCCAGCTGTATGACCTTGGGCAAGTCACTTCACTTCTCTCTGCCTCGGTTACCTCATTTGTAAAATGGGGATGAATACTGTGAACCCCGTGTGGGACAGGGGACTGTGGCCAAACTGATTAACTTGTATCTACCTTAGCACTTAGAACAATGTCAGGCACGTAGAAGCAGCGTGGCTCAGGGGAAGGAGCACGGGCTTTGGAGTCAGAGGTCATGGGTTCAATTATATATATATAATGTATCTATAGATAATATGTATAATATATAATATATCATATACAATATATTATACTATATATTAATATAATATTTACAACATTATAATATTATATATAATGCATAACATATGCATATATTATATTATATATCATTATATATTATATGATAATATATTATATTATATACACATATATTATACATTATATATGTATGTATATGTAATATAATATATAATTACATATATTATATTACAATATCTAATATAACATAACGCAATATGTATTAATATATATCATATATTATATATAATATATAATACATATAATATACAACACACATAATATAATATATTATAATATATAATACTATGCATTACATTATTAATATATTATTATATTGCATATGATATACATTATTATATTATGCATAATAATATTATATCATATAATATATTATTTATATTGTATGATATACATTATTATATATAATGTATATTATATTATAATATATGTAATGATATAATATGTATAATATATACATTGTAATATATATATAAATGTATTTATATATATACAATTATATATAATGCATAACATATGCATATATTATATTATATATCATTATATATTATATGATGATATATTATATTATATATACATATATTATACATTATATATGTATGTATATATAATATAATATATGATTACATATATTATATTACAATATCTAATATAACATAACACAATATGTATTAATATATGTCATATATTATATATAATATATAATACATATAATATACAACACACATAATATAATATATTATAATATATAATACTATGTATTACATTATTAATATATTATTAAATTGCATATGATATACATTATTATATTATATATAATAATATTATATTATATAATATATTATTTATATTGTATGATGTACATTATATATAATGTATATTATATTATAATATATGTAATGATATAATATGTATAATATATACATTGTAATATATATATATAAATGTATTTATATATATACAATTATATATGTATATATGTTTGTACGTATTTATTACTCTACTTTATTTGTACATATTTATTCTAGTTATTTTATTTTGTTAATATGTTTTGTTTTGTTCTCCGTCTCCCCCTTCTAGACTGTGAGCCCACCGTTGGGTAGGGCTATATGTTATATGTTGTCTATATATGTCTATATGTTGCCGACTTGTACTTCCCAAGCGCTTAGTACAGTGCTCTGCACACAGTAAGTGTTCAATAAATACGATTGAATGAATGAATGAATGCGAACACATCTGTTAATTCTGCTGTACTGTACTCTCCCAAGTGCTTAGTACATTAGTACTAAGTAATAGTACAATAATTAAATGCTCACATACCATTGATTGATTATTTTAGCGTCCATTAACTATATTGTACTCTCCCAGATTCTGGGCATAGTCCTCTGCACGAAGCAAGTGCTCAGTAAATACTGTTGATTGATTCAGTGCATTGCATTTAGAATGTATACAACAAATACTATGACTATCTATCAATCAGTGTCATTTATTGAGCATTTACTGTTGCAGAGCACTGTAGCAAGCACTTGGGAGAGTAAAGTACAAATTATCCAGGAAGGTCAACCGTATCTGATAAACGGAGGATTTTCCTTCCGAAACGTGGTTTTGCTTTGGTCTTCAGAGGTGTCAGTCCGTCAGGTAGTCAGTTGTATTTATTGAGCGCTTACTGTGCGCAGAGCGCTGTGCCCAGCTCCTCAATCAATCTGTAGTATTTGAACGGTGCTTTGCACATAGTAAGCGCTTAACAAATACCGTCATTATTATTAGTATGAGAAACGGCGTGGGCTTAGCGGAAAGAACACCAGCCTGGAAGTCAGAGGATGTGGATTCTCAACCCGGCTCCGCCACATGTCTGCTGGGTGGTCTCGGGCAAGTCACTTCACTTCTCTGTGCCTCATTTACCTCCTCTGTAAAATGGGGATTAAGACTGTGAGCCCTATGTGGGACAGGGACTATGTCCGACCTGCTTACTTTGTATCTATCCCAGCGCTTAGAACAGTGCTTGGGACATAGTAAGCGCTTAACCAACTGCTATACTGTACTCTCCCAAGCACTTAGTACAGTGCTCTGCACACAGTAAGTGCTCAATAAATATGACTGAATAATTTAACGACATATCACAATTATTATTAAGTGCTTTCAATACATAGAGCATTGTAGTAAGTGGTTGGGAGAGTACAATAGAGTTAGTAGACGTGATCCCTGCTTTCTTCCCAGCACTTATTCATTCATTCATTCATTCATTCAATCGTATTTATTGAGCGCTTACTGTGTGCAGAGCACTGTACTAAGCGCTTGGGAGAGTACAAGTTGGCGACATATAGAGGCGGTCCCTACCCAACAACGGGCTCACAGTCTAGAAGGGGGAGATAGACAACAGGCAAAGTCGTCAGAATAAATAGACTTAAAGCTAAATGCACCTCATTAACAAAGTAAATAGTAAATCTGTACAAGTGAAATAAATAGAGTAACCCAATAATTGCTCAAGAAATACCAATCTGTACAAGTAAAATAGAGTAACCCAATAATTGCTCAAGAAATACCATCGATTGACTGACTGTTTTTGATCCAGGAGGGGATGGCAAAATGAGGGGCAGCAGTCGTGCCCCAGAATTGTCCTCACTCCTCGACATCTCCCACCCAGGTATCATCCAGAGAGATGAGTCGCCCATGGAGAAGGACGCCGAAGGGCCGAGGCGGGGGGACTTCGAGCTGTCGGACGTCTTCTATTTCTCCAAGAAGGGCTTCGAAGCCATCGTGGAGGACGAGGTGACCCAGCGGTTCTCCTCCGAAGAGCTGGTCTCTTGGAACCTCCTCACCCGGACCAACGTCAACTTCCAGTACATCAGCCTCCGCCTGACCGCCGTCTGGGTCTTGGGCGTCGTGGTTCGCTACTGTTTCCTCCTGCCTCTCCGGTGAGCGCTTCCGTTGCTCGGTCAACCTGCCGTCTCTACCTCCATCCTGTCTGTCTTGCCCCGACTCTGTCAGTCAGTCAGCCGTATTGATTGAGCGCTTACTGTGGGCAGGACACTGTACTGAACACTCGGGAGGGGACCTACCATGTGGCAGGCACAGAACTAAGCGCTGGGGTAGCTAGCTACCTCAGTATAACAGGCCCAATCACCCAGTACATCTCCCTGGCTCAAGGGAATCCCAGCACAATCTTTGCATGATCTTGACCAAGTGACTTCACTTCTCTGTGCCTCATTTATTCCATCTGTAAAATGGGGCTTAAGAGTGTGAGCCCCATGTGGGACACAGACTGTGCCCACCCTGATTGCATTTAGAATGTATACAACAAATACTATTACTATCTATCAATCAGTGTCATTTATTGAGCATTTACTGTTGCACAGTAATTTGAGCCCCATGTGGGACATAGACTGTGTCCACCCTGATTGCATTTAGAATGTATACAATAAATACTATTACTATCTATCAATCAGTGTCATTTATTGAGCATTTACTGTTGCTCAATAATTTGAGCCCCGTGTGGGACATAGACTGTGTCCACCCTGATTGTATTTAGAATGTATACAACAAATACTATTACTATCTATCAATCAGTGTCATTTATTGAGCATTTACTGTTGCTCAGTAATTTGAGCCCCATGTGGGACATAGACTGTGTCCACCCTGATTGCATTTAGAATGTATGCAACAAATACTATTACTATCTATCAATCAATATCATTTATTGAGCATTTACTGTTGCTCAATAATTTGAGCCCCATGTGGGACATAGACTGTGTCCACCCTAATTGTATTTAGAATGTATACAACAAATACTATTACTATCTATCAATCAGTGTCATTTATTGAGCATTTACTGTTGCTCAGTAATTTGAGCCCCATGTGGGACATAGACTGTGTCCACCCTGATTGCATTTAGAATGTATGCAACAAATACTATTACTATCTATCAATCAATATCATTTATTGAGCATTTACTGTTGCTCAATAATTTGAGCCCCATGTGGGACATAGACTGTGTCCACCCTGATTGCATTTAGAATGTATACAACAAATACTGTCTATCAATCAATGTCATTTATTGAGCATTTACTGTTGCTCAATAATTTGAGCCCCATGTGGGACATAGACTGTGCCCACCCTGATTGCATTTAGAATGTATACAACAAATACTATCTATCAATCAGTGTCATTTATTGAGCATTTACTGTTGCTCAATAATTTGAGCCCCATGTGGGACATAGACTGTGTCCACCCTGATTGCATTTAGAATGTATACAACAAATACTGTCTATCAATCAATGTCATTTATTGAGCATTTACTGTTGCTCAATAATTTGAGCCCCGTGTGGGACATAGACTGTGTCCACCCTGATTGCATTTAGAATGTATACAACAAATACTGTCTATCAATCAATGTCATTTATTGAGCATTTACTGTTGCTCAATAATTTGAGCCCCGTGTGGGACATAGACTGTGTCCACCCTGATTGCATTTAGAATGTATACAACAAATACTGTCTATCAATCAATGTCATTTATTGATCATTTACTGTTGCTCAATAATTTGAGCCCCATGTGGGACATAGACTGTGTCCACCCTGATTGCATTTAGAATGTATACAACAAATACTATTACTATCAATCAGTGTCATTTATTGAGCATTTACTGTTGCTCAATAATTTGAGCCCCATGTGGGACATAGGCTGTGTCCACCCTGATTGCATTTAGAATGTATACAACAAATACTATTACTATCTATCAATCAATGTCATTTATTGAGCATTTACTGTTGCTCAATAATTTGAGCACATGGGGCTCACACTCTTAAGCCCCGTTTTACAGATGGAATAAATGAGGCACAGAGAAGTGAAGTCACCTGCTCAAGATCATGCAAAGATTGTGCTGGGATTCCCTTGAGCCAGGGAGATGTATTGGGTGATTGGACCTGTTATACTGAGGTAGACTGATCTCTCCTGATATGCGCCCTCTCCCCCTCGTCCCCCTCTCCATCCCCCCCATCTTACCTCCTTCCCTTCCCCATAACACCTGTATATATGTATGTACATATTTATTACTCTATTTATTTATTGATTGATTTTACTTGTACATATCTATTCTATTTTATTTTGTTAGTATGTTTGGTTTTGTTCTCTGTCTCCCCCTTTTAGACTGTGAGCCCACTGTTGGGTAGGGACTGTCTCTATATGTTGCCAACTTGTACTTCCCAAGCGCTTAGTACAGTGCTCTGCACATAGTAAGTGCTCAATAAATACGATTGATTGATTGATTGATTGATTAGTACAGTGCTCTGCACACAGTAAGCGCTCAATAAATACGATTGATTGATTGACTGATTGCCCTGCCTGTTGGTCAGAGCTTGGGTTCAGAGATTTGGGGGCAGGGGTGCCTTGTGTTGCTTCGATTTTTGTTTTGTTGTCTGTCTCCCGCTTCTAGACTGTGAGCCCATTGTTGGGTAGGGACCGTCTCTATAAGTTATCAACTTGTACTTCCCAAGTGCTTAGTACAGTGCTGTGCACACAGTAAGCGCTCAATAAATACAATTGAATGAATGAATGAATGGGTGGGTGGGTGTCTGAGGGAACTTAATTATCCACCAACTCATGTCTACTTCTAATCCCATACTTACCCGCCCACATTCTAGGAAATGTTTCCTTAAAAAAACAACAATAAAAAGCACTGTTTAATCCCTTCAGTTGTGTACAGTGCTCAGTGTACATTGTGTACAGTGCTCCCAGTATGTACAGAGCACCACTGTGTAATCCCTTCAGTTGTGTACAATGCTCAGTGTACATTGTATACAGTGCTCCCAGTATGTACAGAGCACCACAGCAGGTGGTGGAGTGCAGTAGTAGTAAGCGACACAGTCCGCGGCCGTATAAATGGGGACACGTTGCTGTTCTAAATAATGCTAGCCATTATTCATTCATTCACTCAGTTGTATTTATTGAACACTTATTGTGTGCAAAGCACTGTACTAAGCATTAGAGAAGCAGCCTGGCCTAGTGGATAGACCACGGGCCTGGAAGTTAGAAGAATCTGGGTTCGAATCCCGGCCCCACCACCTGTCTGCTGTGCGACCTTGAATAAGGCAACTCTGGGCCTCAGTTACCACGTCCGTAAATTGGGGATTAAGAGTTTGAACCCCATGTGGGACAGGGACTGTGTCCAACCAGTGCATAGAACGGCGCTTGGCACATAGTAAGCGCTTAACAAGTACCATAATTATTATTATCATGAAGATTTCAGCCCCACTGGTGTTGGCGGATATGGGATGGCGTTGTGCACATCTGGAATAATAAATGGCTTGTTTGTACCCCTGTTTTCCAGAGTTACCTTGGCTTTCATTGGGATCAGCTTGCTGGTTGTAGGAACAACCTTGGTAGGCCAACTGCCAGACAGCAGGTAAAGCTTCTCAGCCTCTCTCTTCCCCTCCAGGAGACCCTGTAGACATTGACCTGGGTATTTCTGGAGCGATTCAGAGCTTCATTCCAGCAAGTTGTGCCTTCCTCTTCACCCCTGGAACCTGCTCAGTCGAGAGATTTCCAAGCAGTAAGGGAAAATGCGGTTGGCAAACCTGAGCAGGAAGAGAACCCGATTATACCACTGACTCACCTAATTGCCTCCTCCGCATGAATCCCCCTCCCAGCCCTCTGCGATTGTTGAAGGAAAAAGAAAAGATTATTTTTGAAAGCAGTGAGAGTAGCATGCTTCGTGGAGAGGGAACAGGATAGGACAAGTTAATGCCCCAAATGCAGGCTACCACTGGGGAGGGAGTTTCTTGACTGAGACTTCCAGGGCAGGTAGAGGAGAAGAGAAGGATAGTGGACTTTACTTCAGTATCAAATACCCTCATTGCATTTTATTCCTTCCCCCCTCCTTTCCTTTTCCTTTTTTTCCCCTCCTCCTCTGTTTCCTAGTCTTAACTCTTCTATGACCCCACGTATTACCCCCACTTTGTTTTACCCCACAGCACCTGTATATATGTATATATGTTTGTACATATTTATTACTCTATTTTACTTGTACATATCTATTCTATTTATTTTATTTTGTTAGTATGTTTGGCTTTGTTCTCCGTCTCCCCCTTTTAGACTGTGAGCCCACTGTTGGGTAGGGGCTGTCTCTGTATGTTGCCAACTTGTACTTCCCAAGCGCTTAGTACAGTGCTCTGCACACAGTAAGCGCTCAATAAATACGCTTGATTGATTGATTTTACACTGTGAGCCCACTGTTGGGTAGGGACTGTCTCTATACGTTGCCAACTTGTACTTCCCAAGCGCTTAGTACAGTGCTCTGCACACAGTAAGTGCTCAATAAATACGCTTGGTTGATTGATTTTACACTGTGAGCCCACTGTTGGGTAGGGACTGTCTCTATATGTTGCCAACTTGTACTTCCCAAGCGCTTAGTACAGTGCTCTGCACACAGTAAGCGCTCAATAAATACGCTTGATTGATTGATTTTACACTGTGAGCCCACTGTTGGGTAGGGACTGTCTCTATATGTTGCCAACTTGTACTTCCCAAGCGCTTAGTACAGTGCTCTGCACACAGTAAGCGCTCAATAAATACGCTTGATTGATTGATTTTACACTGTGAGCCCACTGTTGGGTAGGGACTGTCTCTATACGTTGCCAACTTGTACTTCCCAAGCACTTAGTACAGTGCTCTGCACACAGTAAGCGCTCAATAAATACGATTGATTGATTTGTTTTGGTATTGCAAAAGAGTGGGGGCAATTATGTCAATAAATATGGTGTTTTTAGGCTCGACAGTTTCCTGCCAATCCTCTCATGGAAATTTTCCTGCCCTCACAGGACCAAGTGTGGGCATTTAGCTCCACCGTTCTGGACACATCTCCGGATACTTTGTTGGGGGGGAAAGTGGGCAGAGGCGGGGAATTTCTTTATTCTTCAGTACTTCCCGCTACAAAGGAGTCCCGCCAGGCGTTGGCCGGTTGTATGCCGGTCTTACAAGCTGATGTCTCCCGTCCCCCGCAGGGTTAAAAGCTGGCTCAGTGAACTGGTCCACCTGACCTGCTGCCGGATCTGTGTCCGAGCTCTGTCTGGCACAATTCGCTACCACAACAAGTGAGTACTGGGCCCGGGATCCTGTGGGTGTTGGCCGGGGGAAGAGGCAGGTGGATGGATGGATAATGGAAAAATCCCGGGCCTGGGAGTTGGAGGACCTGCGTTCCAATCCCTGCTCCGCCACTTGCCTCCTGGGTGACCTTGAGTAAGTCAATTAGCATCTCCAAACCTCGACTTCCTCCTCTGAAAAATGGGCCTTCAATTCCCGTTCTCCCCTCCTACTTAGACGCAGCCCCACATGAGGCAGGAGTTGTATCTTGTATCCACCCCAGTGGTTAGTACAGTGTTTGGCCTGTAATAAGAGCTTAGCAGATACTACCGTGAATATTATTATCGGTGGCTCACACATCAATTGTAGTAATTGAGCGCTTTGAGAAGCAGCATGGCCCAGTGGGAAAAGCCCGGGCTTTGGAGTCAGAGGTCCATGGGTTCAAATCCCGGCTCTGCCAATTGTCAGCTGGGTGACTTTGGACAAGTCACTTAATCAGTCAATCAATCAATCGTATTTATTGAGCGCTTACTGTGTGCAGAGCACTGTACTAAGCGCTTGGGAAGTACAAGTTGGCAACATACAGAGACAGTCCCTACCCAACAGTGGGCTCACAGTCTAAAAGGGGGAGACGGAGCACAAAACCAAACATACTAACAAAATAAATAGGATAGATATGTACAAGTAAAATAAATAAATAAATAGAGTAATAGATAGAGTAATAAAATAAATAGAGTAATGAATAAATAAATAGAGAAATAAATAGAGTAATAAATAGAGTAACTTAACCTCTCTGTGCCTCAGTTACCTCATCTGTAAAATGGGGATTAAAACTGTGAGCCCCCCATGGGACAACCTGGTCACCTTGTAACCTCCCCAGCGCTTAGAACACTGCTTTGCACATAGTCAGCACTTAATGCCATTATTATTTATTATTATTATTACTAAGAGCTTGAGGAGTGCAATATAGCAGTTTGTAGTTCAGAGGATGGGTGGGTGATCCTTTTTTGTACATCTTATCCAGTGTGGAGTTGATAGTAAAAGCAGGTATCTTGCTCCCGTTTTACCGATGAGAAAACTGCAGTACAGTTAAGTGAGGTGTCCCTGGTTCCACAGAAGAGTAGTGGCAGAAGCGGGATTAGAACCCAGGCCTCCTGACTCTGTCCTTAAATCTTTCCACTAGGCCACGGCAACAGGCAGTTCATCTTAAGGGCCTCACCACCCAATGGTGGGGGAGTTGTTAAAGAAAGGGGCAGAAGAAGTGGATAGAGCACATGCCTGGGGGTCAGAAGGACCTGAGTTTCAATCCCGGCTCTGCCCCTTACCTGCTGCGTGACCTTGGACCAGTCACTTCACTTTTCTGGGCCTCAGTGACCTCATCTGGAAAATGGGGATTAAGATTGTGAGCCTGATGTGGGACAGGGACTGAGTCCAACCTCGTAAATCTATCTACCCCAGCACTTAGCACGGTGCCTGGCACATAGGAAGCGCTTCACAAATACTATTAAAAGGAGGGGAGGGGGGCTTTATTACCATAGTCAAGTCAATTGTAAGTATTGTATCTTTTTCCCGAACTGGTGGTAGTCCTCTAGACTGTAAAAACTCAATGTGGGCAGGGACAGTGTCTGTTATATTGCTATAATGTACTCTCCCAAGCGCTTAGTAAAAATAATAATTGTTAAGCGCCTACTATGTGCAAAGCACTGTTCTAAGCCCTGGGGAGGTTACAAGGTGATCAGGTTGTCCCACGTGGGGCTCACAGTCTTCATCCCCATTTTACAGATGAGGGAACTGAGGCCCAGAGAAGTAAAGTGACTTGCCCAAAGTCACACAGCTAATTGGAGAAGCAGCGTGGCCCGGTGGAAAGAGCACGGGCTTTGGAGTCAGAGGTCATGGGTTCAAATCCCGGCTCCGCCAACTGTCAGCTGTGTGACTTTGGGAAAGTCAGTTAACTTCTCTGTGCCTCAGTTACCTCATCTGTAAAATGAGGAGTAAAACTGTAAGCCCCCGTGGGACAACCTGATCACCTTGTAACCTGTAAAATGAGGATTAAAACTGTAAGCCCCTGTTGGACAACCCGATCACCTTGTAACCTGTAAAATGAGGATTAAAACTGTAAGCCCCCATGGGACAACCTGATCACCTTGTAACTTCCCCTGCGCTTAGAACAGTGCTTTGCACATAGTAAGCGCTTAACAAATACCATCATTATTAATTGGCGGAGTCGGGATTCAAACCCATGACCCCTGACTCCAAACCCCGTGCCCTTTCCACTGAGCCACGCTGTTTCTGTAGTAGAAGAGAGGCAGAGTGCTCTGCACTCAGTGAGCGCTCAGTAAATCCAACTGACTGGAAATCCAGTAGCTTGGCATATTTGGCGGGGGATGGACCGCGGTTTGTCATTGCAGGCAGTACCGACCGCAGAAGGGAGGCATCTGTGTGGCTAATCACACGTCCCCCATCGACGTCCTCATTCTGTCGACTGACGGCTGCTTCGCCATGGTAAGGGCCGCTCAACTTCTGGGGGTGGGGGACTCCGGGGTCCCGACCCGCGGGGGGTGCCTCCTCGGGGAGACGTGTGCCCGGCTCCGCTCAAACGCCGTAACTTTGTTGGGCTGATGGGCTGATTCCTCTTCAGGTACCAGTGACTTTTTCTTTTTAATGGCATTTATTAAGCGCTTACTCTGTGTCAAACACTGTTGTTTAAGTGTGGGGGCAATAATAATAATAACGATGGCATTTCTTAAGCGCTTACTATGTGCAAAGCACTGTTCTAAGCGCTGGGGGGGATACAAGGTGATCAGGTTGTCCCACGTGGGGCTCACAGTCTTAATCCCCGTTTGACAGATGAGGGAACTGAGGCTCAGAGAAGTTAAGTGACTTGCCCAAGGTCACACAGCAAACACGTGGCGGAGCCGGGATTAGAACCCGTGACCGGTTAGGACATGCTTAGAACAGTGCTTGGCACATAGTAAACGCTTAACATATACCATCATCATTATTATTATTATTCACTTCTCCGCGCCTCAGTTCTTCTGTTCTCCCTCTTAATAATAATGTTGGTATTTGTTAAGCGCTTACTATGTGCCAGGCACTATTCTAAGCACTGGGGTAGATACTAGGTGATCAGGTGGTCCCACGGGGGGCTCACAGTCTTAATCCCCATTTGACAGATGAGGGAACTGAGGCTCAGAGAAGTTAAGTGACTTGCCCAAGGTCACACAGCAAACACATGGCGGAGCCGGGATTAGAACCCATGACCTCTGACCCCCAAGCCTGGGCTCCTTCCACTGAGCCACGCTGCTTCTCTGGTAGATACATCTTAATCGGGTTGGAAACAGACCCTGTCCCGTGTGGGGCTCCCAGTCTAATCAATCAATCAATCAATCAATCAATCGTATTTATTGAGCGCTTACTGTGTGCAGAGCACTGTACTAAGCGCTTGGGAAGTACAAGTTGGCAACATATAGAGACAGTCCCAGTGGGCTCACAGTCTAAAAGGGGGAGACAGAGAACAAAACCAAACATACTAACAAAATAAAATAAATAGAATAGATATGTACAAGTAAGATAAATAAATAAATAGAGTAATAAATAGTCTAAGTAAGAGCAGCGTGGCTCAGTGGAAAGAGCCCGGTCTTGGGAGCCAGAGGTCACGGGTTCTAATCCCGGCTCCACCACTTGTCAGCTGGGTGACTTTGGCCCAAGTCACTTCACTTCTCTGGGCCTCAGTTACCTCATCTGTCAAATGGGGATTAAGACTGTGAGCCCCACGTGGGACAACCTGATCACCTAGTATCTACCCCAGTGCTTAGAATAGTGCCTGGCACATAGTAAGCACTTAACAAATACCAACATTATTATTAAGAGGGAGGACAGGAGAACTGAGGTGCGGAGAACTGAATAATAATAATAATAATGGTATTTGTTAAGCATTTACTATGTGCCAAGCACTGTTCTAAGCACAGAGATAGATACAGTAATAATAATAATGGCATTTGTTAAGCGCTTACTATGTGCAATACAGTAGAGAGCTCAGTGGAAAGAGCACGGGCTTGGGAGTCAGAGGTCATGGGTTCTAATCCCGCTTATCTGCTATGTGACTTTGTGCAAGTCACTTAACTTCTCTGCGCCTCAGTTACCTCATCTGTAAAATGGGGATTAAGACTGTGAGCCCCATGTGGGACAACCTGATCACCAGGTATCTACCCCAGCGCTTTAGAACAGTGCTTTGCACAAAGTAAGCGCTTAATAAATGCCATTATTATTATTATTATAAGCTAAGACTTGACAGAGGTAAGACTAGAACCCGGTCGCCTGACGCCCGGGCCCGTGCTCTTTCCACTAGGCTACACTGCTTCTCGGCCAGCTTTCCCAGACTGCTGGGAGCATCCAGCCCCTCTCCTGTCCAAGAGGGGGGGCACTGGCTGGGTGTTTTGGGGGAGACTGCCCGCTGAGGGTGAGGGGCGAGGAGAGAGTGGTGGTCTCTGAGCGGGGCTTCTCACCCTCTGGCGACCCTGCCAACTTGTACTTCCCAAGCGCTTAGTACAGTTCTCTGCACACAGTAAGCGCTCAATAAATACGATTGATTGATTACCTCCTTCCCTTCCCCACTGTATATATGTATATATGTTTGTACATATTTATTACTCGATTTATTTTACTTGTACGTATCTATTCTATTTTATTTTGTTAGTATGTTTGGTTTTGTTCTCTGTCTCCCCCTTTTAGACTGTGAGCCCGCTGTTGGGTAGGGACTGTCTCTGTATGTTGCCAACTTGGACTTCCCAAGCGCTTAGTACAGTGCTCTGCACACAGTAAGCGCTCAATAAATACGATTGATTGATTACCTCCTTCCCCACAGCACCTGTATATATGTATATATGTTTGTACATATTTATTACTCTATTTTACTTGTACGTATCTATTCTATTTTGGTAGTATGTTTGGTTTTGTTCTCTGTCTCCCCCTTTTAGACTGTGAGCCCACTGTTGGGTAGGGACTGTCTCTGTATGTTGCCAACTTGGACTTCCCAAGCGCTCAGTACAGTGCTGTGCACACAGTAAGCGCTCAATAAATGCGATTTGGTTGATTGATTGATTGATCGATTGCAGGTGGGCCAGGCCCACGGCGGGCTGATGGGGCTGATCCAGCGCGCCATGGTCAAGGCCTGTCCCCACGTGTGGTTTGAGCGCTCCGAGATGAAAGATCGCCACTTGGTCATCAAGAGGTGAGGGGCCACATGGAACCAGCCCCAAGCCGGGGTCGGGGGGATGGACTCCCACAGGCAAAGAATGAACTCGTCTATCGGAAAGCCCCCCCTCCCCACCTCTGACGGACGATTACTCTCCTTTCATTCATTCATTCATTCAGTCGTATTTATTGAGCGCTTACTGTGTGCAGAGCACTGGACTAAGCGCTTGGGAAGTCCAAGTTGGCAACATATAGAGACGGTCCCTACCCGACAGCGGGCTCACAGTCTAGAAGGGGGAGACAGACAACAAAACAAAACATATTAACAAAATAAAATAAATAGAATAAACATGTACAAATAAAATAAATAGAGTAATAAATCCGTACAAACATATATACATATATACAGGTGCTGTGGGGAGGGGAAGGAGGCAAGGCGGGGGGGATGGGGAGGGGGAGGCCTTATCGAAGGCCCATCTCCTCCAAGAGGCCTTCCCCGACTAAGCCCTCCTTTCCTCTTCCACTCCCTTCTGTGTCACCCGGACCTGCTCCCTTTATTAATCCCCCTCCTCCCAGTCCCACAGTACTTGTGTATATATCTGTAATTTTATTTATTTATATTAATGTCCTTCGCCCCCTCTAGAATGTAAACTCACTTTGGGCAGGGAATCTGCCTGTCAATTATTATTCTATTGCACTCTTCCAAGCACTGAGTACAGTGCTCTGCTCACATTAAGTGCTCAATAAATACAATTTATTCCCCTCCCTGACTAAGCCCTCCTTTCCTCTTCCTCACTCCCGTCTGTGTCGCCCTGACGTGTTCCCTTTATCATCATCATCAATCGTATTTATTGAGCGCTTACTATGTGCAGAGCATTGTACTAAGCGCTTGGGAAGTACAAATTGGCAACATATACAGTCCCTACCCAACATTGGGCTCATTCATCCGCCCTCCAGAGCCCCACAGCACTTTTGTCCATATCAGTAATCAGAGCTTAGAAGAGTGCTCTGCACACAGTAAGTGCTTAATAAATGCCATCATTATTATTATAATTTATTTCTATTAATGTCTCTGTCCCCACCTCTAGACTGTTAGCTCGCTGTAGGCAGGGAATGTGTCTGTTTATTATTCTAGTGTAGTCTCCCAAGTGCTTAGTACAGTGCGCTATACACAGTAAGCCTGATTGAATGATGATAATGGAGCCCCAGAGGGATGGTCCCCAGAGGGGAAGACTAATGATGAGGGAGCCCCGGAGAAGAAGAAGAACAGTTGGGGTGTCTGTTAAGCGCTTACTTTGTGCCAAGCATTGTGCCAAGCGCCAGACATGGTCCCCGAACCGCTTGGGGCTCATGGTCTAAGGGGAAGGGGGACAGTTGTCGAATCCCCATTTTACTGACGAGAAACCTGAGGCCCAGGCAAGTGAAATGACTCACGCAAGGTCAAGTGACAGACCTTGGATGAGAACCCAGATCCTCTGACTCGTAGGCCTGGCGTTGTCCCAGTTACCAGAACCAGGGGAGGAACAGAAGTATAGAAGTTCTTCCATGGAGGCTTTTGCTGGCTTGTTCCTCTACCCTGAGTCACCAGAATGCTTTTGTACAAGACAGGCTCCAAACCTTCCTCTTCTGTCTTTACAGGCTCAAAGAACACATTGCGGATAAGAAAAAACTGCCCATCCTAATTTTTCCTGAAGGTAAAGTATTCATTCAGCACCCATTGCGTGCCAAGGCATCAAACTATGCCCCTGGGAGAGTGCAAAATAAGATAGAGGATACCATCCCTGCCCTGAAAGAGCTTACAGACAACTGTGTGCAGTGCACTGTATTAAGCACTTAGGAGAGAGAGATAGCGAGCACTATCTCTGCCTTCAAGGAGCATGCAATTTACTGTGTGCAGAGCACTGTACGAAGCGCTTGGGAGAATATTCATTCATTCATTCGGTCAGTCATATTTATTGAGCGCTTACTGTGTGCAGAGCACTGTACTAAGTGCTTGGGAAGTATTCCTTCCTTCAGAAAGCTTCCAGTCTCTTGCAAAGAGGCAAAGAGCCCCCCGTCCCCCTGCCCGATGGTTCCAGCCAAGAGCCCCCAATGGAGGTACCCCCTGGATCTGGAAGGCCTCGGGGAGACTTGACCCCAAAACAGCTCAAATCAGAGGCAAGTCAATCTATTCCCACTGCCGCTAAAAGATGGCAGGGCCTCTTGGACGGTCCTGGCGGAACTTTATACAACAAACCCGGGCCAGATTGGCAGCCTAACTGACCTCAATTGGAATTATCTCGCCCGATATGGCCGGTACCTCCGCCCGAAGGAATCTGAAATTTCCCTCCACCAGGTACCTGCATCAATAACACGTCGGTCATGATGTTCAAAAAGGGAAGCTTTGAGATCGGGGGAACCATCCATCCGGTTGCGATGAAGGTAAAACGGAGGCTGTACCAATGATAATAAGGGTGGTATTTGTTAAGCGCTGACTATGTGCCGAGCGCTGTGCTAGATACAAGGTCACCAGGTCAGATACGGTGCCAATTCATTCATCCAATCGTATTTATTGAGCGCCTACTGTGTGCAGAGTACTGTACTAGCAATTCCACACGGGGCTTACAATCTAAGTAGGAGGGTGAACAGGTATCAAATCCCGGTTTACAGATGAGGACTCCCATTTTACAGAAGCTTTGAGACGTGCCCAGGCTCACCCAGCAGGCAAATGACAGCGTTGGGATTCAGTCAATCGTAGAGCACTGTACTAAGCGCTTGGGAAGTACAAGTTGGCAACATATAGAGAGGGTCCCTACCCAACAACAGGCTCACATGTCGTTTCAGTGGATCGAGGGTATGTAATGAGGGCTTGCTATGTGCCAAGCACTGTACTAAATGCTTGGGGGAGTCTAATTCAGTAGATGTAGTAGAGGCCTACCTATTCCATTCCTAGCTTGGTCAGTGGCTAGTGAGTGGCAGGCAATCTGCTACAAGTCAAAACTCCCCTGTGCTGGGCAGCAGCGGCATCGGAGAGAGTCGAGGGCAGTGACTCAAGTTTACAGAGCAGAAGGAGGCGGTGGTCAACCACTACTGGATTTTGACCAAGACGACTCTACGGATCCACTACCAGAAAGATTGCAGATGGAGGTGGGGCGTTCTGGGGGAGATGCGTCCATGGCGTCACTATGGGTTGCAGACGACTCGACGGCAGAAGACAAGACAAATAATAATAATAATAGCATTTATTAAGCGCTTACTACGTGCAAAGCACTGTTCTAAGCGCTGGGGAGGATACAAGGTGATCAGGTTGTCCCCACGGGGGGGCTCACAGTCTTCATCCCCATTTTCCAGATGAGGGAACTGAGGCCCAGAGAAGTGAAGCGACTTGCCCAAAGTCACCCAGCCGACAAGTGGCGGAGCCGGGATTTGAACCCCTGACCTCCGACTCCAAAGCCCGGGCTCTTTCCACTGAGCCGCGCTGCTTCTCACGTAGGATAGACTGACTGACTGTCGCGTCCCTGTTACAGTACGACCCGCAGTTCGGCGACGCCTTCTACAACAGCAGCAAATACAACATGGTGAGCTACCTGCTGCGAATGATGACCAGCTGGGCCATCGTCTGCGACGTGTGGTACCTGCCTCCCGAGACCAGAGAGGTAGGCCTCGGCCCCCAGCTCCAGACCCTCTGGGCTTTGGATGTCCTCCTCTGCTCCCCAAGGCACTGGGTTTTAGCCCAGCTTAATAAGAATTGTGGCATTTGTTAAGCGCTTATTATGTGTCAGGCACTCTACTAAACCCTGGGGTAGGTAGAAGGTCACTAATCCCGAGCTGAAACCTGAGCTCCTAAAATAAGTCTCAGTGTATTAATAAGAATAATATAATAATAATAATGACATTTAGTAAACGCTTACTATGTGCAAAGTACTGTTCTAAGCGCTGGGGAGGTTACAAGGTGATCAGGTTGTCCCACGGGGGACTCACAGTCTTAATTCCCATTTTACAGATGAGGCAACTGAGGCACAGAGAAGTGAAGAGACTTCCCCAAAGTCACACAGCTGACAATTGGCGGAGCTGGGATTTGAACCCATAAATAATAATAATAATAATAATGATAATGGCATTTGTTAAGCGCTTACTATGTGCAAAGCACTGTTCTAAGCGCTGGGGGGATACAAGGTGATCAGGTTGTCCTGCGTGGGGCTCACAGTCATCGTCCCCATTTTACAGATGAGGTAACTGAGGCTCTGAGAAGTTATGTGACCTGCCCAAGGTCACACAGCAGACATGGGGCGGAGCCGGGATTTGAACCCACGACCTCTGACTCCAAAGCCCGTGCTCTTTCCACTGAGCCACACTGCTTCTCACTGAGCCACGCAATAACAGTAGTAATGGTACTTGTTAGGCGCTCACTACATGCCAGGCACTGTACTAAGTGCTGGGATAGGTACAAGTGAATCATGTCGGACACAATCCCTGTCCCACATGGGGCTCACAGTCTTAATCCCTATTTTACAGATGAGGGAACTGAAGCCCAGAGAAGTGAAGTGACTTGCCCAAGGTCACACACAGCAGACATTTGGAGGAGCTGGGATTAGAACCCAGGTCCTCTGACTCCGAAGCCCGGGCTCTTTCCACTGGGCCACACTGCTTCCTCAAAAAATAGTGTCCTTTGTTTAAGAACTGGCGCAGCTTCCATAGAAGAGCCAGGCGCTCTGTTTGCTAATACGGGGAGGAAGTTGTATAAGTTTTGTTTTTAATGGCATTTGTTAAGCGCTCACTATGTGCCAAGCACTCTACGGAGCATCGGGCCTAGCAGGTTGGACTCAGTCCCTGTCCCACATGGGGCTCACAGTCTTAATCCTTATTTTACAGATGAGGGAACTGAGGCTCAGAGAGGTTAAGTGACATGCCCTAGGTCATGCAGCACACATTAGACAGAGCCTAGATTAGAACCCAGGTCCTCTGATGCCCAAGCTCTTTCCACTAGGCCACTCTGATTCTCCGTTGGAGTCACAGGGAGGGTTAGCATCCAGGTTTCCTGTCCCACCAGTGGTGTTTATCAAGCATCTGCTGGGAACCGGGGACTTTACTAAGTGCTTGGGAAAGTACAGCAGGAGCAAAGACCCCTGTTCCTGCCCTTGAGGAGCTTATATTCTAACAAGCTGTTGTATTGATCTCTGAAGAGTCAACCATAATAACAGCGATAATAACTGTGCTATCTCTTAATCAATCAATCGTACTTATTGAGCGCTTACTGTGTGCAGAGCACTGTACTAAGCGCTTGGGAAGTACAAGTTGGCAACATATAGAGACAGTCCCTACCCAACAGTGGGCTCACAGTCTAAAAGACTCTAAAGCATTTACTATGTGCCAAGCACTGGGGTCCATACGAGATAAACACGTAGCACACAGTCCTTGTCCCACTTGGGGCTTACTGTCATTGTATAACGTATAATTGTATAATGTTTTATTTACTTGTATAATGGAGAGGGAAGAACAGACTCCCCAGTTTAAAGATAAGGAAACCGAAACCCAGAGAAGTGAAGTGACTTTTCCAAAGTCACAAAGCAGACAGGCGGCAGAGCCGGGACTAGAACTCAGGTCCTCTGACGCCCAGGCACTTCCCACTAGACCCCACAGCTTCTCAACTATATTTCTGAAAGTCAACCCTGGTCTAGTGGTAATAGTTCATCTCCTCTTCCTCCCCTCCCACCCCCCGCCTCAGAGGTGAATTTCAGGCCCAGCTTGGTTTGGGAGTAGTTTGAACGGATGTGGATGGCTCCTTTCACACTCAGTGATTGATTTCTGGCTAGTAGTAGTAGTAGTGGCATTTATTGAGCACCCATTTGGTGCTGTGCACTGTGCTAGGCGCTCGGAGAAAATAAGAAAGGGGAAACTTGTCCTGCCCATAGGGAGCTTACACTCTAACAGAAAGCCCCCCTCTCTGTGTTTGTAGGAGGGTGAAGACGCCGTGCAGTTTGCCAATAGAGTCAAGTCCGCCATCGCTATCCAAGGAGGACTAGTTGAGCTTCCGTGGTAAGGATCGCGGATTTCTGGGTTCGTGGAGATCTGGGGGTTGAATTTCCACCATATTTAGCACCTGTCACTTATAGGTTCTTGCCCTCCGGCAGCACTATGGGCCAGACTGTGGGCTTCGGAAAAAGATTGTATCAGTAACTAAACCTAAAATTTTTCAGGGTATAAAGAGGTCAGTCAATCTGTTGTATTTATTACCTGCCTGCTGTTTGCCGAGTAATGTTCTGGGTACTTAATAATAATAATAATAATTGTGGTGTTTAAGTGCTTTGTGCCAGGCACTGTAATAATGATGGCATTTATTAAGTGCTTACTATGTGCAAAGCACTGTTCTAAGCGCTGGAAGCACTGGGGTACATCAAAGATAATCGGCTTGGACACAGTTCTCTATCCCACATGGGTCTCACAGTTTTAATCCCCATTTTACAGCTGTGGGAACTGAGGTACAGGGAAGTAATGTGACTTGCTTGAGGCCACACAGCAGACATTCATTCATTCATTCAGTCCTATTTTATTAAGCGCTTACTGTTATCAGAGCACTGTACTAAGCGCATGGGAAAATATACGATGACAAAGTTCGCAGACATGATCCCTGCCCTCAAAGAGCTTCCAGTCTAGAGCGGGAGGCATTTATTAAAATAAATTGCAGATAGGGAAAATGGCTTCAGGTACGGATTTGTACCAAGGTGCTTTGTGGATGAGGGTGAGGTGACTATCGAGTGTTTTAGGGTTACAGAACAGAGTGAATAAGTGACACACAGGAGTGGGCGGGGAGAGGAAGTGTTGTAGATGTGTTGTTAATAAGGCTTTGAAGATTGGGAAGGATGGAGGTCTGTCAGATGAAGAGGAAGGGAGTTCTGAGGCAGAAGGGGAAGAAGTGGGTGAGGGGTTAGACGTGAGATCAATCAATCAATCGTATTTATTGAGCGCTTACTGTGTGCAGAGCACTGTACTAAGCCCTTGAGAAGTACAAGTTGGCAACATATAGAGACAGTCCCTACCCAACAGTGGGCTCACAGTCTAAAAGGGGGTGACAAAAACAAAACCAAACATACCAACAAAATAAAATAAATCGAATAGATATGTACAAGTAAAATAAATAGAGTAGACCAGGTGGAAATACAGTGAGTAGGTGAGTTAGAGGAGTGAGATGTGCAGGCTGGGCTGTAGTAATAATAATAGTAATGATGACATTTATTAAGTGCTTACTATGTGCAAAGTACTGTTCTAAGCACTGGGGAGGTAACAAGGTGATCAGGTTGTCCCACGGGAGGCTCACAGTCTTCATCCCCATTTTACAGATGAGGTAACTGAGACACAGAGAAGTTAAGTGACTTGCCCAAAGTCACACAGCTGACAATTGGCAGAGCCGGGATTTTGAACTCCAAAGCCCGGGCTCTTTCCACTGAGCCACGCTGCTCCTCAGTGGAGAAGATCAGTGAGGTAGTGGGAGATCAGTGTGGTAGGCTTGAGTGCTTTAAAGCCGGTAGTAAGGAAATTCTGTTTGACACGGTCCCTGCCCTGGTGGAGTTTACCCTGAAACACACAGGATTTTTCCACTGTTCACCAACTCTGAGGTCCTGAGGTGTAGACCGAGGATCCCTGAACTCACTAACCCACAAGCCTTCACCACAAACATCTGTGCAGAATCCAGATGTGCCAGGGGGCTGAATAAGCCTAAAAAGACCGAGTCCATCTCTCAAATCAGTCGGTCGTATCTAGTAATAATAATAATGATGGCATTTGTTAAGCGCTTACTATGTGCGAAGCACTGTTCTAAGTGCCGGGGGTGGGGGGGGGGGGGGATATGAGGTGATCAGGTTGTCCCACGGGGGGCTAACAGTCTTAATCTCCATTAAGGTAATTGAGGCACAGAGAAGTTAAGTGACTTGCCCAAGGTCACACAGCAGACGTGGCAGAGCCGGGATTAGAACCCATGACCTCTGACTCCCAAGCCTGCGCTCTTTCCACTGAGCCACGCTGCCTCTCTGTTGAGCACTTGCTGTGTGCGGGGCACTGTATTAATCACTTGGGAGAGTGCGATATAACAGATACTTAGAGAAGCAGCGTGGCTCAGTGGAAAAGAGCCTGGGCTTTGGAGTCAGAGGTCATGGGTTCAAATCCTGGCTCTGCCAATTATCGGCTGTGTGACTTTGGGCAAGTCACTTCACTTCTCTGGGCCTCAGTTACCTCATCTGTAAAATGGGGATTCAGACTATGAGCCCCCCGTGGGACAACCTGATCACCTTGTAACCTCCCCAGCGCTTAGAACAGTGCTTTGCACATAGTAAGCGCTTAATAAATGCCATTATTATTATTATTATTATTAGATACATTCCCTACCCATTCCCCAAAGCCTTCTGCCACATCCTTCCTGGGGCTCGGGGCAGGACTTAAAAAAAAAAATTCCAGTTATTTACGAGCTATGATTTATTTGCCCATCGAGGATTCGGGGAACATTAACTCTGAGGCAATAAAGTCTCTCGTTCATCGTGTTATTCTGGATTTGGGTCGATCGCTTAGGTTACCCCCAATGTCACAGGATCCCACCATCCTTCCACAGATGTGCATCTCAAACCTGAAAGCGTGCTGGGACCCGCACGTGAACCTCCTCCAGTCGGAGCGTCTCATTTTCCCCTTTATCTTGTGTTTGCAGGGATGGAGGTCTGAAGAGAGCCACGGTGAAAGGCACCTTCAAGGAAGAGCAACAGAAGAACTACAGCAAGATGATCGTCAGAAACGGATCCATCGATGCGGAATCGGACTTTTTGGAAGAAACTTAGGCTTCCCGGGACTAGCCCCTAGTAGAAATAGCTCTTCCTCCCCTTGTTTGAGGCTTCTCTACTAGGTGAGTGTCTATACCTTCATGTGCCTGAGGTAGAACTCCCAAACAGACTTTGCAACAGGACACTACTAGTAAATGATGTAATTCACAGTTGGAAGGATTCCACCCCTCGAATCTGAATGCCTAAAAGGGGTTCCCCCCTCGGAGAGCCCGAGTGGAAAAGGATGACATTCCAAGTTTCTTCAAGCTTTAAGAATTCTTCATTTACCACAACTTAGAAAGCTTAGCTTCTATTTTTTTTCTTGTTCTCCCTCCTGCTCTTTTCCATAGACACCCCTGCTCCTCAGTAGAGTTCTCAGGTGTGATGCCACCTGTGAATTTCCTGCTTATTTCTCAGAGAATAAAAAAGAATGGAACCCACTACTGCTTTAAGGAGGGATAGAGATTGGAAGAGAAGGGGGGGTCCTCTCTCTCTATCCCTCTGACATCCCCAAAGCTGAGCATGTGAACAAAACCCAAGATTTTTGTTTTCCTTAAGATTTCTCTAGAAAAGTGTGTGGTGACCTGAATGCCTTGGTGTTTGAAACTACAGCAGGGCGAAGAAGTAGCTGGGAGCTTTTCCTGTGTGCACGTGTCTCTCTCTCTTTCTCTGTACTCGACCCAGAGATCCCATCTTTTGCTGCTTGTTGGACCCAGAAGTCGTAAAAGGAAGGAGTGAATAATAATCTCAGTTGGAGTATAGGTATGCACAGGCTGGGATGTGTGAATACATGCATTTCAGAACTTCTCTCAGGAGGAAGGAATAAAATAAGCAAAGTGAGCTTTACCCCCACAAAAAAAAGCAAAAGAGAGAAAAACAAGCAAGTTTTCCTCCCTCCTCAGCCTAAGCAGTGTGCGGATGCAATACCCAATGCTGTTCACAAGTATTATACATCTCTTCCAGATAACCGTGTACAGAAAGTTCAACTGTGGTGTGTGCAAAAATAAATTCTATATTTCTAAGTGCGCCTGGTGCGCTCTTTCTCCCGTGTTCATTCCGTCTGGTGTACGGGGGCTTGGTTGGCTGAGAATCTTCGCTTTGTGTGGCGTAGGACGCTGTGAGCTGTGTGGATTTCTGAAAACTGGACATTGCTCCTGTGGACTTTGCCTCCGGCCCCCATCCCAGAGGCTTGTGCCCGGAACTTTGGAATGAAGTCCGATAAACGTCACAGAAGAAAAAAGGCAGGGCTCCCAGGACGGACTTGCTAGCATTTCTTATCTGGTTCCAGCTTATTTATTGGTAGTAAAAAAAAAAAAACCAAACCCAAAAAACTTCATTGGTCCACTCTCCGTGCTATTTATTGAGCTCTCGCAGTATGTGGAGCACCGAGCGATTGGGAGAGGACAATATCACGGAGTTGATAGATGTATTTTCTGCCCACAAGAAGCAGTGTGGCCTAATGGATAGAGCACAGGCCTGGGAGTCGGGAGGACCTGGGTTCTAATCCAGGCTCTGCCACTCGTCTGCTCTGTAACCTTGGGCAAGCCACTTCACTTCTCTGGGCCTCAGTTGCCTCATCTGTTAAATGGGGATTAAGACTGTGAGCCCCACATGAGACAGAGACTGTGTCCAACTGGGTTAATTTGTATCTACCCTAGTGCTTAGGACAGTGCCTGGCACATAGTAAGCTCTTACCAAATACCACAATTATTATTACTATCATTATTATTGGTAGATGTGTTTCCTGCCAACAAGGAAAGCGGCGTGGCCTGATGGATAAAACACGGGCCTGGGAATCAGAAGGACCTGGGTTCTAATCCTGGTTCCGTCACTTGTCTGTGTGACCTTGAGTAAGTCACTTCACTCTTCTCTGTGCCTCAGTTACCTCATCTTTAAAATGGGGGTTAAGACTGTAAGCCCCAGCTGGGACAGGGACTGTGTCCAACCTGATTTGCTTATGTCCACCCCAGCGCTCAGTACAGTGCCTAGCACATACTAAACACTCAACAAATACCACAATTATTATTATTTTTATTATCATTACGGTTGTTAATAAGGAGCTTACTGTCTAGAGCAATGTTGGAAAGTCTAATTTATCCAGGCTGGTTTGGAGACTTGATGTCTTTGGGATGGGAGTGGAATCTGGCTAAACTATGCCCAACCTCATTTACCAATAGAAGTGGTGGTGTCTAGTGAGTACCTACTAGGTACACTGCACTGTACTAGATGCCTGAGGAATACATAGGAACATAATAGAGAAACAATATGGTCTATAATAATAATGATGGCATTTATTAAGCGCTTACTATGTGCAAAGCATCTAAACTCTGGGGAGGTTACAAGGTGATCAGCTTGTCCCAAGGGGGGCTCACAGTTTTAATCCCCATTTTACAGATGAGGTAACAGGCACAGAGAAGTTAAGTGACTTGCCCAAAGTCACACAGCTGACAAGTGGCGGAGCTGGGATTTGAACCCATGACCTCTGAATCCAAAGCCCAGGCTCTTTCCACTGAGCCACGCTGCTTCAGATAATGGTATTTGTTAAGGAATTACTATGCGCAAAGCACTGTTCTAAGTGCTGGAGAGGTTATAAGATGATCGGGTTGTCCCACGGGGGGCTCACGGTTTTAATTCCCATTTTACAGATGAGGTAACAGAGGCACAGAGAAGTTAAGTGACTTGCCCAAAGTCACACAGCTGACAAGTGGTGGAGCCGGGATTTGAACCCATGACCTCTGACTCCAAAGCCCGGGCTCTTTCCACTGAGCCACGCTGCTGGTCCAGTGGATAGAGCATGGGCCTGCAAGTCAGGAGGGCCTGCGTTATAATCCCAGCTCCATCACTGGTCTGCTGTGTGACCTTGGGTAAGTCACTTAACTTTTCTGTGCCTGCTCCTCATTTATAAAGTGGGAATTAGGGTTCATACATTCATTCAATTGTATTTGAGCACTTAGTGTGTGCAGAGCACTCTGCTAAGTGCTTTGTAACTCCCACGTGGGACATGAATTGGATCCAACATTGTATCTACCCCAGGGCTTAGTACCGTGCCTGGCACATAGTAAGCGCTTAATAAATACCGTAAAAAAAAAAAAGGCAGTTTCCCTGCCACTAATGGAGAAAAGTGGCCAGGTAGAAAGAGCTTGGGAGCTTGAGAAGGAGCGTGGCTCAGTGGAAAGAGCCCGGGCTTCGGAGTCAGAGGTCATGGGTTCGAATCCTGACTCCGCCACATGTCTGCTGGGTGACATTGGGCAAGTCACTTCACTTCTCTGGGCCTCAGTTACCTTATCTGTAAAATGGGAATTAAAGATTGTGAGCCCCACGTGGGACAACCTGGTCACCTTGTAATAATAATAATGATATTTGTTTAGTGCTTAACAAATACCAAAATTATTATTCTAGACTGTGAGCCCACTGTTGGGTAGGGACTGTCTCTATATGTTGCCAACTTGTACTTACCAGCGCTTAGTACAGTGCTCTGCACACAGTAAGCGCTCAATAAATATGATTAATTGATTGATTGGGACAGACCTTTGAGTCTGGAAACTTAGGAGTCTAGCCCCGGGTTCATCACTTTTCTACTCTGTGACCTTGACCGGGTCACTTAACTTCTCTGTGCCTTGGTTTCCTCATCTGTAAACTGGGGACTGAATAGAGGGAGCAGGGAGCAGGTGTGTATGATTTCTGCCTGCATTTGACCCCGTAACCCCACAGGCTGAGCCAGATCAATTACCTACTAGGAGTAGTAAAAGGGAGTAATTAGTAATCTAATTAGAGATAAGCAAAGGTAGACCTGCCCTCCTTGAAATGTATGTGCATTTCATTTATTCATTCATATGTTTGCTGTGTACAGAGAACTCTACTAAACACTTGGGAAAGTACAATTCAACAACAGAGACATTCACTGCCCAAAATTGGCTTACAGTCTAGAGGGGAGACAGATATCAATACAAATAAAGAAAATTATATATATATATATTTATTATATATATAGCATTTGTTATCTGGTTACAGCTTATTTATTGGTAGTAAAAAAAAAAAAACTTCATTGGCCCACTCTCTGAACAAAATATATGTATATATATATATATATATATATATATATATATGTGTATATATATATATATATATATATATATATATAGCATGGCTCAGTGGAAAGAGCCCGGGCTTTGGAGTCAGAGGTCATGGGTTCGAATCCCGGCTCCGCCAATTGTCTGCTGTGCGACCTTGGGCAAGTCACTTAACTTCTCCGAGCCTCAGTTCCCTCATCTGTAAAATGGGGATCAAGACTGTGAGTCCCACGGGGGACACCCTGATCACTCTGTAGCCCCCCCTGTGCTTAGAACAGTGCTTTGCACATAGTAAGCGCTTAACAAATGCCAACATTATTATTATTATTATATTTTTTTTACTACCAATAAATAAACTGTAACCAGATAAATGCTATATATATAATAAATATATACATTTAATTTTCTTTATTTGTATATATATACAAATAATATATAACAATAATAATAATAATATATACACATTATGTGTATATATATATATATATATATATATACACACACACACACACACTGTGGGGCTGGCATTTCAGAACTTTCCTCTCTGAGAGGCCAGAACTTTCCTCGCTGAGAAGGAGCGTGGCTCAATGGAAAGAGCACAGGCTTGGGAGTCGGAGATCATGGGTTCAAATCCTGCTCCACCACCTGTCAGCTGTGTGACTTTGGGCAAGTCACTTAACTTCTCTGTGCTTCAGTTACCTCGTCTGTAAAATGGGGATTACGATTATGAGCCCCACATGGGACAACCTGATCACCTTGCATCCTCCCCAGCGCTTAGAACAGTGCTTTGCACATAGTAAGCGCTTAACAAATACCAAAATTATTATTAAATAAAATGACAACATTATCCTGGGTGTCCGGTTCTAGTCCTAAGTTGCTGTGTGACCTTGGACATGGACAAATCACTTAACTTCTCTGTGCCCCAAGTGAACTTAAATTTACTTTTATGGTATTTGTTTAGCACTTATTACGTGCCAGGTACTGTACTAAGTGCTGGGATAGAGACAAGCAAATAGGGTTGGACACAATCGTATTTAGTAGAGTGCTTACTGTGTGCTGAGCACTGTACTAGGCGTTTGGGAGAGGACACTATAACAATAAACGGAGACATCTCCTGCCCACAAGGAGGTTAGAGTCTAGAGGGGGAGACAGACATTAACAGAAATAAATAAATGACAGCTTAGGGATGGGAGGAGGGATGAATAAAGGGAGCAAATCAGGGTGATGAGAAAGAGCACAGATTTAGGAGTCAGAGGTCGTGGGTTCTAATCCCTACTCTGCCACTTGTCAGCTGTGTGACTTTGGGCAAGTCACTTAACTTCTCTGTGCCTCAGTTCCCTCACCTGTAAAATGGGGATTAAGACTGTGAGCCCCACGTGGGACAACCTGATTACACTGTATCTACCCCAGTGCTCAGAACAGTACTCAGCACATAGTAAGCGCTTAACAAATACCAACATTATTATCAGTAGGAAAGGGGAGCTTAGTCAGGGAAGGCCTCTTGGAGGAGATGTGAAATAAAAATGGGGATGAAGACTTATTTATTTATTTATTTATTGAGCGCTTACTGTGTGCAGAGTACTGTACTAAGCGCTTGGGAAGTCCAAGTTGGCAACATATACAGTCCCTACCCAACAGTGGGCTCACAGTCTAGAAGGGGGAGACAGAGGACAAAACCAAACATATTAACAAAATAAAATAAATAGATTAGATATGTACAAGTAAAATAAATAGAGTAATAAATATGTACAAACATATATACAGGTGCTGTGGGGAAGGGAAGGAGGGATGGAGAGGGGGACGAGGGGGAGAGACTGTGTCCAACCTGATTAGCTTGGATCCACCCCAGTGCTTAGAACAGTGCTTGGCACCCAATAAGGGCTTAATAAATTGCATTTTTGGAAAGGCCATCCCCACCCCCAAGGCTCCCCATTCCTCACCTGTAAGAGAGACCACATCCCCAGCCACGTGAGAAATGCTTCTTCCCAGTTCCCACGTGGGAGAGACGCCCCTGCCAATTCCCACGTGGGAGAAGACTCACTCTTCACCCTAAAGTGGAAGAGATGCCCCTCCCTACCCCCATGATTATTATAAATTGCAGACACAATAATATACATTATATAATAATCTCTCACTACTATTACTATTATAATAAAAAACGGTAGTACTGGTTAAGCACTTACTTTGTGCCAGCCACTGTGCTAAGCGCTGGGGCGGCCTCCACGCCAATCGTCCCAAGTGGGGCTCCCAGGTCGAATCCCCATTCTCCAGATGAGGACACCGAGGCCCAGAGAAGTGAAGCGACTTGACCAAGGTCAATCAATCAATCGTATTTATTGAGCACTTACTGTGTGCAGAGCACTGTACTAAGTACAAATTGGCAACATATAGAGACGTGTTCCCACAGCAGACAGGTGGATGGAGGAGGGATTAGAACCCAGGACCGGGCTGTGGCAGGTGGCTAGTCTATCCCGGAGTGGGGGAAACGCCCCTTCCCATCCCCCACGTGGGAAAGAAGTCAGGCTCCACTTTCCACGTGGGCCAGAAGCCCCTCCTCAAAAGCCAAGGCTGGGCAGCTGACTCTGCTTGACCTCAGTTTGGGTGGAAGAGGAGGAAGTAAGATCAGTCCATCAGTCGTATTTACTGAGCGCCACCTGTGTGCAGAACACTCTACTAAGCGCTCCAGGAGGAGGAGGAGGCCAGTGGTAGTGTTTACAGTGGAGAAGCCGGCGAGTTCACCAAGAGGTGAGCAGCAGACCTCTTTCCAAAGCTTTTTTTCACAGGGGCCAGTTACTGAGGGCAGGGATTGTCTCTGTTCCCGAATTGTACTTTCCAAGCGCTTAGTACAGTGCTTTGCACCCAGGAAGTGCTCAATAAATACGATTGAGCCCCTTCCTTCCTCTCCCCCCGTCTCCCTCTCCATCCCCCCATTTTACCTCCTTCCCTTCCCCACAGCACCTGTATATATGTTTATACATATTTATTACTCTATTTACTTATTTTACTTGTACATATCTATTCTATTTATTTTATTTTGTTAGTATATTTGGTTTTGTTCTCTGTCTCCCCCTTTTAGACTGTGAGCCCACTGTTGGGTAGGGACTGTCTCTATATGTTGCCAATTTGTACTTCCCAAGCGCTTAGTACAGTGCTCTGCACACAGTAAGCGCTCAATAAATACGATTGATGATGATGATGTTGGGTAGGGACTGCCTCTATATGTTGCCAACTTGTACTTCCCAAGCGCTTAGTACAGTGCTCTGCACACAGTAAGCGCTCAATAAATACGATTGATTGAATGTGTGAATGCTCCAAAAAGGCCATGCTATTAATCAGTTAATAGTATTTAGTCTGGAACTCGTTGTGGGCAGGGAATGTTGTTTGTACTTTCCCAAGCTCCTAGTCCAGTGCTCTGCACATAGGAATTGCTCAGTAAATAGGAATGAGTGAAGGAATGAATTTATTAAGCGCATACTGTGTGCAGAGCAATGGACTAAGCGCTCGGGAGAGCCTAGTACGAGTCCCCTGCCCCCAACTAATTACAATTCTAGAAGATCCTTTATTTAGGATTTTCCCTTGGGCGGAGAAGGGGGCTGAGAGATGGGGGTCTCCTGGAGTCTTTCATTCATTCAATTGCATTTATTAAGCGCCTGCTCTGTGCTAAACACTGTACTAAGCGCATGGAGGAGTCCAGTAGAATAAATAGACACAGTTCGCGGCCTCAGCCCTGAGGAAATCCTTTATCAGTAGAGGCGCCTCCCTTTATTTTTACAAGTCAAATGAAAGAACTCACTTTTGAAAATGGGAAGTCAAAAAGGCCTTCCCACTAGACTGCTGTTAAACATAAATTAGGACCCACTGCCTTGGTAATAATAATGGTATTTGTTAAGCACTTACTATGTGCCAAGCACTGTTCTAAGCGCTGGGTATGCTTTGAATCCAGGATTTTACATTTAATAGGTGGTCTAAGCCTGGGATTAGAACCCAGGCCCTTTGACTCCCAATACTCTTTCCATTAGGCCATTAGTATCAGCTGTTTAGCCAAATAACCAGTCGTAGAGATGGTTAAATCTCTTTCCTTTTGAACTAGAAGGGAGCTTGGTGTGGGCAGGAATGTGTCTGCTATTATGTTGTACTCCTCTGAGCGCTTAATACAGTGCTTTGCGCACAGTAAGCACTCAATACAATTTAATGAATAAATGAACTTGGCTTGGGTAGGGCAACATAACAAGGAACTTGGAAAGCACTGAAAGATCTAAGACTTCCACAGTAGTAGTAGAAGTAGTGTTTAAATAATAATAATGATTTTTAAGTGCTTACTATGTGCTGAGCACTGTTCTAAGTGCTGGGGTGGATAAAAGGTAACCAGGTTGTCCCATAGGGGCCTCACAGTTTTAATCCCCATTTTACAGATGGAGGTAACTGAGGCACAGAGATAAGTGACTTGCCTAAAGTCACACAGCAGACAAGTGGCAGAGCAGGATTAGAACTCATGTCCTTTTGACTCCCAAGCCTGTGCTCTCCACTAAGCCTTGCTGCTTCTCCATGTATATTTGCATGTTTGTGTTCCAAGTACTTGGGAAAGTAATAAAGAGTGATTCATTATTTGCCCACAAATAACTTAAACTTCCTGCTTCTATTTTTGTGTGGCCCCTTGAGATAAATCCTTAATAAGGATTCTGTGAACCCCAAATAACCATTACCAATTGAGTACCTGCCCCAAAATAATCGCAAATCCTGTGTTACAGCGATTTAACCCACTTTTACTGGAGTGCACTGAAATCTGGAATTATTCACTTTTGAAAATCAGGGTTGCCCCGGAGCTTTGGTCTACTTTATTAAACTTCTTTGCCAGAGAACAAAATAAAATTCAGGCCCAAGTTGGTGGAGAGTTTCCAAGAACTCTTCCATAACTTATGAAAATTTGGCATTCTGAGAGGAAGATTTTGATAAGTGACGTGGGAGTTTTGGAATGGAAAAAGCAAGTGTCACAGAATGTTCCAGCTGTAATTCAGAAAAAGGAAGCTTTTGTTCTGTTTGGTTTTCTGTCTACCCTTGGCCAGCAATGGTGACTGTATTCTGCCCATCACCTCCTGTTGTGAGCTTTGCAGTTAGTTGGCTCTATCTAAAATGCGGATAGATGTCTGAGCAATCTGGTTTTCACCCCATTTTGATTTGCAGTAGAGGTAAGGGACAGAATATTCCTTGTCCGGTCCTTAGATGCAGTCATCTTCTCAATCCTGGCTTCACTAAAGTTAATAATAATTGTATTTGTTTCCTCTGCACTATAAACTCATCGGAGTCAGGGAACGTTTCTTACTAAGTCTGTCGAATTATATTAATTTTGGTATTTAAGTGCTTACTCTAAGCTCGATGTGGGCAGGGAATGTGTCTGTCTATTATTGCACTGAACTCTTCCAAGTGCTTAACACTCCACACACAGGAAATGCTCAGTAAATACCATTGACTGATCACTATGTGCCAAGTACTGTACTAAGCGCAGTGGTACGTACAAGGTAATACGGTCAGACACAGTCCCTGGCCCTCATGGGACTCAAAGCTTTGAAAGGGTGGAAAATAGAACCTAAATTTATAACAAAGGTGTGCTCTCATGTCTAGACCTGGTTCTACTGATTAGAGTTTCCTATTCTGTGATAATGATTGTGGCCTTTGTTAAGCCCTTACTATGTGCCAGGGACTGTTTTGAGTGCCAGGGTAAAGATAATCGGGTTGTAAGTAAAATTACAGATATATATTTGTATTGATGTCTTTCTCTCCCCCTCCAGCCTCTAAACTCGTTGTGGGCAGGAAATGTCACTTTATTGTTGTGTTGTACTTTCCCACACACTTAGTGCTCTGCACACAGTAAGCACTCAATAAATATGACCGAATGAATGAATGAACACAGTCCCTGCCCCTAATGGGGCTCACATTCCAAGAGGGAGGCAGATCAGATAGCAAATCCCCGTTTTACAGATGAGGAAACTGAGGCACAGAGAAATGAAATGACTTGCCCAAGGTCACCCAGCAGGCAAGTGGTGGAGCTAGGATTAGAACTCAGGTCCTTTGACTTCCAGGCTTGTGGTCTTTCCTTGAGACCCTGCTAGTTCTCCTTATCTTAAAAGAGCTAATGGGCAGGTTTGAGTTTCTTCTAACCTGCTTTGAATAGATGCAGAAATGAAGTGACTTGGCCAAGGTCACCCAGCAGGCAAGTGGTGGAGCTAGGATTAGAACTCAGGTCCTTTGACTTCCGGGCTTGTGGTCTTTCCTTGAGGCCCTGCTACTTCTCCTCATCTTCTTAAAAGAGCTAATGGGCAGGTGTGAGTTTCTAACCTGCTGTGAATAGACACCTGTTGTTCTCAAGGTTTATTAGAAATATGATTACTATGTGCCATCGAGTCATTTCCTATTCCTAGCGACTCCGTGGGTATACTTTCTCCAGAACGTCCTGTCCTCTGCCATAATCTGCAACCTATCTAACGGTTCTTCCCTTATCGTTATGTTCTCTATCCCATCTAGCTGCTGGTCTGCCTCTTCCACATTTTCCCTGGACTTTTCCTAGCATTAGTGTCTTCTCCAGAGAATTCGTCCTCCTGATTATGTGTCCTAAGTCGAGTCATTTGGCCTTTCAAAGACCGCTTTGGTTTAATTTGCCACAAAATCAATTTGTTTGTGTTTCTGGCACTCCATGGTATTCACAAAAGCCTTCTCCAACACCACATTTCAAAAGAATCGATGTTCTATCCTGTTTTTTTCACTGTCCAACTTTCAGATCATTATCTTGTCACTGGAAACACCATAGAGTTGACAGTTTTTGTATTTTTGTGGCAATTGTTACAGCAGCACATTTTTTGACTTTTTTCTAGGCCCTTCATAGCAAGTCTTCCTGCCACTAAGCCACGCTGCTTCTCTAACACCAGCCCAATACTAATAATAATGATGGCATTTGTTAAGCACTTACTATGTGCCAAGCACTGTTCTAAGCGCTGGGGAGATACACGGTGATCAGGTTGTCCCGCATGGGGCTGACAGTCTTAATCCCCATTTTACAGATGAGGTAACTGAGTCACAGGGAAGTGAAGTGACTTGCCCAAAGTCACACAACTAACAAGTGTGACTTGATGTGCATCTAGCTTTACTTCTATTTATTTACTTCTGTTCTTCTGTTTACTTCTATTTATTCTGATGACTTGACACCTGTCCACGTGTTTTGTTTCGTTTTCCGTTTCCCCCTTCTAGACTGTGAGCCCGTTGTTGGGTAGGGACCGTCTCTATATGTTGCCAACTTGTATTTCCCAAGCGCTTAGTACAGTGCTCTGCACAGAGTAAGCGCTCAATAAATACGATTGAATGAATGAATGAAGTGGCAGAGCTGGGATTAAGAACCCATGACCTCTGACTCCTAAACCCGGGTTCTTTCCAACTACGCTGCTTTACTACTACTACTACTACTACTTCTAATAATAATAATGATTATGGTCTGTAAGCTCATTGTGGCCAGGGAATGTCTGTTTATTGTTATATTGTACATTCCCAAGCCCTCAGTACAGTGTTTTGCACACAGTAAGCGCTCAATAAACACAACTGAATGAGTGAATGGGTATTTGTTCAGTGTTTACTATGTGCCAGGCACTGTTCTAAACACTGGAGTAGATACAAGGTAATCGGATTGGATTCAGTCCCTGTCCCACATTCATTCATTCAATCGTATTTATTGAGCGCTTACTGTGTGCAGAGCACTGTACTAAGCGCTTGGGAAGTACAAGTTGGCGACATATAGAGACGGTCCCTACCCAGCAACGGGCTCACAGTCTAGAAGGGGGAGACGGACAACAAGACAAAACATGTGGACAGGTGTCAAGTCTTCAGAATAAATAGAAATAAAGCTAGATGCGCATCATTAACAAAATAAATAGAATAGTAAATATGTACAAGTAAAAGAAATAGAGTAATAAATCTGTACAAGCATATATACAAGTGCTGTGGGGAGCGGAAGGAGGTAGGAAGGAGGGGGCTGAGTGTGGGAAGGCCTCCTGGAGGAGGTGAGCTCTCAGTAGGGCTTTGAAGGGAGGAAGAGAGCCAGCTTGGTGGATGTGCGGAGGGAGGGGCTCTCAGTCCTAATCCCCATTTTACAGATGAAGGGAACTGAGGCAGGGAGAAGTGAAGTGACTTGCCTAAGGTCATAGAGCAGACAAGGGGCAGAGCTGGGATTAGAACCCAGGTCCTTCTGTCTCCCAGGCCCGTGCTCTACCCACTAGGCTACGCAGCATCTGCCTACTCACTGTACTTCGATCTCGTCCATCTCACCGCCAGCCCCTGCTTGGAATTCCTTCCCCTTCCCTGTATTCTAGACTGTGAGCCCGTTGTTGGGTAGGGACCGTCTCTATATGTTGCCCACTCATACTTCCCAAGCGCTTAGTACAGTGCTCTGCACACAGTAGGTGATCAATAAATACGATTGAATGGAATATATCCAACAGCTCCCACTTTCAAAGCCCTCCTAAAATCGCATCTCCTCCAAGATGCTTTACCCAACTAGGTGGGTAAACTTAGACTGTGAGCCCGTTGTTGGGTAGGGACCGTCTCTATATGTTGCCCACTTGTACTTCCCAAGCGCTTAGTACAGTGCTCTGCACAGGGTAGGTGCTCAATAAATATGATTGAATGGAATATATCCAACAGATCCCACCTTCAGAGCCCTCCTAAAATCGCATCTCCTCCAAGATGCTTTACCCAACTAAGTGGGTAAACTTAGACTGTGAGCCTGTTGTTGGGTAGGGACCGTCTCTATATGTTGCCAACTTGTACTTCCCAAACGCTTGGTACAGTGCTGTGCACACAGTAGGTGCTCAATAAATACGATTGAATGAATAAATGAAAGTGCTCATTTCCCCTCCTCCCTCTCCCTTCTGTATCACCAGGCACTTGGTTGGATCTATACCATGAGAAGCAGCATCACTCAGTGGTAAGAGCCCGGAATTTGGAGTCAGAGGTCATGGGTTCAAATCCCGGCTCCGCCAATTGTCAGCTGTGTCACTTTGGGCAAGTCACTTAACTTCTCTGGGCCTCAGTTCCCTCATCTGTAAAATGGGTTGGAGTCTGTGAGCCCCCCGAGGAACAATCTGATCACCTTGTAACCTCCCCAACACTTACAGCAGTGCTTTGCACGTAGTAAGCGCTTAATAAATGCCATTATTATTATTATTATTATTATTATTATATGGCATTGACTGAAATCCAGAACGCCCTCGAAGACTTAATCTCAAGTCTCCCCACTAGAGGGAAACCTTGAATTATTAATTTTCATTACCGTATTTTTGTGGTAATGCGAATTTTATGTTATTATTTTCTTGTCCTGGCTGAACTGTTGACTATCGTAGCCCATCAGTTAAAAAACCCAGAGTAAATGCACAGATAAATTTTGGGCACTCTGAGGTTGACACTGCAGTATGAATCAGAGTTGGAGACCAATTTCCAGAAATCCCTTTCAGTGTCTGGAAGAATCCCCTCAAATCGAGCTCAGCATCAAGTGTCAGGGCAGGGAGTCACCAACAGCGAGGTCCTAAAACGCAATCAGACGGGTCAGTGTGGAAGCAAGGCTTGTGGGAGCCTCCGTTATTCGATTAATAATAATAATAATAATAATAACGGCATTTGTTAAGCGCTTACTATTCATTCATTCAATCGTATTTATTGAGCGTTTACTGTGTGCAGAGCACTGTACTAAGCACTTGGGATGTACAAGTTGGCAACATAGAGAGACGGTCCCTACCCGACAGCGGGCGCACAGTCTAGAAGGGGGAGACAGACAACAAAACAAAACATGTTACTATGTGCAAAGCACTGTTCTAAGCACTGGGGAGGTTACAAGGTGATCAGGTTGTCCCACGGGGGGCTTACAGTCTTAATGCCCATTTTACAGATGAGGGAACTGAGGCCCAGAGAAGTTAAGTGACTTGCCCAAAGTCACACAGCTGACAATTGGTGGAGCGGGGATTTGAACCCGTGACCTCTGACTCCAAAGCCCATGCTCTTTCCACTGAGCCACGCTGCTTCTCAATAATCAATAATGATCAATATCATTGATCATATCAATAAGATCAATAACGATCTTAGTGATGCCATTTAGCACTTAAAACATGACAGGTACTATGCTAAGCGCTTGGATAGATCCAAAGACAATCAGTGCAGACAGACCTCCTTCAGAGAGGGACATGTCTGGTGATGTCATTCCAACAGCCAGCACTTGAGAAGCAGCATGGCTCAGTGGAAAGAGCATGGGCTTTGGAGTCAGAGGTCATGGGTTCAAATCCTGGCTCCGCCAATTGTCAGCTGTGTGACTTTGGGCAAGCCACTTAACTTCTCTGTGCCTCAGTTACCTCATCTGTAAAATGGGGATTAAGACTGTGAGTCCCACATGGGATCAACCTGATTACCTTGTATCTACCCTAGCGCTTAGGAGAGTGCTTGGCACATAGTAAGCGCTTAACAAATGCCATCATCATCATCCCACATGGAGCTCACAGTCTTTACCTCCATTTTACAGATGAGGTGACTGAGGCTCAGAGAAGTGAAGTGACTTGTCCAAGCTCCCACAGCAGACAAGGGGCAGAACCGGGATTAGAACCCATGACCTTCTGACCCCCTGGCCCCTGCTCTATCCACTAGGCAACACCGCTTCTATTTCTTGAGCACTTACTATAGGCAGAAAACACAACTAAGCATTTGCACACTTCAAAACAGAAGGAGATCCTCATGGTCCTGACTATAGATTGCAAGGGAGATTCATTCATTCAATCGTATTTATCGAGCGTTTACTGTGTGCAGAGCACTGTACTAAGCGCTTGGGAAGTACAAGTTGGTAACATATAGAGACAGTCCCTACCCAACAATGGGCTCACAGTCTAGAAGGGGAAGACAGACAACAAAATATATTAACAAAATAGAATAAATAGAATAGTAAATATGTACAAGTAAAATTGCAAACTCCTTGAGGGCACGAATTTCATTTATAGTATTTGAGCCCTTCTGTGCTAAGCACTGTGCTGTATGCTAGCTAATTGGATGGGATGCAGTCTCTTGCACATGGCGCTCACAATCTAAGAGGCTCCTCCCTCCTCAAATCCTACAGATAGTTACTCTTCCCACTCCCCTTCAAAGACTTATCATCATCAATCGTATTTATTGAGCACTTACTATGTGCAGAGCACTGTACTAAGTGCTTGGGAAGTACAGATTGGCAACATATAGAGACAGTCCCTACCCAACATATAGAGACAGTCCCTACCCAACAGTGGGCTCACAGTCTAAAAGGGGGAGACAGAGAACAAAACCAAACATACTAACAAAATAAAATAAATAGAATAGATATGTACAAGTAAAATAAATAAATCGAAGGCACACCTCCTCCAAGAGGCCTTCTGTGACTAACCCTCCTTTCCTCTTCTCCCACTTCCTTCTGCGTTGCCCTGCCTTGCTCCCTTTATTCATCCCCTCCCTCAGCCCCACATCACTTATGTCCATATCTGCCATTTATTTATTTCTATTAACATCTGTCTCCCCCTCTAGACTGTAAGATCGTTGTGGGCAGAGAATGTGTCCGTTTATTGTTCTATTGCATTCTCCCGAGCACCTAGGACAGTGCACAGTTAAGCACTCAATAAATATGATTGAATGAAGGACGGAAAGGGGAGAGGAAGAACTGTAACCACATCCAAGGTGGTTCCAGAGGAGACCCACTGTATCTCAAACAATCAGCATCGGCCCGCTCGTTGGGTCAAGGTTTAATCAATCAATCAATCAATTGTATTTATTGAGCGCTTACTGTGTGCAGAGCACTGTACTAAGCGCTTGTGAAGTACAAGTTGGCAACATATAGAGACAGTCCCTACCCAACAGCGGTTAAGTCACTGATCCTGAGTTTTCCGGGTCGTAGTGACCCAGAATCTGCCATGAAAACCAGTAGCATCGCCCCATCTCCTCAATCAATCAATAGTATTTATTGAGCGCTGACTGCATGCACAGCACTGGACTAAGCGCTCAGGAGATCACACTACAAACAGTTGGCACATTCCCTGCCCACGGTGATTCTTCCACATGGAAGAAGTTCTTTACATTGTGCCAGTGCCCCTTTGACCATGTCAAGGAGAAGACGCGAATCGAGGCGGGCGCTGCAGAAATGGGCCCTTTTCTCTCTAAACCACTACAATTATGTGCCGAATGCATCTTTTATAAACGTTCACCGCAGCTTGGCCTTTTCCAGTAGGTGAAGGCTGCGGTCAGTGAAGCGTAAAGAGCCTTTCAGGCCAGCAACTTGGGCAGCCTGATAGTAAACAAAATTGTGGAGCCCTTGGAGGAGGACGGGCGGAAATGGGTATGGAATTACATCCCTTGGGAAGCCTTGTGGTGTTACCGAGGAAGTAGGGGGTACGGAGCTGTGACGTCTCCCCTCATACTCAGCTTTGCTCCTGTAATGACACTAATGCTCCTCTAATGGCCAGAGCACAGGCTTGGGAGTCAGAAGGTCATAGGTTCTAATCCTGCCTCTACCATTTGTCTGCTGTAGGACCTTGGGTGAGTCACTTCACTTCTCTAGTCCTCAGTTACCTCATCTAGAAAATGAGGATGGAGACTGTGAGCCCCATGTGGGACAAGGACTGTGTCCAACCCGATTTGCTCGTATCCACCCCAGTGCTTAGTACAGTAGCACTTAACAAATACTATTATTATTATTATTATTATTATTATTATTATTATTATTAATGCCAACCTACTCACTGTTCCTAGCTCTCTCTCCTCTCTCACCGCTGACCCCTCATCCACACCCTCCCTCCTGCCTGAAAATCCCACCCCGTCTAATAGAGCGGACCATCGCTCTCCTGTCTTCAATTCATTCCATCATATTTATTGAACCCTTTCTGGGTGCAGAGCACTGTACTGAGCGCTTGGGAGAGTGCAGTATGGCTGAGTTGGTAGATATGTTCCCTGCCCACAAGGAGCTTAAAGTCTAGAGTGGGGAGGGAATGTGTCTGTTTATTTTTGTATTGTACTCTCCCAAGCACTTAGTACATCTACTCTCCCAAGTGCTTAACACAGAGCTCTGCACATCGTAAGTGCTCAATAAATACCATTCGATTGATTCGTAGCTCCAAACTCGGTTGCTTTCTCTACCTCTAGTTGATTTTAGTGTCCCTCTCCCCTGTTACACTATAAACTTCTTGAGAATGGGGATTATGTGACTAATGTGAGAGAGTTTGTGGCTGATGTGATTATCTTATAGCTACCCTAGCATTAGTAATAATAATTATTATGGTATTTGTTAAGCGCCTACTATGTGCCAAGCACCATTCTAAATGCCGGGGAGGATACAAGGCAATCATGTTGGACACAGTCCCCGCCCCACATGGGCCTGACAGTCTTAATCCCCCTTTTCCAGATGAGGTAACTGAGGCACAGAGAAGCAAAGTGACTTGCCAAGGTCACACAGTACCTGAAACATAGTGTTTAAAGAAAATGGATTAAAAAACAAAACTGACTACATAACTAGATACATGATTCACCTGCATCAACCGCAGAGCTTTGAACAGTGCTTGACTCATAGTAAGCGTTTTACAAATACCGTAGTCATCCTGGATCATCCAGTTGTGATTCTGGATCTTCAAATTATTTAGATCCTTAGAGGTCTTCCCTGACTAAGCCCTCCTTTCCTCTTCTCCCACTCCCTTCTGCTTCACCTTGACTTGCGCCCTTTATTCATCCCCAGCCCCACAGCCCTTCTATCTATAGCTATCATTTATTTATTTCAGATGTTTGGTGAGGATCACCACTCATCTGGAACAAGCTGTGATTCACCGACATTTCTAACCTGCTAGCTGGGGGTCTCCCAGCTGTGAGGTGGCTCAGCCAGGAGCATCAAATGATTACCCGATAAACCAGCATGCTACCGTTTCCGGACCTTTGACAACTGCATGCGGAATTCAATATCACAGATCACAAACTTTGATAGTCTGGAGAAATTACCCGGAATCACTTTATTTGCCTCTAAGGGATTGCACTCTGAGTAGCAACGTGGCTCAGTGGAAAGAGCCTGGGCTTTGGAGTCAGAGGTCATGGGTTCAAACCCCGGCTCCACCACGTCAGCTGTGTGACTTTGGACAAGTCACTTCACTTCTCTGTGCCTCAGTTACCTCTTCTGTAAAGGTGGGACAACCTTGTAACCTCCCCCGTGCTTAGAACAGTGCTTTGCACATAGTAAGCAATTAATAAAATGCCATTATTATTATTATTATTATTATTATCTAGAAAGTCACATTCTTTTTCAGACCAACAAGCTTCATCATCAGTCAATCCATCAGATTTATTGAGCACTTACTGTGTGCAGAGCATTATTCTAAGTTCTTGGGAAAATACATTTTAACAGAGTTGGCAGACACTTTCCCTGCCCATGATGAGCTTACAGTCTAGAGGGGGAGACAGACATTCATTCATTCAATTATATTTATTGAGCGTTTACTGTGTGCAGAGCACTGTACTAAGCGCTTGGGAGGTACAAGTCGGCAACATATAGAGACGGTCCCTAACCAACAACGGGCTCACAGTCTAGAAGGGGGAGACAGACAACAAAACAAAACATGTAGACAGGTGTCAAAATCGTCAGAACAAATAGAATTAAACCTATAAGCACATCATTAACAAAATAAAAACAATAGTAAATATGTACTAAACGTTTTCCAATGGCTGTTAACACCGTCCAAATATTTCCCAACATAGTGTTGTGATGATCCAGCCAAGAGGAAAGAGCCTCAATTGTATTTTTCAACCATTAACAGAAATAAACAAATTACAGGTATGGACATAAGTGCTGTGGGTTTGGGAAGCAGGATGAATAAAGGGAGCAAATCAAGGTGATGCAGAGGGGAGTGGGAGAAGAGGAAGTGAGGGCTTAATCAGGGAAGACCTTTCAGAGGAGAGGAGGTGCCTTCAATAAAGCTTTGAAGTGGGGGAGAGTAATTATCTGTCAGATATGAAGAGGGAGGGTGTTCCAAGCCAGAGGCAGAATGTGGGCGAGAGGTCCCTGGCGAGGTAGATGAGATGGAGGGATGGTGAGTGGGTTAGAGGAGGGAAGTATGCGGGCTGGGCTGAAGTAGGAGAACAGCGAGATGAGGTAGGAGGGGGCAAGGGAATTGAGGGCAAAGCGCATGGAAGAAGGTTTTGTTTGATGCGGAGGTGGTTGGGCAACCACTGTAGGTTCTTAAAGGCGGGGGCCGGGCGAACGTGGCCTGAATGTTTTTCTAGAAATGACCCAGAATCACTTTCACTGCCTCCAAATAATTGCACTCTGACCTAGAATATTACATTTTTTTCCCCCAAACCACTGGTTCATTGGTAGTTCTGATTTCCATGACTCTGAGTGCATCAAGATGGTATTGACATGGATGTGCTGATGACGTGCAGTGTTCATTTGAGAAGCAGCTTGCCTAATGGATAGAGCACAGGTGTGGGAGTCAAAAGGACCTGGATTCTAATCCCAGCTCTTCCACTTGTCTTCTGGGTGACCTTGGGCAAGTCACTTCACTTCTCTGGGCCTCCGTTATTTCTTCTGTAAAATGGGAATTAACACTGAACTCCACGTGAGACATGGACTATGCCTAACTGTGTATCAAGCATAAACTCCTCACTGTTGGCTTCAAAGCTCTCCATCCCCTCGCCCCCTCCTACCTCACCTCCCTTCTCTCCTTCTACATCCCGGTCCACACACTCCGCTCCTCTGCTGCTAACCTTCTCCCTGGACCTTGTTCTCGCCTGTCCCACTGTCGACCCAGGGCCCATGTCCCACCTCTGGCCTGGAATGCCCTCCCTCCTCACATCTGCCAGACTAGCACATTTCCCCTCTACAAAGTCCTACTGACAGCTCACCTCCTCTGGGAGGCTTTTCCAGACTGAGCCCCCCCTTTTCCTCTGCTCCTTCTCCCCTTCCCATCGTCCCGACTCACTCCCTCTGCTCTACCCATCTCCCCGCTCCACAGCACTTGTGTATATATGTACATATTTATTATTCTATTTTATTAATGATTTGCATATATCTATAATTTATATTGATGCCCATCTACTTGTTTTGTTGTCTGTCTCCCCCCCACCCCTTCTAGACTGTGAGCCCATTGTTGGGTAGGGATTGTCTCTATTTGTTGCCAAATTGTACTGTCCAAGCACTTAGCACAGTGCTCTGCACACAGTAAGCACTCAGTAAATACAATTGAATGAATGAATAACCTGATGATCTTATATCTACCCCAGTGTTGCCTCCACTACTTGTCTGCTGTGTGACCTTGGGGAAGTCACTTCACTTCTCTGTGCTTCAGTTACCTCATCTGTAAAAATGGGGATTGAAACCATGAGTCCTATGTGGGACAGGGACTGTGTCCAACCTGATTTGCTTATATCCACCCCAGTGCTTAGAACAGTAGCTGGCACATAGTAAGTGCTTAACAAATACCACAATTATTATAGTATAGTAAGCACTTAACAAAAACTTTCAATCAATCAATTGTATTTATTGAGCGCTTACTGTGTGCAGAGCACTGTACTAAGCGCTTGGGAAGTACAAGTTGGCAACATATAGAGACAGTCCCTACCCTACAGTGGGCCTTTAGTTCATGCATTCCCCCCTTTTTTTTTTTTTAAAGAATTTGAGTTGTTTCAGGGTAGAAAAACAAGGCTAAATGGAAATTTTCTTGGTTTGAATGATTCCCAAACCAAGGCTCACTGTTAGAAAAAAATTTTGCCTTGTAGCTCTTCTACAGCCTCTAATCTGGGTTTGTTTAGCCCACTGGGCAAGATAAATCATGGAGCTTCTCAGGAGTTTAATTATACCTGTGCATACAAATCTATCCAAATCGATGGCGCTTACCAAGTCTGTAGTGTGTGCAGAGCACTGTGAGAAGGGCTGGGGAAAATATCCCTGAAGCAAAAAACCTGATACCCTGCCTCAAGGAGCATATAAATGAAGCTGGGAGGCCGGCAGTCATAAACAGTTTGCAAATAGCATGAGAAATAGCTTGGCCTGGTGGATAGAGCACAGGCTTGGGAATCAGAAGGGACTGGCTTCTAATTCTGGTTCAACCACCTGTCTGCTTTGTGACCTTGGGCAGGTCACTTCCCATCTCTGTCTCTCAATTACCCCATCTGTAAAATGGGAATTAATATGGCATTCCCCAAGTGGTACTTGGACTGCATCCAACCGGATCAGTTTCTCTGCATCTCAATTACCTCATCAGTAAAAATGGGGATTAAGACTGTGAGCCCATGTGGACAGGATCTGTGTCCAACCTGATTAGCTTGTGTCTACCCCAGCACTTAATACGGTGCCTGGCATATAGTAAGCACTTAACAAATATCATTAAAGAAAAATAGCCGGGTAGTTGCCCCTGAGAGGAGAATTTACTGCTGCCTGCCTTAAAATCTGTGTCCTGAATTGTGCTGTCAGCTGGAATGCTGTATCATCATCATCATCATCATCAATCATATTTATTGAGCGCTTACTGTGTGCAGAGCACTGTACTAAGCGCTTGGGAAGTACAAGTTGGCAACATATAGAGACAGTCCTTACCCAACATTGGGCTCACAGTCTAAAAGAGGGAGACAGAGAACAAAACCAAACATACTAACAAAATAAAATAAATAGAATAGATGTAGCAACTGTATATAAAGAAACTCTGTATTTTTGTGGAGCTGAGCTCTCCTTGACTAGTAGAGAAAATTCTTCCCATCAAGACCCATTCCCTACTAGTTCCAATAGAAATAAACTTGCTTCTGACATCCTTGCTTCAACCCAAAGCAGAATCCATGAAGTTTTCTTCGACAATACCAATTCTTTTGTATCATACCCTCCCAAGCGCTTAGTACAGTGCTCTACACACAATAAAGTGCTCAGTAAATATCACTGATGCAGCATGCACTCTTCATTTTTCTTCTCCCTATGCCCATCAAAATTCCAAAGCTAGGAAAAACAAATCTAAACAAAATTGATTAGAGAGCGTGGGAGTGATTTCCATTTTTCGAGTGAGGGGACACTAGTTATTTTCAGACTCCAGGGCTTGTAATCTCTTCTTCAAAACCTATTTTTTAAAAAACCTCCTCAGTATATTTTAGTATAAATCACTTATTTCTCTCACTCTACCTTGAGCCTTCTTAGCGCAAAATGGATTTTTGAGTAACTGTCAAAAACCTCTCCCCAAACTTTGCTGTTTGTTTTTCTTATCTCACAGGCTGCATTTCTTTTTGGGTTTTCATCAGGTTGCATTTAAGTGGATTTATCCCATTACTACCTAAGTTGAAGGAGAAAAAAAAGAATTCAGCTTTAAGCAACTAAGATGAAAACACTCCTGCTTAAACTCATTAAGGAGCCTATCGTTTGGGATTGCCATAGAATCCAATTTAATAGATCCAATTTATCCAAAATCCAATTTGAGACATTGGTCAGCAAGCAGATCTCTGGCAGAGAGGGGTGGAAGCTGAGGGATGAGACTTTCTAATTTTCGTATTGATTTTGAGCCACTGACGATCTAATTTTACGTCGACCGTGTCTCGCTTGACATAGCGCGTGATCCTTGTTTTGGACAAAATGTCCGCGAACAGAATCCGAGAGGACGGACTGCGAAGTTGGGCAGTTTTACTAATGAGTTGGTGATTTATATTCCCACTTAATAGGGGGAAAAGCAGAATCCTGTTGTTGGAATGACCGCAGTAAGTCTCAGCTTGGAAAATGTAGTCAGTGACGGTAATTAGGATATTTTGACCCAACGAAGCTTAACGATCACCATCACGGAGGATGGGCATAATGTAACTGGACAGAGGAATAGGAAGGAGAGGAAACCATTGTCACCCCTCAAATTAATAAAATAGGCAGGTCAAGATGGTGCTTTGTTGGATACCCTTGGCTTTTACGGGTATTGGAGAGAGGCGATGTGGTCTAGTGGAAAGAACACAAGCCTGGGAGAAAGGAGACCTGGGTTCTAATCCCTGCTCACCACCCAGCCCCAAAGCACTCTGTACATATCTGTAATGTATTTATTTCTATTAATGTCTATCCCCCCCTCAAGACTGTAAACCTGTTGTGGGCAGGGAATATGTCTATTTGTTATAGTGTACTCTCCCAAGCACTTGGTACAGTGCTCTGCATACAGTAAGCGCTCAATAAATACAATTGAATGAGTGTGACCTTGGGCAAGTCGCTTGACTTCTCGGTGCCTCAGTTTCCTCATCTGGAAAATGGAGATTCAATACCCGTTCTCCCCTCCTGAGTCTTCGAATCCAATATGAAACAAGGACTGTGTCCCTCCCGATTGTCTTTTATTTACCCTAGCCTTCTGTGCTTGGCACATGACTATACTATCTGTCAAGATTTTACTGTTATTTTTAATAATATATACAATTAATGTATTTGATATTCATCCTAATGGCTAGAGATGGATCAGCAAACACCTTTATCTTTTCCCTCTACCTTCCCCCCACCTGGAAAACCATTATAAATTTATCCAGGCACTTCTTGAACTTCCTACTTTTGGCTTGTCCATCTAGAACGTAAACCCCTTGAGGGTAGGGATCATGATGATGATGGTGGTATTTGTTAAGCGCTTATTGTGTCAAGCACTGCTCTAAAAACCGGGGTAATTACAAGATAATCAAATTGGACACAGTTCCTGTCCCACATGGAGCTGTCTTAATCCCCATTTTGCACGTGAGTTAACTGAGGCCAGAGAAGTGAAGTGATTTGCCCAAGCTCACACAGCAGATAAGTAGCAGAGCCGGGATTAGAACCCACCCTTTTTCCCTCCTGGGAAAAGCTTCTCTGTTTTCCACATTGAGTCAAATAGGGAAAGTGTCACAGGGCTAGGATGGAGACCCTAGGAAGCAGGTGATTCCGGCAGGTTTGAAAGTAGTGTAATAGATTACCCATTCCAATAATCTGTCAAAATCAATCCGTTTTATTAATTGAGGGCTTATTGTGTGCAGAGCACTGTACTAAGTGCTGAGGAGAGTACCAATACAGCAGAGTTGCCCACAAAGAGTTTATAGTCCTGGTTTTGATATAGTCTTAAGATATCTTATTTGATGGGTTCTGGGCAATTAACAAACCAAAGTAGGCAAGTCTCGTTAAAGCTCAGAGGGGGGGAATCTTCATGGAGTAGGGATAATTTTATTCATTCAATTGTACTTATTGAGTGCTTACTGTGTGCAGAGCACTGTACTAAGCACTTGGGAAAGTATAACACAAAAATAAACAGTGACATTCCCCACCCGCAATGAGTTTACAGTCTAGAGACAAGGAGCTGATGCTTGCCTGCTGCCAGGAAAGCAACAACAAAAAAACCCCACATTTGATAATAATGCATTGTAACCAACTGTCACAAACTGCCGAAATGAAGCAGAAAACTGATGTTAGGTTTGCTACACTTAATCCATGGGCTTTTTGAACAAAGGGCCGTAAATTGCAGTGCCAGACAATAAGGTAAATCACTCTTTTCGATTAGCAAGGAATACTTATGTTCAGTTTCATGTACTTGACACAGAGGGAAAGTCTGCGTTATAACCCATTTCTTTCCTTCGAAGCCGTAATGAGGCCCTAGGGAATTCTAAATAATAAAATAGGGCACTCTGGCAAACACAAGCCTGGGAGGGGAATATTTAAGTTCAGAGTAAACACATGTACAGTAAGTGATCGTGGTCATTAGGCTAAGATTCTTTGGAAATGGCAAATGAAACTGTAATTAGTAATATGACTGAGAAAACATTAGTGTTTGTAGATAAATTAGCAATAGAAATTATTTTTTTTGCCATGAAACTGATCACACTAAATTACAGACACAAAACTAAAATAGCGACATTGATGCCAGGCATGTTTAAAATGCCCTTTATATGCTATTTGTTAAGCACTTACTATGTGCCAAGCACTACACTAAGCACTGGGGTAGATACAAGCTAGTCAGATTGGACATCTGACATAAAATCTAATCTGATTTTACTGCATCAAACTCAGTGCTTAGTACAGTGCTTGGTACATTGGAATTATTTAACCAATACTACAGTTATGGTACATGTAATTCCACCACGGGGGTGTATTTGTGTTTTTCAAGTGCACCCACACATCCTTGGTATTTGCAGGTAACATCTTGTACACCCTTGTCTTCAGTATTTGCAGATGACCCCACTGGTTACCCAAGCTTCTGACTGGTGGAAAAAAATAGAGAGAAATAGTGTGGTTTAGACTTATTTTTGAGAAGCAGCGTGGATAGATAGAGCACGGGCCTGGAATCAGAAGGACCTGGGTTCTAATCCCGGCTCCACCACTTGTCTTCTGTGTAACCTCGGGCAAGTCCCTTTCCTCCTCTGTGCCTCAATACCCTCATCTATAAAATGGGGATGAAGATTGTGAGCCCCTTGAGGGACTTTAATGGTGTCCAACCGGCATAGCTTGTATGTACCCCATCGCTTGGTATGGCATATAGCAAGTGCCAACAAATTAAAAAATTAAAGTGACTTGGCCAAGGTCACAGAGCAGGCAAGTGGTGGAGCCAGGATTAGAACTCAGGTCCTTTTGACTCCCAAGCCAGGGCTCTATCCACTAGGTCACAGTGCTTAGCAAGTAGCCAGGCTTGACGGGCTGCCATGGTTAACTCCCTCATGACCCTATATAGCTGTTGCATAGACTTTTCATTCATTCAGTCGTATTTATTGAGCGCTTACAGGGTGCAAAGCACTGTAGTAAATGCTTGGGAGAGTACAATGGGCCTCACTTACCTCATCTGTAAAATGGGGATGAAGACTGTGAGCCCCCGTGGGACAACCTGATCACCTTATAACCTCCTCAGCGCTTAGAACAGTGCTTTGCACATAGTAAGTACTTAATAAAAGCCATTATTATTGCAATAGAAGACATTACATGGTAGTGAGATCCAAGAAAAGGTGGTGGCAGAAACACGAGAAAGTCAGGAATCTTGGAACCAGGTTTGGAGTAGGTCGGGTCGGGTGGCGAATGGAAGACTAAGTTGGTGACAACCATTGAATACTTATTATTTATTCATTCATTCAATTGTATTTATTGAGCACTTACTGTGTGCAGAGCACTGTACTAAGTGCTTGGGTTGTACAGGTAGGCAACATACAGAGACGGTCCCTACCCAGCAATGGGCTCACAGTCTAGAAGGGAGAGACAGACAACAAAACAAAACATGTGGACAGGTGTCAAGTCATCAGAATAAATAGAGATAAAGCTAGATGCACATCATTAATAAATAGAATAGTGAATATTTACAAATAAAATAGAGTACTAAATCTGTACAAACATATATACAGGTGCTGTGTGGAGGGGAAGGAGGTTGGGAGGGGGGATGGGGAGGAGGAGAGGAATGAGGTGGCTCAGTCAAGCAAACTTAAAATCAGCCTTCCACAGGCCAAAAGGCTTCCACTTGAAAAGACTTTGGGGTAAGATTGAGCCCTGGAAATGAGGTTTTTGTCAGTGCAGCTGCAGACACTGCCCCGAAAGTTGTTTATCTTATTGATAAATAAGGTGTCAGTTCTGCTTGAGGTTTCAAGGAAAATAAAATCCTCTGAAGTCTTCCTTCTTTTGTTTTTTTCAATTTGCTGTTGAGGAGGGAGCAAAGATTTGTTCTTCAGTTGATATTTATGCAAAAGATACTCCTGAAAACATCTAATAGTTTTGGGGAGAAAAAAATCACATGATCAATAATATTTGAACAGAAGCAGTGTGGCTTAGTGGAAAGAGCATGGGCTTTGGAGTTAGAGGTCATGGGTTCAAATACGAGGTCCACCAATTGTCAGCTGTGTGACTTTGGGCAAGTCACTTAATTTCTCTGTGCCTGTTACCTCATCTGTAAAATGGAGATTGACTGTGAGCCCTCCGTGGGACAATTTTATCACCTTGTAACCTCCCCAGCGCTTAGAACAGTGCTGTGCACATAGTAAGTGCTTAATAAATGCCATCATTATCATTATTATTATCATTATTATTATTATTATTAAAGAGCCCGGGCTTGGGATTCAGAGGTTGTGGGTTCCAATCCTGTCTCCACCACTTGTCAGCTGTTTGACTTTGGGCCAGTCACTTAACTTCACTGTGCCTGTTATCTCACCTGTAATATGGGGATTAAGACTATGAGCCCCCTGTGGGACAACCTGATTACCATGTATCTACCCCAGCGCTTAGGACAATGCTTGGCACATAGTAAGCCCTTAGCAAATACCAACATCTTTATTATTATTATTATTATTACTACTGTGAAAAGAGCACTGTACTGAGCTCTTAGGGCATAATACGAATGAAATAGTCTATGGCCTTTATGGAGCTTGCGATGAACGGGGTGATGTTAATATAGTAATGGTACTTGTTAAGTGCCGCCAAGCACTGTTCTAAGCGCTGGCGTAGATACAAGTTAATCAGGTTGGTCACAGTCCCAGTCCCCCATGGGGCTCACGGTCTTAATCCCCATTTTACAGATGAGGTAACTGAGGCCCAGAGAAGTAAAGTGACTTGCCCGTGGTCACACAGCAGACATGTGGCAGAACCAGCGATTAGAATCCAAGTCCTTCTGACTCTCAGGCCTGTGCTCTCTCTGCTAAGCCACGCAGTTTCCCACCCTCTCAGACATAGCGCAGTCCTTCACACCCAGGGCCTGAAAGCATTGAATTAAAGCAAGAATGAAGCAGTTAAGAGGAAGGTAGAAGGAAAAATAGGGAAAATATCATTTCCAGTTTCTTCTGCTGATCTCTTTACTCCTCGAGGACAAGAATCATGTCTAGTTTCTCTACTGAACTCTCTCAAGGGCTTAGTACAGTGCTCTGCACAAAGTAAGCACTCAATACAAACCATTGATAGACAGAAAGAAGTGCTGATAATTCTGGATCCAACTGAATCCCAGAAATCCAGGGATCCTTTCCCCAACTTCACCTATTTTCCATGTGACTCTCCACACCTATTTGATGAGCATGAATCACTCAATCAGTGGCACTTATTGAGTGCTTTCTGTGGGCAGAGCATAGTACTAAGCACTTAGGGGAGGACAGGAGAGTTAGAATTTATCAATCAGTGGTATTTATTACCCTTTTAGACTGTGAGCCCCCTTTTAGACTGTGAGCCCCCCTTTTAGACTGTGAGCCCACTGTTGGGTAGGGACTGTCTCTGTATGTTGCCAACTTGTATTTCCCAAGCGCTTAGTACAGTGCTCTGCACACAGTAAGTGCTCAATAAATGTGATTGATGATGATTTATTGAGGGTTTACTATGTGCAGAGTACTGGCCTAAGTGTTTGGGCCATTACAGAGTACATTACAGAGTACATTAGAACTGAGTTTGGTAGACAAGTTCCCTGCCCATGATGAGCTTACAGTCTAGAGGGGAAGACATTAATAAAAATAAATGAATTATGGACGTAAGTGATGCTGTCACATGTATATATGTCTATATGTTTGTACATATTTATTACTCTATTTTACTTGTACATATTTATTCTATTTTATTCTGTTAATATGTTTTGTTTTGTTGTCTGTCTCCCCCTTCTAGACTGTGAGCCCACTGTTGGGTCGGGACCATCTCTATATGTTGCCAACTTGTACTTCCCAAGCGCTTAGTACAGTGCTCTGCACACAGTAAGCGCTCAATAAATATGATTGAATGAATGAATGATGGGAAGTCAAGGCGGGGCAGGGTTTGAGTGGGAAGGTGAAGAGTTCTCTTTTGGACATGTGAAATTTGAAGGCACAATCCCTGCTTTCAAGGTTCCTACAGTCTAATGGGGAAACGACACAATAGTTGCAAAAAAGAATCGAATGTTGCATAGATGAATAAATAGCCCAGGCCTCTGAAAGAGATGTTTGGACATACAGTCCATCCCCGTTTTTAAATAATCGAAAGAGGATCGTTCACCGTCTTCAGTGTCAGGACAATTTTCTGTGAGAAATCTGCTGAGCAGCCAAGTAACATGGTTTTTAGGAGCAATTTTCAGTGACTCCTTTGGTTAACAAAATGCAATGATATGTCGGGGCCATTAAAGCTCTCTCTAAAGGTTGGCAAAGGTAGTTGCTGATGGCTTCCAAAATCACTTTATGGCTTTTAGTCCATTTCATTCTATCAGCGTGACGTAAGGTTGTTATTAGTTTTCAGTGAAACTTTAAACGGAGCACAGGGTATCCAAGATGTCTTTTTTTTTATTAAATAAAAGCTTCTGGGATCCTAAGGCTGGAGGATTTCAAGAACCGATCTTGTGACTACATAAGCTTGAGAAACGTGGCTATATTTTTCAGCTTAGTGTAAAGAAAGATAGAGCGTCAAGCGAATGAGCTGGGTTTCTTTGCCAGGGTTGCCTGAAATAGCCGCTCTATGCAATTATTAAGTCAGGGCATCAAACAAGAGAGATAACCGGACTGAAAGCATTAGTCAGCCCACCCAAGTGCATCCAAAAAATGACGTTTGAAGGCCACTGGATCTTCTGGACAGGTTGCTTGGAGATATCTGAGAGGCCTCATCCCCTCTCACCTCCTGAAAACAAGCCATTCAAGAAAAGTAACCTGGTATCTAGACTTATTTTTGAGAAGTGCCGTGGCCTAGTGGATAGAGCTCGGGTCTGGGAGTAAGAAGGACCTGGGTTCTAATCCCTGCTCTGCCACTTGTCTGCTAGGTGACCATGGGCAAGTCACTCCGCTTCTTTGGGCCTCAGTTATCTCATCTGTAAAGTGGGGATGAAGACTCTGATCCCATGTGGGACATGGGGGAGTCCAATCTGATTAGCTTGTATCTATCCCGGTGCTTAGTACGGTGTCTGGCACAATAACAAATATAAAAAAAAAACAAACATGAAGGCTCTTCAGGATGCATTTCTAGACTGTGAGCCCACTGTTGGGTAGGGACTATATATGTTGCCAACTTGTACTTCCCAAGTGTTTAGTACAGTGCTCTGCACACAGTAAGCGCTTAATAAATACATTTGATTGATTTGAGGCCTTCTCTGAATGCTGTGTAATGTGTGTGTAGCAATCCCTTAGTCTCTACAGTAATGGATTATGCATAGAAAATGTGCTAGGTCTGCTATAACAAGTAGATAAATTGAAAGAAACCCTTTTCTTGGAGAATCTTCAGGCTTAGAATGGAAAGCCAGGTGATGAAATGGAATAATGCACTTCAAAGGACAGATACGTGCTATCAGAATGCAGAAAAAAAAAGCCAGGACTGTTGGAAGTATTTGGCGATGCTGTGCTGGTGTTCGCAGCCCAAGGTGATAGAATGGATTACTCTTTTCCTGGCTTCCAGTTGACTGGGAATTCCTTTCCTAATGAGCTCTCCACCCTTCTGCCCATTGAGTCTCAGACAAGGTAGGCCCTTTCCTAAAACTGATGTAAAAGTTCAAAAAACCCCCCCTCCAAAACCCCCTGAAAATTATCTTTGATGTAATTTGCTTTCTACTTAGACTGTCAGCCCTGTGTGGGACAGGAATTGTGTTCAGCCTGATTGTCTTGTATCTAGAGAAGCAGCGTGGCTCAGTGGAAAGAGCCCGGACTTTGGACTCACAGGTCAGAGGTTCAAATCCTGGCTCCGCCAATTGTCAGCTGTGTGACTTTGGGCAAGTCACTTAACTTCTCTGTGCCTCAGTTCCCTCATCTGTAAAATGGGGATGAAGACTGTGAGTCCCATGTGGGACAACCTGATCACCTTGTATCCCCCAGCACTTAGAACAGTGCTTTGCACATAGTAAGCGCTTAACAAATACCATTATTATTATTATTATTCCAGTGATGCTTGTTTAATACAGTGCTTGACACATAGTAAGTGATTAACGAATAACATAATTATTCATTATTATCTGTCGGTAGAAAACCAAATCCATTTTCTTTTGAAGCAACATGGAAGCGAGGCAAATTGTGGGGGGGTTTTTTGTTTTGTTTTGTTTTTTACTTAGAGCAGTGAAGGGCCTGGGGCCATCTGATTTCCAGGGAATCATTGATGATGATGATGATGATGATGATGATAATTATAATAATAATTGGGGTTATTTGTTAAGCGTTTTCTTTGTGCCAGGCACTGTACTAAGTGCTGGAGTAGATGCAAGGTAAACAGGTTGGTCACAGTCCCCGTCCCCTACAGCCTCACACTCTTAATCCCCATTTTACAGATGAGGTAACTGTGGCACAGAGAAGTGATGTGACTTAGCCAAGGTCACACAGCAGACAAGTGGAAGAGCTGGGGTTAGAACCCAGATCCTTCTGACCCCAGGCCCATGCTCTATCCACTTGGTCACACTGCTTCTCACTGTACCAAGCATCTGGGTGAGCTAAGTCCAATAGAGATGAGATACTTGCCCTCAAGGGGTTTATCAGCTAGTAGCAGATACTTTTATTGTCTGTGGTGCAGTTAGTGAGCTTGTTTAGATACAATGGTTATGTGCAATTTATTTGGCAAGGACAACAGCCTGAGATTTCCATAACTCGGGGTATGGCAAGAACACAACCCTTCTGTAGAGGAACTGATTTACTAAGGGTATGCGTCTTGGATAATATTATTATTCACCTCTTAGGAGAGAATGTAAATGAAAAGCTCACCAGCGGGTGATTGTGATTCCTCTCAGTGCATTCTGTTTCCTTGTGCATTTCTAAAGTTTTCAAGTCTCATTTTTGTTAAGTCTATTCAAAACAATCCCTTTCTATCTCAAGTTAGCTGGCATTAAAGGCGAATATTTGGAAGTCGTAATTATTTCCCATTCTTATCTGTACTTACATATGGCTAATTCAATTAGAATTTTCCCGTTTTAAGTCTACCATTCAGGGATTTACTTTGGGAGGTAGTAATTAAAGTTTTCTTTTTTAACATTTCATCTCTAGAAATGCATTTTGCCTGGATTTAAATTCCCTCCATCAATTAACAGGAAGAACTCTCAAGTAGTTTTTGAAAAGTTGGGTGTGCATGCTAAAAAATTGAGTTGACCCCATTTCTCCCTCCTTCCTGCCTTCCCAACTGGAATTATTCTTGGTGAGAGCAATGTTTCAATCAATCATACTTACTGAATGCTTCCTGTGTGCAAAGCACTGCATCAAGCGCTTGGGACAGTACTCTATAACACGTTCCATGTCCACAAAGGGCTTACAGTCTTATTTCAATTTCCATTTCTAAGAGAGAATGTCAACCTGGTTTTACGGGAGGAAAGGCTAAACTCCGCGTTTGATTGTAAGGTCTTTGTTAATACTGTAAGCTCCTTGAGGCTTCTGTTGTCCAAATTCATTGTAATATGCTGTCTCAGATTTAGTAATAATAATAATAATGATGGTATTAAGCGGTTACTATGTGCAAAAAATTGTTCTAAGCGCTGGGGAGTTTACAAGGTGATCAGGTTGTCCCACAGGGGGCTCACAGTTTTAATCCCCATTTTACAGATGAGGTAACTGAGGCACAGAGAAGTTAAGTGACTTGCCCAAAGTCACACAGCTGACAGTTGGCAGAGCTGGGATTTGAACCCATGACCTCAGACTCCAAAGCCTGTGCCCTTTCCACTGAGCCACGCTGCACGTGATCTGTACTCTGTAAGAGCTCAGTAAGTGCCATTGATGATAATATTAAACTGTTTCTTCCCTCTACCTGTAATTTATTTTAGTGTCTGACCCCACTAGATTGAAAGCAATTTTTTTTTCTTTTTTCTTTTATGGTATTTAAGTGCTTACTCTGAGCCAGGCATGGTAATAAGCGCTGGGATAGACACCAACTAATCAGGTTGCATGTTGTCATTCATTCATTCAATCATATTTTTTGAGCACTTACTGTGTGCAGAGCACTGTAAGTGCTTGGAAAATATAGTACAGCAATAGAGACAATCCCTGCCCACAACAGGCTTGCCGTCTAGAAGAGGGGGAGACACATCAAAACAAGTAAGCAGGCATCAATATAAATAAATAGAATTATAGATATACACATATATAAGTGCTGTGCTGTCCAGTCCTACACGTGGCTCACATCCCCATTTTATAGATGGGGGAACTGAGGCATGGAGAAGTGAAGTGATTTGTCCAGAGGCTCCCAGCAAACAAGTGGTGGAGGTGGGATTAGACCCCAGGGCCTTCTGATTCCCAGAACCGTGCTCTATCCATTAGGTTGTGTTTACCAACTCTGTCATATTGGGCTCTCCCGAGCACTTAATACAGTGGTCTACATGCAGTAAATGCTCAGTAAATATCATTGATCTAGGATGGCTATGTTTGTATGCTTGTACATATTTATTACTCTATTTATTTTACTTGTACATATCTATTCTATTTATTTTATTTTGTTGGTATGTTTGGTTTTGTTGTCTGTTCTCTGTCTCCCCCTTTTAGACTGTGAGCCCACTGTTGGGTAGGGACTGTCTCTATATGTTGCCAATTTGTACTTCCCAAGCGCTTAGTACAGTGCTCTGCACACAGTAAGCGCTCAATAAATACGACTGATGATGACGATGGCTAGTCCAGTTTGATAATGGAGTCTGGGCTTTAGTTGGTTCAACTTCTGCCTGGTACCAATACAGTAGTGGATGGTTTTCAGTCGGTTTTAAATTGTTAGCACCGAACCTCTCTCCCGTGCCCAAATTCCATAGCTAGGATTTCAATCAGTCAGTGGTATTTATTGAGCACTTACCATGTGCGGAGCACTGTATTAAATGCTTGGGAGAGTAGAGTATAACAGTTGGGTAGACATGTTCTTTGGGGTTTTAGGCGGAGGTTTCCAAGGCCCAGGAACGAGCGAGAGGTTCAGGAGTCAGCTAGAGGAAGGATTTGGGATTGGATGAAGAAGTCTGTGTGTTAGTCCAAAATGGAACATGCAGTGTCATCAGGTTAAGTTGCCTGCCCTCAAGCGCTTAGTACAGTTCTGCACACAGTAAACACTCAATAAATGCTGTTGACCAATTGACACTGTAGGCATCAGTCCTGTATGTTCCTCTCTTAGGCTGTAAACTCCATGAGGATAGGGATCATGTCTTCTAACTCTTTTGTATCAATCAATCAATTGTATTTATTGAGCGCTTACTGTGTGCAGAGCACTGTACTAAGCGCTTGGGAAGTACAAGTTGGCAACGTATAGAGACACTTGTACTCTCCCAAGTGCTTACTACAGTATTTTGTGCTCTGTAAACATACTTTTGATTGGTCTATTTGAACCTTTTGGGTGAGAAGCAGTATATCATTTGAGAGAAGCAGCGTGGCTCAGTGGAAAGAGCATGGGCTTTGGAGTCAGAGGTCATGGGTTCAAATCCGTCTCTATATGTTGCCAGCTTGTACTTCCTAAGCGCTTAGTACAGTGCTCTGCACACAGTAAGTGCTCAATAAATATGAATGAATGAATCCCAGCTCTGCCAATTATCAACTGTGTGACTTTGGGCAAGTCACTTAACTTCTCTATGCCTCAGTTACCTCATCTGTAAAAGGGGAATTAAGACTGTGAGCCCCCCGTGGGACAACCTGATCAACTTGTAACATCCCCAGTGCTTAGAACAGTGCTTTGCACATAGTAAGCACTTAATAAATGCCATCATTATTATATCAATCCATGGTAATAGTCTCCCAGAGTCTCAATCCCTCTTCTACAGATGAGGAAACTGAGGCACAGAGAAGTGAATTGAACTGCCCCACGTCACACAGCAGGTAAGTGGCAGAGCTGGGATTAGAACCCAGATCCTTCTGATTCCCAGGCTTGTGCTTTAGCCAGCACTAAGAACAGTGCTTTGCACATAGTAAGCGCTTAACAAATGCCATCATTATTGTTATCATTATTACTAGGCCACTTTGCTTCTCCCTCTTCAGCATTGTATACAGATGTGTATTCAGTTATTGTCATTCCATTGTCCATAAACAATTTAATGTTTTTCCCTTTAGGGTGAAAGCTCCCCAAGGGCAGGGAATGTGTTTTATTCTTCTTTTGTCCTTTCCCAAGTACCTAGCACAGTGCGCCCTTCCCAAGGGCATTTGCTAGGGAAGCAGCATGGCATAGCGGATAGAGCATGGGCCCAGGATTCAGACAGTCATGGGTTCTAATCCAGGCTCTGCCACGTCTTCTGTGTGACCTTGGGCAAGTCACCTTACTTCTCTGTGCCTCAGTTACCTCATCTGTAAAGTGGGGATTGAGAATGTGAGCCCGACTTGGGACAGGGATAGTGTCCAATCCGATTTGCTTGTATCCACCCCAGTGCTTACTATAGTGCCTGGCACATAGTAAGCACTTAACAAATGCCATTATTGTTATTATTATTATTATATTACTCTTACTACTCCTACACTTGTACTTGCCCAAGTGCTTAGCACTCTATTACCAAGCTCTCACTTCTCCGGCAGGAAGATCAGAAGAGTGTGTGGAGCCCACAAAGACCAGTCACCACGATCAATAAATCCATCGTATTTATTGAGTAGTAATAATAATGATGGCATTTGTTAAGCACTTACTATGTGCAAAGCATTGTTCTAAGCACTGGGGAGGATATAATGTTATCAGGTTGTCCCACGTGGGGCTCACAGTCTTAATCCCCATTTTACAGGTGAGGGAACTGAGGCACAGAGAAGTTGACTGGCCCAAAGTCACACAGCTGATAATTGGCGGAGCTGGGATTCATTCATTCATTTAATCGTATTTATTGAGTGCTTACTGTGTGCAGAGCACTGTACTAAGCGCTTGGGAAGTACAAGTTGGCAACAGATCGAGATGGATTTGAACCCATGACCTCTGACTCCCAAGTCCGGGCTCTTTCCACAGAGTCACGAGTACTATCCAAGCTGTTAGTACAATGCTCTGCACACAGTAAGCGCTCAATAAATACGATTGAATGAATGAATTGAGCACTTACCATGTGCAGAGCACTGGAGTAAGCCCTTTAGAGAGTTTAATACAACAGATTTGATAGACACATTCCCTGTCCGCAATGAGCGTACAGGCCAGAGAAGGACACCCCCTGCTTCCTCTTGCCATTTTCCCAGATTTCACACCTCCATACCCCAGGAGAGAATGTTGTGCAGGAAGCAGCCAAGGTTTAAGGGAACTAAGCAAAGGTTTGGCGTTTTCCCACTGTTCCACTTTAAATTGGTTTAATGGGGTTGAACTCTTTCTAGCTGCATTTAATTATTTAACCGTAGATTTTCAGTAGTTTTTTTTTTTTCAGTAGGGAAAAGGTCACAATTCTAAATCTGGGTACTGGCACAGGTTTTAAAAATATGGGTAATTGAGGTCATTATCTCAAGAACAGATTTAATGATGGTTGATCACAGGGTGTTTACATGACTGATGCTGACTTTTTTGCTTGGAGATATATTTGCTTCAGAGGCCTGTCCCAGGCTGGGAATTTTCTAGCAAGAAAATGGAGCCGGGGGATGAACAGTTTTCGGTTTTGCGAGAGGAATTCATTCCTTCTCTGAATAAACAGCTGTATTGGCTCAGTGGAAAGAGCCCGGGCTTTGGAGTCAGAGGTCATGGGTTCAAATCCCGGCTCCACAACTTATCAGCTGTGTGACTTTGGGCAAGTCACTTCACTTCCCTATGCCTCAGTTCCCTCATCTGTAAAATGGGGATGAAGACTGTGAGCCTCCCGTGGGACAACCTGATTATCTTGTTAACCTCCCCAGCGCTTAGAACAGTGCTTTACACCTAGTAAGTGCTTAATAAATACTATCATTATTATTATTATTGGAGAGAGGAGAGAGAAAATTTCCCCCATGAGTCTGCTGTCTACGCACACTGTAGTCTATTGGATCGGTTTGGATTGTTCTTGGTTCTTTTCTCTCAATCCATCAATCAGTGGTGTCTTTTGGGTGCTTACTGTGTGCAGAACTCTGTACTAAGTGCTTGGGAAAGTACAACAGTCAGTTCTATTTATTGAGCGCTTATTGTGTATAGAGCACTATACCTAAACACTTCGGAGAGTACACTGTAACAGTATCAGCATTGCTTAGTGGCAAGAGCCCAGACTTGAGAGTCAGAGGATGTGGGTTCCAATCCTGACTCCACCACTTGTCTACTGTGGCCTTGAGCAAGTTGCTTACCTTCTCTGTGCATCAGTTCCCTCATCTATAAAATGGGGATTAAGACTGTGAGCCCCACGTGGGACAACCTGATCACCTTCTATCTGCCTCAGTGCTTAGAACAGTGCTTGACACACAGCGCTTAACAAATACCATCATCATTATTATTATAACAGACATTTTCCCTGCCCACAACAAGTTTAAATTCTAGAGTTGGGAGACTTGTTCTCTGTCCACCACAAGCTTTGAGGCTAGAGTCTACAATCATTGCTTGGAATGAGTTCCTAAGGGAATAAAAATGTTATACCAACTGATACAGAAACTTCACATTTGGAATGTATTCTTTACAAGGCTTCCCTGCCACAGACTAAAGACAACGGCCAGATTATAAAGGAAAAGGCAAAACCACCGTCAGCTTGGCATAAAGAAAATCCTTAGTGAAGTCGGTGAAAGAAAATGTCTTTTCATGTGGGCAGGATATGCTATTGGCTACTCGTCTAGATTGAGGCTGGTTTTCCATGCTGATATTTCTTAGATGGCAGGTGGGAGGGTGAGTAATGTGAACTTTTATGGTGGGACAGAATTTGGTGGATCTGTAGAAAGCCTAAAGTTACCACCACTGCGGGTTGGGGACTTTGTGATAACCATAGACCTCTTCTCCTCCTACTCTGGGCAGTCCTGGACCCTCTTCTTAAGTTATAAATCAGCATGGCTTAGTGGAAAGAGCCCAGGCCTGGGCATCAGGAGACCTGGGTTCTAATCCCATCTCTCCACTTACCTGCTGTATAAATTTGGTCAAATCACGTCTTTGTGCCTCATTTTCCTCATCTATAAAATGGGGATAAATAGTTGTTGTCCCTCCTTAGACTGTGAGCCTAATGTGAGACAGACACAGTGGCATGTATCTATCCCAGCATTTAGTACAGTGCTTTCAGCTTAACCTTTCTGCGTTAAGATAAAAATACCTCAGCCGCTCTGAGCTGGTGTTTTTGGGAATCTTTCCATAAGGATAGAAAAGACCATTAGGCCGCTTGGAAGAAAAACTTGGCCATCGTCTAGCCATTGAAAATTGTTGTAATGGTGGCGTGCAAATACCAAGGGCCTTTGCTTCTCAATTCTGTCTTATGAATGAAATTATTGGATAGAGAGGAAAGATCAGAATGCCTAGGAATGTCCCTACAGAACCTGTTTTATTTTGGAAGGTCCAAGATAGGATTTTCATTTGAAAACTCAGTGGGAAGATCATCTATGTGTGTTCGACATTATCCGAGAGACTGGATTCAGGCTGTTTTCTGAGTGACTTGGAATAAAGTTGAAAGGAAGGAAAGATAAGACTCCTCTCACAAGGATTGGAATAACTCTTTAGGCCCAGACCAGATTGTAGGAAGGAAATGGTAGAGAGATGAAAAACACCATCCTGTCCATGAAGGTGGATGAAAGGGGAGGGAAACCATCATTCAATCAAGAGAAGCAGTGTGGCTTAGTGGAAGCCAGAAGGTCCTGGGTTCTAATGCCCTTTCCACCACTTGTCTGCTGGATGGCCTTGAACAAGTCACTTTACTTCTCTGTGCCTGTTACCTCATCTGTAAAATGGGGATTAAGACAGTGAGCCCTGTGTAGGACAGGGACTGTGTTCAACCTAAGTAGTTTGTATCTAATGCCATTATTATTATTATTATTATTATTATTATTATTATTATTATCTACCCCAGTATTTAGTACAGTGCCTGAAACTTAGTAAGCACTTAACAGATACCATTTAAGAAAATCGTATTGATTGAGCACTGTGTGTAGATCACTATACTAAATGCTGGGGGGAATTCAATGTAACAGAATTTGTAAATATGGGCCTTGCCTACCATTCAGAAGCAGCGTGGTTCAGTGGAAAAGAGCCCAGGCTTTGGAGTCAGAGGTCATGGGTTCAAATCCCGGCTCCGTCAATTGTCAGCTGTGTGACTTTGGGTAAGTCACTTAACTTCTCTGTGCCTCAGTTACCTCATCTGTAAAATTGGGATTAAGACTACGAGCCCCTCATGGGACAACCTGATCACCTTGTAACCTCCCCAGCGCTTAGAACAGTGCTTTGCACATAGTAAGAGCTTAATAAATGCTATTATTATTATTATTATTATTATTACTATTGGAAACCAAATATTGGGCTGAAAGAACCACTGATTCATTAAATCATTCAATTATAGCGCTTTCTGTGTGTGGAGCACTGCTCTTGGGAAAGTACAATACAACCAGCAGCAGAAACTTTCCCTGCCCACAATGAGCTTAGTGCAATGCTTTGCACACAGTAAGCACCTAATAAATACTCTTCTTACTAGTATAGCTGTCTTTTATTTGAAGATAAGCATAAAAAATTTTATCATGTTCATGACAGACAGTCCATGATAGTGCCCCAAAATACTTATTTTACAGAGGTTGGCACATACTAACAGCTTAGCAGGTACCATAAAATAAAATGAAAAATCAGGAGTTGGAGGAATCTGAATTTTGCTGTGTGGTAAGTTCAGGTCATCTTAAAACTCTTTTCAGGACATAATGTGAATAGAAATTATTCTTTTCCCTTGGTTCATTTTAGAAAATGAACTTTCTTGTGATACCCCACAGGAGTGCGCTTCTGGACTTTCTGTTCTTCTCCGTCTCTTCCAAATGCTTCCTCCTCCTCTTAAACGCTACCCCGAGCTTCTTCAGGGGGACATTTAGTATGTGATTAAGTTTTATTACTCCATCACTTTTCACTACCTTCTTCTCTGCATAATAATTTAAGTACCCTCTTCAATATTTAGGGACTGAAACCATTTCATAGTTGTGGCGTTCCTTGAAAGCTAAAAATGATTCATTTTTTGGACTGCTTAGTTCTCAAATGGTTTATTTTTTTATATTCACACACTGCCATTAGTTGTTGGGGTCATGCGATGGTCTAAGCTTCGATCGGGGCGGTATTTTATCTCTAGTTGGTCTTAGTATAGAGGTGGCAGTTAACTCACCAGCGGGACAACCCTGAGGTCCAGGAAGCTAGGCTAGCTCTTTCCTCTTACGTCACTATTAGATCGGTTGGCAGTCATGAAGAAAGATTTCAGCATTGGCCTTGATGGGCATATCGATTTGTTAACTTCTCCACTGTCTACAAACCGGATGACCTTATTGCACAAATTAAGTTTTGTGGCTCGGCCCTACTTGTGTTCGAGGTCTGCAATGGCTTTGTATTATGCAGAGGGGTCCATGAATAAAAGATAGTGCCTAACCTCAAAGGACAATTTATCTGCCTTTGGGTTTTTTAAGTGTTCACAGTCTTTCTACTAATCCTGGCTCTGCCGCTTGTCCGCTGTGTGACCTTGGGCAAGTCACTTTACTTCATTCATTCAATCGTATTTATTGAGCGCTTACTGTGTGCAGAGCACTGTACTAAGCGCTTGGGAAGTACATGTTGGCAGCATATAGAGACGATCCCTACCCAACAGCGGGCTCACAGTCTAGAAGGGGGAGACAGACAACAAAGAAAACATATTAACAAAATAAATAGAATAGTAAATATGTACAAGTAAAATAAATAGAGTAATAAATCTGTACAAACATATATACAGGTGCTGTGGGGAGGGGAAGGAGGTAGGGTGGGGGGGGATGGGGAGGGGGAGATGACTACGGCATAAAACAAGGATTTATATATTTAATAAAGGTAATATAACCTCTCCAAATGACCGCTCTTGTATCTCGCATGTTAGTATCCCAATAGTGAAAAGAACCCGGGCTTTGGAGTCAGAGGTCATGAGTTCAAACCCCGGCTCTGCCAATTGTCAGCTGTGTGACTTTGGGCAAGTCACTTCACTTCTCTGGGCCTCAGTTCCCTCATCTGGAAAATGGGGATGAAGACTGTGAGCCCCCCGCGGGACAACCTGATCACCTTGTACCTCCCCAGTGCTTAGAACGGTGCTTGGCACATAGTAAGTGCTTAATAAATGCCATTATTATTATTATTACACTCCGGGCAGGCAGTTAGTGAGTTCGGGTAATTATTAAGTTCTTAATAGGTGACAAGACTGATGTAATTGTAAGGTAACCAGCGAGTAAAACTCACTTTCTCCCTGGAATAAAATCTCCCGAATGCTAGTGAAAGAGGGCGTTTAGTCCAGTACTTCTCTGGCCTTCAGTTCTTCAAATGCCATCGAGTTGTTTCTGCCCCATAGCGACTCCATGGACACATCCTCTTCAGATCCTCCCATCTTCTGTCATGAAATCGTTCTGGTATGTGTATCCATAGCATTCTCTCGGTAAAGGTATAGAGGTGGTTTACCATTGCTTTTTCCCACACAGTAAAACCTTGAGTTTCTGCCGTTGTCTTTAACCAATGTTTTCATCATTTGATCATGTCTCTTTGACTCTCTTCCATGCAGCTGCTGCCCAGCGCAGTTGAGTTGACTTTGTCAGCGACCTCATCTGTAAAATGGGAATTAAGTGTCCCATGTGGGTCAGGGACTGTGTCTAACCCAATTGACTTGTATCTACCCCAGAGCTTAGAACAGTATTTGGCACATGATAGGTGCTTAACAAATGCCATAATAATTATTATTATTATTTAAAGATAAGACTCTTTTTGTCCCAGTCATGAGGGTCTCTTTTTGCTGATTCTGCAATCCACTTTCAACTCCATGACGCTTTGATTCTACAAGATTCATTTGATCCCCAAAATGATTTGGAGATTGTGCTTCTGTAAAAGTGTACTATTGTTTTCATACTATATCTGCAACACTTAATTTGAAAGGGAGTTATTAGGCAGATTCTACAAGATTCATTTGATCCCCAAAATGATTTGGAGATTGTGCTTCTGTAAAAGTGTACTGTTGTTTTCATACTGTATCTGCGACACTTAATTTGAAAGGGAGTTATTAGGCAGATGGATAATCATCCTGTTTTTCCTGGTGAAAACAGGGAGAGAACTGTTATTGTTATATTGTACTATACCAAGTAAGGGCTCAATAAATATGACTGACTGATTGGAAAAATGGCACTTTGGAGGAACTGTATGGGGGGAGAAGTAAAGGGAATAGTAACTTTTTTTATGGTATGTAAGCACTTACTATGCGCCAGGCACTGTACTAAGTCCCGGGGTAGATGCAAACTAATCAGGTTGGACACAGTTCATGGCCCACATGGGGCTAGTAGTCTTAAACCCCATTTTCCAGATGAGGCAACTGAGACCCAGAGAAGTGAAATGATTTGCCCAAGGTCCCACAGACACATGGCGGAGCCAAGATTAGAACCCAGTTCCTTCTGATTGCAAAACGGTGCTCTATTCATTAGGCCACACTGCTTCACTGCATACCTGTTTGGTTCTAGGTTCTTTGGAAGTAAAGAATAATGAAGTGACATATATGTGCCCACAAGGAACTTTACCTTACCCAGTGAGACCAACATAAAAGTATTTGCACACTGTCAAAATGGTTAACTGTTAAGGAGGGTGTGAATAAGCCGTTAAGAGCTAGAAATGGCTGAAAGGATGGCACAGTGCTGGAAAATTAACTGGGAGAAGGTACAGGATTTCATTCATTCAGTCAGTCATATTTATTGAGCGCTTACTGTGTGCAGAGCACTGAACTAAGCTCTTGGGAGAGTACAATATAACAAAGCAGCATGGCTTGGTGGAAAGAGAACGGGCTTGGGAGTCAGAGGTCATGGGTTCTAATCCCAGCTCCGCCACTTGTCAGCTGGATGACTTTGGGCAAGTCACTTCACTTCTCTGTGCCTCAGTTCCCTCATCTGGAAAATGGGGATTTAGACTGTGAGCCCCACGTGGGACAACCTGATCACCTTGTATTTACCCCAGCACTTAGAACAGTGTTTTTTTTTACCTGTATATATGTTTATACATATTTATGACTCTCTTTTATTTGTACATGTTTATTCTATTTATTTTATTTTATTAATATGTTTTGTTCTCTGTCTCCCCCTTCTAGACTGTGAGCCCACTGTTGGGTAGGGACCGTCTCTACATGTTGCCAACTTGGACTTCCCAAGCGCTTAGTACAGTGCTCTGCAGTGCTCAATAAATACGATTGAATGAATGATTGAACAAGAAACAGACACATTCCCTGCTCACAGTGAGCTTACAGTCTAGAGGGGGAGACGGACAATATGACTAAATGAATAAATTACAGCTATGTACACAAGTGCTGTGGGGCTGGGAATCCAGCCCGCACACTTGGCTCTTCTAATGCTAACCACCTCACCGTACCTCGATCTCGCCTATCTTGCCGCCTCGCCGCCGTCCTTCCACCCACGTCCCGCCTCTGGCCTGGAACATCCTACCTCTTCAGATCCAACAGATAATTACTCCACCACTTGCCTCCTGTGTGGCCTTGGGGAAGTCATGATCTTCCCTATACCTCAGCGACCTCATTTTTAAAGCGGGGATTAATCAATCAATCAATCGTATTTATTGAGCACTTACTGTGTGCAGAGCACTGTACTAAGCACTTGGGAAGTACAAGTTGGCAACATATAGAGACAGTCCCTACCCAACAGTGGGCTCACAGTCTAAAAGAGGGAGACAGAGAACAAAACCAAACATGCTAACAAAATAAAATAAATAGAATAGATATGTACAAGTAAAATAAATAGAGTAATAAATATGTACAAACATATATACAGGACTGTGTATATGACTGTGAGTCCTCTGTGGGACAGGGACTGTGCCCGGCTTGATTATCTTGTATCGTCCCCATCAGTTATTATGGTGCCTGGCACATAGAAAAGGAAAGAGCCCGGGCTTGGGAGTCAGAGGTCATGGGTTCTAATCCCGGCTCCACCGCTTGTCAGCTGGGTGACTCTGGGCAAGTTGCTTTACTTCTCTGGGCCTCAGTTACCTCATCTGTAAAATGGGGATTAAGATTTTGAGCCCCACATGGGACAACCCGATCACCTTGTATACTTCCCAGTGCTTAGAACAGTGCTTTGCACATAGTAAGTGCTTAACAAATAATAATAATAATGGCATTTATTAAGCGCTTACTATGTGCAAAGCACTGTTCTAAGCGCTGAACAAATACCAAAATTATTATCATTATCATTATTATTATTATTATTATTTTCCCAGCTCCGCCACTTGTCAGCTGTGTGACTTTGGGCAAGTTACTTAACTTCTCCGTGCCTCAGTTACCTCATCTGTAAAATGGGGTTTAAGACTGTGAGCCCCACGTGGGACAACTAGATCACCTTGTATCCTCCCCAGTGCTTAGACCAGTGCCTTGCACATAGTAAGCATTTAACAAATGCCATCATAATTATTATTATTATTACTTAACAAATACCATAAAAAGTGCTTAGAACAGTATTCTGCACACAGTAAGCACTCAATAATATGATTGGCAGGGGGTGGAGGAATAATAATAATAATGATGGCATTTATTAAGCACTTACTATGTGCAAAGCACTGTTCTAAGCACTGGGGAGGTTACAAGGTGATCAGGTTGTCCCATGGGGGGCTCACAGTCTTAATCCCCATTTTACAGATGAGGGAACTGAGGCACAGAGAAGTTAAGTGAGTTGCCCTGAAGTCACACAGCTGACAATTGGCGGAGCCGGGGTTTGAACCCATGACTTCCGACTCCAAAGCCCGGGCTCTTTCCACAGAGCCACGCTGCTTCTTATTGTCCTCCCCTCCCCACCTATTTTTTTTTTTAATGGCATTTGTTAAGTGCTTACTCTGTGCCAGGCACTGTACTAAGTGCTGGGGTGGATTCAAGCTAATCAGTTCATATAGAGTCCTTGGCCCTCATGGGGCTTACAGCGTTGATCCCCATTATATAGGTGAGGTAACTGAGGCACAGAGAAGTTAAATGACTTGCCCAAGGTCACACAGCAGACATGTGGCAGAATAGGGATTACTAGGGGGCTTTGAATCCCAGGTCTGTGCTCTACCCACTAGGCAGCTCTGCTTCTCTAATCCTAATGAGTTCCTCAGGATTAGACTGTTAGTCTTTTAGACTGTGAGCCTGCTGTTGGGCAGGGACCGTCTCTATATGTTGCCAATTTGTAATTCCCAAGCGCTTAGTACAGTGCTCTGCACACAGTAAGCGCTCAATAAATACGATTGATTGATTAGGAAGGACAGAGAACTTTGGCCCAACTTTGGTCCCTGATCTGCCTCCATTAGAATGGAGTAGACACCAGGTCCTTAATTTTTAAAGATTGTTCAAAGCAGTGTTTCATATAAAACCCTCATGCTGCTCTTGTGGCCTATTTTTAGATGCTTTATAGGGCAGCAAAGGAGCATTGGATTGTTGGTTCCAAAGTTGCCTCAGGCGGTTGTCAGGGCAGGGAATAATAATGTTGATGATATTTATTGGTAGGAGTTGATATCTTGGTCATTCACCTCAATCAAGATAATAATAATGATAATAATAATAATGGCATTTATTAAGCGCTTACTATGTGCAAAGCACTGTTCTAAGAGCTGGAGAGGTTACAAGGTGATCAGGTTGTCCCCCGGGGGGCTCACAGTTTTAATCCCCATTTTACAGATGAGGTCACTGAGGCACAGAGAGATTAAGTGACTTGCCCAAAGTGCCACAGCTGACAATGGGCGGAGCCGGGATTTGAACCCATGACCTCTGACTCCACAGCCTGTGCTCTTTCCATGGAGCCACGCTGCTTCCCTAAAATGTTAGGTGTTGGCAAACACCTCGCAGGCTACAGTCCAAAACACCCAATTACTGGAGTGTTTCTCGGTGGACGGCATCTGTAAGTAAAATCAGCGTGCTGTTAATGGAATTGGGTTTCTTAATCATCTTGCATTGAGAAGACTGACCTTGTTGCATAAATATAGCCAGTGTTGATAATCGAGAGCTTAGGGTTTGTTTGTTTTTTCAGTTTTCTGAAGGACACCCGCAACTCACAAAGTTCCCTTGAAGCAACTCTCGATTTCCGTGTTTTTAATAAAATAAGCTCATCAGGTTAAAGAGTTCCTCCCTATCAATCAATCATATTTATTGAGCGCTTGCCAAAGGCAGAACACTATTAGAGTAGAGAAGCAGTGTGGCACAGTGGAAAGAGCACGGGTTTTGGAGTCAGAGGTCATGGGTTTAAATCCTGGCTCCACCCATTGTCAGCTGTGTGACTTTGGGCAAGTCACTTCACTTCTCTGTGCCTGTTACCTCATCTGTAAAATGGGGATTAAGACTGTGAGCCCCCCCATGGGACAACGTGATCACCTTGTAACCTCCCCAGTGCTTAGAACAGTGCTTTGCACCTAGTAAGTGCTTAATAAATGCCATTATTATTATTATTATTATTATTATATGCTTGGGAGAGTTCAATACAACAGAGTTGGTTGACGGATATGCTCATGCATGCCGTGGTACTGAGGGAGGGGTGAGGAAAGAGAAGCAGCGTGGCTCAGTGGAAAGAGCCCGGGCTTTGGAGTCAGAGGTCATGGGTTCGAATCCCAGCTCCGCCACATGTCTGCTGGGTGACCTTGGGCAAGTGACTTAACTTCTCTGAGCCTCAGTTCCCTCATCTGTAAAATGGGGATTAAGACTGTGAGCCCCACATGGGACAACCTGAACACCTTCTATCCCCCACCCAGCACTTAGAAAAGTGTTTCGCACATAGTAAGCGCTTAACAAATGAGAAGCAGCATGGCTCAGTGGAAAGAGCACAGGCTTTGGAGTCATGGGTTCAAATCCCAGCACTGCCAATTGTCAGCTGGGTGACTTTGGGCAAGTCACTTAACTTCTCTGGGCCTCAGTTTCCTCATCTGTAAAATGGGGATTAAGACTGTGAACCCCCCGTGGGACAACCGGATCACTTTGTAACCTCCCCAGCGCTTAGAACAGTGCTTTGCACATAGTAAGTGCTTAATAAATGCCATCATTGTCATTATTAACAAATGCCATCATTATTATTATTAAGGGTGCAAATCCAAATGTGGAAGGGAGTGGGAGAAGAGGAAATGAGGGCTTAGTGGGGGAAGGCCTCTTGGAGGAAACATGCTTTTAATAAGGCCTTGAAGGTGGGGAGAATTGTCATCTGTCCATTCTATTTATTTTATTTTGTTAATATGTTTGGTTTTGTTCTCTGTCTCCCCCTTTTAGACTGTGAGCCCACTGTTGGGTAGGGACCGTCTCTATATGTTGCCAACTTGTACTTCCCAAGTGCTTAGTACAGTGCTCTGCACACAGTAAGCGCTCAATAAATACGATTGATTGATTGATCTGTCAAATACGAAGGGGGAAGGCATTCCTGGTCAGAAGGCTGGTGAAGAATCAGGTGAAGACCTGGCTTTTTAATTGAGTACTGCTTAAAATCTGCGTTTTCACACTTCATTCCCAATAACTATGGTCATAGTTACATACCTTCAAGGTCAGAGTAGAAATTCATTACCAACTACACTTTCAGCACATTTCCACCTTTCTTCCTTCCTTTGAAATGTTTTTCTTTTACGGGAATCTTATCGTGTTTATGGGAAACACACACACCCAAGCATTCAAGCCCGGGGCTTGCCTCAGTGTGGAAGAATAATGAAGGTTTTCTTTATTCATTTTCATGCGATCATCCAGACACACTTATTACGTTATCTTGGCAAGGCAGTTTCTATATCCCAACCTCTACCCCTGCTGGCTCTGAAATAGACGCTGTAATCTTTCCTCAACCTTTTCCTTTCAACCCCGTCCTCACTGGGCAGCGTAAATAAAGAGTAGATTCATTTCTAGCCTTAGGAACAATATGGGCATGAAAACAGATGGAATGAACATAAATAGTAGGCTGACAACTAATGGAGTATATGCACTAATTATTTAGGCTCAGAACTGTCACATCTTGTCCTTTGCCCCCAAACCCAGAGACAGAGAAAAATCCCTCAGAAGTATTTCTATTATGAATCCATTAGTGGTGTTTATTGAGTGCTTACTGCGTGCAGAGCACTGTGTTAAACACTGGAGAAAGTGTGGCTTAGAAGAGTTGGTAAACGTGCTTTCTATTCCAAGATGCTTATGGCCTACTGAGGGAGACAGACATTAATTAATCAGTGGTATTTAATAATAATAATAGTGGCATTTGTTAAATGCTTACTATGTGCAAAGCACTGTTCTAAGCGCTGGGGAGGATACAAGGTGAGCAGGTTGTCCCATGTGGGGCTTACAGTCGTAATCCCCATTTTACAGATGAGGTAACTGAGGCCCAGAGAAGTTAAGTGACTTCCCAAAGTCACACAGCTGACAATTGGTGGAGCTGGAATTTGAACCCATGACCTCTGACTCCCAAGCCCATGCTCTTCCCATTGAGCCACGCTGCTTCTCTATTTACTGAGCACTTACTATGTGCAGAGCACTGTAGTAGGGCTTGGGAAGTAAAGAGCTACAGAATTAGCAGGCATGTTCCCTGCCTGCAGTGAACTTACAGTAAAATAAATTACAGATATTGTCACTTGGTTGGACACCCCAAAGTTAGCGAATTAGTTCATTCCTCCACAGATATCTACCTGTGAGGGGTCATTGATTTTTTTCAAGAATTCTCCACTATTTCTAAGACTTTTTTCATTGTAGCTGGAGAGTCTAAAAACCATTTAGGTCAATAGTGTGTTTGTTCCTGCATAGGGCATCTGTGTGCATTTTATTGGGGATTAAGACTGTGAGCCCCACATGGGACAACCTGATCACCTTGTAACCACCCCAGTGCTTAGAACAGTGCTTTGCACATAGCGCTTAATAAATGCCATTATTATTATTAATAAATGTTAATGATGATGATTGTATTAAGCGCTTACTGTGTGTCTAGCACTGTTTTAAGTGCTGGGGTAGATACAAAGTAATCAGTTTGGACACAGTCTCTGTACCACGTGGAGCTCACAGTCTTAATCCCCATTTTACAGAGGAGGTAACAGAGGCATAGAGAATTAAGTGACTTGCCCAGTGTCACACCGAAGACAAGTGGTGGAGTCAGAATTAGAACCCACGTCCTTCTGACTCCCAGGCTATGATATTATTTTGTTGTCTGTCTCCCCCTTCTAGACTGTGAGCCCGTTATTGGGTAGGGACCGTCTCTATATGTTGCCGATTTGTACTTCCCAAGCGCTTAGTACAGTGCTCTGCACACAGTAAGTGCTCAATAAATATGATTGAATGAATGAATAATTCAGTTGGATTTACAACTGTGGTGAGTGAGTGTCACAGGCGTGAAACAGCCCCCAGAATCTACTGCAGCTATTTCATTTCTTAAACATCGATTTTAATCTGAAAATGGCTTTTCAAATCATGAAGCACATTTATAGTTTTTTTTCCAATAACACCCCAGTAAAAGTGACTTATTGCTTAATTTCCCTTGGTTCATAAATGAAGACAAAGGTTCCATTGTGATGGTCAGAAACTAAGTCTAGAAAGGCTAGTTTGAAATTCTGCTTCTTTCCTTAATTGTGGATTTGACAATAAACTCAAGGATGACATCAAGGATACGGGCTTGTGACATGGGAAGGATGGTTGTTCTGTCTAGAGTGACTAGAAAGTTTGGGAGAGGATGGGGTTTGGGAGGGAAGATAAGGAGTTCTGTTTTGGACATGTTGAGTTTAAAGAGAAGCAGTGTGGCTCAGTATGAAAGAGCCCAGGCTTTGGAGTCAGAGGTCATGGGTTCAAATTCCGGCTCTGCCAATTGTCAGCTGTGTGACTTTGGGAAAGTCACTTAACTTCTCTGTGCCTCAGTTACCTCATCTGTAAAATGGGGATTAAGACTGTGAGCCCCACCAGGGACAACCTGATCACCTTGTAACCTCCCCAGCGCTTAGAACAGTGCTTTGCACATTGTAAGCGCTTAATAAATGCCATTATTATTATTATTATTATTAAGAGGGCTGGAGGACATCCAAGTAGAGATGTCCTGAAGATAGAAGAAGATGCGAGCCTGGAGAGGTGGAGAGAGAACAGAGAAGGAGATGTATATTTGTCAGCTGTGGGATCTTGGGCAAGTTGCTTCACTTCTGTGTGCCTCAGTTGCCTCATCCTTAAAATGGGAATTAAGGCCGTGAGTCCCACAGGGGACATGGACCTGATTAGCTTATATCTACCCCGGTACTTAGCACAGTGTCTGGCGCTTAGCAAGAACTTTACAAATTCTTTAAAAAAAGATAAGAGGAGCTGAGATCAGATAGGTACCCAGTTAAAATCACAACAGTGAGTTGCAAGGAGGGATTCTGCAACAGCAAGGTAGGATACAGATGGGAAACTGATCTTGGATTCATTCCATGAAGCAAAAAAGTACCTTTACATTGTCCCAGAACCCCAGAAATCCACAATGGTATTTATTGAGTGCTTACTGTGTGCAGAGCACTGTACTAAGCACTTGGGAGAGCACAGTACATCAGAGCCCTGCCCACAACGAGCCTACAGTCTAGAGTAAATGCAAAAGCCTGGGAAACTGGGATTGATTGGTCTTAAGAAGAAAGGAGGACACTTGGGTCAGAGAGATGAAAGTATTTTCCCCCATGCTCTTTCCTCCTGAATGTTTCTGGTAGAGAAGCAGTGTGGTCTTGTGGATAGAGCACGGGTTTGAGAGTCAGAGGTCCTGGGTCTTCATCCCCTGGTCCTCCTGCTGTGTGACCTTGGGCAAGTCACTTCTCACTGCCTCAGTCTCCTCATCTGTAAAGTGGGGATCCATTACCAGTTCTCCCTCTCCCTTAAGCTTTAAAGCCCCATGAGGGGCAGAGGCTGTGTTTGATTTGATTGTAGTGTATCTACCCCAGGGCGTAGATTGCATCTTACTAAATTTTGCGTAGATAGCATCTTACTAAATTTAGAAGGGAATGGAAAATGAGGAAGTGGCATTTGGAACCCCTTTTTGAAATTCAATCAATCGTATTTATTGAGCACTTACTGTGTGCAGAGCACTGTACTAAGCGCTTGGGAAGTACAAGTCGGCAACATATAGAGAAAGTCCCTACCCAACAGTGGGCTCACAGTCTAAAAGGGGGAGAAATACAGGTCTCTTCCCTCTCTCTGGAGCATCACCAAAAATGTGTGTTTCGATCTGTTTCTTTGGAATCGTCTCCTCAGTGTTTGTGAGTTCCAAACAAAGCTGGCCAGCTTTGTTGTTGGCTAATAGTTTCATCCCAAAATAAACATCGTTGAGTCACAATGTAATGGTTGAAGCCAGGGTAAAATGGAAACAAAATGTAATCAACCCATGGGGAACAGAGGTTGGGCTATGAAGTAAATCGGCTAATGTATTCATCGAACCTGTGCAGGCAATTGACAAATGAATCCTTTTAACCGTTGGAAGCTTTGCCGTCAAATTCTTCATACTAGAATCACTTATGTCAAAAAGCCGGTAACAATTACAGGAAAAGTTTCAAAGTAGCGTCTTCCCCACATCAGCACAATGAGTCGTGGCTCGAACCTTGCTTCGAGCGAATTCAGTCATTTACTAGATTTTAAATGATGGAAAGCTGATTATGTCAACGATGCTTCCCCCAGATTGATGGAAGTATGTAAGGAAAGATCCGTCTCCAAGAATAGTGGACTTTGCAAAATTTGCCTTTGTTGTGGTTCTCTAAATGACAACTATTTATGGGACTGCAAGCTCTTTGTGGGCAGGGAACATGTTTACCAACTCTGTATTATACTCTCCCAAGCATTTAGTACACACTGCTCTGCACACAGCAAGTGCAATAAATATGATTGATCGATCAATGAGATTTAACCTGTGAGGATGGTTAGGAAATGGGAAAACTTTCCTGAAATTCAAGCTGTCATGAAGAAAAGATTGAGAAACAGTTTGATGTAGTGGAAAGATCTGAGGCCTGGGAGTTAGAGGATCTGGGTTCTAATCCTGTCTCTGTCTCTGGCCTTCTGTGTGACCTTGAACAAGTCACTTATAATGTCTCTGTGCCTCAGTTTCTTCATTTACAAAATGGGGATTATCATCCTACTTTATCTCTTAACTTAGACTGTGAGACCGAAAATTGGTCCATCCTGGTTATCTTGTATATACCCCAGTGCTTGGTACAGTGCTTGCCACATAGTAAGTGCATTATTAGTGTTAATGAGCAAGGCAAAATTTTGGTTATAAAAAGCAGGCTTTTAAAATATTTTTCTGCAGAGGCCATTAGCCAAGGAAGATTTTAATCAACAGTTTAGAGTGCTCCAACTTAAAAAGAAAAAGTTACATTTTCTCCTTTGCAAACGCTTTTATAGAAAAAGAAATAAGTCCAAAAAAGGCATGGTCTTTGAAGATGATTTCTTTTCATTTATGTCTTTGTTCCTAATCTAATAAGAAAACTAGAATTAATTTTTATTTTTCCATTACACTGCTCAATTGTCCTGTTAATATAGAGATGTGGTCCATGGCAGGATTCCAAAAATGGAAGGAAGAGTTAGTTGCCAGTGCTGTTAAAATTTGGCCGGCAGATGTCCAAACATTAAACAGCAGAGTTTGAGTTGTAAGTCACAGTGTCTCTGGAAAGTCAGAGAAATGCAAACTCGTGGTGGGCAGGGAATGTGTCTGCTAATTCAGTTGTATTTTACTCTCCCAAGCACTTAGTACTGTGCTCTGCTCAGAGTAAGTGCTCAATAAATAACCATTAACTGATTAGGTGAGCAAGACGGCATCCACTAGGGATTAGAAAGATGAGAACATCATCAGTGGCGGGCTATATTGAACCACTCCCGGGCACTGAGCACTGTTATAAAGACTGGGAAACAGGGACCGTGTCTATATGTTTGTACATATTTATTACTCTATTTATTTATTTATTTTACTTGAACATATATATTCTATTTATTTTATTTTGTTAATATGTTTGGTTTTGTTCTCTGTCTCCCCCTTTTAGACTGTGAGCCCACTGTTGGGTAGGGACTGTCTCTATGTGTTGCCAACTTGCACTTCCCAAGCGCTTAGTACAGTGCTCTGCACACAGTAAGTGCTCAATAAATACGATTGATGATGATGATGATGATGATGGGTCTACCCCAGTGCTTAAGCCAGTACTTGACACATAGTAAGCGCTTAACAAATGCCATTATTATTATTCAACAGTAATAAGACCTAACTTTGCAGCTAGGGCCTGCAGTAATTGCTTGCCAGGTCAATCCATCAGTCCATCAGTGGTATTTATTGAGCACTTACTATGTGCAGAGGACTGTACTAAGCACTCAGGAGAGAACAATGGAATTAGCAGACACGTTCCCTGCTCTCAACAATAATAATAATAAAGTAATTATGGTATTTGTTAAGCGCTTACTATGTGCCAAGCACTGTTCTAAGCTCTGGGGTAGATACAAGGTGATCAGGTTGTCCCACGTGGGGCTCACAGTCTCAACCCCCATTTTACAGATGAGGCAACTGAGGCATAGAGAATGAAGTGATTGCCCAAAGTTACACAGCAGACAAGTGGCAGAGGCGGAATTAGAACCCACAGCCTCTGAATCCGAAGCCCGTGTTCTTGCCACTAGGCCCTGCTGCTTCTAGAGAGAAGCAGAGTAAGATCTAGCATGGCCTCGTGGATAGAGCATGGGCCTGGGACTCAAAAGGCCGTTGGTTCTAATCCTCACTTCCCTCATCTGTAAAATGGGAATTAAGACTGTGAGCCCCATGTGGATCACGGGCTGCGTCCAGTCTGATTCACTCATATCTAACCCAGAGCTTAGTACAGTGCCTGGCACATATTAATCGTTTAACCCATACTATTAAAAAAGGCTGGCCAGTAGCCTTGGATACATACTGTGGACTTGTCTTCTGTTCTCTCCCTTAGTGTGGCATATAGAAGCAGCGTGGCTCAGTGGAAAGAGCACGGGCTTGGGAGTCAGAGGTCATGGGTTCAAATCCCTGCTCTGCTGCTTGTCAGCTGTGTGACTCTGGGCAAGTCACTTCACTTCTCTGGGCCTCAGTTACCTCATTTGTAAAATGGGGATTAAGACTGTGAGCCCCTCATGAGACAACCTGATCAACTTGTATCCTCCCCAGTGCTTAGAACAGTGCTTTGCACATAGTAAGCGCTTAGTAAATGTCAATATTATCATTATCATTATTATCTGCGATGCCTTAGCCTTCCAAACCTCATCTTTTACCTCTTCCTTGAAACCTTCCATGATTAGTCCCCTTCCCCGGGACATGCCTCTCCATCAGTCACCTTGCTACTGTGTAGGCAACGGTTTGTCATTGACTTATTTTTTCACTTGCTCTTTGTAATCTGCATGTATTCCCCGCCTCTTTCCTGAAAATACTATGCTTAATCTCCAACTCTCTGCCCCCAATAAACTCTAAACTCCACAACGACAGGGACTGTCTCTATATGTTGCCAACTTGTACTTCCCAAGCACTTAGTACAGTGCTCTGCACACAGTAAGCGCTCAATAAATACTATTGATTGATTGACTGTGTCTCCTATTTTTGAGTGTGCTCCCCAAGCACATAATAATAATAATAATTGTGGTATTTGTTAAGTGCGTCCTATGTACCAGACACTGAACTAAGCGCTGGGGTGGATACAAGCAAATTGGATTGAACTCGGTTCCTGTCCCACGTGGGACTCACAGTCTTAGTCCCCATTTTACAGTTGAGGTAACTGAGGCCCAGAGAAGTTGTGACTTTCCCAAGGTCACACAGCAGCAGACAAGTGGGGGAGCCGGAATTAGAAGCCAGGTATTTCTGAGTCCTAGGCCTGACCACTAGGCCATGTTGCTTACTCTTAGGACAGTGCTCGTCACACAGAAGCGATCGATGCTAATGGCAGTTACACTGATCTATTTTTGAATGAAGCAATGGGTTGTTCAAAGAAACTAAAGAATATTTAGACATTCAACATTTCTGCTTTGGTTATCAGATCTCGTTCCTTTTTATGGCTGCTATCTTCAGCACTGAAGCTGGAACTTTCTCCACTCTCATCTCCCAAATCCCGGGCACCTCGGGGAACTCTTCCTACTTATGCATGACAAACCTCCTCCTCAACTTCACTCCTCTCCAGCTGTCTCCAAGGAAAAACCCAGTTTCTGCCTTGCCTTTCTTTAAGAAAGGAAGCTGCATATCTGGCTTTTGTTCCTCTCCCCTCCTACCACCGTCACTTCATTTTTCCTGCTGTTTAGAGCAGCAGACTTTTAGAGCTTTGAAGATTATTGTATCATCCCTCGAGGAGTGTTCTAGAGTTTTAAAACAAATGAAATATACATCATTCTTTGAACCTGCCTTGCCGTGATTAAAATGGGGAAGGATAATAGTCCTAATACTCCCCCTTCTCCCCCATAATGGTTCAGTAATGAAATGCTGAGTTGCTTCTTAATACTAATCCTGTAGCACCGTGCCTAAAAATTTTAAATACAAATGAAAGATATTTGCATTTTAATAGGGTTAAAAGCATGCAAAAAAGCCTGCATGAAAAGGATTTTGCATGTCTGGAAAAGAACTGAGAGAACAGCAGGAAGTCAAGACACAGTGTGCTCAGTGAGTGTGAGACATGACCTTATAAAACATTTAGCAACCTGGATCAGGCACATCTTGTAAGATGTGAGAAGAAGCAGCGTGGCGCAGTGGAAAGAGCTCAGGCTTTGGAGTCAGAGGTCATGGGTTCAAATCCCGGCTCCACCAATTGTCAGCTGTGTGACTTTGGGCAAGTCACTTCACTTCTCTGGGCCTCAGTTACCGCATCTGTAAAATGGGGATTAAGACTGTGAGCCCCGCCATGGGACAACCTGATCACCTTGTAACCTCCCCAGCACTTAGTACAGTGCTTTGCACATTGTAAGCGCTTAATAAATGCTATTATTATTATTATTATTATTATTATTATTATTATTATTATTATCATGTCTTAAAGGAAGAGCAACTGCCTGGGAGGACCTGAGTTCTAATGCCAGCTCTGTCATCTGCTTGGTGTCTGACCTTGGGCACGTCATTTCACTTTTCTGTGCCTCAGTTCCCTCATCTGTAAAATGGGGATTAAGACCATGAGCCCCATGTGGGACAGGGACTGTGCCCAAACCTATTATCTTGTATCTGCCCCAGTGCTTAGAACACATAGTAAGCACTTAACAAATACTATTATTATTTAATTATTAAAATAGGATTTGCCTGGGCAGACTAATCTTTTTCTCCCCTCTCACACTAGCATCCCTGCTCTTTCATTGACCAAGGGATAATGTCTATATCCCCAAGATGCAGCATGACTGAAGCAGTTCAGGAGTTCCAAAGATGTCAATCAATCTAATGTGAACTACACCATTATTCCATAAAAAACAATGACTTTGCTCTACCAAGCTACACCCAGCTGCTGTTCACTCTCAAATTCCCCTCGCAGTGCCCAGAAGGCTTATTTAATGGATTAATTTGTCAATTAACCGAGAATGGAAAGACCCTTGAGAATAAGAAAGGCACTTTGAAGCTAAAGACTTGGAAACCCAAATGGAAAACTGTTGGGTGGGAAATGCTTTGGTTCCTGTTCATTTACGATCCTGAGCCGATTAGAAGACCCTCCTTGAACACAGTATCCACCCATAAGGGAAGGAGCTGTCCTGTTACCATTGTATTATGTTCCCCTTGAATTTGTCCTTTGGGATCATGCGACCATCTGGGAATGCAGCCTGAAGTACTGAGATTTGGTCACATGATCTAAAATGCACCCCTTCATTCATTCAATCGTATTGAGCGCTTACTGTGTGCAGAGCACTGTACTAATCGCTTGGGAAGTACAAGTTGGCAGCATATAGAGACGGTCCCTACCCAACAACAGGCCCTTCCTTTCCCAAGGGTGGGAGGAGGTCATTTGTAAATGAGTTCAATCAATCAATCAAATTTATCAAGTGCTTACCGAGTGCAGAGCGCTGTACTAAGCTCTTGGAAAACCAGTGTGACCCTAGTGGATAAAGCACAGGCTGTGGAGTCAGAGGATGTGGGTTCTAATCCCGGCTCCACCACGTCTGCTGCATGACCATGGACAAGTCATTCACTTCTCTGGGACTCAGTTGTCTCATCTGTAAAACGGGGATGAAGACTGTGAGCACCCTGTGGGACAGGTCTGCGTCCAAACTGATTCGCTTGTATCTACCTCAGTGCTTAGAACAGTGCCTGTCACATAGTAAGTGCTTAACAAATGCCGTTAAAAAAAAATAAGTTGGTAGACATGTTTGCTGCCCACAACTAGCTTACAGTTTAGAGGGGGAGACAGCCATTAATAGAAATGAATCAATAGCAAGTTTATACATAAGTGCTGTGGAGCTGAAGGAAGAAGCAGCATGGTGTAGCATAGGCCTGGGAATCAGAAGGACCTGGGTTCTAATCCCAGCTCCACCACTTGTCTGCTGTGTGACCCTGGGAAAGTAGCTTCACTTCTCTGGGCCTCAGTTACCTCATGAGGATTGAGACTCAGAGCCCCAAATGGAACATTCCTCCCCACCCCCCCCAAGACTGTAAACCCATTGTGGGCAGGGATTGTCTCTCTTTATTGCTGTATTGTACTTTCCAAGAGCGTAGTACAGTGCTCTGCATACAGTAAGTACTCAATCAATGCAATTGAATGAATGACAGGGACCGTGTCTAACTCAATTTTCTTATATCCACCCCAGAGCTTAGCGCAGTGCCTGGCACATAGTAAGTGCTTATCACATACCATTATCATTATTATAGGGTACAAATCAAGTGCACCAGCAGAGTGACTAGAAAGGTCGTAGAAATGAGCCAGCATAGGTGGAAGGGTTTGGGGATGTGTCTGTTTATCATTGTATTGTCCTCTCCCAAATGCTTAGTACAGCACTCTGCCCAGAGTAAGCATTCAAAAAATATGACAATGAATGGGATGTGAAATGGTCTCGTATTCAACCTGCGCAGGGAGTCTCCGACAGTGGATAATAATAATTACAGTATTTAAGTGCCTACTATGTGCCGGGCACTGCACTAAGCACTGGGGTGGATACAGGCAAATCGGGTTGGTCACAGTCCCTGCCCCACATGGGTCTCACAGTCTCAATCCCCATTTTACAGATGAGGTAACTGAGGCCCAGAGAAGTGAAGTGACTTGTCCAAAGTCACACAGCAGACAAATGCTGGAGCTGGGATTAGAACCCTGGCCCTTTTTACTCCCAGGCCCGGGCTTTACCCATCAGGCAACACTGCCTCTCTATTTGGAGGAACATGGAGTGTTCATAAGGTGAGAGATTTCATTCATTTATTCAATCATATTTATTGAGCGCTTCCTGTGTGCAGAGCACTGTACTTAAGCTCTTAGAAAGTACATGTCAGCATCAAACAGAGACAATCCCTGCCAAAATGGGCTCACAGTCTAGAAAGGGGAGACAGACATCAAAACAAGTAAATGGGCATCAATATAAATAAATAGAATTATAGATATATACACATCATTAATAAAATATAGAATTATAAGTATGTACATATCTACACACCAGTGCTGTGGGGTGGGTAGAACAAAGGGAGCGAATGGTGGGGGTGATGGGGAGGAGGAAGCAGAGGAAAAGGGTCCAGGAATGCCTTCCGGAGGAGGTGAGCTTTCATTAATTAATTAATTCATTCAATCGTATTTATTGAGCACTTATTGTGTGCAGAGCACCATTCTAAGCACTTGGGAATTACAAGTTGGCAGCATATATAGACGGTCCCTACCCAACAGCGGGCTCACAGTCTAGAAGGGGGAGACAGACAACAAAACAAAACATATGGACAGGTGTCAAGTCATCGGAATAAATAGAGATAAAGCTAGATGCACATCATTAACAAAATAAATAGAATAGTAAATGTGTCAGTAGAGACTGAAGGGATGTATTGGAATGAGAGATGAAGATTTTTGCGTGACTGAAAAAACCTGAAGGTTAGGAGCCGATACTGCAATTTCTTTGCCTGAAGAATAGCAGAAGCCAATACGGAATGGATCCGCAGGTTGTTCTTTGGGTTTGCTTTGTCCTTCTGTCATTTTTATCCTTTTCCTTCCCCTGGCCTATTGATTTTGTTGCCACATTTCAATTTGGGTGTGTGGAGCTTGATTGAGAATTCATTATCAGATCAAAGGGCATATTTGTCTCAGCTTGGAATCATAATTGGAGCAAATGAATCATGCTGGTCTCTTGTACACGATAGGCTAGTCACTCAACAGCTTCTAGAAACTTCTTTTGGACCTTTTGGAATTAACATATTTAAGCCCCTCACTCTTCAGCGCCATTTTGCACCCGTTATAGCAATGGAAAAAAATGGGGTCATTTATTATAATCGAGTCTTTCTTCCGAGAGGGACTTTAAATCTTTTCCTCAGTATAATTATTTTTGCAATACTCTCTTTGCAGATGGATTGATTTTCTACATATTGCAATAACTATTCCTGTGTGTGTGTGTGTGTGTGTGTGTGTGTGTGTGTGTGTGAGAGAGAGAGAGAGAGAGAAAAATGGGGAAAGCAAATAGAGGGGGTGTAGATCTGATGCTAGCAATATATATACACAAATTTACAATGTGACATTTGAGTGCTTACTATGTGTCAAGTACTGTGTGAAAGAGTTGGATAGATAGAATATAAGCAGATTGGATACTGGTCCCTGTTCCCCATGGGGCTCATAATCCAAGCGGGAGGGAGATTAGGTCTCCTATGCCCAAAGCACAGAGAAGAAAGTGACTTGCCCAAGATCACACAGAAGGCAGGTGTAGGGACAGGGACTGGAATCTCCATCTCCTCCCATCCTGTTATCTCTCCACTTAGCCACACTGCTTCCTAGCTATCTGCCATTTTTCTTCCCCTTTGGATATCATGTCTGCTGACCTGGGCTAGTTTTAGCCGGTGTTTTTGATGGGTGAGCTTTGCATATGTGTCTCCCTCAGCTGACAGCATGGTTATCCTGAATAATAATAATAATAATAATAATAATCATGGCCTTTATTAAGCGCTTACTATGTGCAAAGCACTGTTCTACGTGCTTGGGGAGGTTACAAGGTGATCGGGTTGTCCCACATGGGGCTCACAGTCTTAATCCCCATTTTACAGATGAGGGAACTGAGGCCCAGAGAAGTTAAGTGACTTGCCCAAGGTCACACAGCTGACAATTGGCAGAGCCGGGATTTGAACCCGTGAACTCTGACTCCAAAGCCCGGTCTCTTTCCACTGAGCCACGCTGCTTCTCCAATCAATCACAATCCAATCAATCACTTCTCCAATCCAATCAATCAATGAATCCAATCACACATCCAACATAGAACCAAAGAGGAAACTGGGTTCTAATCCCAGCCTGCCACCTGTCTGCAGTGTGACCTTGGACAAGTCAATTCACTTGTCTGGGCCTCGGTTACCTCACCTATAAATTGGGGTTAATTTTGCATGTATATCTCCTTCAACAAACAGCGTAGTTATCCAGAGTCCAGTCACAAATTGAACATCAGAATCAATCAAAGATGAAACTGGGCTTTATTCCCAGCTCTGCCACACCTGTCTGTTGTGTGACCTTGGGCAAGTCACTTCACTGGGCCTTGGTTGCCTCATTTGTCAAATGGGATTAAAACTGTGAGCCCCGTGTGGGACATGGACTGTGTCCAACCTTACTAGCTTGTATCTACCCCAGTGCTTAGAACAGTGCTTGCCATCTCGTAAGAGTTTAACAAATACCATAAAGAAAAAGATAAACCATCTTAGTGCACTTTGTTAGTCCCGGAGTCCATTGGACTTCCTCCATCCCAGAAGACATTTCTGAACTTGCCCAGTTTTGAAACCCCTGCCTCTCTGCCCTGCTGATCCTCGGGGCTGGTTTCTCTGTGGGAGGTTAGGTTTTCTTTGAGGCCAACCTCCCTTTCCTTCTTGCTGGTTTGATGGATTGAGCAAAATAAAATAATAATAATAATAATAATGACATTTGTTAAGCGCTTACTAAGTGCCAAGCACTGTTCTAAGCGCCGATGGCCTGCTTAAACCAGGAGAGCATTAGCTTCTGTGTCGACTGATGTTTCCCTCTAGAAAATTTGTTCTTTGCTTCATTCATGTCAGAGGCTAGAAGTCACCTATGACCCGAGGAGAAGCATGGCTAGGAATTGCAGCTCAACCTGAGGCGGATGGGGTGGAAGGGAAGAAGCAAGGCTAGGAGTTGTGTAATGGTGCGGTGGAGAAACCACGCTAGGAATTGCATGTTACCGGGAGGAGAAGCGAGGCTAGGAATTGCAGGTGACTGGGATGGGGAGAGAAAGGGGAGGGAAGAAACAAGGCTAAAAGTTATGTGGGAGTAGGGAAGAAGTGAGGCTAGGAATGGCATGCGACTGAGGGTAATAATGATAATGGTATTTGTTAAGGGCTTATTATGTGCCAGGCACTGTGGAGTGAGGCAAGGAGTTGCTTTTGGCTCGTGGGGAGAAGCGAGGCTTGAAGTTGTGTGTGACCAAGGGGCAAAGTGAGGCTAGAAGTTGTGTGTGACCTGCGGGAGAAGTGAGGCTAGGATTTGTGTGTGACCTGGGGAAGAAGGAAGACTAGGAGTTGCTTTGCCTGGGTCAGGGAGAAGCGAAGCTAAGAGTTGTGTGTGACCAGGAAAGAAGTGAGGCAAGGAGTCTTGAGTGACCGGAAAGGGGAGAGAAGGGAAGGAAAAAGCGAGGCTAAGAGTCGTATGTGACTGGGAAGGGGAGAGGGGAGGGAAGAAGTAAGGCTAGGAGTCATGTGTGACTGGGAGGAAAGGAGAGGGAAGTAGCGAAGCTAGGAGTCTGTGTGGCGAGGATAGAAGAAACCCGTCACAGGTTAGGATGACAGCAGTGATGTCAGGGGACTGGAGTAGAGAAGTTTTCTTTCTCCCCAAAAGACTTGTCTAACAGTCCTCAAAACAGTGTTGGCCTCAGGAGACTGCAAAGATGAACATTTTCTGGAAGAAGAATTACTAAAGAAGTGCCAGTGGTCTGATCTCTTTCCTATAAACTAGTGGATAGAACCTGGGCTCGGGTGTCAGAAGGTCGTGGGTTCTAATCCCAGCGCTGCCGCTTGTCTGTTGTGTGACCTTGGGCTAGTCACTTCACTTCTCCGGGCCTCATTACCTCATCTGTAAAATGGGGATTAAGACTGTGAGCCCCATGTGGGGCAGGGACTTAATTCACAGTCTTAATCCCCATTTTACAGATGGGGCAACTAAGGCCCAGAGAAGTGAAGCGACTTGTCCAAGTTCATCCAGCAAACAAGGGGCAGAGCCGGGATTCGAAACCAGTTCTTCTGACTCCCTGACTCATGTTCTACCCCCTAGGCCCTGCAACTTCTCTGTAGAGGATGCTAAAAAGGTGGCAGATAGACCACAAAAATAAGTGGTCTAGGGGGCAGTAAGCAGTAGCTTAACCCAGTCCCACCATCCCTTGCAAGAGACGCTCTTATTTGTTCAAAGACATTTCTATTAGCTGGTGAATTGGTGCGGATCTATTTAATTCAATCAACATGTCTCCTCTGATGAATATGAATGAGACCGGCCTTAGCAAGGAGGCATAGCTTGTGATCTCTCCTTCAGCTCTTTGGAACACGTAGACTACAGCTTTATTTTTCTTTAGTTCACCATTTCTGGGTAATTGGTTGGATGGGCCATGACAAGGCAGCTCCATTTCACACTCATCACACCTTAGCTACGGTTACATCTGGTGGTTTCGGGAATTAGAACGATGTTCTTTTTTTTTTTTTCTCACCCCTGTGTATGATGCACTGGTAATAGCACTTTTGTTTTTGTGGTATTTGTTAAGTGCTTACTATGGGTCAAACACTGGACTAAGCACTGGGGAAGGTACAAATTAATGAGATCAGATCCAGTTCCTGTCCCGCATGGGACTCACAACCTAAAGAGGAGGGAGAACAGCTATCCTCATTTTACAGTTGAGGAAACTCGGGCCCAGTGAAGTGACTTTATCAATGTCACACAGCAAGCAATTAATTGGTAGTGCCGGAATTGAGTTGCAGAATGCATTTCAGTCCCACTCTGTCACTGGCATGCTGTGTGACCTTGACCAAGTCATTTACCTTCTCTGGGTCTCTGTTTCCTCACTGTTTGTCAAGCACAGTCGTAGTGCTGGGGTAGGTAAAAGCTAATCAGATCGGACAAAGACCCTGTCCCACGTGGGCCTCACAGTCTAAGTAGTGGGGAGAACGGGCATTTGAATTCCCATTTTTACAGATAAGGAAACTGAGGCACAGTGAAGTGAAATGTGTTGCCCAAGGTCACACAGCAGACAAGTGGCAGGGCCAGGATTAGAATCCAAGGACCTGTGATTCCCAGGCCCGTGCTATTTCCACTAGGCCAAGGTGCTTCTCTGTGGATGATGCACACAAGAAATTTACAATGAAAAACCCATTTTGGATAGCCCTCATGATGATTTCGGGTATTATGAACAGAATGTAGCTCTCATCCTATCCCGTCTGGACTACTGCACTAGCCTTCTCTCTGATCTCCCATCCTCGTGTCTCTCTCCACTTCAATCCATACTTCATGCTGCTGCCCGGATTATCTTTGTCCAGAAACGCTCTGGACATATCACTCCCCTCCTCAAAAACCTCCAATGGCTACCGATCAATCTGCGCATCAGGCAGAAACTCCTCACCCTGGGCTTCAAGGCTCTCCATCACCTCGCCCCCCTCCTACCTCACCTCCCTTCTCTCCTTCTACTGCCCAGCCCGCACCCTCCGCTCCTCCACCACTAATCTCCTCACTGTACCTCGCTCTCGCCTGTCCCGCCATCGACCCCCGGCCCACGTCATCCCCCGGGCCTGGAATGCCCTCCCTCTGCCCATCCGCCAAGCTAGCTCTCTTCCTCCCTTCAAGGCCCTGCTGAGAGCTCACCTCCTCCAGGAGGCCTTCCCAGACTGAGCCCCTTCTTTCCTCTCCCCTCGTCCCCCTCTCCATCCCCGTCTTACCTCCTTCCCTTCCCCACAGCACCTGTATATATGTATATATGGTTGTACATATTTATTACTCTGTTTATTTATTTATTTATTTATTTTACTTGTACATTTCTATCCTACTTATTTTATTTTGTTGGTATGTTTGGTTCTGTTCTCTGTCTCCCCCTTTTAGACTGTGAGCCCACTATCGGGTAGGGACTGTCTCTATGTGATGCCAATTTGTACTTCCCAAGCGCTTAGTACAGTGCTCTGCACATAGTAAGCGCTCAATAAATACGATTGATTGATTGATTGATCTCTCCACACTTCTAGCTATGTAGTCTGGGCCGTGTCCTCGAGATTGGACAGACACACATTTCCTCTCACACATATATCCATTTTGCCGGCTTAGAGAAATCAGCATCCCACCCTCCATGTTCTGAGGTAATTACACCAAAGTCCCTTCAGTTACTATATAGTCTAAACTATAAGACAAGATGTCATTCATTCATTCATTCATTCAATCGTATTTATTGAGCACTTACTCTGTGCAGAGCACTGTACTAAGCGCTTGGGAAGTGCAAATCGGCAACATATAGAGACGGTCCCTACCCAGCAACGGGCTCACAGTCTAGAAGGGGGAGAAGGACAACAACACAAAATAGGTAGACAGGTGCCAATACCATCAGAATAAATAGTATTATAGCTATATACATATCATTAATAAAATAAATAGAATAATAAATATGTACAAATATACACAAGTGCTGTGGGGACTATGTGAGCACTATGTGCTCAGGGAACAGACAAGAGAAATAAAAGGGGTGACTTCCTGCCCTTAAGGAGTTCAATTGGAGGTAGTTAATATAAGCAGATGAATACACCATACTAGAAAATGATAGATACAGGCGAATAAATATAAGTAGCTAAATTGCTACTATGATATATAGTAATTTATATAATATAAATATAAGTAGTTAAATTGTGAGCCCTTGGATGACAGGGACCATATCTGATTCCCACCTGCATATTCTCTCCTAGTGTCCATTTCAAAGATCTTGATCCATTCATTTCTGTGGGTTTCTCCCCACACCAGAACCAGATATAGTCTTGGCGGACACAACTGTCTATTTCTGGGCGAGGGGCATGTGTAGAGCAGGCAGATATTTCACACTATTCCAGCTACTCATGTGGCATAATTGAATCTAATGGCTGTCACCACCCTCGCTGAATTTCTGGAAGTCCAATTCCCAAGATAAAAAAAATAAATAAAAGGACACACATCAAAGAGACAGATAGCACAGCTCAGTGGACCAAGAAGCAGACTCAGGATGAGAACCTGAAAGTTCGGTATTTTTCCTAACAATGTACCCTGCCGGTCTGAAAATCCATATTGTTTTCTGTTGTGTTTACCCAAGTAATCTATTTATTTAGGGCTTAGCTGTGATGTAGAGCACTGTGCTAAGTGTTTGGGAGAGTACAATAAAGCAGAGTTGGTAGACATGTTCCCTGCCCATACGGAACTTGCAGATTAGAGCAGGAGACAGATTTATAAATAAGTTATAGATGGAGAAATGGAGAGTGTGAGGGTATGTATATTTAATTCGCACTTCACAGGTGGAATTGAGGTGAAGCGAAGTCACTTGCCCAAGGTCAACAAACAGGCAAGTGCAGGAACCCAGGTCTCGAGAAGCTGCGTGGCTCAGTGGAAAGAGCACGGGCTCGGCAGTCAGAGGACATGGGTTCTAATTCTGGCTCTGCCACTTGTCTGCTGTGTGAGGTTGGGCAAGCCACTTAACTTCTCTGTGCCTCAGTTACCTCATCTGTAAAATGGGGATTAAACTGTGAGCCTCAAGTGGGACAACCTGATTACCTTGTGTCTACCCCAGCATTTAGAACAGTACTTGGCACTTAGTAAGCACTTAAGTATTATTATTATTATTATTCCAGGCCTGTGTTCTTTCCACTTAAGTCATGCTGCTTCAAAGGGAAAAAAAAAAAGATGACATTTGTTTAGCACTTACGATGTCAGCACTGTTCTAAGTGCTGGGCTAGATACTAGCGAATCAGGTTGGACACAGTCCCTGTCCCACATGGGGCTCACAGTCTTAATTCCTGTTTTACAGATGAAGTAACTGAGGCAAAGAGAAGTTAAAAGACTTGCCCAGGGTCACACAGCAAACAAGTGCTCTTCAAGTCTTTCTCTTCTGTGGTTCACTGGGGGCTTCCAAAGCCACTGTTTTGTCCTTAAGGGGAAAGTGAAAAGTGTTTGTCAACCAGGGAAATAAAGCCTAATTCAAGAACTCATTGACCAAAATGGGTATCGCTAGTCTACTCTACCAGAGATAGTCTTGGCAGACTCAACTGTCTATTTTTCTACCAACCAAACTGGGCGAGGGGCATATGTAGAGCAGGCAGATATTTCACACTATTCCAGCTACGCATGTGGCATAATTGAATCTAATGGCTGTCACCACCCTCGCTGAATTTCTGGAAGTCCAATTCCCAAGATAAAAAAATCAATAAAAGGACACACATCAAAGAGACAGATAGCACAACTCATTGGACCAAGAAGCAGACTCAGGATGAGAACCTGAGTCTGCTCACATAGTGACTAGTTGTCCAGTTTTAGAAAAAGTGATCTGGTTTGCAGCTGGTTGGTCATATGTGGATGTGCCGTTTGGATGCCTTTATAAGCAGCGTTTTATTTCCATGGGTTCTAATCCTAGCTCTGCCACTCGTCTGCTATGCAACCTTGAGCAAGTCGCTTCACTTCTCTGGGCCTCGGTTACCTCATCTGTAAAATAGGGCTAGAGACTGTGAACCCCACGTGGGACAGGGACTTTGTCCAACTTGATCAGCTTGTATCCCCATCAGGGCTTAGTACAGTGTCTGGCACATAGTGAGCGCATAACAGATACCACAAGTATTATTATGAATTATTTCCAGCTTCCCACTGCCTTGGCTCCTGCATACAAGTTCGGTATTTCAAACATAGCACCCGTATTCAACTGGGCTTGGGGAGGGAACAGTAAAAGTTTGGAGAAAGAGTCAGGGGGCGGGAAGCCCTGCCTCAGATGTGCTATAGGTGAGGCAGAACTCAGCACGTGTCTGCAGAATGATGGGCATGACATCACGTCACTCCGTGGGTCCAGGGTCATGCCTATGACATCATGCGTGTCTCAGTGTCTGGAGGTTTTGAGGGCCCCCCTTCCCCCTAGTCCCCACCCCCCATGGCTGCCCAACTAAGCCTTCTCAGCCTCCGATTGAAGAATAATTCTTGGTGAGAGAAGGTAGCTTACCCTGCAACCATTTATCTTTTTCGGTCCATTGTTCAATTAGCTCAGCTCGGAAGGTTGCCCAATTTGAAAGGAGACATGAAAAATCCCTACTCTTTTTCTCTTCATAAATTAGGAAACGTTTTCTAAAAGTCAAATGGGCCAGATTATCGGTAGCCCATTAGCACTGGGTGAAGCAGGCCCTGTTTCAAGTGAAGAAAAAGTTTAATGCAATACATAATTTCAATCTGTAGATTTCTCTATAGCTTTATGGCTGTCAGGCCCTGATGTTACCAAATAAGAATTATCAAATACAAGGCCCGTTTCTTTTATTTCAGAAATGCTTTATCTTTTGGTTGTGGCCCATTTCTCATATGATATTAATTCTGTCCCAAAGACATGAAAAATGAGATGGAAAATTTAGACCTTGATAAAATCCAATAAGTTAAAGTTATCGGGGAGTTATTCTGCTCCGGAAGACTAAGCATGTGAATGAAAGAACTTCTATAAATTGTCAGACGGCGTAATGCTGTGCTCTGGTGCTTCTTACATGTGATTTTAAGCATCTAAAGAGGAATTTGGTGCAGTAATTAAAGTTCTTTGTAAAAACGAACATTAGTGACATGGCCATTACAAAATTGTACTTTTGTATGACGATCTCAAAAAGAACCTGAGAAACCTCATCTACTGCTTTCGAAGCCACTGCAGAGTTGTCAAATATGCCTCTTCTTTGGGTCATTCAGTCAACAGTGCATTTTGAGCTTTCATGGGAGGCATTATGGTCTGGTGGAAAGAGCGTGGCTGGAGTAGAGGCCCGGGTTCCAATCTCAGCTCTGCCATTGGGTTGCTGTGTGACCTTTTCAAGTTCCTTGCCCTTTCTGTGCACCACAGAAATGGGCAAGAGCATTTATATTGGCTGATTCTACCTAATAGTAATGATTTTGGTCGTTGTTCAGCACTTACTATGTGCCAAGTACTGTTCGAAGCGCTGGGGAAAGTACAAGTTAGGTTGGACACAGTCTCTGTTCCACATTGGGTTCATGTTCTTAATCCCCATTTTTACAGGTGAGGTAATTGAGGCACGGAGACTTGCCCTAAGTCCCACAGCAGACATGTGGTAGAGCTGGGATTGGAATTCAAGTCCTTCTGACTTTGAGGCCCATGGTGTGTCCTAGACTGTGAGCTCATTGTAGGCAGGGAGTGTGTTTGGTTGTTTGTTGCATTGTACTCTCCCAAGAGCTTAGTGCTATAAATAGTATGGCTTGCTTGATGATATTATTTCATTATTATCATCATCATCATCATCAAATGATTCCAGGCCGTGAAATTAATTTTCAAAGTGAGCACCACAAGTTGGGATATGCTTAGAATCAAGCAGATTGGAAGCAGCAGGGTGAATTTTCCAATCATCTTCAACCTTTCTCCTCTACCCTCAAGGAAAAACAGTTCCTGTGGAAGGGAAATTGGAGAGCAGAGGGCACCATACATCCAGAACACCTGGCCCAGCCTCATCTCTGTCAGGAGGTGGTAAGTCATCCCTAATTAATATTCATATTTCTGGGCCGAGCCTGGCTCCCCGGACCCTCTGGACAAAGGGATGAGGGAACATTGTGACCTCCCATGAGGTAAATACTGGGGAAAGATTAAATGTTATTAGAAGGGAATCCTGAGCATCGGAAGGGACTGATCGAGCTCTTAATTCTGAACAAACAGCTTTATGACTGTCACCAATATTTATTGAGCTCCCATAGGATGTTTTATGTTCTTTACCAGAAAAGAACAATATATAACATGCAACCTAGGTAAATGGTGGCAGGGAATCGAACTATGGCATTTTTTCCCCTACCTAGTGGAACCAAACATCATTTCTAAATTTCACGGCAACAGAATGTGGCCCCAAGGACCACCCCTCTCCCCAAACAATAATCAGTACGATTGAATGAACAAATGAACTCTACCTCCGCTTTTCTGAGTGAGAGGAGGGGGTGTGTTCTCTCTGCACACGTGGGTGCGTTGATGCTAAATGTGAACTCGACCTAATTGGAAGTTCCGCAATGCCCAGAAGAAAGGATGGCAAGACAAGGGAGGGTAGACAGGAGCTGGGAACCATGAGGATACAATCAGAGCCCTCCCTTGGGAGGGTCTAGTTAGTGGGAGAGTCGGGAACACAGCTACAAGCCGAGGTGGGAAATGGCGCAGAATCAGGTTGACTAGGCCCGGAGGGGAGAATGAAAGCCGGAAAATAAGAAGCCCTTTGAACGTTATATAGCATCACAAGATCTCAGAGCCACTATGTCACTGATCAAAACAATGATGGCCAGGTGGCCAGGCTCATACAGGGGTTAGCCCATTTGAAAGCTGGACTGTCCAACATAATAGAGGACAACTGGCCATCGGGATCGAGATGGATATCTAGTTTGGATGATTATGGCCTAAAATTAGCTGCTTTTGGCATGGTCGGGGGCCACTTAACTTAAAACCCACCAAAGAACTGCTTGTCCTTTAGTTTCACTTGGCTAGGAAGGATCTGATATTAAAGTTAAACTTCTTGGTGCTCAACGGTGGCTACTTATTGAAACTCGAGTCCTCCCTTGAAACACGGCAGAGATTTAAAGAAGATAGGAAAAAAGATCTGTATATCTGTCAGTCTGATCTTTCCGTTCATATGAAGAGCTGACTTTCCTTATAGAAAACATCAGAGCTGTCTTATAATAATAATATTATTAATAGTAATAATAACAAAAAATCAGGGCTGTTTTGTATTGGCCAACCCTTTTGGAACATTCTGAGAGTTTGGGTGGGATTAAGCACTCAGTACATACAGTTGATGGATTGATTAGATGCTCTGGTGTGTCCCCTCTAGACTGTAAGCTTCTTGTGGGCAGGGAATGTGTCGGTTTACGGTTACTGTACTCTCCTAAGTGCTTAGTACAGTGCTCTGCACACAGTAAGTGCTCAATAGATATGACTGAAAGAATAAATGAAAGTTAGTCCCCAAACCATCTGGACCAGTTTGACATTCTGAGGGTTGGAAGCTAACTCTCTTTCAACAAGGGAATTTCTTTGGTTTTCTCCAGATACCCCTGGGTAGGAGGTTATAATAAGTCATGGTTATCCAGGCTATAAGGCCAAAGGCCCCCAAATATCTGCTCTTTTTGCCAGGCCCAGAAATTACAGGTGTTCCACTTCCACCTTTGGGAAGCACTGATTTGGTGGTTGAAACTCATTTCCTTTAGAGGTTTTTAGCGTTTGACTGGAAGGTGAGGTTGGTTTCGTTCCTGATGGGTTCCTGGTATTCTTGAGTTATTTTCCTTATAGAAAGCATCAGAGCTGTCTTATAATAATAATAATATTATTAATAGTAGTAATGATAATGATAATAATTATTATTATTTTGGTATTTGTTAAGCCTTACTATGTGCCAAGCACTGTTCTAAGAGCTGGGGTAGATGCCAGGTAATTAGGTTGGACACAGTCTCTGTCCCACATGGGGCTCTCAGTCTCAGTACCCATTTTACAGATCCCAATGTCGGTGTCCATTTTGGTGAATGATTCTGGTGTCAGGGGGAGAGTTGGCTGGGGGTGGGGGGTGAGCAGTCACTAGGCACACTGGGAGAACAGGGAGAGCCCAAGATAAAGTTGTGACCGGAGGCAGCAAAGAATCAATCAGTTAACGGTATTTATGGTGAACTAACTGTGTGCAGAACATGGTACTCGGTGCTTGAGAGAATACAATACAACTGAGTTGGTAGAGACATTCCCTGCCCACAGGGAAATTACAGTCTAGAGGTGATTTGGCTTTGCTGTGGGCAATTGGGGCACAACAGCAAAATGGGATTTGTCTGGTAAGTGGTTTTCAGGAATATGGAGGTCTTTTTAGAGCAGAAGAAAGGCGAAGGCAACAGAGAAGGGATTACCACTGTGGCCATTTTCAGTCTCTCTGGCCTATTCATTCTTCATCTCTTCCTCTCCATCCCCTCCTACTCTCACATCTTCATTCATCTCCCTTCTTCCTCACTGTGAGCCCTTTGGGGGACAGAATCTATGTCTAATATGTTTATTTTGTAACCACCACTTTGCTTAGTTCAGTGCTTGGCACATAGTAGGTGCTTGACAGATACCACTCTTTAATTGTTGCTATTTATAATACTACCAAGGATGCAAAGAAACTTTCCAGCTGCTTAAAGAACAGCTGGAATCGCTCAGAAAATTAAACTACGATTCCTGAAAAAAATTTGGTTTACACATTTGTGATTCTCTTTACTGGCTTATTTCTTGGGGATTTTGCATAATTTCATTTTATTTTTCTTAATGCTTTATCTGTGCTTACTACTCATGTGAAGTAATTACAGTGTCTGGCTCCGAACACCTAAATAATACTGAGAAATGATTATTATGCACAGCCAACTGCGATCATAAAATAGGCAAATGGCATTAGTAATAACTAATTAAAACAGCAGAGATGAAAGGAGGCAAAAGTTATTTGCTTTCACAAATTTCATTTGTTGTATAATTAATATGTGTTAATTATGAGACCATTAAACCTAATCTTGCTTTTGTCCAATTTTCAACCATGGGAAGCCAGAATTAAATGCTATAAGAAGGACAAGGGACGTGTCCTGGCAGTTGAGCAAGCCAACAGTGAACGGCTGAATCTTGGTGAATTTCTTCACCGTTTAGTGGGTAGGCATGAGCGTGGCTCTTTGAAAATTTCTATTTATTCACTCCACCATCTGGAGAATAGCCTTATTGTTACACCTAATTCTTGCACTTCAGCTACTGACCTCCCTGCCTCCTCCATCTTCATACTCCAGTCCATACTTCATGCTGCCACCCAGCTTGTTTTCCTAATAAACATTCAGTCCATGATTCCCCATCCTCAGGACCCTCCAATGGTTGCCCATCCACTTCCACATCAAACAGAAACTCCTTACCATCGGCTTTAAAGTGCTCAATCACTTGGCCCCTCCTACTTCACCTCGTTACTCTTCTACTAGAGAAGCAGCGTGGCTCAGCGGAAAGAGCACGGACTTGGGAATCAGAGGTCATGGGTTCTAATCCTGGCTCCGCCACTTGTCAGCTGTGTGACTTTGGGCAAGTCACTTCACTTCTCTGTGCCTCAGTTACCTCATCTGTAAAACGGGGATTAAGACTGTGAGCCCCATGTGGGACATGATTACCTTGTATCTACCCCAGTGCTTAGAACAGTGCTTGGCACATAGTAAGCGGTTAACAAACACCAACATTATCCAGCGCTTAGAACAGTGCTTTGCACATAGTAAGCACTTAATAAAGGCTATTATTATTATTATTACTACAGCCCAGCCCATACACTTTTCTTCTCTAATGCCAACCTACTCACCTCATCCATCTCATCCATCAGGTTGTGGCTTTCTGGAATTTTTGACAGTCAAGCGGGAAACTGTCCAGATAAAAACAGTGCACGTATCATGTGTGTGATTCACACCTTCAAATCATGTTGTTTAATATTTAATTATTCCCCCCACGGGTCTGCCATTTATTTTCACCCTGACAATAATTTTCTGTCGGCATTTTCTAGTAAACAGATTTCAGACAAGGAGCTCTATTAGAATCAATTATGCTATTACCTAGTTGACTCACCGAGTTGAATTTAGCTTCAGAATGATAGTATTTGTGAGTGATAAGACTTGATTTTGGAAACTTCTACCCACATTATTTCTCAGGTGCCTATTTTGGCTTGTCCTTGTGAAAAGAGCATGGGAGACAGGGGATCTGGGTTCTAGTCCCAGATTTTTTTTAATGGCATTTGTGAAGCTCTTCCTATGTGCCAGGCATTGCCTCATTTATTTATTCATTCATTGTCAGTCAGTCGTATTTATTGAGCACTTACTGTGTGCAGAGCACTGTACTGAGTGCTTGGAAAGTACAGTTTAACAGTAAAGAGAGACAATCGCTGCCCACACAGGGCTTACACAGAGGTACATACAAGGTAATCAGTTCCGACAAATTCCTTATCCCCCATGGGCCCACAGTCTTAATCCCCATTTTACAGATGAGATCACTGAGGCATAGCAGAGTTAAGTGACTTGCCAAAGGTCAATCAGCAGACAAGCAATGGAGTCTGGATTAGAACCCAGGTCCTTCTAACTCCCAGGCACGGGCTATATCCACTAAGCCACACCACTGCATATTACTCTGGGACCATTAAAGTCCCAGAGTAATTAAAGTCTAAGTAATAGTAATTAATAGTAATTAAACTATTAAAGTCTCTTGAATAGTTGCTTCCTCCTAAGTCCACCCTTAAAACTATACATATGAATTATTTCTCTGATGCATTGCCTCTAACATTTATTGGATCTGTGATGTACTATTTAAAAAAGCAATCAGTTCGCTCGATCGGTGGTATTTATGAGTATCTAGTGTTTGCAGACCACTGTACTAAGTGCTTGGGAGAGTATTACTGAGGTGAAAGATACCATCCCTGTATTCAAGGGGCTTATAATTTAATGGAAAGAGAGCCTGAAGTTCTTTACAAACATTGGATACCACAGACACACGTGTGCCAGGGTCAAAGGAAGCTAAATAGCCATGGGGGAGACATTCATTCATTCAGTCGTATGTATTAAGCACTTACTGTGTGCAGAGCACTGTACTAAGTGCTTGGACAAGTTCAGTAGAACAATAAAGAGTGATAATTCCAGCCCACAATGAGCTCACTGTCTAAAGGGGGAGACAGGCATCAATACAAATAAAATTACTCAATAATTACAATATTACAAACAGGGAAAAATGTTTGAAAATAGAGTAAGTCAACTGATACGTACAAAAGTGCTGCAAGTGACTGTGAGTTCACAAGGGATTCAGTTGGAGAAGCAGTGTGGCTTAGTGGAAAGTGCACGGGCTTAGGAGTCAGAGATTGTGGGTTCTAATCCTGGCTCAGCCACTTGTCAGCTATGTGACTTTGGGCAAGTCACTTAATTTCTCTGTGCCTCAGTTATCTCATCTGTAAAAATGGGGATTAAGACTGTGAGCCCCATGTGGGACAACCTAATTACCTTGTATCTACCCCAGTGTTTAGAATAGTGCTTGGCACATAGTAAGCACTTCACAAATACCATCATTATTCATTATTATCATTATTATTCATAGCCTACTGGATGCAGAATGCTGCACTAAGCACCCAAGGGAGTTCACCTGAGTAGGAGACATGTTCTCTGCCCTCAAAGAGTTTACAGTGTAACTGGCGAGGTTGACAGGCAAGGCATAAAATATCGTGAGCCTTTTACAAAGCTATTGAATGTCTTCAGTTGCATTAATTTACAGATGGAATCAATCAATCATTCATTCATCCAATCATATTTATTGAGCGCTTACTGTATGCAGAGCACTCTAATAAGCGTTTGGAAAGTAAAATTCAGCAATAAGACAGAGGTATACTGAGCACTTTCTGTCCTAAGCACTTGGGAGAGTTGGTAGGCATGTTCCCTGTCCACAGTAAGGTTACATCCTTGAGGGGGAGACAGACATCAATATAAATCAGTAAATGACAGATATGTACATAAATGTTGTGGGGCTGAGAGAGGGGTGAGTAAGGGGTGCAAATCCATGTGTGAGGGTGATGCAAAGTGGATCAGGTGAGATAGACGTATAGTGAGTAGATTAGCCTTAGAGGAGCGTTCATTATGTGACCTGTTTTTGACTGGTTCAGATATTAAAAAACCCACGTATATAATTCTCACCTCTCTCCCAGTGCTTAGTACAGTGTGCAGCGCCTAGTAATGGCTTAATAAATACTATTTCTACTGCTTCTCACACCCCAAACAGAAGAGTGCCAGCTCCTGGCAGTGGATGTATTTCATTCATTCAGTCGTATTTATTGAGCGCTTACGGTGTGCAGAGCACTGTACTAAGGGCTTGGGAGAGTACAATATAACAATAAACAGACACGTTCCCTGCCCACAAGGAGCTGACAGTCTTATAGAATACCCTGCCCCTATGTGCATGGAAATTCCTACCTTAAAAGCTGAGTCACAGAGCACTTTCTCATTTACTTTATTGGCGAGGAAGATATGTTTCTCATGCAAAACTTGATGTTGTATTTAATTATCTCTGTAGATACAATACATCAATAAGATTTTAATTAAGTTCTTTGGTTATCTCTTAAGCAATCTATTTCTTTAGGGAATTGGAAGTGCTCTGGTAATGAAACCTGTTGGTGATGATTTAACTCGAATTTCATTCTCTCCTTCCCTGGTGTTGAAGCAGCAAGGTGAGACTCAGACCAGAGGGTCTTGGCTAGTTTGCTTGCAGCTGTCAGAGAACCAAAGTGGCCTACTGGAAAGAACACAGGCCTGGGAGCCAGAGGACCTGGGTTCTAATCCTGACTCCACCACTTGTCTGCCATGTGATCTTAGGCAAGTCACTTCACGGTGCCTCAGTTCCCTCATCTATAAAGTGGGGATAAAGATTGTGAGCCCCATGTGGGACATGGACTGTGTCCAACGTGATTACCATGTATCTAGCAAGAGAAGCAGCATGGCTCAGTGGAAAGAGCACGGGTTTAGGAGTCAGTGGTCATGGGTTCTAATCCTGCTCCGCCACTTGTCAGCTGTGTGACTTTGGGCAAGTTACTTAACTTCTCTGTGCCTGTTACCTCATCTGTAAAATGGGGATTAAAAGTGTGAGCCCCCTGTGGGACAACCTGATCACCTTGTATCTCCCCCAGTGCTTAGAACAGTGCTTGGCACATAGTAAGCGCTTAATAAATGCCATCATTATTAATCAATCAATCAATCATATTTATTGAGCGCTTACTGTGTGCAGAGCACTGTACTAAGCGCTTGGGAAGTACAAGTTGGCAACATATAGAGACAGTCCAAAAGGTGGGCTCACAGTCTAAAATTTATTATTATTATCTATTATTATCTACCACAGTGCTTAGTACAGTGCTGGGACCTGGTAAATGCTTAAATTCCATTAAGAAGAAGGAGAAATTGTTTAGATAGATCCCAGATTCCACATATGAATTATTCATGGGTAGACAGCACAGACGAGAGAAGTGCTCCCATTTAAGGGGCAGGGAGCTTGCACTTTGGAGCAGTTTTTGCCACCATCGGTTTTGGACCATGAAAAAATCTGCTCCTTGTAGCCATTTTTGAAAGCTAAAGTTACTCTCACAGATAAGAGTGAGGGGGAAATAAATGGCTCTCCATGAGGTTAGAGGTGGTGTTCTCGTGGAGCCATACACTGTGGGTTAGGAGCTCCCAGATTAAAAGGTAGCTATGATCAACACCTTCTAAATGTTTGGAGGAAAACAGCTTGGCCTATGAAAAGGACATAGACCTACGAGTCAAAGGACCTGGGTTCTAATACCGTCTTCACCATTTGCTTAATTTTGTGACCTTAGGCTAGTCGCTTAACTTCTGTGCCTGTTTCTTCATCTATAAAATGGGGATAAAATATTTGTTCTCCCTCTGAGTGGGAGCCCTATGTGGAACAGGGACTGTGTCCCACCTGATTATCTTGTATCTTTCTGTACCGTATAATGAGTGTTTAACATATGATGATCGTTATTATTTTGTTTTTAAGTATTTAGTTGAGCCCGCTTCATATTTCTAATCAAGGAAGGTGTATAGTCACCCCCACCCTCACCCCACAGCAACATTCCTGGAATTTTTAAAAATATAATAATGATGGCATTTGTTAAGCACTTCCTATGTGCCAAACACTGTTCTAAGCACTGGGAGGGTTACAAGATAATCAGGTTGTCCCACATGGGGCTCACAGTCTTAATCCCCATTTGACAGATGAGGAAGCTGAGGCATAGGGAAGTCAAGTGACTTGCCCAAAGTCATACAGCTGACAAGTGGCAGAGCCGGAATTAGAACCCATGACCTCTGACTCCCAAGATCATGCTCTTTCCACTGAGCCATGCTGCTTCTCTGAGATATCTCTCTCCCCCTCTAGACTTTAAGCTTCTTGTGGGCAGGGAACACATTTACTTAGTTCTGTTGAACTCTCCCAAGCGCTTACTACATAGCTCTGCACACAGTAAGCACTCAATAAATGCTGTTGACAGTGGGCTTTTAAAAATCCTTTCACCCTCTCTTGCTGCCACTTTGAAATGGTGATCTCCAAGGACTGAAGATGCTTCAAAAGCATTGTATTCTTAAGGGAGAGGACCGCTGTTTCAAATATCAATAGAACATTAAGGTCGAAGTAATGGAAATGAAACTATCAGTCCAATAATAGATTAAATAGCCATTTTAATCTCCTTTTTAAATCTCAAAATGATTAATCGCATTACTTGTCTTATGAGTGATATATCATGCTGATGAGAGCCCATCTTAATCCGTCCATGGATTTTGCCGTAGATTTTTATCTGCTTTCCAAATAAGTTACTTTTGACCGAATCACTTTACCTATTTTGACCTCATTTTTCAAAGTCCAAATGGAAACCGCTCATCTCTGCCTAACTGAATTGAACTTTACTTCCACTACGGCAGGCACAGTCCGAACTCTGGAAAGAGACGAGGAGTCAGATCAGAAAACTTTAAATTGGGCCATTTGCCGTCCGGTGTTGCACCTGGGACTTGTATTTCCAATGGAAAGTGCATTCTCTTGGGAATTCTGAAGATCCACTGGGCTAGGAACTGTTGTCAACTTGCCGAAGGCTGGCCTCTACACGTCTCTGTCTCCCTTTCTCCTTGAACACTTTCCTTTTTCCTCTACCCAGCTAGCTTCAGACTTCCGTCACTTCCTCACGTATCCCCTTCTGTTCCCTTAGCTTCTCCTCTTGGTCTCTATCCCTCCGTGTCTACTGTCTGATTCTTTTTCTTTTCTCATTCCCTCCCTTCCTTATGCTCAACAGGGAAAATTTCTCCCTCTCATCGGCATCTCTAATAACCCTCTTCTCTCCCCCACATCACTCATCCAGATTGAAAGTATATTCATTCACTCGTATTTATTGAGCACTTACTGTGTGCAGAGCACTGTCTGCTGATTGGAACTTTTCCTGTCAGATCAGAAAAACACATCCTCAGTACTGAAAACTGTGTTCAGGAAAGAGAGTTTAGTGATCAGGTAATGTGGAATAAATCAATGGGATGTGAAAACAGAAGTCTGTGTGCTCTGCACACAGTAAGCGCTCAATAAATACGATCGAATGAATGTAAGTCTTAGCCAAATCACTTATGATTTAAAGTAGTGGGGGAATCACATCCTGGTAATTTGTTAGAGTCCAAAGGATACCAAAACAATTACTGCACTGACTTTGTCACACCACGAAGAATTAGGCTAGGGTAATCTCTCTAGCTGGCGTTTCTTTTTCATTCCTAACAGCATTGTCTAGATCATCAAGCTGTTCGACAAAGAATATTGCAGCTTCTTAGTTGCACATACCTTCTTCCACCCTCCCAGCAGTAGTCTCTGTAGCAAATCGTTTGATTTTGAAGCGCCTTTAGTGATGATTCTGAGTCAACAGGAACTCCATAAACGCTGAGGAAATCTCTTTGAACAATTATCCCCTTGCAAACAACTCTGATAGATTGATTTCACAGGAAAATGTTTGTGTTTTTCCCAGGGAGGCAGTTCCACTGTTTCAGAATCTCACATTGCCTCCCCTTTTACCAATCCATCAATCAGTGCTATTTACTGAGCGCTTACTGTGTGCAGAGCGCCAAATGAAGCATTTGGGAGAGCCCAGTATGACAGAGTTGCTAGTCAAGTTCCCTTCTCTTTCGCCGAGCTCAGGAAATAGCAGACTTCCCTGGGGCATTGAAAGGCACAACACCTGTTCCGAGAAATATATCGTCAAATTGCAGGTATTAACGGCAGAATCAATGAACCATAGCACACTGGCATATCGACAAGAGCAAATGGGCTGTGGATACTGATTTGTAAAAGCCTCCCCAACCGCTGTGAAATAGTCAATTTTTACCTACTAAGAAGAACTTCAGTTCCAGTAGGTCACTAACTCAATAATTTAGTGCATACAAAAATCACGCGCTCGTGAAACTTCCTATTTTAGATTTCAGTAATATTTCCGATGTTCACCTATCGCTATTGCTCCTAGGCCTCTGATGAGCAAATGAATGAGGTTGTTGAGACAGGTAGGCCTGGTTTGCTCTTGGGTTCTACTTTGATGCCCCAATTCATTCATTCAATTGTATTTATTGAGTGCTTACTGTGTGCAGAGCACTGTACTAAGCACTTGGGAAGTACAAGTTGGCAACTTATAGAGACGGTCCCTACCCAACAACGGGCTCACAGTTTAGAAGGGGGAGACGGACAACAAAACAAAACATGTGGACAGGTGTCAGGTCGTCAGAACAAATAGAATTAAAGCTAGATGCACATCATTAACAAAATAAATAGAATAGTAAATATGTACAAGTAAAATAGATCTGTACAAACATATACTGGTGCTGTGGGGAGGGGAAGGAGGTAGGGCAGGGGGGATGGGGAGGAGGAGAGGAGAAAAGGGGCTCAGTCTAGGGCTCACCAATCAATCAGTGGTATTTACTAAGTGCTTACCATGTGCAGAGCACTGTACAAAGCGCTTGGGAGAGTACAGTACTACAGAGTTGGTGGACACGTTTCCTAGGACATGCTGCTTCTGTAGTTGTGAATGTGACCTGCTGGGTGACTTCAGCCAAGATACCCAACCTCTCTGTTTTCTCACCTGTAAATGAGGGGGTATAGTTCTACTTGCATGTTCCTACCTGGGATGCTGTGGAATAACACAAAATAACTGTGACCTTTGGGCTTTTGATATGTGCCCCTCCCTCAGCCCCACATCACTGATGTCCATATCTGTAATTCATATTAACATTTGTTCCCCCCTCTAAACTATAAGCTTGTGGTGGGCAGGGAAAAAGACTATTGACTCTTGTATTGTACTCTCCCAGGTGCTCAGTACAGTGGTCTGCAAACAGTAAGCTTTCAGTAAATTCCTTTGAACTGATATGAAAGTACTTTGGAATAACTCAAGCTCTGTGCAGATACATGATAGAGAAGCAGCGTGGCTCAGTGGAAAGAGCACAGGCTTGGGAGTCAGAGGTCATGGGTTCATTCATTCATTCAGTCGTATTCATTGAGTACTTACTGTGTGCAGAGCACTGTACTAAGCGCTTGGGAAGTACAAGTTGGCAACATATAGAGACGGTCCCTACCCAACAGTGGGCTCACAGTCTAGAAGGGGGAGACAGACAACAAAGCAAAACATATTAACAAAGTAAAATAAATCGAATAAATATGTACAAGTAAAATAAATAGAGTAATAAATATTCATTCATTCATTCAATTGTGTTTATTGAGCGCTTACTGGGTGCAGAGCAATGTACTAAGGCTTGGGAAGTACAATTTGGCAACATCTAGAGACAGTCCCTACCCAACAGTGGGCTCAAAGTCTAGAAGAGAGAGACAGAGAACAAAACAAAACATATTAACAAAATAAAATAAATCCGTCAGCTGTGACTGTGTGCAAGTCACTTAGCTTCTCTGTGCCTCAGTTCCCTCATCTGTAAAATGAGGATTAAGATTGTGAGCCCCATGTGGGACAACCTGATCACCTTGTATCCCCCCTAGGGCTTAGAACAGTGCTTCACACACATAGTAAGTGCTTAACAAATACCATTATTGTTATTATTATTATTATATTATTTCTTATGAATCAATCACTGGTATTTATTGTTTACTGTGTACAGAACACTGTACTAAGTGCTTGGGCAAGGACAACATAGCAGAGTTGGTAGACACGTTCCCTGCCCACAACAAGGACAAAACCTCAAGAAAAACGTCCACGCGGAAAGTTGTTTTTGAAGGGATTAACGATTGGGTCCTCACAGTTTCAACAAAGACCTTCTGTTTTCATTTTCTCTATCTCTCCCCGCTCTTCAGAACGCTATTTTCTGGGTCTCTCCCCTTTACCACAGGAGATCTCTTCAGATTTCTGCTGCCTGTGCCTCTTCCCTTTATCACAAGAGAACTCTTCAGGCTGCTATTGTCTGTGTATCTATCTCCCCTTCCTAACACAGGGAGCCTCTCAGGAGCGAAGATGGCTGGCGCATCTCCCTTCAAGAGCACCATATTTGTCAGGGTTTGGATACAATCTGTTGTGCCTCTTTTCCTCTGGAGAAATAAGCCATTAAAAAGAATTGACTGTCAGAGGCCTCCCCTCATAAGACGCAGCCAGATAAACACTGACACGCGGGAAACATCCTCTATTTCTGCTGCCCGTTTCTGAGAGGTTTGGCAAACAGATGCTCATTCTTTTCTGCATCTTGGAACCGAGCAGTTCCTGAACCTGTGCAGGCTTATCACTTTTTCCTTTTCTAAAAGAATTAGCAAGTGCTTTCCACAGCCTTCCTTGTGGATAGGAAAATTGACTCAGGCATTCTGGGGTTTGTTAAACTGTATAGACGGAGCGTGGCTCAGAGGTTGTAGCACTGGACTGGGCGTCAATCAATCAATCAATCAATTGTATTTATTGAGCACTAAATGTGTGCAGAGCACTGTACTAAGCGCTTGGGAAGTACAAGCTGGCAACATATAGAGACAGTCCCTACCCAACAGTGGGCTCACAGTCTAGAAGGGGGAGACAGAGAACAAAACCAAACATACTAACAAAATAAAATAAACAGAATAGATAGGTACAAGTAAAATAAATAGAGTAATAAATATGTACAAACATATATACATATATACAGGTGCTGTGGGGAATGGAAGGAGGTAAGATGCGGGGGATGGAGGGGGGGACGTGGGAGAGAGGAAGGAAGGGGCTCAGTCTGGGAAGGCCTCCTGGAGGAGATGAGCTCTCAGAGGGCCTGGGTTCTAATCCCAGCCCTGCCACTTGTCTGCTGTGAGACTTCTTTGACTGGAAGAGTAAGAAAGATGTAATGGAAACTAATATGGCTGTAACATAAAAAAAAATAGCTGAATAGTATCTACAAATGAAATTACAAATAGAAATATGTGGATGACCATAAAATCACTTCTCTTCTCTGGGCGTCAGTTACCTCATCAATAAAACGGGGATTAACAGTGTGAGCCCCATGTGGGATATGGATTGTATCCAACCTGATTAGCTCGTATCTATCCTAGCACTTAGGTACACTGCCTGGCACAGACTAGGTGTTGAACAAATACCATAAAAGAAATAGACACAACGTGTCTGTGTTTTGAAGTTAAATCTCCTGTTTCTCCCAGAGTGCATTACATTGGCTTGCATCATACCCAAATTATATGGTGGCCACATCAATGTTGACCGCCTTTATGATCCATGGAAAACAAGAGGCTTTCCTTAAGACCCCCTTTCTTCTTCTCCTACTCGTTTCTCACTTGCTCCCTTATTCATCCCCCCTCCTGGCCCCAAAGCACTTAAGTGCATATCTGTAATTTGTTTACTTCTATTAATGCCTGTCTCCCCCTCTAGACTATAAGCTCGCTGTGGGCAGGGAGTGTGTCTATTGTTATATTGTATTCTCCCAAGCACTTAGCGCAGTGCTCTGCCCACAGTAAGCACTTAATAAATACGATTGAATGAATGAATGAATGAACTTTGCCTCCAGTTGGGCATTCTCAACCAGAGACCCTTGGCAGAAGTTCTGGGTGTACTAAAATTCCAAATATTCCAAATAGATACGATTGAATTCCAAAGAAAAGAGAGGATGTGAGCACTTGATTGTGAGCCCCATGCAGGACAGGAATGTGTTGTTAAGTGCTTAACAAATACCAGTAATTTTTTTTAAAATTCAAGGCAGCCTGCTCTGTGACGTATTAAATTAATGACTTATTCATGGTGCTTAAGCCAATGGCGATTACTGATAACTTTCAGTCAGTACAGTGCTTAGACCAGCAGTTATGAGGGCTTAAACTATCTGTGAGCTGTGAATATTAGACTGGAAATTCCCGAACGAGTTGTAAAACTATTAATGCCCGTTTCAACATCTAGTTGCATGGTTTTAAACCTTTTTTAAGATGGAGGGGTCTTCACGTAGAAAGAGGGAAACTGATGGGAGACAGTAAATCTGGTTGATTGACTATTAAACCAGGGAGGCAAATGCTCATAGATGGGATTTTAGGGGCTGAAAAACTAAAGAGGATCAGGGGGAGGTGAGGGAAGAGGAGGAGCTAAAGTATTTCTGGGTTGCTTTGAGGAGGGTGTTGATTAAAAATGCACAGATGATTCTAAGTGAACACCATTTCATGACACTGATGCTGCTAAATACCTGCTTTTCTTTGCCAGGAGATTTTGTCGGCTTGTTGGGATTTTAGTTTTCATTTTAGTCTGTTGTGTGACCTTTACTATGGTCTGTCTTAACCTAAAGTTCTCCACACCCGGAACCACAGACCATGTCTGTGGTAATAGTGATAAAGTAACAATTGTGGTGATGATGATGATGGTATTTGTTAAGCGCTTACTATGTGCCGAGCACTGTTCTAAGCTCTGGGGAGATACAAGGTAATCAGGTTGTCCCACGTGGGGCTCACAGTCTTAATCCCCATTTTCCAGATAAGGTAACTGAGGCACAGAGAAGTGAAGTGACTTACCCAAAGTCATACAGCTGACAAGTGGCGGAGCCGGGATTCGCACCCACGACCTCTGACTCCCAAGCCTGTGCTCTTTCCACTGAGCCACGCTGCTTCTCTGTTTGGTATTTGCTAAGCGGTTAGTATGTTAGCGGGGAAGCAGCGTGGCTCAGTGGAAAGAGCCCGGGCTTTGGAGTCAGAGGTCGTGGGTTCAAATCTCGGCTCTGCCACTTGTCAGCTGTGCAACTTTGGGCAAGTCACTTCACTTCTCTGGGCCTCAGTTCCCTCATCTGTAAAATGGGGATGAAGACTGTGAGTCCCACATGGGACAACCTGATTACCTTGTATCTACCCCAGCGCTTAGAACAGTGCTTTGCACATAGTAAGTGCTTAACAAATACCAACATTATTATTATTATTATTATTATTATTATTATTATTATTATTATTATTATTATTATGTGCCAAGCACTGAACTAAGCACTGGGATAGTTTGAGGATAATCAGGTTAGACATAGTCCCTGTCCCATTTGGAGCTCACAGCCAAAGGAGGAGGGAGAAAGGTATGAATCCCCATCTACAGACAAAGAAGCGGAGGCAAAGACATGAAGTGAGAAATAGCAAGGCTTAGTGGCCAGAGCATGGGCCTGAGTGTCAGAAGGGCATGGGTTCGAATCCCAACTCCACCCCATGTCTGCTGTGTGACCTTGGGCAAGTCACTTCATTTCTCTGGGCCTCAGTTACCTCATCTGTAAAATGGGTAGTAAGAGCGTGAGCCCTATGTGGGACAGGGACTTTGTCCAACCTGATTAACTTCTATCTACTCCAGTGTTAAGAACAGTGCTTGGTACATGGTAAGCACCTAATAAGTACCATTATAATTATTATTTTTATCCAAACAGTGCTTGGTACATGGTAAGCACCTAATAAGTACCATTATAATTATTATTTTTATCCAAGGTTTGCACAGGGAGCAAGTGGCAGATCCAGGATTAGAACCCAAGTCCTCTGACTCCCAGCCTGTTCTCTTTCCTCTAGTACAGGCTGCTTCCCATATTAGTAAGGATAATTGTTTTGTAATTGTTTATGGCAGCTGCCAGGAAAAGATGCATCAGTTTCAAGTTAATAATCAGAAGGCTAAAATCCCCGTGCCTAATGCTCACTCCAGTGACTGCTTCACAATTCATGAATTGTTTGTAAAGCTTCCATGCTAGATTGTAACCTCCTTTGCTAGATTGTAAGTTGTTGTAAGACAGGGAAAGTCCCTACTCATTATAAGAGAAGCAGCATAACCTAAGGGAAAGAGCACGGGCCTGGGACTCAGAGGACCTGGGTTCTAATCCGGATTCTGCGACCTTTCCGCTGTGTGATTTAGGGCCAATCACTTAACTTCTCTGGGCCTCAATTCCTTCATCAGCAAAATGGATAATCGATCCTTGTTCTCCCTCCTACTTAAACTGTGAGCCCCATGTGGGATTATCTTTTTTGTACCCCAGTGCTTAGTACAGTGCTTGGCACATAGCAAGTGCTTAAAACATTAATTATTTTTATTATTATTATTCTACTCTGCACTTAGTAGGCACTGTGTTCAAACTGTGTTTGGACTGTGTCCAAACAGACAACCTTGTGATTATTCCAGTGCTTAGAACAGTGCTTGGCACATAGCAAGTGCTTAAAACATTGATTACTATTATTATTATTCTACTCTGCACTAAGTAGGCACTGTATTCAAACTATGTTTGGGGTGTGTCCAAATTGGCAACTTTGTGTTTACTCCAGTGCTTAGAACAGTGCTGGGCACATAGTAAGTGCTTAACAAATATGAAAATCATATCATTTTTATTGTACTCAGCTAAATTGCTACTGTCGATTTGACTCATGAAACCATCTGGAAAGACAGCCATGAAAACGAGGCCCTTTCTGCTGCTAAACTCACTTTCTGTCTTTGAGTATAATAATAATAATAATGTTGGTATTTGTTAAGCGCTTACTACGTGCCAAGCACTGTTCTAAGCACTGGGGGAGATACAAGGTCATCAGGTTGTCCCACGGGGGGCTCACAGCCTTCATCCCCATTTCACAGATGAGGCCCAGAGAAGTTAAGTGACTTGCCCAAAGTCACACAGCTGACAAGCGGCAGGGGCGGGATTAGAACCCATGACCTCTGACTCCCAAGCCCGTGCTCTTTCCACTGAGCCACACTGCTTCTCTATCTGAATGAAGACTTGAAGGTTAGCATCCAGGTCGTTGGGAGGGAAAAGAAAAATAAAGATGGCAAATAAGGCCAAAGTCAGAGTGTGATTATGAACCCTGCTTTATTGTCAATATGAAATTTAATTTGAGGGAAGCCTAGGAACAGATAGCTTATGAAACAAAAGTCGTTTAATGAGATGTACTGTGTGCTTTGTCACCGCGACTTTTAAATAAATGTCAGAGCGGCAGGTACAGTTCAGGGAAGAGAGCTTTCCTGATGCAGTTGCAATTTTAAGGCAGGCAGATTAAATAAGTGGGAGTTGTGTGCTTTTCTGCAATAATAATCTCTTGTCAGTAATGAAAAAGGCACCAAAATAAACTGCTGCACAAACATAGCCTTTAGTCTTGACAAAGAGAGCGCAAATGAAACCGCACCTCTCCTAGGGTTGAGCGTTGCCATGGCGGTGCTCCCTCAACTCTGAACAGAAAGTCGGAGGAACAGGTTGTGATGAAAGATTTAGTGAGTGGTTTTTTGTTTTTTGTTTTTTAATGAAGGTGTACAATGGGATTTAACTTCTGAAAATCCATCAGAGATGGCATAGCCTTAAGGATAGTGCACAGGCTTGGGAGTCAGAAGGGCCTGGGTTTTAATCCCGGCTCTGCTATTAGTCCGGCGTGTGACCTTGGGCAAGTCACTTCACTTCTCTGGGCCTCAGTTACGTCATCTGGAAAATGGGGATTAAGACGGCGAGTCCCATGTGGGGTAGGGACTGTATCCGACCCGATTAGCTTGTAGCTATCCCAGCACTTGGAACCGTGCTTGACAAATGCCACTGTTATTATCATTTACTATTTATGATTTACTAAATAGCTGTAATTCTATTTATTCTGACGGTTTTGACACCTGTCTACATGTTTTGTTTTGTTGTCTGTTTCCCTCTTCTAGACTGTGAGCCCGTTGTTAGATAGGGACCATCTCTATATGTTGCCAATTAGTACTTCCCAAACACTTAGTACAGTGCTCTGCACACAGTTAGCTCTCAATAAATACCACTGAATGAAATGAATGAATTTACTGAGCACCTACTTAGTGTGAAGAATTCATTCATTTCACTCAATGGTATTTATTGAGCGCTTACTGTGTGCAGAGCACTGTACTAAGGGCTCAATAAATACCATTGAATAAAATGAATGAATGAATTTACTGAGCACCTACTTAGTGTGAAGTATTGTACCCCAGAGCTTGGGGTGATGGATTCATTTCATTCAATGGTATTTATTGAGCGCTTACTGTGTGCAGAGCACTGTACTAAGGGCTCAATAAATACCATTGAATAAAATGAATGAATGAATTTTCTGAGCACCTACTCAGTGTGAAGTATTGTACCCCAGAGCTTGGGGGTGTACAACAATAATAGGCCACACAGTCTGTACCCTCAAGGAGCTTACACACAGTCCAATCCAAGAGAAAGGGAAAAGTCATTTATATGCATAAGTAGAAAATAATGGAAATCAAGATGACTATAACACGATGAAAGAGCTGAGTAGTATTTACAAGTGAAATCATAGAAATATATGCCTGACCATAAAGTCTAAGGGTAGGAATAAAATACACAAGTTGGGCTGTTTTTCTTTGACTTGAAAAATTTTAATTCCTTCCAATCCAAAGTGCCTAGAAATAAAATGGCCAAATATTGTTGACAGACTGATGATAAAAATTTGAAATGATTTCATGGTTTCAATGGTCTTTACTGAGCCCTTAGAGTGGGCAATGCACTGGACTAGATATTTGGGATGGTGAAGCAACATGGGGTAGTGACTAGAGCACGAGCCTGGGAATCAGACAGTCATGAGTTCTAATTCCAACTCTGCCACTTGTCTGCTGTGTGGCCTTGGGCAAGTCACTTCACTTCTCTGGGCCTCACTTTCCCCATCTATAAAATGGAGATTGACTGTGAGCCCCACGTGCGACTCAGTCTGTGTCCAAACTGATTTGCTTGCAAACACCCCAAAGTTTAGTACAGTGCCTGGCACATATTAAGTGCTTAACAAGTACCACAATTATTATTATTCTTATTATTTTTATGAAAAAGACATATTTTTTTTTTAAAGTGGCATTTAATTGCTTATTGTGCACTGTACTAAGCGCTGGGATAGATACAAGATGATCAGTTTGCACACAGTCCATATTCCTTGTGGAGCTCACAGTCTTAACCCCCATTTTACAGAAGAGGGAACTGAGGCCCAGAGAACTGACTTGACTTTCCCAAGTGGTGGAGCTGTGATTAGAACCCAGGTCCTTCAGACTCCTAGGGCTGGGCTCTATCCGCAAGGCCATGCTTCTTCTTTGTGCCATCAGTATCTATATCCTATTAGATTATACTGATTTTTCTTTTTGTAAGAGCTTTTCACTTGTATGATGTTTAATAAGTTTCCAGAACATATATGGAGATGCATCTGTTTCCCTTGTGCAAATTACCCCATACTTTAATATTTAATATCTGAAACTCTCCGAAATTGAACCAACAACTGATTCCTAATCTGTGGTTCAAAGATGGAAAGCACAACAGGCAGGAATATCTCCTGATAAATCCTGGTTAGGGCTTTTAATTGGCCCCATGAGAATAGATGGTTGAGCAAAAGAGCCCTAAAGGGTGTATACTTTCCCATAGGAAATAATGTAAAATGTATGAATGCACTTTCAAGATGCAAAAGCTAAAAAATGAAGATGAAGAAACATAATGGTTACTTGATCCAAGAGTAACGTAAATATACGCTAGTAATAAAAGGTGACTGTTTTTTAGGCAAACATATGAAAGTATTAAATTTTTGAAGTGTATCTTCCACATTCTGTTCAGCAAAAAAGTACCTTGTGCTACCTTACAAGAGATTTCTCATTTCAACAGAGAGCTGTTTAAATGGGGTTTGGCTGTCTCTATATTAAAATAATGATAATAATAATAGTAATAATAATAGTAAGAGCATTTAAGTGCATACTGTGTGCCAAGTGCTTTATTAAGCACTGGAGTGGATACAAGATGATCAGGTCAGACCAAAGTACCTGTCCCAAATTGGGCTCAAGGTATGAAGAGGATGGGGAGGACAGATAATAATAATAATAATAATAATGATGATGGCACTTATTAAGTGCTTACTATGTGCAGAGCACTGTTCTAAGCACTGGGGGGGATACAAGGTGATCAAGTTGTCCCACGTGGGGCTCACAGGCCTTATCCCCATTTTACAGATGAGGTAACTGAGGCTCAGAGAAGTTAAGTGACTTGCCCAAGGTCACACAGCAGACATGTGGCGGGGTCAGGAGTCGAACCCATGACCTCTGACCCCAAAGCCCGTGCTCTTTCCACCGAGCTGCGCTGCTTCTCTATTTAATCCCGATTTTACAGATGATTAAATTGAAGAACAGAGACGTTAAGTGATTTGCCCGAGGTCACACAGCAGACAGGTGGTGGAGTTGGGATTAGAACCCAGGTCTCCTAACTTCCAGGCCTGAGCTCTTTCCAGAAGCAGCATGGCTTAGTGGATAGAGCACCATCCTGGGAGTCAGAAAGACCTGGGTTCTGATCTTGGCTCCACACTTGTCTGCTGTGTGACCTTAGGCAAGCCGCTTATCTTCTCTGGACCTCGATTACCTCATCTGTAAAATGGGGATCAAGAGTGATAGCCCCATTTGAGACAGGGACTGTGTCCAACCTGATTAACCCCAGTGCTTAAGAACAGTGTTTGGCACATAGTAAGCACTTACCAAGTACTATAATTATTATTTCCACTAGGTCATATTGCTTATCAAAGGTTGAGTGGAGGGGGAAGAGAAAGGGAGGGAAATGTTTGATCCAAGGTACACTTTACACAGACTGCAAAACCAGTGCTACACTTGGGGAAAAAAGAAAAGTAAGGACAGATAGTTTAATTCTTTAAAAAGCCCACTCTACCCATAGAATTGTGAATATTAAGGGACACTAATTGTCATACTTTAATTATTTGACTGTAAAATCTGTTTCAATTCACAATCTTGTTAACTGTCTGCAGAGGAGGTTATGATTAAAAGGAAACAGAGTGTGATATTCAGATTACTTCCCTAAGTGAGCATCCTTTGATTAGAATAAATGGCCAAATACAATGAGTAGTCTTACAAGTTATTTAAAATTTCCAAAGAATCAAACTAAATGAAAAGTTTTTCAAGATTAAAAGTAAAAGAGTATGTTTCGTTCAAATGGATCGTTCGCACACAATGTGAACTGATTGGAAAAATGAGAATATTGGCCAGGTGATATTTCCATTTTTTTCATGCAATATTGGATTAAATAACACCTGTATTTTTGTTTCATTGAGGCTTAGTTTTTAATCATTTTGGCGAAAATTGTAGTGATTGTGTAGTAAGATACCTTCATAAAATGCTGTTTACTAATCCTGCCACCATTTTATGGTATTTTAAAGGCTTTCTATCATCGTGTCTGGGGAATATGTCTATTCATTGTTGTGCTGTTTTCTCCCAACCACTTAGTTCAGTCTTCTGCACTCAGTAAGTGCTCAGTAAATGTGATGACTCACTTGACTGACAGGCACTGTATTAAGCACTGGGGTAGTTGCAGTCAATCAGGTTGGACACAACCTGAAGATTTGGATAACTGAAGGACAGGGAAGTGACTTGCCCAAGGTCACACAGCTGACAAGTGGCGGAGCTGGGATTAGAAGCCGACAAGTGGCGGAGAAGCAGCACCTCTGTGGAAGGGGCCCGGGCTTTGGAGTCAGAGGTCACGGGTTCGAATTCCAGCTCCGCCAGTTGTCAGCTGTGTGACTCAGGGCAAGCCACTTAACTTCTCTGGGCCTCAGTTACCTCATCTGTAAAATGGGGATTAAGACTGTGAGCCCCCTGTGGGACAACCTGATCACCTTGTAACCTCCCCAGTGCTTAGAACAGTGCTTTGCATGTAGTAAGCGCTTAATAAATGCCATTATTATTATTATTAGAGCTGATTCCCAGGCCCATGCTTTATCCACTAGGCTATGCTGCAGCTTCTTTTTCAATTTTAAGTACACTGATATGTTTGCTCTGTTATGTAGTCATCCTTCATTCTCAAAGATTATACCATTTTTGGTAAAATTCAAATACGGTCATTTGTATTGCTGAAACCTGCTGACCTTTGGATAGTAGAGTCTGTGTTGCCTGTGCACTTTGGATTCTTGCCCTTTAATTTTTATCTCCCTTCTAGATTGTAAGCTTGTTGTGGACAGGGAACATTTCCACCAACACTGTTGTAGTCTCCCTAGCACGTAGTACTATGCTTTGCACACAGTAAGAGCCCAGTAAATACCATTGGTGATGATGATGATGATGATGATTTGTGCATGCAGGTTTCTTTAACTTTGGCCTACTTTTCATAAGTATGGTCTTGTCTTATGCTGTCAAGTCACCTCCCTACTGAAGGATAATTATTTTTATTATTAAAACTATCTTCCTGCTAGGGAGGAAAATCCGTTCAAGTTGAAAATGTTCTTTCCAGTGAACCGGGGGGGATTCCTTTGTGAACGATTTTGCCATTCTCTCACAAGAAGGTCCTTCCGAAATCCTACAGAATTTGTGATCTTCACCCACATAAGTTAGTGATGTTTCCAGAGAGACTGTCTTAAACTTGAGTTCCCCAAACATAGCCACATCCTACCCAATGAACTGCTGGGTTCACTCTTTAATTATTCTGTCTAGATCACCTTATCTCAAATTTTCAGAAACAATCAGTGTCATACTTTCCCCAGTGCTTAGTACAGTGCTCTGCCCACAGCAACCATTCAATAAATTCCACTGATTGATGAGAATACATCCTAGGACAGCTGGATGTAATCTGTTACTTAACTTTCTAACGATTCGTGTTTGAAAGAGCAAAATATATTCACTAAAAAATTAAGCCAAAAACCCAGTTTTAGCATCCTGTTGAGCCATTTTTGAATCAAAAGCAACACTATGGAGAGAGAAAGAGATGTATCTTTGGGGCATTCAATGTGCACAGGGTTTTCGAGCTTGAAATGTTCAGCCGTGTGCATTAAGCCTTTTTTTTTTCTTTTTGTCGATTACCATCTTTTTCAAGAGACTGCCGTTCCCCAAGGTAAGGTCTCTATAACTGTGGTTATTCAGGAGTCCAAAATGACCCATTTTAACTGGTTTATTTCATGGAGCATGAAGAGAAAATATTCCTTATCCACTGCGGCCATGTTGTGAATTTTGTCTTCAGGTGAAGTCTTCAAGTTTTGCCTCACAGAGGAGATGGAAGGAAACTTTAAATTCATCTCAGTGCAGCTTGTGGTCTCCATTTCGTTTCTGGGCTAAAATAGGCAAGGCTCATTTCACAGTGAAACATATGAGCTCGTGAACACAATTCAGAGGAAAAAAAGTCACGACATAGTTTCCAGTAACAGGCAAAAATCATGGTTCTGTTTCAAGTTATAGGGTTCTATCTAATTCAATTAGGCAGTTAGAGAAAGGTGACTATAGTATCTAGAATTTTTTTCTGTGTGTGTGTGTGTGTGTGTGTGTGTGGTATTGTGTGAGCAGAGAGAAACTGCAGGAAAAAAGTCTTATTTCACAGTGAAACGTATGGGCGCGTGAACACAATTCAGAGGAAAAAAAAGTCACGGCATTGTTTCCAGGAACAGGCAAAAATCATGGCTCTCTTTCAAGTTATCTGTAGTGTTCTATCTAATTCAATTAGGCAGTTATAAAAAGGTGACTATAGTATCTATAAATTTGTGTGTGTGTGGTATTGTGTGAGCAGAGAGAAACTGTGCAGGAGAAAAGTCTGAAGAATTTGTCAGTAAATGAGCTGAAGTGTATAGGCTCAATGCAGGGATGTCATAAAGGAGACCCTGATAAATAGGAAGATAATATTCTAAAGGAGCTGGGGCGAACTTTCATATCAAGTGGGCAGGGATCAGAAACAGATTATTACTAGCATTCCCTGCCAGAACCTGACTTATTTTTTTAAGGACTTATTCATTCATTCGGTCAGTCATATTTATTGAGCACTTTATTGAGCAGTGTATTAAGTGGCTTGGGAGAGTACAACAGAAAAATAGACATACTCCCTGCCCATAACGATTACCTTCCCCAACTTTGTTGACTCTCAACTGGTGCAACAGAAGCCATTTAATTACCATAGCCAGGTCTGGGTTCTACTTTTAACATATCTTTATCCATTTGCATTTTGGCCTCAAAGCATTTTGGCCTTAAAGCTAGGGGTATTTGGATTGTTTCAGTGTGGTAGAAGAAATCAGAGTAGTCCCAGAGTTCACACAACAGGTATTCACCCATATTCTCCCTCTCAAACCTGTAAACTTATTATGGCTGGGGAAAGTGTCTGCTAATGCTGTTGTATTCTCATTCATTCAGTTGTAGTTATTGAGCTCTTTCTGTGTGCAAAGCCCTATACTAAGCGCTTGGGAAAGTACAATATAACAAACAGAAACATTCCTTGCCCACTAGAGTTGAGTACAGTACTCTGCACACAGTTAAGGGCTCAATAAGTACCATTGATTGATACTCTTCAGTCAGGCCCTTTGTGAATTCCAGCCTTGTTGCTTTATGTGACTCAGATTGTTTTTCTCATTCCTCTAACAGATTGTTTTGGTAGCAAGGGTAATTATGGAAAAGTGCAGATCAAAATGAAGAAGAAATTCTTCCCTGTGTAATTGCAGGGGCAGAACTGAGCGCTTCATGGTCTTCTCAGAATCGGTTCCTCAGAGGGGTGGTGGTATTTAGAGACTCCACTTTGGTTTTCTAGCCTTACTACAACATTTAGACTTGTTTTTCTGTGTCAATTTCCATCTGGTTCCTAAGATTTCAAGGGACGCTCTCCATTCCATCTGTTGTCTAATTTTTACCCCAGCACATTCTTATTTGTGTTCTTTGACAATTGAAGATTCTGTGTGTACTAATCAATGAGGTACCTGTCTTTTAAAGAGTGAAAATTAAAATCCAATCGGGGTTAGGTTTTCAGCTTGCCTGTGGGCATGTGGAAGAATCCATATGCTAATTTATCTTTCTTAAGAAAATTACCCAAAGAAACTGTCTGCAGTGTGACTTTGGGCAAGTCACTTCACTTCTGTGCCTCAGTTACATCTGTAAAATGGGGATTAAGACTGTGAGCCTCAGGCCGGACAATCTGATTGCCTTGTATCTACCCTGTACTTTATGGGGTAGATGCAAGGTTGTCAGGTTGGACAGAGTCCCTGTCCCACATGGGGTTCCCAGTCTTAATCCCCTTTTTACAGATGAGGTAACTGAAGCACAGAGAAGTGAAGTGATTTACCCAAGGTCACCCAGCAGACGAGTGGAGGAGCAGGGATTAGAACCCAGGTCCTTCTGACTCCCAGGCCTGTGCTCTATCCAATAGGCCACGCTCCTTCGCAAGGCAACTTGGAGCTGGTAATAATAATAATAAAGATGGTATTTGTTAAGCACTTACTATGTGCCAAGCACTGTTCTAAACGTTGGGGTAGATACAAGGTCAGCAGGTTGTTCCGTGTGGGGCTCACAGTCTTTACAGATGAGGTAACTGAAGCACGGAGAAGCTAAGTGACTTGTCCAAAGTCACACAGCTGACAAGTGGCGGAGCCGGGATTAGAACCCATGACCTCTGACTCCCAAGCCTGTGCTCTTTCCACTAAGCCACGCTGGTAGGTTTGTTTTGAATGAAACAGCCCTAAAGAAAACATTGCTTCTTCACGCGGAGAGTGAAGAGCGAGTTGAGTCGGTCACAGGAAGTCATACAGGGCGAAAATCGCACAATCAGTAAATCGGTCGTATTTATTGAGCACTTCTTGTGCAGACTCAAGAGACTTGAGGGCTGCATTCATGGATGAGAGGACTGTAATGTAAAGGGAATAGTTCAGGATAATAATAATAAAATAAGATGGCGTTTATTAAGCGCTTACTATGTGCAAAGCACTGTTCTAAGCATTGGGGAGGTTACAAGGTGATCAGGTTGCCCCACGGGGGCCTCACAGTCTTAATCCCCATTTTACAGATGAGGTAACTGAGGCCCAGAGAAGTTAAGTGACTTGCCCAAAGTCACACGGCTGACGATTGGCGGAGCTGGGATTTGAACCGATGACCTCTGACTCCAAAGCCCGGGCTCTTTCCATTGAGCCACGCTGTTTCTCTGGTAGATGATAGATGGTCCATCCAAAAATATTAGGAGGGACATCAAAGAAGGAAGCTATCACCTGATCCCTCCAACTTGCTGCTGCAGCCTGGAATACCAGGCTGGGTGGACTAAGGATCTGACCCAGTAATGGTTATGTTTCTGTTCGTAGCGGAATTTGTAGCGGCATGCCACAAGGGAGGGAGCGAGGCCCAGGCGGTGGAGTAAAGAGGTGTTGTTTTCAAGGCGAAGGGCTTCATCTGCCTCGACTGAAGCGGAACCTTTGAGCCCGCTCCAGGTCGATGTATATTTTACAAACAAGTCTTCATTTCGTTTCCCGAGTCTCTACGACTACTTCTTTTCCCCCAAAGCATATGGCAATTTAATGGAGGTTGACAGCTCATTAGTCATCTCGAGAGCACCCGCTTGGAAAGTTTTTTGGTTTTTTTTAACCTCCTATTTTAAAAAGGGGGACAAAGTCTGAGCTGTATTGGTGGAAAAAACAAAAGCAAAAAAAACCGAGGTGCCAGATATTTTCTACATCACGTATGCCTTGCCTTAAATTCATGGAAAATGTATGTAATTCAACATGGGCTAATACACGGTACTGAATGGACAGATATATTTATATGTTTAAAAAGCTCTCCCTCTAGGCTGGAAGCTGCTTGAAGGCTGGGAACCTCTCTGTCCACACTGTTGTACTCTCTCAAGCGCTTACTATAGTGCACTGCACACAGTACGTGCTCATTAAATACCATGTATTTATTTACTGAGACCCAGAAAGGGTGTGGGCACGATTTTGTACAGAGAAGCAGACTGCCTCTCTAGTGTTTCTGGCATTTTCTAATGAACAGTTTTAAGACGGGGAACTCTATTAGAATTAATTATGCTATTACCTGGTTGATTCACTAGATGAATCTGGCTTCAGAATGATAAGTAATAATTAATAAAACTTGATTTTGAGAACCTCTACCCCAGTTATTTCTGATGTGCCTGTTTTGGCTGACAGTGTGAAAAAGGCACAGAACTGAAAGTCAGAGGACCTGGATTTGAATCATAGCTTTTTTTATGGTATTAAGTGCTTACTATGTGCCCGGCACCATATTAAGCGTTGGGGTAGACACAAGTTTGTCAGGTTGGACACAGTTCCTGCCCCAGATAGAACTCATGGAAATAATCCCAATTTTACAAATGAGGGGAAGAGAAATTGTTACTTGCCCAAGGTCACACAGCAGATGAGTGGCAGAGCCACTTTCTTTCTGATTCCCAGGCCTATGCTCTGTCCACTACACTGTACTCCTTCTCATGATCTTTCTGATCATCAAATCTCCTCCATGGATAAATCCACCAGGGAGGTGGAGACAGTCATTGTGAAATAATGCCTTCAGTCAATCATTTGTACTTACTGAGGGCTTACTGTATGCAAAACACTGTGCTAAGTGCTTGGGAGAGTACAATGTAGCAGAGACATTCCCCACCCACAGCAAGCTTACAGTTTAGAGGGGGAGATAGACATTAATATAACTAAATAAAATTACAGATCTGTTCATAAGTGCTGTGGGGCTTGGAGAGGAGATGAATGAAGGGAGCAAGCCAGGGTGATGCAGGAGGGAGTGAGAGAAGAGGAAAGGAGGGCTTAAGTCCGGGAAGGCCTCTTGGAGGAGATGTGCCTTCAATAAGGCTTCGAAGGTGGGGAGAGTAATCATCTGTCGAATGTGAGGAGGGAGGACGTCCCAGGTCAGAGGTGGGAGGTGGGCGAGGTCGGCGGCGAGATGGACGAGCTGGAGGTAGAGTGAGAAGTTTGGTGTTAGAGGAGTGAAATCTGTGGGCTGGGTTGTAATAGGAGAGTAAAAGAGGTTTAGTAGGAGGGGGTGAAGTGATGGACTACTGATTGGCGCCATCAGTATAGAAACAGTGAAAGGGCTTGACGCCGGATTCAGTTCTCAGTCCCCTAGGCTTCTCCGCTTTCCTAAATAAAGAAATCCATACCATTGATTAAGACTTAGTGCATCCAGCTTTAGTTAATTTTGATCTCAGAAAAGGGTGTTAATCTCATTTGTTATTCCCAGTGAGCTGTCCACGCAGCCTTGCCTGCTGACTCCAGTTCTTACGAAGCGACTGAAATACACATTTCAGACGCTCTCATTTTCTGAGTTGTTCTTTATTTTTAAGGTAGAAGTGGCTTATTATTTTTTTCATATACCCTCACTTCTTCCAGAAGTCTACCAACTCTGTTATATTGTGCTCTCCCAAGCACTTATTACAGCGCTGTGCATAAAGTAAATACCCAATCAATCCCATTGATTGGTCAACCGATTGACTACGCTCTTGGCTGGAACACAATGAAGAAATCAGGGAACGTTCTTTCGACAGTGGGAGTCTGTTTGGGAGACCTTGATAAAGCGATGGAAGAGATATCCTTAATGGAATACTAGTGGGGAAAATTAAGGATATTAGATGCAATACCTACAATTAGTAAGTATCAGTAGGAGAAGCACTGTGGCTCAGTGGAAAGGGAATGGGCTTTGGAGTCAGAGGTCATGGATTCAAATCCCGGCTCTGCCAATTGTCTGCTGTGTGACTTTGGGGCTCAGTTACCTCATCTGTAAAATGGGGATTAAGACTGTGAACCCCCTGTGGGACAACCTGATCACCTTGTAACCTCCCCAGTGCTTAGAACAGTGCTTTGCACTTAGTAAGTACTTAATAAATGCCATTATTATTATTAGGAGGAGGACCATCACATTGTGAATGCTAATGGGCCAATGCTAGGTCGAGGGAAAACATTGGTCTGATCCAGTACTGGTGGTGTTCATTGTTTAAAGTTCTCTCACTCATTCCTTCATTCATTTAATCGTATTTATTGAGCACTTACTGTGTGCAGAGCACTGTACAAAGCTCTTGGGAAGTACAAGTCGGCAACATATAGAGACGGTCCCTACCCAACAACGGGCTCACAACCTAGAAGGGGGAGACAGACAACGAAACAAAATAAGTAGACAGGTGTCAAAATTGTCAGAACAAATAGAATTATAGCTATGTGCACATCATTAACAAAATAAATAGAATAGTAAAATGAAATAGTAAAATAAAAGAAGCAGCACGGGCTTGGGAGTTGGACGGTTGTGGGTTCTAATCCTAGCTCTGCCACTTGTTTGGTGTGTGGCCTTGGGCAAGAAGCAGCTAAGCTTAGTGGAAATGGCACGGGTCCCTGACTGGGAGTCAGAAGGATTTGGATTCCAATCCTGGCTCTGCCTCTTGCCTGCTGTGTGACCCTGGGCAAGTCACTTCACTTCTCTGGACCTCAGTTACCTCATCTGTAAAATGGGGATTAAGACGGTGAGCCCCACATGGGACAACCTGATTACCTTGTAACTACCCCAATGCTTAGAACAGTGCATGGCACATAGTAAGCACTCAACAAATACCATAATTGTTATTATTATTCAATCTTATGCTGAATATTGAACTGAATACTTGAGAGAGAAAGAAGACAGATTCCTTGCGCATGAGGAATTTATCATCTTAATGGGTCCCAAAGTGATTTGAAAGCCCAACTGTGCGCCTTAGGGAAAATATGCCTCGTCACTGTGTTCAGTGATGGGGTGATATACCCCGGAAGCCTCTGGGAAAATTATTTCAGCCCACAGGCTGTCCATTGGAGGTATGCAAGTGTCTTCCGAGGCATCAGTGGTCTAAGGGTACCGTGAGGGAGCCACCTTCATTTGGCTACTACTGCCACTGGCATTGACTATGGTTCTCTTTTCGTGCTCCTGCCCCTAGTAATCTCCTGGCTATCACCAGTTCTCAGAGTGTTACCAAGGTAACAGCCAAGCCTCCAACTTCCCCTCTGAGCCCACCCAAAGGAAAATGGCATTTGGAAATGATACACATTTCCCGAGAAATGCATTATTGTGTCTTAATAATGACCATTTATTCCCCGCAGCTTAAGATCTTCCAATCAATTAGATGGTAGTAAAAATCCTTAACTATGAATAATTTGCCTTTGCTGACACAGTTAAAAGCAAATGGGCAATCTCTCTTCATACTCTATCTACTTACAGTTTTTATTACCTTTTTTATAAATTAACTACCCATTTCATCTGCAACCTCGATTTAATCCTAGAGAGAACTCAGTATTCTTTCATAGAATTTTCCCTTCTGAAATGTGCCCCAGTATCCCTGTATCAGAATAAGTAAACCACAGTTTCGGCCCAGCACAATTTTGTCTTTTAATTTGTGCAATCCCTGCATGAGTAGTTGAATTATTCTTATTCTCCACTACGGTGAACTCCACTACAATGAGCAGTGCATGATAATCTACTCCATGCCGTTAAAATGGAACTCATTGTTAATAACTGGTCCAGGACGAACTCTTGAAAGAAAAGAAAATGGTTTGGGTATTTTTGATATGGAAACGGAGAGGTGGTAGGAATACAGAAATTGAGTTTTTCCATTAAATGAAATATCATATTGGGAATAGAAAACTGAAACTTATTTGTATGACATTTGTAGTTTATATGAAAAATGATTGGAAGAGGAAGAATTCCATTGTAATTGGAATAAGACAGGATCCATGTGAGATGACTAGTTTTTATTGACAGCTTCCCTTTTAACTTTAGCTGCTTACTAACTGTACTAAGCTGTACTAACCAAGCGCTTAGTACAGTGCTCTGCACACAGTAAGCACTCAATAAATTCGATTGAATGAATGTTGGGGAATATGCAACCTAATTTACCTTTGGTCTAATTTTAAGACTTGAGTGGTTTCTGCCCTTTGGAAAAGAGGCTATCCTACTTCACATTTAGTCAATCCCAAAATAAATTTTAGACATTCGGCTAGGCAGGTAGTGGTCTTCGAGACATTTGAAAATGGTTCCTATTTCTAGTATCATCTTTATGATTCCACACCCTTCTGCGACCCTTGTAGAATCCTTATCACGACTCTAATTTTGAACAAATGAATTGCTTGCTGTTGGTATGCTGCCATGCTGCCTTCCATCTCTCTGAGGTTTCTGTGTTTGCTGACATGACAAAGTCCTTAGAATTTTTAATATGCCATTTTAGAGACAGTATCTGATTGGGTAATCCTATGCTTGGCACATAGTAAGCACTTAATAAATATCATCTTTATAGTTGAAGGTCATCTCCGCTTGTTTTTTTTGGTGGCATAGGCATTATTCTCTATTATATGCTATTACTTTTTTGCATAAAATATTGATGGAAGTAAAGATACTAATGTAAGACAATGGGATTATTAACTCAGACCAGCGGTCCAGCCAACCAACTATTCTTTCTCCAACGGTGATCTAAGAACCGTACGATGACTCATTACCTTGACCTCCAAACCTTATCCATTGAGTAATTGCCTTCCTGAATTCAGGTCAGATTATTATCATTTTTGTATTTTAAGTGCTTACTATGTGCCAAGCACTGAACTAAGAGCTGGGGAAGGTACAAGTTAATCGGGTTGGATACAATCCATATCCCACATGGGACTCACAGTCTTAATCCCCATTTTATAGGAGAGGTAACTGAGGTCCAGTGAAGTGACTTGCCGCAAGTCACACAGTAGAGAAGTGGTGGAACCGAGATTAGAACTCAGGTCTTTCTGACTCACAGGCTCACGCTCTTTCCACTAGGCAGTTTCCTCATCTGTAAAATGGAGATTGAGTGTGAGCCCTATGTGGGACAGGGACTGTGTCCAACCTGATTAACTTGTATTCATTCAGTCATTCAGTCATATTTATTGAGTGCTTACTGTATGCTGAGTACTGTGCTAAGTGCTTGGAAAGTACAATTCAGCAACACATAGAGGCAATCCCTGCCCAACAATGGGCTCACAGTCTAGAAGGGGGGAGACAGATATCAAAACAGGTCAACAGGCATCAATAGCTTCAGTATAAATAGAATTATAGACATATACATGTAAAAACAAGTAAATGAGCATTAATATAAATAAATGGAATTATAGATATGTACATATATGCACAAGTGCTGTGGGGTGAGAGGGGGTTGAGCAAGTTGGGGCCATTGGGGAGGGGTGGGGGAACTGATAAAAAGGGGGGCCTAGTCTGGGAAGGCCTCCTAGAGGAGGCAAGCCTTCACTAGGGCTCTGAAGGGGGGAAGAGAGCTAGTTTGGTGGATGTGAGGAGGGAGGGCATTCCGGGCCAGGGGGAGGACGTGGGCTGGGGGTTGACGGCGGGACAGGCGAGAACGAGGCACGGTGAGGAGATTAGCGGCAGAGGAGCGGAGGGTGCAGGCTGGGCTATAGAAGGTGAGAAGGGAGGTGAGTGAGGTAGGAGGGGGCGAGGTGATTGAGAGTTTTGAAGCCACTAGTGAGGAATGTATCTGCCCCAGAGTTTAGAACAATGTTTGTCATATAGTAAGTGCTTAAGATGTACCATTTCTACTACTACTACTAGGCCAACCAGATGTTTGTGGTAGACCATTTATTAATAATAATAATGGCATTTATTAAGCTCTTACTATGTGCAAAGCTCTGTTCTAAGCACTGGGGAGGTTACAAGGTGATCAGGTTGTCCCACGGGGGGCTCACAGTCTTAATCCCCATTTCACAGATGAGGTAACTGAGGCACAGAGAAGTTAAGTGACTTGCCCAGAGTCACACAGCTGACAATTGGTGGAGCCAAGATTTGAACCGATGACCTCTGACTCCAAAGCCCGCGCTCTTTCCACTGAGCCACGCTGCTTCTCCCAGTGTAATTCTGGGGTTTCCTAAATTGTGATCTCCTTGAGGAAAGGGAATGCAAATCTTGCTTCTACACCCTGCCGAGTGTTTAGTTCTGTGCTGGACAGGCAGTGGGCACTCAACAAATACCCCTGATGGATCTGTTGATCGCAGCCTCAAAGTATGTCCTCTGGAAGGCCGGACTGGGTAATTGGGCAGATTGACAACTATTTGTGTAATTGACTTATACTGGATATTTCGTTGCAATCTGGTTTGGAGGCTGCAGGCCAAGAGTGATAACCTCTTGGATTCTTGTCCTCCAATTCTACCCATCAAAAATCAAAATTGATCCTAAGAGCAAACTCTACCTATTCAATACAGACAATGAAAGCCCCATCAATATGATAGGAAAAGCTCCCAGACCAATACAGAGCTTTGTGACAAATTTTTGTATGGCTCAATCTTCAACTAAAGGACAGTTCATTGAGAGTTTTAGACAGAGTAAAGGTTGCCATATGTGACACATCCTCTTCATTTGGGCCAAAACAACTCTTTCAAATTACTGGAGCTTGAATCACTTAACACATACAGTGCGTGATATGATCACAAAAACGCACTGCGTCTTATAGGAGAGATTTTTCCCACCCTGTGAGCCCGTTGTTGGGTAGGGACCGTCTCTATATGTTGCCGATTTGTACTTCCCAAGCACTTAGTACAGTGCCCTGCACAAAGTAAGCACTCAATAAATACAATTGAATAAGGAAACTAGCAAAAATGGAAGACTAAAAAACAAGCTCGTCATTGTTAAGAAGTCTCTTAGAGAGCAGCTCAAAGAACCATAACGACACTTGGTTTGATCTCCAGTTTTGAGCCTCCAGGGTTCCTTAGGATGGCACAGGCTAGATTTCCTAGAAAAAAAAAAAAAAGAGTAAAAGGAAATTGGGTAGATATCTTTCAGGATGTGAAAAATCGACCCTGTTCTGACTTCTCAGCTGAGTTATGATTCCAAGAAAATTAATCCTCTCAGACTCTTCTATCTTTTATGAAGTTTACAATGGCAGAAGGCAAAAAATGGGAAGTTTGAAAAGTTGATGAGCGTAAAAATGCAACCCGCAAATGAACAAGTTGATGATAGCGGCACAGGTTCAACTCTTACTTTGAGTCAGTCCCTCCTTGATGGGTCATTCCAGAGTGGGAATGACCTTCAGACTTAGTATTTTATAGTTAGTGCAATTTCAATGGTTCATATAATTACCCTAGATGCTATCAGCAGAGATAGGGAATATTGTGATTTTTTTTTTTGAAAGGCGTGTGTCTGTTTTTCTCCTGCTTGCTATCGATTTTTTTGAATCAATCAACAGGAGAGAGCAGTCACAGGAAGCAGACATAAATTGTATACATGCAGCGGGAGGAGAGAGCAAAATAGAACTACACCTGGCAGTAAAATGAAAAATGGACAATGCAAAATGAATAAGTGGAAAAAAATACGTGTTTAGTGATGAAAATAACGTTACCTAGTGGAAAGAGCATAGGGCTGAAAGTCAGGAACCCCACTTCCATTCCCGACTCTACCATTTTGCCTCCTCTATGATCTTGTCCGGTAGGTCTCTGGGCCTCAGTTTCTTCATGAGTAAAATGGAGTGTAAGGTATCCACCCTCCCTCCCTTTGAGACCCCGAGCCCATTGTGGGACAGGGATTGTGGTCAATCCGATTTGCTTGTCTGTATCTCAGTGCTTGGTGCGTAGTAAGCTTTCCCTATTTGTAGTAGTCTTGGTAAACCACTTGAAACTAAGGGTACTGGTTGGGATGATGATTTTTTTTTTATGGTATTTGTTGAGCACCTACTATGTGCCAGGCACTGTTGTTAGCGCTGTGGGATTAACAAGGTAATCAATATGACTGGCCCCAGAAACATGATAATAATAATGATGCTTAGTACAGTGCTCTGCACATAGTAAGCGCTCAATAAATACGATTGATGATGATGATGGCATTTGTTAAGTGCTTACTATGTGCCAAGTGCTGTTCTAAGCACTGGGGTAGATACTAGTAATCAGGTTGTCCCACGTGGGGCTCACGGTCTTAATCCCCATTTTCCAGATGAGGTAACTGAGGCACAGAGAAGTTAAGTGACTTGCCCAAAGTCACACAGCAGACAAGTGGCGGAACTAGGATTAGAACCCATGACCTCTGACTCCTAAGCACATGCTCTTTCCACTAAGCCATGCTGCTTATCCCATATTCCTTCCAGGGGCTGTTGAGAATAATCATGTGGATTCTTTTGTGTTTTCCTGTTGCACCAGCTAAAATGGTGCCTAAAATGCCATGCTCCTTCAATTATTTCCTGCAGGTGTTTACCACTCTGACTTGCTTCTCCTTTAGAAAAACAGCATGGCATAGTGGAGCCTGGGAGTCAGAAGGTCATGGGTTCTAATTCCGGCTCTGCCACTTGTCTGCTGTGTGACCAAGGACAAGTCACTTCACCTCTCTGGGCCTCACTTACCTCATCTGTAAAATGAGGTTTGTCTCCACCCCAGTGCTTAGTACAGTGCCTCGCACATAGTAAACACTTAACAAATACCACAAAAAAAAAAGAAAATTGGGGGGATTTGCATCCCCTCTCATGATCTTTTACGTTTGTTTTTGTTTTTCATCGTAGTTGTTAAGCACTCACTCTGTGCTAAGCACTGTAGTAAGTGCTGGGGCAGATCCAGGATAGGTTGGACACAGTCCATGTCCCACATGGGAATCACAGTGTAAATTGAAGGGAAGAAGCTCTAATCCTGGCTTCACCACTTGTCAGCTGTGTGACTTTGGGCACGTCACTTAACTTCTCTGGGCATCAGTTACCTCATTTATAAAATGGGGATTAAGATTGTGAGCCCCATGTGGGACAACCTCATTACCTTGTATCCCCCCCAGGGCTTAGAACAGTGCTTGGCACATAGTAAGCGCTTAACAAATACCAACATTATTATTATTATTATTATTATTATTATTATTATTATTTATTAATCCCCATTTTCCAGGTGAGGAAACTGAGGCACCGAGAAGTAAAGTGACTTACCCAAGGTCACACGGCAGGCATGTGGTAGAGGGATTGTGAAGGGGAAGGGACAGGGCGAAGGGTGGTATCTGGTGGTTCTTGAGAGCCCATCTCTACTCTCTATGGGCACAGGCCAAGGAAAAGACATTTACACTAATTATAATTACAAAATCATAAAGGGGTGAAATGACGGAATGTTTCCGCTTCCATGGAAACAATTAGTCTGATTTGATGAATTAACCTAATAGGAAAACTCAAATCCCTTTGTAACAATGGAGAAATACCAAATACTAAAGGAGGAGGAAGAAAGAGGATTTTTTTTTTCTCCCCCACTTATGATTCACTCGGAAATCTCAGGGATAAAGAGTTCTCTGTTGCAAAGTGGGCTGCCACATTCTTCAACCCCAAAAGCCTGGAGTTGCCATTTACAACATGAGCATTAAGAGGAGGAGCCAGTGAAAGATAGCTCCCAGAGCCATGCTCGTGACCAAAGATGTTCCAACTCGGACATGCATTGTCACTAAATTCCTCTGTTAATTGTGTTTGTTCTAGAGCAATCTAGGGAAGACATCTGAAATATTGTTTGCAGTTGAGTGGGATTTTTTTTACGGTATTTAAGGAATTTACTACGTGCCAGGAACTGTACTCAGCAAGGGGCTAGACACAGGCGAATCAGGTTGGCACAGCTCCTCTCCCCCACGGGGCTCAGAATCTTAATCCCCATTTTACAGATGAGATAACTGAGGTACAGAGAAGTGAAGTGACTTGCCTGAGGTCATACAGCAAGCAAGAGGCAGAGCTGGGATTAGAATTCATCCCAGAATCCAGGTCCTTCTGACTCCCAACACCGTGCGCTAACCACTAGGCAACACAATATATATTGGACAAATGGAAAGAGGATTTAAGCCAGGGACTCCCATTCTCTCCCTACCCAAAAGATTCATTCATTGATTGTCATATTTATTGAGCTTGTATTGTGTGCAGAGCACTATACTAAGCGCTTGGGAGAGTACAATACAACAATAAACAGATACATTCCCTGCCCACAGCAAGCTTAGAGTCTAGAAGGGGGGAGACAGACATCGATACTAATAGATTTTGTATATATAAAGGGGACCAGTTGATCCATTTTTTGAAAAACATTTGAACAGTGCTTTGCACATAGTAAGCGCTTAATAAATGCCATTATTATCATTATTGGCCATTTTGCTTTAACAAGAGCTCCCATTAAGTGAAAAACCTATCCTATTTGCCTGCAGAATTTAATGCAACTCATAGTCCACCTGTACAAGGGAGAGAATGTGTATTTTTACTGGGGGGGTTAACTTGTAGGAGAGGAATTAATCACATTGTGTCTCATTAATAACACTTGGGCTCTAGATTCAGTTATAATATGACTTTGCTGCTTTGCAATATTCAATGTGGGGCAGTAGCAGCGCCCCAAAATAATTCTGCTCGTAGGCGATGAAAGTGCTTCCTGAAACGATGAGAAGCAACGTTAGTGAGCTTGCAAATAGAAAGTAGCATCCCGTGGGACACGTAGGCACGGAGAGAAGCAGCGTGGCTCAGTGGGAAGAGCATGGGCTTTGGAGTCGGAGGTCAGGGGTTCAAATCCCGGCTCCACCACAAGTCTGCTGTGTGACCTTGGGCAAGTCACCTAACATCTCTGAGCCTCAGTTCCCTCATCTGTAAAATGGAGATTAAGACTGTGAGCCCCACATCGGACAACCTGATCACCTTGCATCCCCCCCAGCGCTTAGAACAGTGCTTTGCACATAGTAAGCGCTTAGCAAATGCCATCATTATTATTATTCTAATCCCAGCTCTGCCACTGGTCTGCTGTGTGATCTTGGGAGAGGCACTTAACTGTTCTGTGTCTCAGTTCTCTCTTCTGTAAAGAGAAATCTCCCCCTTCTAGACTGTGAGGCCTTTGTTGGGTAGGGACCATCTCTATACGTTGCCAACTTGTACTTCCAAAGCGCTTAGTACAGTGCTCTGCACACAATAAATGCTCAATAAATGCGAATGAATGAATGAATGAATAAAAATGGGGTTAAGATGCCTGTTTCTCTCCCCTTTGAGTGTGAGCCATGTGCCAGTGGATCAGTATTTGTTGAGTGCTCATCATATGTACTGAGCACTGTAGGACAGGGACTTCGTCCCATCTGTTTATACCGGATCTACCCCAGTGCTTCTTTGAGGTCTCTTCATTTGCCTAAAGCTCGATTGTCTGTCTTTCAGGTGGGTTGGGTCCCACTTTGTGATACACCAATCATGTCATTCATTCTGTTGTATTTATTGAGTGCTTACTGTATGCAAAGCACTGTACTAAGCGCTTGTCAGTCATGAAGGTCTGGTCCATATCAAGCGATGGTTGACTTGGCATCCCACAGTGGGAAATAATAGTGATAATAATAATTGCGCTATTTGTTGAACTCTTACTACATGCCAGGCACTGTACTAAGCACTGGGGTAGACCCAAGGTAATTGGGTTGAACACAGCCCTTGTCCTACCTAGGGCTCACAGTCTTAATCCCCCTTATACAGATGAGGTAACCGAGACACAGGGAAGTGAAGTGACTTACCCAAGGTCACACAGCAGATGAGCGGCAGAGGAGGGATTAGAACCCAGGTCCTTGGACTCCTAGGCCTGTTTCTCAATAATATTAGACCTGTTCTAAGAAATGAACTTATAAACAGTCCCCTTTCCCTCCAACATTAGACATGGTGGGTATTTCTGTTTAGATGGATGTTAAGGGCTGAGTGCGAGTTGACTGTGAAGTGTGCGTCAGTCTTATCTTTTCATTTCCTTCTGTTTTTCTGAGTCAACCGGGCTGTTCCAGTTGCAGAGGTATTTTGTGTTGCATTCGTTAGGGCTACAATGAGATTTCAGACATTTATCACGGTACGCATTTTCCTCTGCCTGATGAATTCATAGGAAAATGTATTTTTTCTTTCTAGATACCTGAGGTTATTACAAGTAAACAAACTGGAAAAATGACATCAGTTGGAAAATTAATGAAAATGTGGTGAAAATCATTCGCTTGCATGTACTGGATTTGTAAATAAAACATCACCGTATCGTGTACAGATATTCCGGAAGATAGCACTGATTATTATTCTCATGCGCAATGGCTACATTATTCTTACAGGAAAATAATATCCACATGTTGGTAAATGGTATAGCAAAATGATTTTTCACCTTCCATGCCGTTACAATATTTAACAAATATAAATGATCCAGGATTGAGTGGATATTTGCTCCAGTTCTTCTCAGGCTCAACATTGCAAGGAAATTATGCCTGCCTCATAACCTCCTACCTGTAGAAATTGTTAATCTGATGCAATATTTTTCTAGAAACACAAAAATAATAATTGTTACGGCAGTATTATTATACGTTTACATGGGTAGTATGTTTTAATAGTTGGTTTAATGGTTTCCACCATGACTCCAGCCCCTGTTTACAGTGACATTTGTCCCTCTAGAAATCGGTAAATTCATTCATTCAATTCATTCAGTCAGATTTATTGAGCGCTTATTGTGTGCAGAGCACTGTACCAAGCACTTGGAAAGTACAATTCAGTGACAAATAGAAACAATCCCTGCCCACAACGGACTCACAGTCTAGAAAGGGGAAGACAGACATCAAAACAAGTAAACAGGCATCAGTAGCATCAATAGAAATAAATGGAATTATAGATATATGCACATCATTAATATAAATAAATAGAATTATAAATATGTACACAAGTACTGTGAGGTGGGGAGGGGTTTTGACTGACTAATTATAATAATGGCGGTATTTAATCATAATAATGATGATGGTATTTGTTAAGCGCTTACTATGTGCAAAGCACTGTTCTAAGCGCTGGGGGGATACAAGGTGATCAGGTTGTCCCACGTGGGGCTCACAGCCTTCATCCCCATTTTATAGATGAGGTAACTGAGGCACAGAGAAGTTAAGTCGCCTGCCCAAGGTCACACAGCTGACAAGTGGCGGAGTCGGGATTTGAACCCATGACCTCTGACTCCCAAGCCCATGCTCTTTCCACTGAGCCACACTGCTTCTCTAAGTGCTTACTATGTGCCCAGCACTATGTTGGGGTAGAATAAAGATCATCAGATCCCCCATGGGGCTTGCATCATCATCATCAATCCTATTTATTGAGCGCTTACTATGTGCAGAGCACTGTGCTACTACTTAGGCTTGCAGTCTAAGTAGAAGGGAGAACTGGTTTTGAAGCCCACTGTTGGGTAGGGACTGTCTGTATATGTTGCCAATTTGTACTTCCCAAGCACTTAGTACAGTGCTCTGCACACAGTAAGCGCTCAATAAATATGATTGATGGTGAGAAGCAGCGTGGTTCAGTGGAAAGAGCCTGGGCTTGGGAGTCAGAGGTCATGGGTTCTAATCCCAGCTCCGCCACTTACCGGCTGTGTTGCTTTGGGCAAGTCACTTCACTTCTCTGTGCCTCAGTTCCCTCATCTGTAAAATGGGGATAAAGACCGTGAGCTCCACGTGGGACAACCTGATCACCCTGTATCCCCCACCCCCAGTGCTTAGAACAGTGCTTTGCACATAGTAAACAAATACCATCATTATTATTATTTTGCATATGAGGAAACTGAGGCCCAGAGAAGGGACTAGATTTGCCCAAGGGCTCACAGCAGCCAAGTGGCGGAGCAGGATTAGAACCCAGGTCCTCCTGGCTCCCAGGCTCAGGCTCTATCCACTAGGCCGTTCAGAAAGGGACAACTAGAAACCAAAATGTGGGCATTTCAGGCCTTTGCCAGCTGGACAGTACAAGGCATTGCATGAAAAAACGAGCAAACAGACTTGGAGCATTTTCCTTTTTCCTCTATTTTCCCAAGTTATCCTTCATTTACTTTCTGGTTACGGAAGGCAACTTTTACATCTTTGGGAATTTGCAAAAAGTTAAGGCAGGCACAAGAGGGCGCCTGCATTTTATATGATTGCAGTCTGCAAAGTGGAAGTTTTCTGTGTTTTCCCCAAGAGTGTGAACGGATTTATTTTCTGGCCCGCTGAGAGGGAGTCATTCTCCCTCATGCACTTGGTATTCTTGCCCAAAGGAGTCTCGGGTTTCTTTTTTTCTCCCACCTCTCTCAAAGTGGAAAGGAGATGGAGGAGAAGCTAATTGAGAATCAAGGGAGGGTAGAGTCTGGTAATAATAATAATTGTGGCAATTGTTAAGCACTTACTATGTGCCAGGCACTGTACTACCTGTATACTCTTTCCCAGCACTTAGTAATAACAATTAATAATGATTTTGGTCTTTATTAAGCCCTTACTATGTGCTTAATTCCCACCTCTATACTCTTTCCCAGCACTTAGTAATAATAATTAATAATGATTTTGGTCTTTATTAAGCCCATACTGTGTGCTTAATTCCCACCTGTATACTTTTTCCCAGCACTTAGTAATAATAATTCATAATGATTTTGGTCTTTATTAAGCCCTTACTATGTGCTTAATTCCCACCTGTATACTCTTTCCCAGCACTTAGTAATAATAACTCATAATGATTTCGGTCTTTATTAAGCCCTTACTATGTGCCGAGCACTGTACTAAGGGCTGGGGTGGGTACAAGCAAATCAGGTTGGACACAGTCCCTGTCCCCACATGGGGCTCACAGTCTCAATCCCCATTTTACAGATGAGGTAAACGAGGCCCAGAGAAGTGAAGTGACTTGCCCAAAGCCACACAGAAGACAAGTGGCAGAACTGGGATTAGAACCCACGACCTTCCAACTCCCAGGCCTATTCAAGCGCTTAGTACAGTGCTCTGCACACAGTAAGCGCTCAATAAATACGATTGAATGAATGTCCATGCTGCTTCCCTAGTAGAGCGCTGTGTAACCAGTACATAGCTCTCTCTAGAATGCAAGCTCATTAAGGGCAGGGAACGTGACTGCTAATTCTGTTGTATTGAACTCAAGCACTTAGTACAGTGCTCTGCACAAAGTAAGTGCTCACAGAATACCACTGATTGATTGACTGAGTGCACCAGAGAGGAGCAACGAGGCTTAGTCCAAAAAGCACATGAGTGGGAGTCAGAGGATCTGGATCAGAGGACTTTTCCTAGCCCTTAATTTGTATGGAGGCTAGTACCAAGCACTTGGGGGAATAGGCCAGAAACAAAACAAAACAAAACCCCTGACCTCACCCTGCTTTAACTCTAACAGGGGAGTCAGATGATAGAAATTATTTAAAGTTCAGGGGTTCAGATGGGTTGAAAGTCATAGAGTTTATGGGTTCAAATGGGTTGAAAGTCATAACATTTATGGGTTCAAATGGGTTGAGGTCATGGGTTCAAATCCCAGCTCTGCCAGTTGTCAGCTGTGTGACTTTGGGCAAGTCACTTAACTTCTCTGTGCCTCAGTTCCCTCATCTGTAAAATGGGGATTAAGACTGTGAGCCCCACGTGGGACAACCTGATCACCTTGTATCCTCCCCAGCGCTTAGAACAGCTGTGCACATAGTAAGTGCTTAATAGATGCCATTATTATTATTATTAAAGTCCTGGGGTCAGTCAATCAGTGGCATTTATTGAGCACTTATTGGGTCAGAGCACCGTACTTCTAGCTCGGAAGTTTACGATAATATCTAGTTGGTAGATATGGTTTCTGTCCTGAAGGAACTTATGCTGTGATAAGATACAGCCACAAAATAGTTGGCACAGAACAAGGGTGTAGAGGGGTAGCCCAAATATGTCAGGATGAATTAGCCGCCTAAATTACCGCATGTGCAATTGAGTAGTCATCCGTGCGTAATTGTTTTTACGTCCTTCTGATCTGTTAGAGTGAAAATTCCTTGAGGACAGGGAGCATATCTTGTTTTTACATTGTACTTCCCCCAAATGGTGCATTGTATCCTTGGGAGCTCCGTGCATACCTTTATTGCTACTACGTCGCAAGGGTCCAAGATGGGTATTCATTCGTTCATTCAATAGTATTTATTGAGCACTTACTATGTGCAGAGCACTGTACTGAGCACTTGGAAAGTACATCGGTGTGCCAAGGCGATGTCTTAAGTCATATTACCATGGGTGCTCTCTCCTGCTTGGGACCTCATTAAAGGCGCCAGGAACATTAATATGATCATGCCATTGGTGGAAATATCGAAGGCAAATATGGCCCCGTTTTTAGTTACAGTCTTTGAGGAACATCATCCACTTGAGGAGATTGTCTAAGTAGGTTTAAACTTTAGAGGCTACAGGTCAAAGTTCCTTGGAGGTCTTAGGCATGCCAACTTGAGAAGAAAACCAACTTGCCTAATCAGATCAGCCCGGCCAACTTCTCCGTGGTTGATCTTCCCAAGTGCACACACCATTTAACAGCGTTAGTGAGCGACACACCCGTAAACTATCGGACGTGTCCTTTGGACAGCAAGGTTTTAATGATAATTAGAGTTATACGATTATAAATGATCATCCGTTGAAGCAAGTGAAACCACAATATTAGGTACAGTTCGTTAAAATTCTATTTGAGAATCTGATTTGACAGCAATTTGCAATGTTCCAATAATGATTATTTTTTCGTTTCAATTTCCTTGTCACGAATCATGTTCCTTCTAGATGACCTTCTGGATTATACGGAATAGAAATCTTACTTTCAGCCTTAGTCGTCTATGCTTCCCTAGCTTCATTCATTTTCTCTAGCGACAGGGCTATTAATCGAACAAGAAAAATTTGGCTTGAAGATTTACAGATGGCATTATGCATGCAAACGGTTGCAACAATCAACGCTTGTTCTGAATTCTGTAATTACTTTCCCTCCGGGAGTGGGTTATATGGAGTCTGACTGGGAAGGAAACTCTGTGCAATGTTTTGTGGAACATTTGACTCAAGTTCGCTCACTTGGCAACCAGTAAATCAGTCTATTTACTGAGCGCTTACTGTGCAGAACACTGTAATGAGTGGATGGGAGAGCACAGTGCAGCAGAGTTGGCAGTCAAATTTCCTGCCCACCGGGAACTTAGAGTCTAGAGTGGAAGACAGACATTAAAATAAATAACAGATATCATTAGTTTCTCCGGGCTGAAGGTGGGTGAATAGCATGTGGTTACTAGTAGTTATTGAGAGCCTTCTTTGTGGAGATCACTGGAGGGGGGAGCACAATAGAGTTAGTAGTTATTGTCCCTGTCTCAAGGAGATTTCAGTCTAGCGGGGAAGACAGACATTAAAATAAATATAAAGATATGGACCCAAGTGCTATGTGTGTGTGTGAGAGAGAGAGAGAGAGAAAGAAAGAAAGAAAGAAAGAAAGAAAGAAAGATAATGAGGGAAAGAAAGGAAGAAAGAAAGAAAATGAGGGAAAGAAAAGAAGAAAGAGAGAAAGAGTGTTAGTTCCCAAGTGCTTAGATGATGGGGCTGATGACAGGAAATAGGGTATGGAAATAAGAGATCAATCAGAGAAGCCCTCCTGGAGGAGACGTTATTTCAGTCGCAACAAGGTTGCAGTAAGAAAAATAATCCTTGTTTCTATTGCATTTTTGAGACTGTAAATTAATAATTTCCCATCAACAAACTATTCAGTTCTTCTGTAACCATTCAACTTTAAACTCCTCCACCAGACTGTAAACTTCCCCTCTCGATTGCAACCTCTGAGTGCAGGGATCCCAAGTGCTCAGTACAATACTCCACACACAGTTGATGCTCAGTGAATATTATTGACCTGTATTTATGCTTTGTTTCTCGGTTAGATCATGTCTAAGAACATAAAAGTATTCTCCCAATTGCTTAGTATGCCTAGTACAGTGTATACTGGGCACTCGGTGAATGTTATCAATGGATTGAACACAGTTGGGATAATTAAGGCAATCTTGTCAGCCAGTATGAAGCTGTGACTTTTTTTGGCATATGTTAAGCACTTACTGTGTGTCTTTGGGGTAGGTACAAGCTAATCGGGTTAGACACAGTCCCTGTCCCACATGGGGCTCACAGTCTTCATCCCCATTTTACAGATGAGGTAACTGAGGCCCAGAGAAGTGAAGAGACTTGCCGAAGTCCCACAGTCAAGTGGCAGAGCCGGGATTAGAACCCAGGTCCTTCTGACTCCCAGGCACGTGCTCTATCTGCTAGGCCACACTGCTTCAAGGCAAATTGTGAAAGGCAAACACATCGTAGTGTGAGTTTTCTGTAACTCAGGAGTTCCCAAAAGAGGACTGAGTATACAAGTTTCTGTAGGAGAGAAACCTCCTATAAAGTCTTTGAGAACTGTCTTTTTTAATGTACTCGCTTTTGGGAACTGCCTGAGGTTCAAAGTCACCCAGGACTGTGCACATCTTGTATCTTTCCCTCTTTGATAAAGGGCCTTCTGGCATTTTGAGAAATGACCTCCCCCTTCTGTAATCAAAATCAGAATATATAAGCACTTTGAGATATAAAGTGGTTTCCCCAGCCAACCTGGATTTGTGTTCGTAAGCCATTAAATGAGCCTTGAATTTCAGCCGATTAAGTTGAGCCCAGTTTTTTCACTGAACTTACCTTGGAATAGTTTGGACGGAGTTTCCGTCAACTCAGAGGTATTACACAGTATCTGCCAAATTGTGAATTAAATAGATCTCTTACTGTGTGGCTGAAAAAGTGTCTTTCAAGGGCAAACTCAATGATTTTTTTTCTTGGAAGTGTGTGCACTTTTCTTCTCTGTGTGGTTTAGTGGAAAAAACATAGTCCTGGGAATCAAGAGACCTGGGTTCTAATCCCCACTGGGTGACCTGCTGGATGACCTTGGACAAGTCACTTAACTTTTCCAGGGCCTATGTTTCTTCCCCTGTAAAGTGGAGATGTTCTTCTTGTTCTTCCTCCCCTTTAGACTTTAAGCCCCAAATGGGCAGAGACTTTGAATTGATTATCTTGCATCTATCCCAGTGCTTAGAACGGTGCTTGGCAGATAATAACAAATGCCACTATTATGATGTTATTACATTCTTAATGAATCTCTCTTTACAATATGCCCAGCTTAGCAGATGCTACGTGTACAATTACTTCCTCTGACATCACATGCATACAAGCAACCCTTTTTCCTCCGCCACAGAGGTTCATACTCAGATGTCCATTATCAGAAGATTACCAAATTCTTTCACCACTATCTGTCAGAAGTACTTAGTGAAAACATGACCGTATTTTAAATAATAATAACGATAATGATGGTATTTAAGCGCTTACTATGTCCCAAGCACTGTTCTAAGCGCTGGGATAGATACAAGGTAATCAGGTTGTCCCACGAGGGGTTCACAGTAAGAAGTGTAGCCTTGAAAATATCTTAGAGGAGTGAATTGCAACCAGGAACATCAGGGGACAAAAAGGTGTCTCTTATGGTGTGAGGTTTTGTGGTGCAATGGAAAGAGCATGTTGCCATGCGTTCTAAGCTTCAATTTCCCCACTTTCCCATTGTGAGCCTTAGGTAAGGCACTCTCTTCTCTCTCACTCAGTTTCCTCATCTGTAAATTGGGGATTGGAGCACCTGTTCTCTCCCTCTATGTGCAACCCATGAGGGGTTCACAGTAAGAAGTGTAGCCTTGAAAATATCTTAGAGGAGTGAATTGCAACCAGGAACATCAGGCGACAAAAACAAATAGGTGTCTCTTATGGTGTGAGGTTTTGTGATGTAGTGGAAAAAGCATGGCACCATGCGTTCTAAGCTTCAATTTCCCCACTTTCCCATTGTGAGCCTTAGGTAAGTCACTCTTCTCTCTCACTCAGTTTCCTCATCTGTAAATTGGAGATTGGAACACTTGTTCTCTCTCCCTCTATGTTATACTAAGTACCAAGCACTGTACTAAGTGCTTTGGTAGATACTAGCTAATCAGGTTGGACAGAGTCCATGTCCCAAGTGGGTCTCACGGTATTAATCCCCATGTTACAGGTGCGGGAACTGAGGCACAGAGAAGTGAAGTGACTTCACCAAGATCACAAAGCACACAAGTGGCAGAGCCGGGATTAGAACTCAGGTCCTTCCGATTCCCAGGCCTGCCCTCTATCCAGTAGGCCACATGGTGTCTCTGGTAGGAATCAGTACTCACAATCAATCAATCAATCAATCGTATTTATTGAGCGCTTACTGTGTGCAGAGCACTGTACTAAGCGCTTAATCTCACAAGAGCATTGGGCTGATTCTGTGCCACTTGATGGCAGGGGGACAACTAAGCTCTCCTCTCCGGGACCCCAACAGACCAGGACGGGGTTTTCTTTTGGATCTTGACTAAAGTACACGTGATGGCCATCTGGCAAGACAGTGCCTTTGAGGCTGGCCCACGAGCACTTGGCGAGTTTTGATTCAGAAAGCAGTTATCAGACCACAAAGCTTAACAAGCAGAAAGGGTGCTTTAGTATCAGGAAAGAGCGCTTGAATTTACTTCACTGGAAAAGAAGGGAGCTTAGAAAGACGGCTTTATTCCACTTCTGTAAGCACATTTGCTCTTTCCAAATATGTTTAATGCATAGGAACCATCACTAAAAGGGGCTTAGGTATGCTTGACATTGCCACACTAATAAGTCACAGTGATGTGTAAATGTTGCCATTTGTTTAGCGCTTACTATGTACCAAGCACCGGCTCCACCAATTGTCAGCTGTGTGACTTTGGTCAAGTCACTTAACTTCTCTGGGCCTCAGTTACCTCATCTGCAAAATGGGGAATAAGACTGTGAGTCCCATGTGGGACAACTTGATCACCTTATATCCTCCCCAGTGCTTAGAACAGTGCTTTGCACATAGCGCTTAACAAATACCATCATTAATTAATTAATTAAGCACTGTTCCAGGCGCTGGGGTGGATACAGGGTCATCAGGTTGTCCCACATGGGGCTCACAGTCTTCATCGTGAGAAGCAGCGTGGCTCAGTGGAAAAGAGCCTGGGCTTTGGAGTCAGAGGTCATGGGTTCAAGTCCCGGCCCCGCCAATTGTCAGCTGGGTGACTTTGGGCAGCTCGCTTCACTTCTCTGGGCCTCAGTTCCCTCATCTGTAAAATGGGGATTAAGACTGTGAGTCCCCCGTGGGACAACCTGATCACCTTGTAACCTCCCCAGCACTTAGAAAAGTGCTTTGCACATAGTAAGCGCTTAATAAATGCCATCATCATCATCACATTTTGAGCGAAGGTGCAGTAGCTTCCATTGTCAATTCTGTCGGTTTGCAGATCTTGTCATTTACTCCCTAGTAATTCATTACGGTCTGCGATCCCCATGTGGGACAGGGACTGTGTCCATTGTGATTAACTTATATCTACCCCAGCACTAGATACAGTGCTTGGTGCATTGTATGTGCGTAACTAATACCATCATGATCATTATCATTACAGTCATTCCTTCAATTCATTTGATTGTATTTATTGAGCACTTACTGTGTGCAGAGCACTGTATTAAGTTCTGGGGAGTACAATACACCAATAAGCAGAGATATTCACTGCCCACAACAAGTCTAGAGGACTCAAGGAAAAAAATGCAGGACTGAATGAACATTTCTGGCATAAGGGGCTGATTCCTCAGTTATCACAACAGGGCCAGAAGTTTTCTCTCAACCTCAGTTCACTTGAGAGACTACAGGGCACGATTTACTATTTGATTCCATTTAGTGGCAATGCCATGAGGTGTATTTCGTAGTTTGACCCGCCTCCCGCAAGTTTCTTGCCCTTTATACTATTCTCCCTAAGACTGCAGCCACACAGTAATATCGTTTAACTGCTAACCTCACAGAAAAATCACACCGAGTGTGATTGCGGTTAAACCCCAAACCCTTTGCTTTCATCATCATCATCAATCGTATTTATTGAGCGCTTACTATGTGCAGAGCACTGTACTAAGCGCTTGGGAAGTACAAATTGGCAACAAATTTCATCCCGCGTGTCCTAAGCAGTTGTGGAGGTTCAACATGTGTAGCTTCAGAAAGAAGAGAATTGTTTCGATGGTCCATCTCAAGGTCTTCTTAAGTATTCAGTCTGTGTATTTTCTAGACTGTGAGCCCGCTGTTGGGTAGGAACCGTCTCTATATGTTGCCAACTTGTACTTCCCAAGCGCTTAGTACAGCGCTCTGCACACAGTAAGCGCTCAGTAAATACGATTGAATGAATGAATGAATTCAGTCAATCATGTTTATGGAGTGCTTACTGTATGCAGAGCACCATACTAAGTGCTTGGGAGAGTACAGCGTAACAGACACATTCCCTGCCCACATGGAGCTTGCAGTCTAGAGTAAGTACTTAATGAAGTACTTAAGTACTTAAATACTTCACTCCCTCCCTCTTATTGTTAGATAAGTCCCTCACCTTGACAGGAGTCACAAAGCAATGTGGTCTATTGGGCAGAGCATGTGCCTGGGAGTCAGATGGCCTGGGTTCTCATCCCGGCTCCACCCCCAGCCTGCTGTGTGATCCTGGACGAGTCACTCAAACTCTCTGGGCTTTGGTTTCCTCATCTTAGAATGGGACTTCAATCCCTTTGTCCCTCCTACTTAGACCTTGAGCCCTATGTCTGACCTGACTGTCGTATATCTACACAGGGTTTGGCACAGAACAAGCACTTAGCAACTATCATAAATTGAAATAAAGCCCAACATCTCTAGTCCAGATGTGGGAAAGACCATTTCCCAGCTCATTCTGATCACTCCTCCCTAACTTAATTCCTAATTTTATCCCACGCTTATCTTGTCTGTTCCTCTTGTTCTCATAATAATAATAATTATGGCATTTATAAAGCGCTTACTATGTGCAAAGCACTGTTCTAAGCGCTGGGGAGGATAGAAGGTGATCAGGTTGTCCCACAGAGGGCTCACAGTCTTAATCCCCATTTTACAGTTGAGGTAACTGAGGCACAGAGGAGTGAAGTGACTTGCCCAAGGTCACACAGCTGACAATTGGCCGAGCTGGGGTTTGAACCCATGACCTCTGACTCCAAAGCCCGGGCTCTTTCCACTGAGCCACGCTGCTTCTCATGAGACTCACTTCCCCTCCCCTTCAAATCCTCCCCACCTTCAAATCCATCCTTCTCCCATTAATTCCCAGTCCCCCACCTCTACCCCTGTGTAGAATGTGAGCCCACGGTGGGTAGGGATTGTCTCTCTTTGTTGCTGAATTGTTCTTTCCAAGCACTTAGTACAGTGCTCTGCACACAATAAGCACTCAAGAAATATGATTGAATGAATGAATCAACTCAACATCCCCCTCTATCACTTAGCTACCCTCTCTTTGGGCTCATGAATATTTGAACATTCAATTATGCATTCAGTAATAATAGCATTTTTAAGCACTTACCATGTGCAGAGCACTGTACTAAGTGCTAGGAAAGAGTTCACAGGGTGAAATTAAACGTGGTCCCCGTCCCTTGAATGGCTCACAATCCATTGACTCATGTTTATTTCAATGTTTCATTCTGGAATTTTGTTCCAACTCTCTATCTGGTCCTTGTTATTCTCTGCTCCCGCTATTTGCAAGTATTTCCATGTCACCAAATTCTTAACTCTGGATCTGAATCCAGCACTCTCCTGTCTGAAGTTTCCTGGAACACAAACTCTGTCTTCCCCAACAGCAGTAACTTGATTATGTAAAACCCATCATTAATATGCACTCAAGCACTCTGGTAAGAACCATGTCCTTATGTCAGGAATTTTCTACTTTCTGCAGTTCAGGCCCCGGTTGACTCACCAAAGCTCTTACCTGCTGGAAAATGCATGCCCAGTAAGTACCATAAGGAAATGTCATTTATCTTGATCCCCTCCTGTCATACATTTAGTGAACCAAAGATTTCCTGTTTGCTTTGTAAGTGTCTAGATTGTAGCTGAGGGCTATTATTACAGCCCATCCCAAACCTTGAGTTTTCATGAGTCTATCAGTTTCCAATCTAATTCGTTTTCAGCCCTGCCGTTTTTGCTTGCAAAAATTCTTGGTGCCGTATCCACTGAAGAAGCTGAAGCTGTTTATCTTTTAGCTGTGCTGAGGAAAATATGCGTTTGTAAGCAACTGTTATTCAAATTGAATTTTCAGACAGGATGCTAAAAGTCTTCAGTTGAGAACATTTTGGCATATAAATGTAAACCAGGTGCTCTACTGGGACATCAAACTGGCTCGAACCCAGAACAGAGATGGGCAGGTGGTTGGGCTGGTCTTTTTTCAGTCAGTCAGTCAGTGGTACTTACTGAGCGCTTACTACGTGCAGAGCACTGCGCTAAGAAGTTGGGAGAGTTCAGTATAACAACAAACATTTCCTGCCCACGATGAACTTATGGCCTAAAGCTCCGATGATGCATTACAAGTCGTTTTTGAGGGTGAAAGGGTTCAGTTTAGGATCCATTGAAGTGACTGGTAGTAATGTTAGATTTAGGTTTCTCATGAATATGCTCAACAGCCCTGACTCTCCCCTTAATCCTCCTCCTGGAGGAGTCAATGTGGCAGCTCCAGCTGGCCAGCTTGGTGATTTCCAGCCTTACTGAAGGCACATCTCCTCCAAGAGGCCTTCGCTGGAGATTTATGTGGTTTGAAACAGATCATCAGTATCTCTTGGGCTCTTTTTTCATCCTTATTGGCTCTCACACCCTAGCTGCTTTAGACGCTTTACTCTTTTTTTAGATGCCTAACTCCCTCCTCAAAACCCGGGCCTCCCTGCCCCCCCATCTCATGTTTCTAATTGATGGGACCACATATTTTATCCGTAACATTAAAACCATTTTTCGTTATTTCCTGAAAATCTCCCCTGCTCTTTTTCAGTCCCTCCCCTCTTCCTGCTTCTTCAACTTCCCATCTTTCCCAGCAGAATCATGAAATCATCTCTCACCTCCTCTCAAAATCTATCCCCTCCACTTGCACCTTTGACCCCTACCCTTCATTCCTTATTAAAACATCTGTCCTCTCCCTTCTTCCCCCCCCCCGACTGCCATCTTCCACTGTTCACTCTCCAATGACTTCTTCCCCTCTGCTTTCAAACACGCTTATGTATCCCCCATCTTGAAAAAGGCTCCCTACACCCCACGTTTCCCTCCAGTTACTACCCCATCTCTCTCCTACCATTCCTCTCCAAACCCCTTGAGAGAGTTGTCTACATCTGCTGAATTTACTCCCTCTCTTGCAAGTTTCTCTTTTCCCCCCTCCAATCTGGCTTCCGTCCCCTTCACTCCACTGAAACCACCCTCTCAGAGGTCACCAGTGATCTCCTTCTTGTCAAATCCAGCAGCCTTTACTCCATCCTAATCCTCCTCGACCTCTCAGCTGCCTTTGATGAAACATTATCCAATCTCAGCTTTACTGACACTGTCTTATCCTGGTTCTCCTCCTGTGAGCCCACTGTTGGGTAGGGACCGTCTCTATATGCTTACAACTTGTATTTCCCAAGCACTTAGTACAGTGCTCTGCACACAGTAAGCGCTAAATAAATGCGATTGATCTCTCTGACAGGTCCTTCTCAGTCTCTTTTGTGAGCTCCTCCTCTGCCTCCCACCCCTTGATTGTGGGAGTCCCTCAAGGTTCAGTTCTGGGACCCCTTCCATTCTCCATCTACACCCACTCCCTTGGATAATTCATTCGCTCCTATGGCTTCAACTACCATGTCTATTTATCTCTCCAATCCTGATCTCTCTCCTTCGCTGCAATCTCTCATTTCCTCCTGCCTTTAGGACATCCCTATTTGGATATCCTGCTAACACCTCAAATTTAACATATCCAAAACAGTACTCCTCATCTTGTCACCCAAAACCTGTCATCCCCAAAAGGGTAGACCACAGCGCTGTTTCCTAAGTCCGTAACCTTGACATAATCCTCGACTCATCATTTTCATTCAACCCACATATTCAATAGTCAGTCTGTCACCAAATCCTGTTGGTTCTAAGGGCACAACATCACAAAAATCCACTCTTTCCTCTCCATCCAAATTTTGAATACACTGATCACGCACTTATCCTATCCCGCCTTAACTACTCCATCAGCCTCCTCACTGACCTCCATGCCTCCTGTCTCTCCCCACTCCAGTCCTTACTTCACTCTGCTGCCCAGATCATTTTTCTATTAAACCTTTTAGTTCACATCTGCCACTCCTCAAAAACCTCAAATAATTGCCCATCCACCCCTGCATCAAGCAGAAAGTCCTTATAATTGGCTTTAAAGCACTTGAACAACTCTCCCCCTCCTTCCTTATGTAACTGACTTTTCTACTAAAACCTAGCCTTCCCACCTCGCTCCTCCCATGTCAACAGACTCACTTTACTTTAATCTCATCTATCTCACTGCCCATGTCCTTCCTCTGGCCTGGAATGCCCACCCTCTTCGTATATCACAGACCACCACTCACTCCACCTTCAAAGCCTTATTAAAATCACATTTCCTCCAAGGGTCTTTTCCCAACTACGTCCTCATTTGCCCTCCTCCCTCTCCCTTCTGCATCACCTACATATTTGGATCTGTACCCCCCTAAATACTTGTTATTCACCCCATCCTGTAGCCTGTAAATTCCATTTAGGCATAGAAAGAGTTCACCAACTCCTTTGCATTGCATTCTCCCGTATCATCTATTGATAATCCTGTTTTAATATGTCCATACTGTATTTCATTATCATTTGCCTCCATGTTATCTTAACATCTTTGTTAAATTTGAATATTTATTTTGACTGATAGGATTGTTATCAGAAAGGACTTGGGTTCTAATTCCAGCTCCACTACTTGTCTGCTCTGTGATCTTGGGCAAGTCGCTTCACTTCTCTATGCCTCAGGTCCATCATCTGTATAATGGAGATTAAGATGGTGAGCCCATGTGGGACAAGGATTACAACTTGATTAGCATGCATCTACCCCAGTGCTTAGTACAGTGTCTGGAACATAGTAAGCCCTTATCAAATACCATTTAAAAATAATAAAATAACAACAAAAAAAGTACTTTTAGCAGTACTCTCCCAAGTGCTTAGTACCGTGCTCCACATAGAGTGAATGGTCAGTCGATATGACTGATTAATTGACAAAGCTTGGGCTTAATACTTCAACAAATTCAGCTTTTAGGGGTTTCGAGGACATAGTTGTTCACTAACAAAAGAAGCAGTGTGGCTCAGTGGAAAGAACCCGGGCTTGGGAGTCAGAGGTCATGGGTACGAATCCCGGCTCTGCCACATGTCTGCTGTGTGACCTTGGGCAAGTCACTTAACTTCTTTGAGCCTCAGTTATCTCATCTGTAAAATGGGGATTAAAACTGTGAGCCCCACGTGGGACAACCTAATCGTTTTGTATCCTCCCCAGTGCTTAGAACAGTGCTTCACACATAGTAAGCGCTTAACAAATGCCGTCATTATCATTATTATTATTAACAAGCATCCTTCGCACTTTCAAAGTGCCGCATTATAAAACAATCTATAGTTAGGAAAGCCTGACCGGTGAAAGATTTCCGTAACTATGTATCAGTTCACAGAACAAGTTCCTCAAACAATCTTCACCAAGAAAGTGTACGCTCCTAAACTTTATCAAATGAGAACCCTAACTCGATCACATTAGATGCCAGCTGGTATTATAGTATATCATCTGAATGATGGGGCTTTGATGAGGCATTTAATGTAACGCATTATCAAAGATCTGTCTCCCTGATGACTTATTGCTGTATTGCATCATCAAAAACCCATCACTTTGATAGAGTACACAACCGATATTTTTTTTTTCCTTTTTGGGTGAACAACAGAAGAATGAACATTCATTAAAGACGATGTTTTATTCCCTCATTTAAGAATTTCTCTAACACATTGTAAAATGGGCCATTAAGGACTCTCTCATTTTTGATTGGGAAATACACTTTTTTATGGTATTTGTTAGGGGCTTACTATGTGTCAGGAACTGTTCTAAGTGTTGGGATAGAGACAAGACAGTCAGTTTGGACACAGTCCCTGTCCCCCATGGGGATCCACTGATGAGGAAACTGAGGCACAGAGAAGTGAAGCGACTTGCCCGAGGTCACCTACCAGACAAGTGGTGGAGGCCGGGCTTAGCACCCAAGTTCTCTGACATCCAGGCCCAAGCTTTTCACTAGCCCGCGCTGTTTCTCACAGTGAAATAAAAAAGCCTTTTCCCCGCCATTTCTGTTGAAGATTTATTTACTTGGACTGTGTTTCTGTCACTCCTGCACATTCTGCAGCTCCCTCGAAGGCCTAGGAAGGATTTCCACGGAGAAGCAGTGGAAAAGAGCACAGGCTTTGGAGTCAGAGGTCATGGGTTCAAATCCCAGCTCCACCAGTTGTCAGCTGTGTGACTGTGGGCAAGTCACTTCTCTGTCCGTCAGTTAACTCATCTGTCAAATGGGGATTAAGACTGTGAGCCCCCCCGTGGGACAACCTGATCACCTTGTAACCTCCCCAGCGCTTAGAACAGTGCTTGGCACAAAATAAGTGCTTAATAAATGCCATTATTATTATTATTCACTCATTCAATCATATTTATTGAGCGCTTACTGTGTGCAGACCACTGTACTAAGCACTTGAAAAGTACAATTTGGCAACAGAGACGATCCCTATCCAACCACGAGCTCACAGAACTTGAAGTGGGGAGACCGACAACAAAACAACTAGACAGGCATCAATAACATCTATATAAATAAACAGAATTATAGATATGTACACCATTAATAAAATAAATAGAATAATAAATATGTATATATTTACGCAAGTGCTTTGCATGGCATAGAGGATAGGATCACGAACCTGGAAGTCAGAAGGTTATGGGTTCTAGTCCAGTCTCCGCCACTTGTCCGCTATGTGACCTTGGGCAAGTCACTTCACTTCTCTGTGCCTCCATTACCTCATCTGTAAAACAGGGGCCCCAAGTGGGACAGGGATTGGATATCCCTAACCTGATTGGCGTGTATCCACCCCAGCACTTAGTACGGTGCCTGGCACCTAGTTAGTACTTAACAAATACCATTATTATTATTATTATTAGTCCCTCAAGAATAATTCAAGGCCATAGATTGGAAATCATCGCAACTCCCGCCTTACAGTTAAACATACTCTCTTGATCCGGTTTCGTGTAATCCATTTCAGCCTTTTTTTTCTTCTTCTCGGCTTCTTTGTGGGGCAGTGGGAATTACCAGGCTTGCCCCTCCAGGCTTTTTGGAGAAGGAATAATCATATCTGATCTGATGAGTGATTCTGCAGTGAGGTTTCATTTATTGTCTCCACTGAGGCATGGCATGAATATGCATAATCCAACGTTCTCTGAGGTTTTATAGTGGAGTTTCATAAGCAGAAGACAGGAGCTCAGGGTGCGAACGTCCGTGAGGATCCTGGCTTTTCCGAGTTTGTTTCGGGGGGTGGGGGGGTTGTGTGTGTGTGTGTGTGTGTGTGTGTGTGTGTGTGTGTGTGTGTGCGCCCTTTTTTTTGGCCAAGATCGTTTGCGTAAGTTGATCACCATTTTACAGATGTGGTAACTGAGGCACAAAGAAGTGAAGTGACTTGCCCAACATCACACAGCAGACATAATTCTTTTCCATTTTTTTGAATGGGATTTTCCTTTCTGAGCTCTGTAATGTTCCGACTGGGGCTTGTTTTTGTTGTGCGTGGGTGAACGATTCGGTTTGGATTGAAAATCTCTCTGTGGGTCATCTTGAGTAGATGCATTGGCCGTTAATTGGTTGAGGAAAACCAGCTCACCTCCTCCAGGAGACCTTCCCAGACTGAGCCCCCCTTTTCCTCTCCCCCTCCCCATCCCCCCAACCCTACCTCCTTCCCTTCCCCACAGCACCTGTATACATGTTTGTACAGATTTATTACTCTATTTTACTTGTACATATTTACTATTCGATTTTATTTTGTTAATATGTTCTGTTTTGTTGTCTGTCTCCCCCTTCTACACTGTGAGCCCGCTGTTGGGTAGGGACCATCTCTATATGTTGCCAACTTGTACTTCCCAAGCGCTTAGTACAGTGCTCTGCACACAGTAAGCGCTCAATCAGTACGATTGAATGAGTGAATGAATTTGTAATGAAGTCGGTGGTTGATTCATTCATTCAGTCATATTTATTGGGTGCTTATTGTGTGCAGAGCACTGTACTAAGCGCTTGACTTTCTTCACTATAGACTGTAAACTTCTTAAGGGCAGGGATTGTGTCTACTAACTCTGTTGTATTTTCCCAAATACTTAGTGGAGTGCTCTGTACACGTATGTGTTGAGTAATGCTAACCTTCTTACTATTCCTTGATCTTGCCTGTCTTGCCGCCAACCCCTGGCCCACACTTCCAGCCTAGAATGCCCTCCCTCCTCAAATTCCAGTCAATTACTCTTCCCCACCAACTTCAAAGCCTGGCAAGAGGCTTTAATTAATCTTTAATTTATTTATTTGTATTACTGTCTGCCCCCCCACCACCTCTAGACTGTAAACTCATTGTGGGCAGGGAATGAGTCTGTTTATTGTTGTATTGTACTTTCCCAAGTGCTCAGTACAGTGCTCTGCACACACTTAGTGCTCAATAAATATGTTCGAATGCATGAGTAAATGAAAGCAAATATCATTGATTAAGATCATCATTATGAGTAGCATTTATTGAGGCTTACTTGTGTGCAGAAAGTACATAAAAAGACACAGTCTCCATCTTCAAGGAGCTTCAAGTCCAGTGGGAGGAGAAGGATACTAAAAGTACCAATTACTAGTATAATTATTGTATTTGTTATTTGCTTACTCTGTTTTAAGCACTGTTCTAAATGCCGAGGTGGCTCAAGTTAATCAGATTGGACACAGTCCTTGTCGCATATGGGGCTCCCATTCTAAGGGACTTCATTTGGATCGAACAAAGAATGAGCATCATGATCCTTTGGGAGGTTTAATAATAATTGTCGTGATAAAAATAATAATAATTGTGGTATTTGCTAAGTGCTTACTATGTACCAGGCACTATAGTAAGTGCTGGCGTAGATACAAGCTAATCAGGTGGGACACAGTTCATGTCCCATGTAGGGCTCACAGTTTTAATCCCCATTATACAGATGAGGAAAGTGAGGCCCAGCAAAGTGACATGATTTGCCTGAGGTCACACAGTGGACAAGTGACAGAGCCGGGATTAGAACCCAGGTCCTCTGACTCCGAGGCCTGGGCTCTTTCCACTAGACATCAAGTGATATTCAGGTGAGCTTTTTTGGGATCCAAGATACTATCAAATAAGGAGATTTGCAACTTGTTGTGCAGCTAGGTCCTGGTTGTTGGGTAGGGACCGTCTCTATATGTTGCCGACTTATACTTTCCCAAGCGCTTAGTACAGTGCTCTGCACACAGTAAGCGCTCAATAAATACGATTGAATGAATGAATCTGAGTTCAGATTTTCTCTAGGTCTTCATTCAATTCATTCAATTGTATTTATTGAGCTCTTACTGTGTGCAGAGCACTGTACTAAGTGCTTGGGAAGTACAAGTCGGCAACAGATAGAGACGGTCCCTACCCAACAATGGGCTCACACTATAGAAGGGGGGGACAGACAACAAAACAAAACATGTAGATGGTTGTCAAAACAGTCAGAATAAATAGAATTATAGCTATATATACATCATGAATAAAATTAATACAGTAGTAAATATATACAGCAGCTGCTTCCATTGAAGCAGCGTGGCTCAATGGAAAGAGGCCGGGCTCCGGAGCCAGAGCTCATGGGTTCAAATCCCACCTCCACCAATTGTCAGCTGTGTGACTTTGGGCAAGTCACTTCACTTCTCTGTGCCTCAGTTACCTCATCTGTAAAATGGAGATTAAAACTGTGAGCCCCCCTTGGGACAACCTGATCACCTTGTAACCTCCCCAGCGCTTAGAACAGTGCTTTGCACATAGTAAGCGCTTAATAAATGCCATCATTATTATACAAGTAGAACAGAGTAATAAATATGTATGATCACAACAAAATGAAGCTAGTTCTGAAATTTTCCGTAAATAATAATAATAATAATAATAATTTTGGTATTTGATCTCATGGAATATACTAGTGCTTCTGCTCTGTTTTGTAGATTTTGGATGTTTACAGCTTTTAGATTTATGGATTTTTAGAACTTCTATGGGCTATTTCTAGTGAGAGAGATTCTACCTGGCGGTTGGAGGGAGGGACATCAAAGGGGACTGCACATTGATTTTCTTCCCGATTGTCTCACCCCCCAAACACACACACAAATACACATACACACATGTGTGTGAAAGCAGAGAAGCCAGCTAGGGCACTGCACCACTAAGGCCATTTAGGGGAGATCAGAAGGGTGACATTCACCCTGGAGATGACAATTAGCACTAAATGAAGCGTTAATGCAAAGCGCTGAGCCAGAAGGAACAAAATTCCCAAATGGGACACGAGTCACTGCTTGTCAACAGGCCTCGTGGAAAGGCAAAACTCCACTGGGCCCGACCTGTCCCTGCGTTTGAATAAGGCGGCGATGGACCATTCGTTCCCTCGTTGTCCCCCTCATTTGTCCCCTTTTAGGACCGTTTCTGCCATCTCCCCTTCTAGACTGTAAGCTTGTTGATTCTTTCAATCACATTTATTGAGCGCTTACTTTGCCCAGAGCACTGTACTAAGCGCTTGGGAAAGTACAACAATTGTAGTGGGAAGGGAATGTGTCCACCAACACCGTCGCATTGTACTCTCCCAAACACTTAGTACAGTGATCTGCACACAGAAAGCGCTCAATAAAGGCCATCAATCGAAGGATCTGAAGGGCCTCAAGATGGCGGGTGAGGGACTTCCTCCCCTCAGACCTATAGAGCTAATAATAATAATAATAATAATAATAATAATAATAATAATAATAATAATAATAATATAATGATGGCATTTGTTAAGCGCTTCTTGTGTGCAAAGCACTGTTCTAAGCGCTGGGGTAGATACAAGGTGATCAGCTTGTCCCATGTGGGGCTCACAGTCTTAATCCCATTTTACAGATGGGGTAACTGAGGCCCAGAGAAGTGAAGTGACTTGCCCAAAGTCACACCTCTGACAAACGGTGGAGCCGGGATTAGAACCCGTGACCTCTGACTCCCAAGCACGGGCCCTTTCCACTGAGCCATGCTGCTTTAATAATTGTGGAATTTGTTAAGTGCTTACTATATGCCAGGCACTGTACTAAGCACTGCGGTGGATACAGCGAATTGCGTTGGGCACAGTTTCTGTCCTATGTGGGGCTCAAAGTCTCACTCTTCATTTTACAGATGAGGTAACCGAGGCCCAGAGAAGTGAAGTGACTTGCCCAAGGTCACACAGCAGACAAGTGGTGGAGCCGGGATTTGAACCCATGACCTTATGAGTCCCAGGCCCGGGCTCTATCCACTATACCATGAAAACAGGGCTCTCTGGGAGCCACAGTGAGGTGTGTTTTTCCCGAATCACCTCGATTTTTCAGGGCTTTGGGGTGTGTTTAATACTGTTAATCAACTGTTTATCACAGTCCAATAAGGGAGGAACTCCTAATGAGTGTTACTAAAAGAACCTTATATTTGCAGCAGAGAACAAAAAGAGGTATGATAATTGTGGTGGTTTTTATTGAGAGTTGCTGTGTGCACAAAGAGTAAGCCCCAAGCAAAAAAATACAGTCCCTTTCCTCTAAGGATTTAGAGTCTAACGGAGTAGACAGGCTGATGTAACAGCTAAAGGAGGATATCTTGAAATAGGGGGAAGTGACAGGAATATGAAACAAACCAAAGTGCTTTAGAATGTATTAGGAAGTTGAAAACTGACTCCTTTCCCGTGAGTCATCATTATTATTATTATTATTACTCCAGCCCAGCCCTGACCCTTTCCTCCTCTAATGCCAGTTTGCTCACTGTTCAATCAATCAATCAATCAATCGTATTTATTGAGCGCTTACTATGTGCAGAGCACTGTACTAAGCGCTTGGGAAGTACAAATTGGCAACACATAGAGACAGTCCCTACCCAACAGTGGGCTCACAGTCTAAAAGGGGGAGACAGAGAACAGAACCAAACATACCAACAAAATAAAATAAATAGGATAGAAATGTACAAGTAAAATAAATAAATAAATAAATCACTGTTCCCCGACATCGTCTAACTTTCCACGTCTAGCTCTCCCTTTCCCACGCCTCCCTCTGGTCTCCCCCTCCATATATGCCAGACCACCACTCTCCCGACCTTCAAAGGTTTATTCAGGTCACATCTCCTCCAAGAGGCTTTCCCCAGTAAAGCCCATTTTCCAGCCCCACGGCATTTACATCCACATCCATAATTTATTTATATTCATGTCTGTCTCCCCCTTAGACTCACTGTGGGCAGAGGCCATGTCTACCAACTTTATAATAATAATAATAATAATGGCATTTATTAAGCACTTACTATGTGCAAAGCACTGGGGAGGTTACAAGGTGATCAGGTTTTCCCACGGGGAGCTCACAGTCTTCATCCCCATTTTACAGACGAGGTAACTGAGGCACAGAGAAGTGAAGTGACTTGCCCAAAGTCACACAGCTGACAACTGGCAGAGCTGGGATTTGAACCCATGACCTCTGACTCCAAAGCCCGTGCTCTTTCCACTGAGCCATGCTGCTTCCCTGTCTCCCAGATGTTTAGTACAATCAATCAATCGTATTTATTGAGCGCTTACTGTGTGCAGAGCACTGTACTAAGCGCTTGGGAAGTACAAGTTGGCAACATATAGAGACAGTCCCTACCCAACAGTGGGCTCACAGTCTAGTACAATGCTCCGCACATAGTAAGCAATCAATAAATACCACTGATTGATTAAGGGGCACACATTAAGTGCCTGGTTGATGCACGGGAGAGGGAACGGATTGGGAAAATGAGGGTTTAGGGAAGGCGTCTTCCACGTGATCTCATTTTGAGGGTGAGGTCTGTCTGATATGAAGGGGGAGGGCATTTCAGGCCAGAGGAAGGTCTTGGGCCAGGGGGCAGTGGCAAGATAGATGAGACGGAGTTGCAATCATCATCAGTCGTATTTACTGAGCGCTTACTGTGTGCAGAGCACTGTACTAAGCGCTTGGGAAGGACAAGTTGGCAACATATAGAGACAGTCCCTACCCAACAGTGGGCTCACAGTCTAAATGTTGCGTAATGAGTAATTTGGTGGAACGACAGGGACGTGTGCGGGCTGAGTTTTTGCAGGAAATCTGTGGGGTTAAGTAGGTGTGGGAGAGTTGATTGAGTACCTTAAAGCTAGCGGTAAGGAGTTTTGTATTTGATGTGGAGCAGGATGGGCAACCAACTGGAGATTTCTGAGGAGTGGGGAAATACGGAGTAAGAGGTTTTTCAGAAACATGATCCAGGCAGTGGAGTGAAGTACAGACTGGAGAGTGAGGAGACAGGAATCACTGCTGTTAGCATTGCGCCATGTGATAACATGTCCTGAATCCATTGATTTTTTTTATAGTTATTAAGTACTTATTTTCCAGGCACTGTTCTAAGATCTGCGGTAGATACAAGCTGATCAGGTTGGACACAGTCCATGTCCCACGTGGGGCTCACAGTCTTAATCCCCATCTTACAGATGAGGTCACTGAGGCAGAGAAGTGGAGTGACTTCATCATCATCATCATCAATCGTATTTATTGAGCGCTTACTGTGTGCAGAGCACTGTACTAAGCGCTTGGGAAGTACAAGTTGGCAACACATAGAGACAGTCCCTACCCAACAGTGGGCTCACGGTCTAAAAGGGGGAGACAGAGAACAAAACCAAACATACTAACAAAATAAAATAAATAGAATAGATATGTACAAGAAAAATAAATAAATAAATAGAGTAATAAATATGTACAAGCATATATACATATCTACAGGTGGTGTGGGGAAGGGAAGGAGGTAAGATGGGGGGATGGAGAGGGGGACGAGGGGGAGAGGAAGGAAGGGGCTCAGTCTGGGAAGGCCTCCTGGAGGAGGTGAGCTCTTGCCCAAGGTCACCCAGCAGACAAGTGGTGGAGCCAGGACTAGAACCCAGGTCTTTCTGATTCCCAGGCCCGTACTCTTGCCACTAGACCTCACTGGTTCTCACTTGAATATAATTGGAAATGGGTGCCCCAATCTCCACAATCAACCAAAGTGGGGAATTGGAGAAATTATCTTGATAACTGAAGAAAACAAAAACAAAACCAAACTTGCCTTTTGCCTGAATTGTTTGTCCCTGTCTCTTTTCTTAAACTTGTCTTTGTCTGGATTGTCTGTCCCTGCCTCTTTTCTTCCTGACTCTCAGGTATCTTCAAAGGTTAAATATTTCAAACAAAACCTTGCCTCCCTGAAGTATCTGGTCAAATCTGGGGGAAAAGCCTATTCCTAGGGACTCATGAATACAAGGGGAAGTTGTGCTGGCTTTGTTCTTCTGCCAAAGGGATTCGGTTTCCCTTTGAGTTCCCTCACGAAATGCCAGAGTGATACAGTTCTCAGGGCTCCTTTCTGGAGGCGAACATTCATCATTTCAACCTGAATAACTGAAATGCGTGCGTCTGCTTTGGGGGCCATTCCCGTCTCTTTTTTATCGCATTTGTGGTTTGCGGTCAGATTTGAAGTTTCTACAGGGAATGATCGCTGCCCTGGCCCCATTGTTATAGCAAGTTCTACCTGGATTAGCCAAATGTTCTGATTTTCTCTTTCTTTTCTATTTTTTTATGGTATTTGTTAAGCACTTACTATGATCTGGGCACCGTACTAAGAGCCAGAGTAGATACCAGCTAATCAGGCAATCCTTATTCTACCTAGGGCTTGCAGACTTAATCCCCAATTTACAGATGAGGGAATTGAAGCACAGAGAAGACAGTCAGTTGTATTTATTGAGCACTTACTGGGTTCTGAGCACTGTACTAAGATCTTGGGAGAGTACAATGCAACAATTAAACAGACACATTCCCTGCCCACAGTGAGCTTACTTTCATTCATTCATTCATTCAATCGTGTTTATTGAGCGTTTACTGTGTGCAGAGCACTGTACTAAGCACTTGGGAAGTACAAGTCGGCAACATGTAGAGACAGTCCCTACCCAACAACGGGCTCACAGTCTAGAAGAGGGAGACAGACAACAAAAACTCTCCCTATGTGCTATTCCACTCTATACCCCAACTCATAATCGTTGATTCTCCCAACTTAACCTTCTAACTGTACCTCGCTCCTAAGTCCCCTCTACACTGTAAGCTCATTGTGGGCAGGACTGTGTCCGTTTATTGTTATGCTGTGCTCCGTCCTCCAAGTGCTAAGTACAGTGCTCTGCACACAGTAAGCACTCAATAAATGATTGAATAAATGAAAGAAAGTCCCTCACTTCTGACTCATTGTCCAAGCTTTTCCCCCTCATGCAACTCCCCCTTGACTCACTGACAAAGCCACCTGCCTCACCTTCATTTCCTCTTAAAAGCTCACCCCCTCCTAGCAGCCCTCCCTGACTGAAGCTCACCTTTCTTGTCCTGACAGCTCCTCAGCCGCCTTATCATTCTGGCGTAATCCTGTTTCATTTCTATTCATCTACTTATTTCATTTCTCAGTTTAGAGTGTTTTTTTCCGATTCACTCTTTTACCTATTTTTTGTGCTTGAGCAATTTACTTCTTCTCGGCTCTCCTCCTTTAGCTTTTAAGCCCCTCAAGAGCAGTTACCATGTCTCTCCTTTGTCTCGGCTGTTTTCAAGCATGTAGTACAGACAATAATGTGGGGAAAATCTCTGTTATAATCTTATGTGGATTTTGAAGGCAAATAGGAAGATTGAAAGAAACGTATTTAGGAAAATACCACCGGTTTTGTGTCCATCCAGCTGGAGGGAGCAAATTCACATCCCTTAGAAGATGGTGGAGTACTTGTGGACAGATATGCATTCACACAAGTCACTAGGGTCACTGTGGGGACATAAAGTATCCTATTAACAAAGGGCACAGTGAGGCAACAATGCCAGCCCCTTTCCCAAGGAGTTCTTGATCACAGGCGGAATATGGCCAACGTTATTGCACCTTCCATCCTGTATTTACTATGTTTCTCATTGAAAATGATCCCTCTATCTCTTTTCTCAGTTCCAATTAGCGCTTAATTAATGAGAATGAACTCATGCAGTTCCAACCAAATTCAGATAAGAAAAATCTGGCCTGCTTCTATTTAGGCTTCATGTGAAAGCTACAAGAAGACAGCAACTGGTAACTGAAATCATTACGTGATAATTAGTTGCAAATGCCTGTATATTAGATGCAGAATGAAATGCACCTTCTATTAAGAAAACCCTATTATGCTCGCATCAAATATACCTTTCAGGTTTCATCTGACACTATGACTTTTGAGTAATTTATTGAGTAATTTATTTTTCATATTTCATATAGGGCTACTTTGCTTAGATACTGGTACACAGTGGATTTTAAATACCTCATTGGTCTGAGGTTTATTGGTACAAAGAACTTAATTGCTTAGAGGTGACACAGGGGATACCTTAGTTCTGACACTGTAAGGACACGGGCAACGGTCCACTAAAGATCGTTTGCTCTCTTATTCCTGGCTCTGATATTTTTGTTAGCCAGATAATTCTGAAGTTGTATGCCTCTCCGTCTAATTTATAGCGTGAATGTCCATCTATTGCGATCATAAAGGTATTGGGTAAATGCTGTTTGATGATGGTGGTCTTTGTACTTCAGATTATTCTCCTCAAGAGAAGAAAAGTCTTTAGCCATTTAATTGAGATGCTAGTAGTGTTGGCAGAGGGTGGTTGTGTAAATAAATATTCGCGCTCATTCTGAATCATCTGGGAAATTGGAACCTAATGGGAGAAGCAAATAAAGCCTGAGTCTGGGAGTCAGAAGGACCTGGGTCTTAATCGTGGATCCTCCGCTTGTTTGCTAAGTGACCCTGGGCAAGTCACTTTACCTTCTCAGTGCCTCAGTTACCTCATCTGTAAAATGAGGATGAAGACATGGACTGTGTCCAACCTGATTAGCTTGTATCGACCCATGTACCTCGTACAATGCTTGGCACATAGTAAGTGCTTAACAAATGCCATAAAAAAATGGAACCAGCCAATAGGAGCTTAGAAGAAGCTCAGCCAATCATTCACAACCAATCATTCATTCATTCAATCGTATTTATTGAACACTTACTGTGTGCAGAGCACTGTACTAAGCGCTTAGGAAGTACAAGTTGGCAACATATAGAGACGGTCCCTACCCAGCAAGGAGCTTACAGTCTAGAAGGGGGAGAAAGACAACAAAACAAAACATGGAGACAGGTGTCAAAATTGTCAGAACAAATAGAATCAAAGCTATATGCACATCATTAAAATAGAACAGAAAATATGTATAAGTAAAATAAATAGAGTAATAAATCTGCTGTGGGGAGGGGAAGGAGGTAGCGCCAGGGAGATGAGGAGAGGAAAAAAGGGCTCAGTCTGGGAAGGCCTCCTGGAGGAGGTGAGCTCTCAGTAGGGCTTTGGAGTCAGAGCTTTTAAATCCAAGGGGACAAATGCTTCGGTCGTGTCTCTCTTCTCTGAATTGTGGTTTTATTCCCGAGGGTAGAGTGAGTATTGGACCCAGGTATTTGTAGTCATGGAAGTAATATTCCATATTAGGTATTTATTTAGCATGTCCTAAGTGCAGAGCATGAGGAAAGAATGAATTAGGAAAGAAGACTTGTCCAAGGTCACACAGCAGACAGGTGGCAGAGCCGGGGTTAGAACCTATGACTTTCTGAGGCCCAGGCCAGTACGCCTCCACTACGCCATGCTGCTTGGAAGGGTACAATCCAACGCAGGTGATAGACTCATTCTCTGCCCAACAGGGGATTTTAGTCCAGAGGGGGAAATTGTATGGAACACTTAGTCCTAGGTCAAATTCCACATAGCATCTATTTCTGCCGCTCTCTGGATTGGGAGTCTGCTAAAAAAAATCAAAGCTCAGAAATCATGTCTCTTCCTCCTCCAACTAAAAATGTGACAACATCCCATAGATCTGATCTGTAAAATGGGAAATGTAAAATAGATCATCTGTAAAATGGGGATTAGGACTGTGAGCCCTATGTGGGACAAACTGATTAGCTTGTATCTCCCCCAGCATTTAGAACAGTGCTTGGCACATAGTAAGCATTTAACAGATACCATCATTATAATAATTATAATAATAATGTTGGTATTTGTTAAGTGCTTACTATGTGCAAAGCACTGTTCTAAGCACTGGGGGAAATACAAGGAGATGAGGTGGTCCCATGTGGGGCTCACAGTCTTAATCTCCATTTTCCAGATGAGGGAACTGAGGCCCAGAGAAGTGAAGTGACTTGCCCAAGGTCACACAGCAGACATGTGGGGGAGGCGGGATTCGAACCCGTGACCTCTGACTCCCAAGCCCGCGCTCTTTCCACTGAGCCACGCTGCTTCTTTGTTTGAGTAGTTAAGTGAATAAGCTATCAACATGTCCTTTCTTCACAAGTATCTTGGGTGGGGAAAGTGTCTATACCATCTCTATTGTATTGTACTCTCCCAAGCATTTAGTACAGTGCGCTCAACACAGTAAGCGCTCAAGAAATTCCACTGATTGATCTTGGATATTATAACAGTTTGGGCAGGGATGGTATCTTATGTTTCTTTCTGTTCCCAAGTACTTAGAACAGTGCATTGCCCTCAGTAGGCGCTCAGTAAGTAACACTACTATTGTTGCCACTTAATAGAACAGCCTCTGTTATACTCTACTCAGAGACTGAGAACAATGGAGGAATTCTTCACTGGCGTCTGTTCCCAATTGGCAGTGAATTGGTAACCAAGATTTTATTCTCAAGTTCCAAATGATTTATGGAAAAACACCCTCCTCAAAATGGTTCCAAATGTAAACTTGATTTCTCTTCATAATGTTGGATAAAAACTCATTCCAATTTAAAAAGCTCCAGAAGATTGTTTACATTCAACATTCACATTCGACATTGTTTATTAGTCAACTCCCATGATGTTTAGTGTGCTTTAATTTTCCCTGCTAGTAAGGTTCAGAACATTTAATTTATGGGGGAGATGTTGAAAGCTATATGCACAGTTTGATTGAGGAAACAGACATTTAGGGCGATGATATTTATTCATGATGATTTTCTGTCTGAATGATCATCTACTGAGCTATGCTTTAGTACTAGAAAATAACCATTAGAAATTTCTAAAGGGAAGAAGGAAATGTAATTCAGAGTTGTGAGAGTCCGGGTTGCGTGCTGTGTGGTGTCTGCTATTTCATTTTGCCCATCTGCGCTTGGTTGGAACTCAATTCTCTCCGCTCTCACCTCTGATCAACCCTGAGGGGAAATCTGTACACTTTCTGCCCCTGCCCGCCAAAAGCGCAGAAATATCTCTGTCCTCTTCTGATAGCGTAACGTTTTTATTTGAGGGTGTAAGTGCAGGGAAAAATTAAAAAGAATTTCAAAATGGAAGGAAGATTTTCTTAACCGAGAAGCAGGCCAAGGTAAACCATGGTGACCATAGAATTTCAAAATGGAAGGAAGATTTTCTTAACCGAGAAGCAGGCCAAGGTAAACCATGGTGACCATGGCTCACAGTCTTCATCCCCATTTTACAGATGAGGGAACTGAGGCACAGAGAAGTGAAGTGACTTGCCCAAAGTCACATAGCTGACAATTGGCGGAGCTGGGATTTGAATCCATGACCTCTGATTCCAAAGCCCGGGCTCTGTCCACTGAGCCACGCTGCTTCTCCTGCTGTTAGGTATTGTGTCTAATTTGATTATCTTGTTACTACCCCAGTGTTTAGGACAGTGCTTGGCACAGAGCAAGGAATTTACCAGCAAGCAGCGAAGCCTAGTGGGAATAGCACAGACCCGGGAGGTAGGAGAACTGGGTTCTAATCCCAGCTCTGCTATGTATGACCTTGGGCAAGTCACTTCATTCATTCCTACTATGACTATGATCCCTATGTGAGACAGAGATTATGTCCAACCTGATTAATCTGTATCTACCCCATAGTTTCCTCTCCTGTTCAAGGTTATCCCCCAACGCTTGTAGTTTCTATGAGGATTATGTTAATGGAACTACTATTTCGGTAGCTTCTTCATAAAAGAAATATGAACGCCATCCATAAAGCTTAACTTTGGATGCTGTATGTCCTCAATTATAAACCCAATCCCAGACACAGTCACACTTTCTGTAGACTAGGTCCCCACCATTTCTAATTTAAAGTCAGGAAAAAAATCTCCCCAGGGCTTGCATGTATGCAAATAGTCTCCTGGCATAATTTGATTTATTCCTAGGGAACGGCACATTTTTGTTGCTGCCGAAAAGGCAGTGCGGAAGCGCTACAAGACAGGTTAAACACACTTGTCAAGAAGCATGCAGACAAACACTCCCAGGGCTGACATCTCACAGACCTCCTCCACTGGAAATGGCGTCTTAAAAGACTGGAGGTTTGGCCTCAGTTTCGGTAACATCTGCCAGAGTTAATCGAGTTAATAGGCGGAAGCATTGTACTAAGTGCAATTGTAATTGTAATATAACAATATGACAGACACATTCCCTGCCCACAGTGAGCATTTTTTAATAATGTTTAAGCCATTACTATCAGGCACTATTATAAGTGCTTGGGAGAGTCGTATCTTGTCTCATGCTGTCGAGTCGTCTCTGACCGATAAGTGACACCACGGACACATCTCTCCCAGAACACCCCACCTCCTCTGCAATTGTTTTGGTAATAGTGTATCCATAGTGTTTTCTTGGTAAAAATACGGAAGTGGTTTACCATTGCCTCTTTCCGTGCGGTTAACTTGAGTCTCCACCCATGACTCTCTCCCAAGCCTCTGCTGCCCAGCCCAGGGGAGTTTTGACTTGTAGCAGATTGCCTGCCACTCACTAGCCACTGGCCAAGCTAGGAATGGAATGGGTAGGCCTCTGCTTCACATTCCTTCCCGTAGCCAAGACAGGAAGGGTCCTGGAATCTCTCCAGGTACCATGGGCTTGAGAGACAACAGTATAGCAGACACAGTTCCTGCCCACAGTGAGCTTTTTTTTTTTTTTAATGTGCCAGGGACTGTACTAAGTGCTGGGGTAGATACAAGCTAATCAGTTTGGACACATGTCCCATGTCCCACATTGAGGTTCACAGACTTCATTCTCATTTTCCAGATGAGATAACTAAGGCCCGGAGAAGTGAAATGGCTTGTCCAAAGTCAACACAGCAGGCAAGTCTTGGAACCGGGATTAGAATCCAGGCCCTCTGATTCTCAGGCCTGTGCTGTTTGTGGCTGAGTACATTTTCCACAAGTTTTGCTTCAACTGATGACCTGACGAAATGCCTGTGGTGGGGTAGGATTGTATAAAGATTTGGACCATATTAGGGGCTGAACCTATTGAGAGTTATATTGCACTCTCCCAAACGCTTAGTACAGTGCTCTACACACAATCACTCAATACGATGGAATTAATAAATGTATGAGAAACATCCATAATTTATATTGATGTCTCTCTCCCCCTCTGGACTGTAAGCTCGTTCTGGGCCGAGAATGTGTCTGCCAACCCCATTTTATTGTATTATCCCAAGTGCTTAGAACAGTGCTCTGCACACAGTAAGCACTCAACAAATTCGACTGATGGGCTGAGGAAGAAATGGAAGACTTATTTCCAGGATCCTGGGCTTTCTGGGAACTACATCCGGGAGGACTACCTTTTCTAGAATCCTTTGGATTCCATAGAACCTTCTGGGAAAAGCGTCTTGCCAGTAGGAATCAGAGAGAAGCTCAGCTGATCGGTGAGTTGGGTGAACCTTTTCAATTTGAGAGGAAGAGCTCCTTGAGTCTCCTTTGTCTCCCTGTTTCCCTTAGCGCACAGGGCCACCGCCTCTTGTGTTCATTCATTTGTTCATTCAACTGTATTTATTGAGCGCTTCCTGTGTGCAGAGCACTGTACTAAGTGCTTGGGAAGTACATGTCGGCAACATATAGAGACGGTCCCTACCCAGCAACGGGCTCACAGCCTAGAAGGGGGAGACAGACAACAAAACAAAACAAAACACGTAGACAGGTGTCAAAATCATCAGACAGCTATATGCACATCATTAACAAAATAAATCGAATAGTAAATATGTACAAGTAAAATAAATAGAGTAATAACTCTGTACAATATATATACAAGTGCTGTGGGGAGGGGAAGGAGGTAGGGCGGGGGGGATGGGAAGGAGGAGAGGAAAAAGGGGGCTCAGTCTGGGAAGGCCTCCTGGAGGAGGTGAGCTCTCAGTAGGGCTTTGAAGGGAGGAAGGGAGAATATTTTGTACTGCAAAATACCTAACTCTAGCCCATTTGCTTAGGCCCAAGGTAATGTGTTTAATTATTGAAGGGCAGGAAGGAAATTGGATTTAGCTTTACTTCCCCCTCTTGCCCCTGCCTCCATATTTAATCTAAATCCCCACGCCTGTTACTTCTGAGAGTGATTTGGGTGTGGGATTTGAGAATGTCTGCAGCAGCCATGATGAATTTTTCCCAGGTTTCTCCACCGTCGGCCTCTCCTCTTTTCGCTTAGGGACATCATTAACTCTTCATCCTTGGTGAAGCCCTTTCCTCTGGTCACCAACTTCCCCATCTGAGTCGATGCAAGTCAATCAGTCATATTTATTAAGCGCTTACTGGGTGCAACACACTGTACTAAACTCTTGGGAGTGTACCACTCAACAGTAGAACATAGGCTTTCCCTGGTCACAATGATCTTAAGGTATAGAGGGGGAGACAGACATTAATGTGAAGTGCTCACTATGTGCCAAACTCTGTTCAAAGCACTGGGGCAGATACAAGATAACCAGGCAGGTTACAGTCCCTGTTCCACATGATGCTCTCAGTCTAAGAGGGGAGGGAGGACGGGTATTGAATCCCCATTTTACAGATAAGAAGCTGAGGCCCAAGATCACCCAACAGACAAGTAAACAGCAGAGTCAGGATTAGAACCCAGGCCCTCAGGCTCTCAGGCCTGTGCTCTTTCCACTAAGCCATGCTGCATCTCTATCTGGAAGTGAAACTCGGTACACATGCTTAGTACATGTATAGGTTCTGTGAATTTTACAAATAAATCAGAGATATCTGTTGAGCGCCAAATGTGCACAGCATTTCATATGGGTCGTATTTCATAAGTGTCGCTTCATAAGGGGAAGCAGCGTGGCTCAGTGGAAAGCGCACGGACTTTGGAGTCAGAGGTCTTGGATATTCAAATCCCTGCTCCATCACTTGTCAGCTGTGTGACTTTGGGCAAGTCACTACACTTCTCTGTGCCTCAGTTACCTCATCTGTAAAATGGGGATTATGGCTGTGAGCCCCACGTGGGACAGCCTGGTCACCTTGTAACTTCTCCAGTGCTTAGAACAGTGCTTTGCACATAGTAAGCGCTTAATAAATGCCATTATTATTATTATTATCGATTGGACTTGGGTTTCTATCCTTTATTCACCCCACTCTCCACCACATGGTATTTATAAATTAATAAATTATAAATGATTTATTCGTAGTAACGTCTGTCTCCCCCTCTAGATTGTAAGCCGTATGAGGGCAGGGAATGTGTCTTCCAACTCATGTTTTATTCTCCCAAGTGCTTATTTATTGAGCACTTACTGTATATGCTGAATCCTATACTAATTGGCAGGGAGAGTACAATAGAGGACCTGTTCCGGCCCTCAAGAAGGTTACAGTTTTATCAGTAGGGATTAAATAACTGTCCTCCCTCCCATTTGACTATGAGCCCCATGTGGGACGGGGACTGTGTTCAGCCTGATTAACTTGTGTATACTCCAGTGCTTTGAACAGTGCTTGAAATGTAGTAAGGACTTAACAAATTTATATTAATGTCTGTTTCCCCCTTTAAATTGGAACTTTGTTGTGAGCAAAGAACGTGTCTGCCAACCCTTTTGTATTGTACTCTCCCAAGCACTTAGACAATGCTCTCGATATAGTAAGTGCTCAATTAATTCTGTTGATTGATCCATTGAACAAATGCTATTAAAAAAATCTAGTTGGGGCTGTCACAAAGCTGTTCTGGTATTAGAGCACTGTACTAAGTGCTTGGGAGAGTACTTTGGGGTAGAATTGGGAAACACAATCCTGTTTCTCAAGGAGCCTACAATCTAACAGGGGAAACAGGCATTAAACTAATCAATCCATCGTGTTTATTGAGTGCTTACTGTGCGCAGAGCACCGTACCAAGAACTTGGGAGAGTACAATATAACCGAGCTGGTAGACATGTTCCCTGCCGACAATGAACTTACAGTGTAGAGCGTGGGAGAATAAAATAAATTACCCATCGGGGAAACAAGGAACAACTGAGTATAATTAGACAGGACAGGAGAATAATGCAGGATACATTTGGATCTGAAGTGTGGGAGTAAACAGAATGATGTGTTATTTCTGTAGGACCCAAAGAAACAGGTCAGAGACAGGGAAGGTCCTTCTAACCGCAGCACAAAGAAATCATAGTTCAGCCTCTTTTCAGTTTCAGTTCCCCAACTCCCTCACTCCTCTCACTTTGATGACTTTATGATATTGCCTTTTAATGGCTATGTTTATTAGATCTAGGTTATAAAGTAATAATAGTCGATTCATTCAAATCAGTCTTTATTTTCCTTGGCTTGATTGGAGATGCTGTATTCAGATTAAATGAATTTGCAGACTTTTAGGCATTTAGCCACCCAGGCAAAGAGGAAGCCACAGAAAAATAATGAAGGGACAGAAAAATGAATGAAGGCTGAAATTAATTAGGACCATTATGAGGATTAATGAATGGATGTTGGAAATGCTTTTAGGCTCTATCTGGAGAGATGGCTAATCAATCTAAAATTGTTATTAATAATAAGGGGCAATTCAGCCCAGAAAGGAGAACCCTGCCAATTTGCGTTTTCGTGCATTTGCTTTGTGGTGGCTGTAATATTTATTTATGGGAATCATTTTCCACTTTCTCCATGAGCCCATTTGGAGACAACGGCAGGGCAGTAATTATGGATTGTGAAGGACAGGTTGTGCAATCGGTGTTTGTAATTTATTTCTCCCTGTCCCAGATGTCTCAAAGAATAAACTTTGGGTTTAATCAAAAGATCCGAGCCTACTTCCCTTTCCTAGACTTGGATCGTGTCCTGATTCTTCAGACTCTATCAGTTAATTAGGGCCCCTGCAATGAAATCGCATATAGACCGTGTGTCAGCTACTGCCCTCACTGTAATCTGATTGTACCCCCAAATTGCTTTTGTGAGTTTGTATAAACATGGTGGTGCTACTCCCGATCTATCAATCAGCCAATCAATCATGCTTATTGGACGCCTGCTAAATGCAGAGCGCTGTTCTAAGCCGTCGATGGAATACAGTAGAGGTAGTAGACATGATTCCTGCTCTCAAGGAGCTTTGAATCTAATAGAGCACTCGGGCACTAGGGTATATAACAGATAGGAACCCTCTTTTCCTCTTCTTCCACCCCATTCTGCATCACCTTGACTCGCTCCCTTTATTCATCCCTCCTCCCAGCCCCACGGCACTTTCGTCCATATCTGTCATTTATTTGTCTGTATTAGCTTCTGTCTCACCCTCTAAACTGTAAGCTCTTTGTGGGCAAGGAATGCATCTGTGTATTGTTATATAGTACTCTCCCAAGCGCTTAGTAAAGTGCTCTGCACACAGTAAGTGCTCAATAAATACAATTGGTGGACTGACTGATAGGAGGAAGCGATTGAATAAATCACATATATACCCAAGAGCGGGTGTTGAAAAGGAAGTGCCAAAGTGGAAGATATGGGGAGAAGTGAAGCAGTGTGGCTCAGTGGAAGGAGCCCGGGCTTGGGAGTTAGATGTCACGGGTTTGAATCCCGGCTCGGCCACTTGTCAGCTGTGTGACCTTGGGCAAGTCACTTCACTTCTCTGTGCCTCAGTGACCTCATCTGTAACATGGGGATGGAGGCTGTGAGCCCCACGTGGGACAACCTAATCACCTTGTATCTACCCCAGTGCTTAGAACAGTGCTTGGCACATAGGAAGCGCTTAACAAATACCAGCGCTGTTATGAGGAATTAACTGGGGAAGGCCCGAAGGAGATGGAGAAGCAGCATGGCCTAGTGGCTAGAGCACAGGCCCGGGAGTCAGAAGGTCATGGGTTCCAATCCTGCCTTTGCCACTTGTCTGCTGTTTGTCCTTGGGCATGGCACTTCACGTCTCTGTGCCATAGTTCCTTCACCTGTGAAATGGAGATTGAGACTTTGAGCCCCACATCGGACAAGGACTGTGTCCAACCCAATTTACTTGTAACCACCCCAGAGCTTAGTACACTGTCTGGCACATGGTAAGCACTCAAATATCGTAATAATAATGATGATGATGATAATAATTAATGACGATTATTATTATTATGTGATTTCAGATGGGCTTGGAAAGTGGGGAGAGGTGTGAGATATGAAGTGGGAGGGAGTTCTAGGAAGGGAGAACTAAGAAGCAGTGTGGTCTAGTGGATAGAGCATAGACCTGGAATTCAGAAGGACCTGGGTTCTAATTCTGCCACCTGTCTGCTGCATGACCCTGGGCAAGTCACTGGACTTCTCTGTACCTAAATCACCTCAACTGTAAAATGGGGATGAAGACTGTGAGCCCCATGTGGGACAGGGACTGTATATAAACTGATTAGCATGTATCTCCCAAAGCGCTTAGCACAGTGCCTAGCACATAGGAAGCACTTAACAAATACCATAAGAAAATAGAGGTAAGGTTGAGTCAGAGCTTGGCACTGGAAGAAATCAGAATGCAGTGCATTAAGTAGACTATATTGAGCAAATCACTACTCGTGTCCTTCTCCCCTGAGCTCACCTTCCAACTGTTCCTCTTTTTCTGCTCTCCCTCTTCTTCCATCTGCTCACTTATACTGTTTCCAACAGATGACTGCTCTCCCCACGTCCAAAAAATCTTCCTAAATTCCCACCACAAACCAGTAGTTCTCCTGTAGCCATTCCCAAAACAAGAGGCCTTCCCCAACTAAGCCCTCCTTTCCTCTTCTCCCACTCCCTTCTGTGTCATCTTGTCTTGCTCCCTTTATTCATTCCCACCTCCCAGCACTTATGTCTGTATCTGTCATTTATTTATTTCTATTAATGTCTATCTTCCCCTCTAGACTGTAAGCTTGTTGCGGGCAGAGAATGTGTCTGTTTACTGTTACATTGTACTCTCCCAAGTGCTTACTACAATGCTCTGCACACAGTAAGCGCGTAATAATTACGATTGACTGACTGGCTGAGACATATCACTCCAACAGATGCCTCTAGCACCTATGAATTCAGTCAGTTGATTAATTGGAGATACTTATTGAGCAGGGGGATTAAGAGTCCCATGTGGGATAGGGACTGTCCAGCTATCATAAAAAAAGAGTACCCTTTCTATCCCATGATTGTAGAGTTCCGCAATTGTAATGTAATTAGTTTTATGTCCCCATTTTACAGTTGAAGAAACTGAGGCAAGGAGAAGTTAAGAGACTTGCCTAAGGTCACACAGCAGATAAATGACAGATCCAGGTGTTCTGATACCTGTGCCTAAGCTCTTTCCACCAGGCCATGCTGCTTCTCATTCTTAACTTCATTCTGAAATCACATCTCCCACTCAGCTATTCTTCAAAGTGTAACAAAAACAAGAATGCATTTTCTGACAGGTCATTTTGTTTAACCTTAAGTGTTATAAAGTTCCTTTGAAAGTAAAAGAGAAAGGCTATTTTCTTTTTTGAGACAAACCAAAACCGATGGGGGGAAAAATAGTTTTTTGTTTGTTTGTTTTGGTGTATTTTTTGCTAAACCATAATCTCCTCTTTCAACTGTGCAGAAATCAGCTACAGAATAGCTGAATATGGAAGTCCATGAAATTATTATGACAGAGAGAATTTGCCAAAAGCAATAGATTCAAGCGAAACAACACTGGTCTCTTCAGGAGGGACTTGAAAACCCCACAGTTGAAATTAGTTTGGTTTATTTTTTTAAAAGGGTCATCAGTGAACTATTTTTATACAGCACAATTGACACTGTTCTTTGTATTCACGAGATCACTCCTAATTAGTGTAATTAAACCATCTAATTAATTTTGGAGATTTTACAATGCTCCCAATCAATAAATCAATGATATTCCTTGAGTGCTTTGTGCAGAGCTCTGTATTAATCGCTTGGGAGAGTACAAAAGAGTTAGTTGACACGTTCCCTGCCCTTAAAGAGCTTACAGTCTGGATAGGAGCGTAGTCTTTTTGTGGCGTCACAAGTGTATGTCAAGTCTCTTGAAATGGACCAGAAGGATCCTGGAAAAATCACAGATCGTGGGGAAAGTGGAAGCCAACATAGACCGTAAGGACTTTGCGGGCAGGACTGTGGCTGCCAACTCAGTAGTCATTCAGTCCATCAGTCCTATTTATTGAGCGCTCACTGTGTGCAGAGCACTGTACTAAGCACTTGGGGGGAGTGTAAAACAGCGATAAGCAGACCTATTCCCCTGACCAGAATGAGCTTACAGTCTAGAAGGGGGACTGTAGTCTTCCAGGCGCTTAGTACAGTGCCCTACACACTGGTCTCTTCCACCATTCCAGTCTAGGTTGCGAATGCTAAGTTTTCCCATTAGAGTTTTCTTTCATCTCTGTGTGGCAGTTACACAGCAGCACTTCACCCCTTATCTGCTCGGTGATCTTGGGCAAGTCGCTTCACTTCTCTGGGCCTCAGTTACCTCATCTGGAAAATGGGGATCGAGACTGGGTGCCCGATGTGGAACAGGGATGGTGTCCAACCTGATAAACTTGTATTTACCCCAGTGCTTGACCTATAATAAGCGCTAAGCAAATACCATAAAACAAACATACACACAAACCCAATCCTGGCACACAAGGAGGTTACAAGCCATTTATTGCTATTTACTGGTATTAATGAATTTTTTTTGAGCCCTTACTTTGTGCAGAGCACTGAACTAAGCTTGCACTCCAGTGGTTACGACACACAAAACTTGTAGAGTTTGCTGCACGTGCAAAATTCCCAGCTTGGAAAACTGACCCAGAGAATGGGAACATCTTGATTATTAGAGAAGTGGCCCGGTCCAGTGGAAAAAGCACAGGCCTGGGGCTCAGAGAATTGGGGTTCTAATCCCAGCTCTGCCTCTTATTTGCCTCTTGTGTGACCTTGGGCAAGTCTCTTCACTTCTTTGTGACTCAGTTTCCTCGAATGTAAAAAGGGGATTCAATACCTGTTCTCCCATCCCCTTAGACTGTGAGGTGGGGATTGGGTCCAACTTGATTAAGTTGTACCCACTCCAGTGCTTAGTACAGTGCTTTGCACTTAGTAAATGCCTGAAAATAATTGTGGTATCTGTTAAATGCTTACTGTATGCCAAGCACCATACTAAGTGCTGGGGCAATTACAAGATAAGCAGGTCCCACATGGGATTAACAGTTCAGGAGGGAGAAACGATAGTGAATCCCCATTTGGCTGATGCAGGAACTGAGGCACAGAGAAGTTAAGTGACTTGCCCAAGATCACACAGCAGGAAAGTGATGGACCAAGGACTAGAACCCAGCTCCTCAGGCTCCCAGGGCCAGGCTTTTTCCACTAATAATAATAATAATAATGATATTTGTTAAGCACTTACTATGTGCAAAGCAGTGTTCTAAGTGCTGGGGAGGTTACAAGGTGATCGGGCTGTCCCATGGGGGGCTCACAATTTTAATCCCCGTTTTACAGATGAGGTAACTGAGGCACAGAGAAGTTAAGTGACTTGCCTAAAGTCACACAGCTGACAGCCGGGATTTGAACCCATGACCTCCGACTCCAAAGCTCGTCATCTTTCAACTGAGCCATGCTGCTTCCTCAGGAAAGTAATACCAATAGTGATGGTGTTTCTTAAGCATTTACTATGTGCCAGGCACTGTATTAAGCACTGGGGTAGATACAAGCTAATCAGGTTGGACACAGTCCACAGTGATTTCGAAGATTATCTTAACAACCCTGTCTCTCTTCTTCCTCAGTCCCTTAACTCTGAGGAAAAGCTTTGTTTTCAGCTGGGTTTGGCATCCCGCCTGCATAATGGTGTGTCAGGATCCTCGCAGGGACAGAGATGAAGGAATAGTTGGGCTACAACAAGCCAGGGTGACTTGGTGGGTACTCGGAGATTTGTTTATCTAAAGCTGGTTGGGCATCGATGCAGGGTGAGTAAAGCTGTGTAGGTTTTTGGAATATCCTGGCCCGCTGGTGGCAAGTGTATTTTTAGCGTGACTTCAGTCTCCGGAGAGACCCGCTATTGACTGGCATCTTTGAAGGTCACAACTCGCTGTCATCTGTCATTTCCAGACTATGAGCCCGTTCTTGGGTAGGGACCGTCTCTATGTGTTGCTGACTTGTACTTCCCAAGCGCTTAGTACAGTGCTCTGCACAGAGTAAGCACTCAATAAGTATGATTGAATGACTCCGTAAGAGCAAGGGCCTCAACTGGAAGGAAGCGGGGGAATACTCGCGGCTTTTCTGTCCCTCCCCATCTTCACGTTGTTGCGTGTGTACACGCCACGGGCCGTTTGACCCTGCCATACAGTTCTGCGTGTACATGCAGACTTCCGCAGGGATGAACAATCATTCAGTAGTATTGGTTGGGTGCTTACTCTGTGCAGGGCACTGTAGTCACCGTGGAAAAGAGTTAGGAGACACCATCCCTGCCCTCAAGAAGTTTCTAATCTATTAGGTGCAGAGATCTGTATCGGGAACTAGATTGAGTAGACACAATTCCTATCCTCAAGGAGTTTCTGGTTTACTGAGTAGAGAGCCCAGCAGAGAGTACAATAGAATTAGTCAACATGCTCCCTGCCCTCAAGGAGTTTATAGTCTTGTGGGTTCTGAACACTGTACTAAGCACTTGGGAGAGTATAGTAGTTAGAAAACCCAATCCCTGTCATCAATCAATTAGTGGCATTTAGTGTGCACTTATTGTGTTAAGAGAATTGCACTCAGGGCTTGGAAGAGCACAAAACAGGAGAAAAAGAGAGAAGCAGTGTTGCTTAGTGGATAGAGCATGGGCCTGGGATTAATAATAATAATAATGGCATTTGTTAAGCGCTCACTACGTACAAAGCAGTGTTCTAAGCACTGGGGTGTATACAAGGAGATCAGGTTGTCCCACGGGGGGCTCACAGTCTTAATCCCCATTTTACAGATGAGGTAACTGAGGCACAGAGAAGTTAAGTGACTTGCCCAAAGTCGCACAGCTGACAAACGGCAGAGCCGGGATTAGAACCCATGACCTCTGACTCCCAAGCCCGGGCTCTTTCCACTGAGCCATGCTGATTAAGGAGGACTTGAGTTCTAATAATGCCTCCTCCACTGGTCTGCTCTGTGACCCTGGGCAAGTCACTTCACTTTTCTGCACTGCATTTCCCTCATCTGTAAAATGGGGATGAAGACTGTGAGCCTCAGTGGAACAGGGACTGTATTCAACCCGATTAGCTTGTATGTTAATCCAGCACCTGGTGCATAGTAAGCACTTAGGAGGCACCATAAAAAAAACCCTTCCACCCTGCTGCAGTCATTCATTCATTCAATCACATTTATTGAGCACTTACTATGTGCCGAGCACTGTACTAAGCACTTGGGGGAGGACAATATAACAAGAGACAGACACCTTCCTTGTCCACAACGAGCTCACAATCTCCCGGAGGGTCCTCAAGGGCCCCAAGAATCCAGGAAATGGCTCCTAATTGGGGAGAATCCAGGGTCCCTTATGTTGTGCGTTCAAGAACCCACACTCTGAGTGTGTGACCTTAGTAAGGTGCCTCTCAGCTCATCCGTGGAAGAAACTATCTCTCACCAGTGACCAGAAATGGGAATAGCTTTAATGATGAAAAAATAATTCCAGGTAGCAGACTAATGAGCCAAGGAAACTCGTGTCTTTAAAAAGTCTCTTCTGTCCTTGCTGTGATTATCCCCCCAACTAAAGGAAGCGAGCAATCAATTAATTGAGAAGCAGCACGGCCTGGTGGAAAGAGCCCGGGATTGGGAGTCAGAGGTCGTGGGTTCTAATCCTGGCTCCGCCACTTGTCAGATGTTTGACTTTGGGCAAGTCACTTCACTTCTCTGAGCCTCAGTTCCCTCATCTGTAAAATAAGGATTGAGACTGTGAGCCCCCCGTGGGACAACCTGATCACCTTGTAACCCCCCACCCCAGCGCTTAGAACAGTGCTTCGCACATAGTAAGTGCTTTAACAAATGCCATTATTATTATTATTATCATTATTATTATAAAGCATGGGCCCTGGAGTCAGAAGGACCTGGATTCTAATCCCAACTCTGCCACTTGGCTGCTACATGACCTTGGGCAAATCTATTTACTTCTCTTACCCTCAGTTCCCTTGCTGTGAAATGGGGATTAAGACTGTGAGCCCCATGTGGGACAGAGACTGTGTCCAACCTGATTAGCTTGTATCTACCCCAGCACTTAGTACAGTGCCTAGCGCATAGTAAGTGCTTAACAAATGTCACAGTTATTATTATTGTTATTGTAAGCGCTTAACAGATAACATAAAAACAGGAAAAGGGGGATTGGAAAGATTCAAGGGAAACATCTGATTCTAATACCAGAGATGACTGAAGAAGTTCAGATGGAAACAATAATAATAATCATAATAACGAAAATGGTATTTGTTACAGTGCTTACTGTGTGCCAGGCAATCTTCTTTGTCAGCTGTGTGACTTTGGACAAGTCACTTAACTTCTCTGTGCCTCAGTTACCTCATTTGTAAAATGGGGATTAAGACTGTGAGCCCCACATGGGACTACCTAATTACCTTGTATATACCCCAGTGCTTAGAACAGTGCCTGGCACATAGTAAGCACTTAACAAATACTATTATTATTATTATTATTATTGTTGTTGTTGTTGTTATTATTATTATTCTTAGGCACTGGGTAGATGCAAGGCAATCAGGTTGGACACAGTCCATCCCACAGAAGGCTCACACTCTTAATCCCCATTTGACAGGTGAAGTAACTGGTGCACAGAGAAGTGTAGTGACTTCCCTGAAGTCACAGAATAGACAAGTGGTGGAGCCGGGATGAGAATCCAGGTCCTTCTGACCCCCAGGTCCAAGCTCTATCCACTAGGCCACCCTGCATTCAGCCCTGATCGACAGCTTTAAGGCCTTGTCCGAGTCTTGGGCTGATCATTCATTCATTCATTGGGCACCGCTCAGTTGCTGAAATGTTCCCCTCCAAATTGGATCAATTTAAATAATTCATTCATTCATTCAATCGTATTTATTGAGTGCTTACTCTGTGCAGAGCACTGTACTAAGCGCTTGGAAAGTACAAGTCGGCAACATTACAGAGACGGTCCCTACCCAACAATGGGCTCACAGTCTAGAAGGGGGAGGCAGACAACCAAACAAAACATGTAGGAGGAGGTGGTGAGATAGCATGCTACCTGGATGGTGCAGTTAGGTCCAGAGAAGTTTTTTTTCCTTTGTCTTTTTTTGGGACAGGGGAGATGTGGACATATTTGAAGGCAGCAAAGGAGCCATCATAAAGAAAGGGGATAAAGATTGCTCTCCCCTACTTTCCCTGCTCCATGAACATGCAGCGGGGAGATGGCTAGTCAGGACTTGGGATAAAACCTACCATTAAGGGACAGACTATCTCTGGGGGGGTGTCACCATCCTCTCCAGCAGGCATTTGCTTCAGGTGCCATTGTCAAACGACTCCCATTTTTCTGAAAGAAGCTTCTAGACCGTAAGCTCCTTGCGGGCAGCAAACCACGGTCTTATTCGCCCCAAGCGCCTAGCACAGTGCTCGACACACAGCAGGAGCTCAGCAAATACCGTTGAGTGATTGATTCACTATTTCTCAAGAGAGGGGAAGGGGTACAAAATATAAGCATGCGTCTTATGCCTCAGAAATAACTTGGGTCTTCAGATGGTTGATAAAGATCTGAGGAAATTGGGACGTTTGAAAACTAAATGCTATGTGCTTTTTTGAAAGAGCAAATCAGGACTGTCTCTATATGTTGCCGACTTGTACTTCCCAAGCGGTTAGTACAGTGCTGTGCACACAGTAAGCGCTCAATAAATACAATTGAATGAATCTAGGCAGTTGTCAAAATTGTCAGAATAAATAGAATTATGGCTATATGCCTCATGTTGAATCAATTGTATTGATTGAGTGCTTACTGTGTACAGAGGCCTGTACTTAAGCGCTTCAGAGAGGAGAGTGTAACAGAGTTGGTAGACAGATTCCCTGCCCACAGTGAGCTTACCGTCTGGAGAGGGAGGACTCTTTCCTCACTCAGTCTTCCAACACGCCACATTCCCTCTTCACTTGGTAGTTGGCTTCCTTCTCAAGTAAGCAAGCTCCCTGACGTTGGGTGGAAGGGTAGTGACCTCTTGGGGTTTTTTTTGAGAGACACACAGGCCAAAGGAAGAAATAGTAATATAGCCCAAAGACCAACAGAAGGACCTCCCCTAGCCTGACTCTCCCGCACCCCGCCAACAATCGGGCAAATGGATTTGGGGAACGGCATGATTTCAAGCTATGGTATCATCTTCTAGCGCTTAGTACAGTGCTCTGCACATAGTAAGCGCTCAATAAATACGATTGATCTTCTAGACTGTGAGCCCACTGTTGGGTAGGGACCATCTCTATATGTTGCCAACTTGTACTTCCCAAGCGCTTAGTACAGTGCTCGGCACACAGTAAGCACTCAAGAAATACGATTGAATGAATGAATGAATGAATTCCCTGCCAGTCCTGAAATAACCTGCATAGATAATTTTTTTTAATGGTATTTGTTGAGTGCTACCTATGTGCCAGGCACTGTACTAAGTGCCAGGGTGGATCCAAGATTGGACACAGCCCCTGTTCCATCGGGGACTCAAAGCCTTAATCCCCATTTTACAGATAAGGAATCTGAGGCCCAGAGAAGTGAAGTGACTTGCCCACGGTCACGCTGTAGCAAAGTGGCAGAGCCAGGATTAAAACCTAAGTCTTGACTCCCGGGGCCATGCTCTATCCTTTAGGAAGTGCTGCTTCTCTAATTTCAACAAAATGTGCCATCTATCTTGTTTACTTTGTGAGTTTCCATTACTCTACCAGTCCTAGATTCTAGTGTGTACAGTTCCTTGGTGTCTCGAGTAAGAAATTCACGCCGATCCGATCTTGGTTAAGATATGGAAACAGTTGATCGTCCAAGCCCAAGGGACCATACCCCGGGACTCTGTCATCTTACTAAAATACCGAGTTACCCCGACCTCTGCTTTATTCTGCATGAGACACACCGTCAACTTTAGAAAATTCTTTGAACGTTCGTTAGTTTGGCCCAACTGCTAATCTTTTAATAAACAGATCATGGTTCTGGACTACTTACATTTTCGGGTGATCTTCTTAAAGCTCTAGGATAAATTATGGTCATGTTTCAGTACCTCCCTAATTCCTGTTAGCATTTCAATCCAGGGCCACAAAAGCCGTTTAATCAGAAATTGCTAATGAAGCGCTACTAGTATAAAGAACTGTTTTGCTGACACTGCCTTCGTAGGAAGATTGTCAAACCAGAATGAATTAGCTGAATATCTGAATGGCTTTAGGACATTCTGATCCTGATTTAGAGAAGAATTTCCATAAACGCCCGTTAAAACTTAATTAAAAGTAAAAACCCCGTGATATGCTTTTAAGCATGACGATTTTTTTTTTTTTTTGCTAAATTTGAAGAGAACTGAGTCCAGTTCTCTTAACTGATTCAATTCCCTTTCTCAGCGTGTGTCATAATCGTATATTCCATACAGCTATTATGGCGACATTTGTTTGCAATTCTAATGATGACAACACATTTACCGTAAGTGTAATATCTCAATGCGCCTTGTTCAACATTGTGCTAAATCTCTTCTCTAAAGGTTGACATATGTTCCCCCTGACTTTGAGCGTCTTTTGCAAATTAAAAATTACTGCCGATGATCCATTGGAATTATATTATTGTTCTCCAGAGTATGGTGGGGGAAGCACAAGAAGCATTGTTTGGTACATTACGCCACCTGACCCCGGCCAAAAAAAAAAAATAGTTCTTTAGATGTTCAGCAATGAAGGTCTCTTTCATTAGTATCACAGAAGGGCTGGTCTTGTTAGTGATAGCATTTCCTATTTGTGCTCATGCTAAAGCAATAAACACAAGAATTGAAAAGAGGTGATAAACCACCAAGGAGTGATGGAAGAGTGATGATCTCCATTGCCTCTGAGATCCAGAAGCCTGAGATAAGAAAACAAAAAAAAAGTTTAACGGTGATAAGAATCAGCATATTGAAAAAGCATTCTGTGCTTCTGCCTGGGTCATTGTGCTGGAAAATTGGAGGAAGCAAAGCACCCTAGATTATTTAAAGATCTGAATGATCAGGGATCGTGCTGACTTCTATCGGACTGTCAGAAGTGTCCAGTACAGTGCTCGACACGAAGGAGGTTCTCCCACACTGGAACTATATTATGTGCTGAGCTTACTATGTTTCAAACACCGTCTCAAGCGCTGGGATATTTACAGGATAATCATATTGGATATAGCCCCTACTCTCATGGGGCTACCGGTCTAAGAGGGAAGGAAAACAGACATTTTTCATCTCCATTGAAATTTGAGGAAACTGAGGCCAGAGATGTCAGGCGAATTATCAGAGATCACAAGGCAGTCAAGTGGCAGAGGTGGCATTAGAACCCAAGTGTCCTGACTCCCAGACACGCTCTCTTTCCACGAGGCCCCGCCACTTACCCACTGCTTTGCATGTATCAGGCGCTCAGCAAATACTGGGTTCTTCCGTAGTGCAGGGGTTACATTCTTGACTAATATTTCGTAAAGATATTTACTCAGTGTACCCACGCATTTCCTTGAGTCAGTCTTCTGGGCCCTCCCATTTCATTTGTTCAATAATAATAATAATAATAATAATGGCATTTATTAAGCACTCACTATGTGCAAAGCACTGTTCTAAGCACTGGGAAGGTTACAAGGTGATCAGGTTGTCCCACGGTGGGGGGCTCACAGTTTTAATCCCCATTTGACGGATGAGGTAACTGAGGCACAGAGAAGTTAAGTGACTTGCCCAAAGTCACACAGCTGACAGTTGGCGGAACCGGGATTTGAACTCATGACCTCTGACTCCAAAGCCCGTGCTCTTTCCACTGAGCCACGCTGCTTCTCTTAATCATATTAATTAATTCATTCAGTCGTATTTATTGAGCGCTTACTGTGTGCAGAGCACTCTACTAAGCGCTTGGGAAGTACAAGTTGGCAACATATAGAGAAGGTCCCTACCCTACAACGGGCTCACAGTCTAGAAGGGGGAGACAGACAACAAAACATGTGGTCAGGTGTCAAGTCATCAGAATAAATAGAAGTAAAGCTAGATGCACATGGACAAAATAAACAAAATTAATTAAGCACTTACTATGTGCAGAGCAGTGTACTCAACGCTTGGGAAAGTACAATGCAACAATAAACGGTGACATTCCCTGCCCACAACAAGCTCACAGTCTAGAGGGGGGCAGCAGACGTCATTACAAATAAATAAAATTAGCCTTCCGTTCTATCGCGGCAGTGCAGGCTGTCAGATGACCGTTCCTTAATTCCCTGGCAAGCGTTCTATCCAACACACTGCCGCAGTGGCAGCACATTGTGACGGCCGTGAGCGAACCTCTGATTGAATCGCTCAACACTCTGTTCCTCCACAACATGCATTCTCACCCGCTGTACCTCAATCTCATCTGTTTCGCCACTGACCCCTCACCCCATCCTGTCTCTGGCCTGGAAGACCCTCCCCCTTCATATCCACTCTCTCCACCTTCAAAGCCTTACTAAAATCACATCTCCTCCAAGAGAAGCTTCCCCCCATTAAAGCCTTCCTTTCCCCTATTCCCTCCCCATTCTGCATCACTCTTGCACTTAGTTCTGTTCCCCTTATAAGCCCCACAGCACTTATGCAGATAGCCATCATTTATTTTAATGTCCATCTTCCTCCTCTGGACCTTAAGCTCTTTCATTCATTCATATTTATTGAGCGCTTACTGTGTGCAGAACACTGTACTAAGCACTTGGGAAGTACAAGTCGGCAACATATAGAGACAGTCCCTACCCAACAGTGGGCTCACAGTGTAGAAGGGGGAGACAGACAACAAAACAAAACATAAGGTCAGACACAGTCCCTGTCCCATACAGGGTTTATAGTCTATGTAGACACTTAGAACAGTGCCAGCGCTTAGAACAGTGCTTTGCACATTGTAAGCGCTTAACAAATGCCATCATTATTATTATTGTTATTATTATTATTATGTAGGAATGAGGAAAGGTATTGAATCCCCACTTTACAGATGAGGTAACTGAAGCCCAGAGAAGTTAAGTGACTTGTCTGAGGTCACACAGCAAGCAAGCGGCAGAGCCGGAATTAGAACCCAGGTCCTCTGACTCTCAAGTCCCATGCTCTCTCCACTTCCATGGGAAGCTCCAAAACATCGCCCCCCAACCCCCCAAAAGGTTTGGATGATTAATTGGTTCTTATGAAAGTCTTTTTCCTGGAATTCCTTCCAGTGCTCAGTAGTTTATACAGTTCCAGTGATTCTCCTGTTGGCAGTTTGGAAAGTGAGGTTTGGTCCTTCAGCAAATAAGGACGATTCTGAGTCCCATCATTGGCTAGATAGATGCCAGAATTTTAAATCCATTTGGAGTATGAACATGGAATTGTTCTAATCTACGGTGATCATCTTCCTCCAGCCACTCTCTACCTGCTCCTGGCAGCTCTCAATCACTCAATCGATAGTATTTGTACTCTTTATAGGCATGGAATGCGTCTACGAACTCTGTTTTATTGTACTCTCCCGAGCACTTAGTACAGTGCTCTGCTCACGGTAAGCACTCAGTGAATGCTACTGATCGATTTTTCATTCTGTTAGAATGCTGGATAGAACACAGCTAGAGAATTAAGAAACGTTCACCTGCGCATGCAAGCATGTGTGCCGCAGTATTATAGAAATCCCTTCATCGTCAATGGAATTTACTGAGTGCTTACTGGGTGCAAAACACTGTACTAAGCACTTGGGAGAGTTCAATACAACAGAGCTGGAAGACACGTTCCCTGCCCACAAGAAGCTAGAGGGGGAGAGAGACATGAATATAAATAATTTATAATATACAGCTTATAGGTATGTGACAGGCCTGCTCAGCTCCGATATTGGGAAATTCCAAAGCACAAGCTTTCCTTTTTTTTAAATATGGTATTAAGCCCTTACTATGTGCCAGTCACTGTGCTACTAAGCGCTAGCTAATCAGTTCAGACACAGTCCATGTCCCGCATGGGGCTCACAGTCTTTATCCCATTTTACAGATCATCATCATCAATCGTATTTATTGAGCGTTTACTATGTGCAGAGCACTGTACTAAGCGCTTGGGAAGTACAAATTGGCAACATATAGAGACAGTCCCTACCCAACAGTGGGCTCACAGTCTAAAAGGGGGAGACAGAGAACAAAACCAAACATACTAACAAAATAAAATAAATAGAATAGATATGTACAAGTAAAATAAATAAATAGAGTAATCAATATGTACAAACATGTACATATATACAGGTGCTGTGGGGAAGGGAAGGAGGTAAGATGGGGGGGATGGAGAGGGGGACGAGGGGGAGAGGAAGGAAGGGGCTCAGTCTGGGAAGGCCTCCTGGAGGAGGTGAGCTCTCAGCAGGGCCTTGAAGGGAGGAAGAGAGCTCACAGATGGGGTAAAAGAGGCCCAGGGAAGTGAAGTGACTTGCCCAAGGTCACGGCCGAGGAGTGGCGGGCCGACGTTAGAACCCTGGTCCTTCTGACTCCCAGGTGTGGGCTCTATCCAGTAGACCACACTGCTTCTCAGCCGTTTCTCAGATTCGCCAACTCCCACATCACGGGAGGACTGACTGGTTCCCAGTGGCCTGTGGTTCCTGGCATTGCTCCTCCCTGCTCGTCGAACTCTGGAAACTCTGCCTGCACAACCTGGTGTGATTTAGCTTTGTTCCACCCAGGGGAAGCACATGTCCAAAATGACTCAGTGGAAGGGACCGACAATCCCTCCAGGGAAGGCTATCGATCCCATCGGCTCCAGCGGAGGATTTGTTTATCGACAGTCCCCCGCAGCGTTGGAGACGGTACATTAGCCGACGTTTTTCGCCAGAGGTGGATTTGGAGAATGTAAAGAATATTTTTGCTCAGTAGAACATAAAATGAACCGTTAGCTGGGCTGGCTTTGGGTGATGAAAAGGAAATTAGTGGATTCGGGATGATTCGGCACTAAAGTGTTTACCTTTATACAGAAGGGGCCCTTCTGGAAAGTAATAATAAACTGTGGTAAGTGTTAAGTGCTTATTTTGAGTCAAGCACTGGTGTGGTAGATACAAGCTAATCTGGTTGAACACGGTCACTGTCCCGTATAGGGTTTTTAGTCTTAATCCCCATTTTACAGATGAAGTAACTGAGGCACAGTGAAGTTAAGGACAGCGTCTATCTGTACAAGTACAAGAGAAGCAGCGTGGCTCAGTGGAAAGAGCCCGGGCTTTGGAGTCAGAGATCATGGGTTCAAATCCCAGCTCTGCCAATTGTCAGCTGTGTGACTTTGGGCAAGTCACTTCACTTCTCTGTGCCTCAGTTACCTCATCTGCAAAATGGGGATTAAGATTGTGAGCCCCACATGGGACAACCTGATCACCTTGTAACCTCCCCAGCGCTTAGAACAGTGTTTTGCACATAATAAGCGCTTAACAAATACCATCACCATTATTATTATTATTATGTACAGAAGCAGTGTTCTAATCCTTGCTCTGCCACTTATCAGCTGTGTGACTTTGGGCAAGTCACTTCACTTCTCTGTGCCTCAATGACCTCATCTGAAAAGTGGGGATGAAGACTGTGAGCCCCTCGTGGGACAACCTGATTACCCTGTATCCACCCTAGTGCTTAGAACAGTGCTTGGCACATCGTAAGTGCTTAACAAATACCATTATTATTATTATTATTATCTCAGCTGACCTCTGTTTCTCCCACTTTTGTACCTTCCAGGTCCTTCCATTCTTTTTTTAATGGTATTTGTTAAGCTGTTACTATGTGTCAAACACTGTTCAAAGCTCTGGGGTAGGTACAGGTGAATTAGGTTGGACACAGTCCCTGTCCCGTAATGGGGCTCACAGTCCAAGTAGGAGGGAGAACAGGAGATCTGAGGCACAGAGAAGTGAAGTGCATTGCCCAAGGTCACACAGCATGCATATCGCAGAGCTGGGATTAGAACCCAGATCCTCTGACCCCCAGGCCTGAGCTCGTTCCACTAAGCCATGCTGCCTCTCATTCCCCACTGCACTCAACACCCCCATGAGAAACCAACTGGAGAGAGAATGCAAGTAGGGCTACTATTAAATGGTATTTGTTAATACTACTAATAATAATGTTGGCATTTATTAAGCACTTACTATGTGCAAAGCACTGTTCTAAGTGCTGGCGAGGTTACAAGGTGATCAGGTTGTCCCACGTGGGGCTCACAGTCTTCATCCCCATTTTACAGGTGAGGGAACTAAGGCACAGAGAAGTTAAGTGACTTGCCCAAAGTCACACAGCTGACAATTGGCAGAGCTGGGATTTGAACCCATGACCTCGGACTCCAAAGCCCGTGCTCTTTCCACTGAGCGACGCTCCACTGTACTAAACGCTGGGGTAGATACAAACTAATCAGGTTGGACACTGTCCATGTCCCGTATGGGGCTCACAGTCTTTATCCCCGTTTTACAGATGAGGTAAATGAGGCCCAGAAAAGCGAAGCAACTTGCCCGAGATCACACAACGGGCAAGTGGGAGATTTGGCATTAGAACCCGGGTCTTTTTGACTCCCGGGCCAATTCTCTAGCCACTAGGCCACACTTTCCGTGTGCCCAGCACTGTACTGAGCGCTTGGGAAAGAACACTGCAACAGAATTGGCAGGCATGATCCCTGCCCATAGGGGTTCTTTTACCTCTTATGAAAGGGACTCTCATCACCTTGAGCCATACAGCAGTGTAGAATTGGGTCAGTTGTAGCCCGTCCATGTGGCATCCTCTGTGGAAAGTCCTCCCGCTCAGAAGGACCGGGTTTTAGAGGAGGAAGAGAGATAGATATAATGGACTCGATTCAAACCCTGTTTTCTTTCACTTTTCTTGCCTCCAGGTATCTCGGAGATCTAAGGAGGACGAGCCAGTGCAGGAAAAACAGGGCTGGAACATGTGTCGCCTCCAGAACATTCTTCAGACAAAACATCGGGTAAGCCTTCCCCGGATTTCATTCCCCGTCTCTCCCTGTATCTGAGAACCAGTCTTGTGTTTTTGAGTCCAAACAGTGTACCTGAGCCAAAGTCTGGCACTGTGATTCATCTTCGGAATCACTTCATAGCAGAGGTATCAAAACGGTGGCTTGAGCAAACTTTTTCAGCATACCCACATCCTCCAGGAAGCCTTCTCTGATTAGTACTTAATCAGCGCTTAATCAGCGCTTAATCAAGCGCTTAGTACAGTGCTCTGCACACAGTAAGCGCTCAATAAATACGATTGATTGATTCTCTGATTAATTCCCCCTCCCCAAGTTGCCTAACCTTAACGACCACTTAGCACATATGTACACCTTGCCTTTTCTTGTGTTTACGTCCGTTCATCTTCCCATCATTTGGTTATCGCCGGCCGCATTCTCGTTCTTCCTGCTTCTCCCATGGTCGGTGAATTATTTCAATCCGTCTCTCCTGCTAGATAGTAAGCTCCTTGAGGTCAGGGATAATGTTCGCACACACTATATTCACTCCCAGTTGCTCAGTACAATGCTCTGCACCAAAGGTGTTCGGTAAATGCCACTTACATTGAGAGGTAGTAGAGTGCTCGTGCTAGGATCAACTATCATAGTATGTCAGAATGAATAATGAGCCATTTAAATATAAATAAGTATAAAAGCACTGAGAATGAGTATTGCTATATATGGGTTGGGGATGAGCTTTGTGTGGGACAGGGACTGTGTCTGCCCTATTGATCTTGCATTTATCTAAAGAAGCAGCGTGGCCTAATGGATAGAGCCCAGGCCTGGGAGTTAGAAGGACGCGGGTTCTAATCCCAGCTCCGCCGCTTGTGTGCCGTGTGACTTTGTGCAAGTCATTTCCCTTCTGTGTACCTCAGTTACCTCATCTGTAAAATGGGGATGAAGATTCTGAACACCATGTGAGACAGGGACTGTGTCCAACTTGATTAGCTCGTATCTGCCCTAGCGCTTAGTCCCGTGCTTGGCACATAGTAAGTGCTCAATAAATACCAGAATTAGTATTATTTGGTTGCTCTGACTCAGGCGGAGTGGGTGTGATGGTGAGAATCAATAGAGGAAGTTCTGTTTTCATTAATTAATTCATTCAGTCATATTTATTGAGCACTTACTGTGTGCAAAGCACTGTACTAAGCCCTTGGGAAGTACAAGTTCATTCATTCAGTCATATTTATTGAGCGCTTACTGTGTGCAGAGCACTGTACTAAGCGCTTGGGAAGTACAAGTTGGCAACATATAGAGACAGTCCCTACCCAACAGTGGGCTCACAGTCTAGAAGGGGGAGACAGACAACAAACAAAACAAATTAATGAAATAAAATAAATAGAATAGTAAATATGTATAATAAATATGTATTTACAACATATGTAAATATGTTGTCTCTCTATTACTGTGTCACCAGGGGCTTCTGCAGAGCCTCTCTCAATCAGTCAGGTCCTCAGTTCCGACTGGAGCTGAGTAGCCTGGGAGTCAGAAGCCCTGAGTTCTAACCCCATCTCTGCCGCTTTGTTTTTTCTAATGGTATTTGTTAAGCGCTTACTATGTGTCAGACACTACACTAAGCTCTGGGCAGTTACAAGCTAATCAGGTTGGGCAACGTTCCTGGCCCACGTGGGGATCACAGTTTAGTCCCCATTGTATAGATGAGGTAAAGTGAGGCACAGAAGTTAAGTTACTGGCCTGACATCACACAGCAGACAGTCAGTGGATCCAAGATTAGAACCCAGATCCTCCTGACCCCCAGGCCCGCGTTCTACCCACTGACCCACGCTGCTTCTCAAAACCCACTTGCCTGCTTTGTGACCCTAGGCAAGTCACTTAACTTCTCACTGCCTCAGTTTCCCCATTTGCAGAATGGGAGTTCACCTTCTCTCTTACATCCCGGCTCTGCCAATTGCCAGCTGTGTGACTTTGGTCAAGTCACTTCACTTCTCTGGGCCTCAGTTCCCTCATCTGTAAAATGGGGATGAAGACTGTGACCACCCCCGTGGGACAACCTGATCACCTTGTAACCTCTCCAGTGCTTAGAACAGTGCTTTGCACACAGTAAGCACTTAATAAATGCTATCATTATTATTATTATTATTATTGTTGTGAGCCATGTGGGACAGAGTCTTTGGGCAATCAGATTATCTTGTATGTACTCCAGCGCTTAGTGCAGTGCTTGGCACATATTAAGCCCTCAGTTGTCATTTTTTGAGTGCTTACTGTGTGCAGAGCACTGTACTAAGCACTTGGGAGAGTATAGCACAACAGAGTTGGTAAGCAAGTTCCCTGACCACAAGGAGATTCCAGTCTAGAGGGACTGCTGTTATAAGAATGAGACTTCACCCAGTTTCTTTGAAGAAGCGTGTTATTCTGCGGGCCTAGAAACTGATCAATCATCTTACCATGTAGGGAGCACCGTGACTTTGAACTGTGTTAGGAATTCTAACTAAAAACTACCAAATTCAGTTTATCCCATCCCTTAAAGTCACGCAGTATAAGAAGTTTCGTTCTGGTTTTGGCTTTCCCAAATAATGTGGCGCTAATTCATTCATTCACTCATATTTATTGAGCGTTTACTGTGTGCAGAGCACTGTACGAAGAGCTTGGGGGAGTGCAGTGCAACCATAAACAGAAACATTCCCGGCCTACCATGAGCTTATGCTTAGTTCTCAATATTCAGTGCTTGGAAAAATAACAACTCTGCGTTCCTTTTGGACCAGAGGTAATATCATGTGACTTTCATCCTCACAGTAGAAATCTTCTTCATCGTATTATTTCTTCCAGTATCAATTGGACATTGGAATATTTTTCTAACACTTAAAAGCTTGGAGCCACGGCCGGCATTGTCAATCGTAGACGATCCAATTTACCGGACGATTCATTTTTCTGATCCCCCCATCCCCGAGGACATTGATCCCTTTCAAAAGAGCAAATGGAAACTGGATAACAATCTGTCCCGCATGCAGGCGACTGAATGAAAATACGGGTTGTGGTGCTCATTGTTTACCTGCTGACCGTGAGCCAAGCACTCTACTAAGCGTTAAAAACTCTTCACCACTGTCTTTAAAGCACTTAGTCACCTTGCCCCCTCCTATTTCGCCTCACACTTCATTCCTCTAATGCTAACCTTCTCACTGTACCTCCATCTCGTCCCGGCACACCCTCCCTCCTCATATCAGACCGATAATTACTCTCCCCCACATAAAAGCCTTATTGAGGGCACATCTCCTCCAAGAAGCCGTCCCTGACTAAAACCCTCCTCTCCTCTTCTCCCATTCCCTCCTGCGTCACTCTGACTTGCCCTCTTCATTCATCTTCCTCCCATTCCCACAGCACGTATGTATATATCCCCATATATCCATAATTTATTTATTTATGTGTATTAATATCTGCCTCTCTAGACTGTGAGCTCATTGTAGGCAGGGAATATGTCATTTTGCAGAGATAAAGAAATACCCCAAAATACATTTCTGCTCTTTAAGGTTTATTTAGGGGACAACCAAACAGGTTTTTGGCTATCCATTTCTTCCTTTTCCTTTCGGGTATCCATTTTTATACTTGACAGTCTAGCTTGCGGCCATCCCTGTCAAGCAGGGATTTGGCTTGTGTGCCCAGTAATTCTTAATAATAATAATAACAACAACAATAATAATAATAATTGTGGTGTTTAAGCGCTCACTACATGCCAGGCACTCTGAGGGGGAATACAAGCAAATCGGGGTGGGCACATTCCCTGTCCCACATCAGGCTTACAGCCTTAATCTGGGGAAGCAGCGTGGCTCAGTGGAAAGAGCACTGGCTTTGGAGTCAGAGGTCATGGGTTCAAATCCCGGCTCCTCTAACTATCAGCTGTGTGACTTTGGGCAAGTCACTTAACTTCTTCAGTGCTTAAAACAGTGCTTTGCACATCGTAAGTGCTTAATAAATGCCATTATTATTATTATTAATTATTATTATTATTATTATTATTATTATTCTCTGTGCCTCAGTTACCTCATCTGTAAAATGAGGATTAAGACTTTGAGCCCCCTGTGGGTCAACTTGATCACCTTGTAACCTCCCCAGTGCTTAGAACAGTGCTTTGCACATAGTAAATGCTTAATAAATGCCATCATTATTAATCCCCATTTTACAGATCTGCAAATCAGTCCTTCGAACACCTCTCAAAGACGCCCAGTGCTAAAGCCAACCTGAGGGCTGCTGGGAGATTTTAGATGTGGGCGCACTGTCGTTCATAAATTTTTTATCCTTTCCTATTGGGAATATTAATTACCAGAAAAACCAGAGCCTGCGCTGTAATTCCTCTGGGAGAATGTCTATGTAGTCACTGAAATCTATTTGTCTGAAAGAAGATCTGACACTCTGCTGTTTTGTTTTCCGCTTGGAAGAACGGAAACTATGAGGGCCTATTTCACCGCTTGTCTCAAATCCAGCAAGTTGGTATTTTGGGAGCTAAAAGCACCAGAAGGTCATTTTCAAAAGTCCTCTAAAGCTGTCCGCTCCAGGTGCCAGGATGGAATGTGGCACAGACTGGACGTTTTATCTTTATTGGCAATCAATCAACAAATCCAATTAGGAGAAAGACTGAATTCACCGTGATGACAGAGCAATAATCAGCTCTCAGTTTTGTGTTTGGTGTTTTTTTTTGTACTGAATGCTGGGGTAGATAACGTGCTAATCACGCAGTCTCTGCCCCACATGCGGCTCACACTCTTAATCCCCATTTTGCAGATGAGGTAACTGAGGCGCAGAGAAGTTAAGTGATTTGCCCACGGTCACCCAGCAGACAAATGGCGGAGCCAAGATTAGAACCCAGGTCCTTCCAACTCCCAAGCCAGGGCTCTATCCACTAGACAGTGCTGCTTGTCAACGCCTCCAGACAGCTATACATAAAACAAGAGCGCATCTGTTACCGCAGAAATGGGCTCTGAAATGTCACTGTGAAATCAGCAGCAATGGTGTATGAAGGGGTGAAACTAGAAAACCGTTAGCTTCCATCCAAAATATCTATTCTATTTATTTTATTTTGTTAATATGTTTGGTTTTGTTCTCTGTCTCCCCCTTTTAGACTGTGAGCCCACTATTGGGTAGGGACTGTCTCTATATGTTGCCAACTTGTACTTCCCAAGCGCTTAGTACAGTGCTCTGCACACAGTAAGCGCTCAATAAATACGATTGATGATGATGATCCAAGGTTCAGACTTAGTTTGAACGGTACTTAATCAGCCCAGCTCATCACTTGAGGCTTAGCTCATCAGCTTCTTGAGGCATGGGCCTTATCTGTTACTGTATGGTATTCTCCCAAGTGCTTAATAATGATCATAATAATGATTGTTGTATGTGTTAATAATTATAATAATAATAATGGCATTTGTTAAGCTCTCACTGTGGGCGAAGCACTGTTCTAAGCGCTGGGGGTGAATACAAGGTGATCAGGTTGTCCCACGTGGGGCTCACAGTCTTAATCTCACAGTCTCTGCTCCTCCTCCCCTCCCCATCGCCCCGACTCCCTCCCTCTGCTCTACCCCCCTCCCCACCCCACAGCTTTCGTATATATGTACATATTTATTATTCTATGTATTTTATTAATGATGTGTATATATCTATAATTCTCTGTGTTCTGTTGCTATTGATGCCTGTGTACTTGTTTTGTTGTCTGTCTTCCCCCCTTCTAAACTGTGAGCCCCTTGTTGGGATTGTCTCTTTCTGTTGCCAAATTGTACTTTTCAAGTTCTTAGTACGGTGCTCTGCACACAGCAAGCGCTCAATAAATACGATTGAATGAAAGAATGAGTGTATAGATGGCACAGAAGGGAGAGCGAGCTCGGGAAAAGAGGACTTCATGGGGGAAGCGTCAAGCCACTCTGGTAGATGCAAGTTAATCAGGCAGGATACAGTTCCTCTCCCACAAAGCGCTCAAAGTCCAAAAGGCCGGGAGAAGCATGAGAAAATTGAGGCCCAGAGAAGGTGCCAAGGTCACCCAGAGAGGGTTTATGGCAGGGCCACGATTAGAACCCCGATCTCCTGACTGCTTCCCGGTCCCGCGGTCTTCCACTAAGTTGCTCTCTGAGTCAGTCAAATCGTATTTATTAAGCATTTACTGCTTGAAGAGCACCGTACTAAGCGCTTGGGAGATTATAATATACCACTTGACCTGTGCATTCTTCCAGGAGGTCTGGCTACGGCCCCCGCATCACCCCTGCCCTTGGATTTGTACCCTTTATGCCCCCCTCTCTCAGCCCCACAGTGCTTATGTCCATATGCATGATGCATTTCTATTTATGTCTGTCTCCCCTTCTAGGCTGTGAGATCATTGTGAGCTGGGAATGTGTCTACCAACTCTGTTCTATTAACTCTCCTACGCACCCAGCACAGTGCTCTGTACTGTGTTACTGAATTGTACTTTCCAAGCACTTAGTACAGTGCTCTGCACGCAGTAAGTGCTCAATAAATACGATTGAATGAATGAATGAACATAATAATAATAGCATTTATTAAGAATGTACACAGTACAGTACACATACAGTACACAGTACATTGACATACAGTACACAGTACATTGTTCATTCTTAAGAATGTACACAGTACAGTACATAGAATTTATTAAGAATGTACACAGTAAGCACTCAGAATTTATTAAGAATATACACAGTAAGCACTCAAAAATATGAATGATCGATAGCCGTAATTTGTTTCTATTATTCTCTATCTCCTCCTCCACACTATATGCTCATTGTGGGCGGGGAACTTTTTCTACTAACATTGTTATATTGTACTCTCCCAGGCACCTAGCAGAGTGCTCTGTACACAATAAGTGCTCAAAACGACAAATGATTGTTATCCTTAATTCATTTATGTCAATGTCTCTCACCCCCTCCACAGTGTAAGCTCATTGAGGGCCCGCTGTTGGGTAGGGACCGTTTCTATATGTTGCCAACTTGTACTTCCCAAGAGCTTAGTACACTGCTCTGCACACAGTAAGCGCTCAATAAATACGATTGAATGAATGAATTGAGGGCAGGGAACGTGTCTACCAACACTGGTTTATTGTATTTTCCCAAGTGCCTAGCACAATCAATCAATCAATCAATCGTATTTATTGAGCGCTTACTGTGTGCAGAGCACTGTACTAAGCGCTTGGGAAGTCCAAGTTGGCAATATATAGAGACAGTCCCTACCCAACAGTGGGCTCACAGTCTAGAAGGGGGAGACAAGTTCTGTGTTGCACAGTGTCCTGGGTACAATAAGTGCTCAAAAATACAAATGATTGATAGTCATAATTTATTTTTACCAATGTGTGTCACCCCTTCCACACTGTGAGCTAGGTGTGGGCAGAGAACGCGTCTACCAGCTCTGTTATAGTGTCCTCTCCCAAGCTCCTAGCACATAGTAAGGACTTAATAAATATGATGACTGGCTGAGTGGTTACTGAGAGCGCATCCCGTCAGGGAATCTTCCCCGAAACGGGATTGCTGCTTTTGGGAATGGGATCTTTCGGCCCACTAGGAGGCCTCAGTGGCCTGGAAAATCATCTTTTTTGAAGCTGAAGCAGCAGGTCTGGGAATCCCAGCTCTGACCGAAGGACCAGTCAAGTCCTGTTCAATAATAATAATAATAATAATGATGGCATTTGTTAAGCACTTACTATGTGCAAAGCACTGTTCTAAGCGCTGGGGGGGGACACAAGGCGATCAGATTGTCTCACGTGGGGCTCACAGTCTTAATCCCCATTTTACAGATGAGGGAACTGAGGCTCAGAGAAGTTAAGTGACTTTCATTCATTCATTCAATCATATTTATTGAGCGCTTACTGTGTGCAGAGCGCTGTACTAAGTGCTTGGGAAGTACAAGTTGGCAACATATAGAGATGGTCCCTACCCAACAGTGGGCTCACAGTCTAGAAGGGGGAGACAGACAACAAAACAAAACATATTAACAAGATAAAATAAATAGAATAAATATGTACAAATAAAATAAATAGAGTAATAAATACGTACAAACATATATACATATATACAGGTGCTGTGGGGAGGGGAAGGAGGTAAGGCAGGGGGGATGGGAAGGGGGAGGAGGGGGAGAGGAAGAAGGGGGCTCAGTCTGGGAAGGCCTTCTGGAGGAGGTGAGCTCTGAGTAGGACTTTGAAGGACTTGCCCAAGATCACACAGCAGACATGTGGCGGAGCTGGGATTCGAACCCATGACCTCTGACTCCAAAGCCCGGGCTCTTTCCACTGGGCCACGCTGCTTCTCAGAGAGGCTGTTCAAGGCAGCCTGTCTCCAGGCCCGTGGTGGAATCATGGGTAGGGCCCCCCAGAGTCCCACTCTGCCTAATATCAATCAGTCAATCATATTTACTGAGCACTTTTTTATGGCATTTGTTAAACACCGTGCCAGGAACTGTCCTAAGTATTGGGGTAGGTACAAAATTGTCAGGTTGGACAAAAGTCCCTGTCCCACCTGGGGCTCACAGTCTTAGTCCCCATTTTGCAGATGGGGAAACTGAGGTACACAATTTTCATGATCCAAGGTGACTCTCCACTCTCTCAGTCCTTTGTATTCCCATCTGTGGCTGATTACTTGATTTTTGCCTACTTGTGCTTGTTATTCCAATCGGCCTGAAATTCTTTAAGGTATTTACCACTTTGCATCGTGAAGCAGTGGAAATAGCCCAGGCCTGGGAATCAGAGGATGTGGATTCTAATGCTGACGCTGCCCTTTGCCTGTTGAGTGACCCCAGGCTTGTCACTTAACTTCTCTGGGCCTCCGTTTCCTCCTCTGTAAAATGGGGATTCACTTCTCCGGGGCCTCCTTAGACCGTGAGCCCCACTGTGGGACAAGAACTGGGTCCTACCTGATTATCGTGTTTCGTTGGCCAAATATCCACCCCCTCTAACCTCTTTCTTTGAACATTTCTTTTCCCATCTTGAGCTGGCTTTGAAGGCCTTGGGAGAGACAAGCTGATGGAACTTCGAAGAGGGAGCTGTATATATGTATATATGCTTGTACATATTTATTACTCTATTTATTTATTTTACTTGTACATATCTATTCTATTTATTTTATTTTGTTAGTATGGTTTTGTTCTCTGTCTCCCCCTTTTAGACTGTGAGCCCACTGTTGGGTAGGGACTGTCTCTATATGTTGCCAACTTGTACTTCCCAAGTGCTTAGTACAGTGCTCTGCACACAGTTAAGCGCTCAATAAATATGATTGATGATGATGATGATGATGAGCTGGCGGGAAGCGATTTTCAGGGCTAAGATCCCGAGCTCGCTCTTTAGAGAAAGTATTCTGTCTATCAAACAGATGACCATCAGTTTTCAAAAGATCTCCGTAAGACTCCTAATGAATTGTTTTCTTGTCCTTTTTGGTGGTAACTTTTTGATGAATGCCAGCAAATCAGCTTCTTCACCTTTTCACTGGCTGCATTTCTACTACTTCCAAGCATTAAGCTCTCCTGATGAATTTGTCTTCTTATTCCTCTGTTGGCAACTCTTTGATGAATGCCAGCAAATCTGTCTGTTCACCTTTCAGTGATTGCGTTACTACTTCTTCCAAGCATTTAAGCAGGCACCTAGCTGGACGGGAAAGTGTAGGGAGAATTGTATGACCTTGGGCAAGTCACTTCGCTTCTCTGTGCCTCAGTTCCCTCATGTGTAAAATGGGAATTAAGACTACCAAGTGGGACAGGGACTCTGTCTAACCTGATTAGCTTCTGTCTACCCCAGCGCTTGGTACAGTGCCTGGGACATAGTAAGTGATTAACAAATACCATTAAAAAAAATTGTGCCACCCTATTCAAAACATCTTGAATTGTTTCTGTAATGCCACCAAACTAGCTGGTAGAATCCAGTTTTGACCTTCTCAAGTTGTCGTTGCTGGGTCAATTTGGAACCAACATTTTGGGCTTGTTTTTGTTGAATAGGTATATACAGGGTAGAGGAACTAAGTGAACAAAATGCAATGCTTTATTTTCTCTGTCGGGAATGCAAAGTGTCCCAAATATAAAGCCTCTTTAAAACCGATTCAGGATCATCAGTGACGCAAGGCAATTTTAGCCCTTTTTTCTGGGATTGAAACAATTTGAGAGACTTTTGGCACAGGTTAATTAGTTATGGTATTTATAACATGTCAGGCACTATGGTAAGTGTTGGGTGAATACACAATAAATCAAATAATCAGTGGTATTCATTCAACACTTACTTTGTAATAATAATAATGATGGCATTTATTAAGCGCTTACTAACTAACCTTTCCAGTGCTTAGAACAGTGCTTTGCACATAATAAGCACTTAATAAATGCCATTATTATTATTATTATAGTAAGCACTTAACAGATACCATAATAATAATAATTTTGGCCTAAGGCTTAATTCCATCTTCCTGCTAAAAATGCCAGATCATTAAGTCCAGCCAAGTTCTTTACATTGAGCTTTCCAGCGGAGGAGGTCAGTTTCCCAAGAGGTGGGCTTTCCATTCAGCTAGGGACCCTCTCTTGGCAGGGAACTGGAAACTTTGGCCAGAGGTCACTCGGAGAAAGAGCTGCTGTGATATCAGGGGCCTGGAATATTGGCCTAAGCCAGCAGACCCGTCACCAGGGAAGCAGTGCTCTTTGAAGAATCAATTAATCAATCAGTGGCATTTATTGAGCTCTTACTGTGTGCAGAGCTCTGTACTAAGCTCTTGGGAGACCACAATACAACACTTGTGTATATATCCCCACAAAACTTAGGTACATAGTTGTAATTTATTTCTATTAATGTCTGCCTCCCCCTCTAGACTTGTGGGCAGGGAATGTGCCTGTTTATTGTTATAGTATACTGGCCCAATCGCTTGATGCAGTGCTTTGCACAAACTAAGAGCTCAATAAGTACGACTGAATGAATGAATATAACAATATAGCACAGTTGGTAGACACAGTCCCTGCCCACAACGAGCTTACAGCCTTTCTGGAAAGTTCTGGTAGTCCTAGGATGAGACTGGGTGGGCCTGGAATCAGTGCATCAGTGATATTTATTGAGCACCTATTCTGTGCAATGCATACTACTAAGTGTTTGGGAGAATACAGTGGAGTAAATAGACGTGATCTTTGAAGCTAATGGTAAGGAGTTTCTGCTTAATTCACAGTTGATGGGGAAGTAGATTTTGGGAGTTCAGTGTGTATCCATCCCCACTAAGCACTCACTCTCTATCTCTCTGTCCCTTCCTCTTTTTCTTCCTCTCTATCTCTCCCTCCAACCCTGCACCACCTGGTTAGTAGAGTTTCCTCCAGATCAGGATCGTTTCCCCAAAGCCTGCAGTCTGAATCCACCACCCCGAACTGGAAAGGAGATTACTGAACCCTCTTTGATGTGTAGTGCCTTAGGTGGGAGAAGCAAAGTCACACGGACCCGCGCTTTGGTTGCTTTAATCTTCTCTTTCATCGAGGTGCCCGCTATCCTTTGTTATGTTGCAAGACACCTGAGCAATATCCATGCCTTGTGTTAGCCGCTCAAGTTTGTTTTATGAATACTAACTAGGCTGAAATACCCAAGGAAACATTAGCGGCTATGGCCGTGCTTTTTTTTTTTTTTCTTGAATTGATGAGCCCTTTCAAGGACAAAAACCTTAAACGTGACAGGTAGTTCCTATCCAATTAGATTTCAGGATACCAGTCTTTTCAGGACAGTGCTCTGCACTCAGCTCAATAAACAATAATAATAATAATAATGATAATAATGGTACTTGTTAAGTGCTTACTAAGTGCCAAGGACTGTTCTAAGCGCTGGGGTAGATACAAGTTAACCAGGCTGGACACAGGCTCTGTCCCATATGAGGCTCACACTCTTAATCCCCATTTTACAGATGAGGTAATGGAGGCACAGAGAAGTTAAGTGACTTGCCCTAGGTCACACAGCAGACAAGTGGCAGAGCTGGCATTAGACCCCAGGACCTTCTGATTCCCAGACCCATTTTCTATCCACTATGCCATGCTGCTGCTTCTCAAATTTATTTACATTGATTGAGTGCTTATTGTGTGTAGAGCCCTGTACTGAACACTTAGAAGAATGCACTATAACAATATAACAGATAGTAGACATATTCCTTGCCCACAATGAGTGTGCCATCATTCATTCATTCATTCAATCGTATTTATTGAGCGCTTACTGTGTGCAGAGCATCCAGAGGAGTAGCCTAGAAGCAGCATAGCCTGGTGGAAAGGGCATGGCACTCGGAGTCAGAAGGACTTGGGGCCTAATCCTAGCTCCACCTCTTGCTTCCTAAGTGACCTTAATAATAACAATTATGGTCTTTGTTAAGCTCTTAATATGTGCCAAGCACTGTTCTAAGCGCTGGGGTAGATTCAAGCTAATCAGGTTGAACACAGTCCCTGTCCCACGTCGGGCTCATAGTTTAATCCCCATTTTACCGATGGCGTAACTGAGAAGTGAAGCGACTTGCCCAAGGTCACACAGCAGAACTGGGATTAGAAGAAAGGTTCAACAAGAGCCGGGAAAACAATGAATTGCAGCAAGGCTATTCCCAATTGAGCCCTCATTTCTCATACTCCTTCTCCCTTCTGCGCCACCCTTGCCCTTGGTTCTGGTCCTTTAAATACTTTTTATTCACCCCAGCCCCACAGTACCTATAAATCCATCATTTATTTTCACGCCCGTCTCCCCCTCTAGAATGGAAGCCTCTTGTGGGCAGGGAGCATGTCTACCAACTCTCTTGTATCGCACTCTCCCAAGCACTTAGCACAGTGCCCTGCTCATGGAAAGCTGTCAATGAATACCATTGACTTTGGTAATAATAATGTTGGTATTTGTTAAGCACTTAGAAGCAGCGTGGCTCAGTGGAAAGAGCCCGGGCTTTGGAGTCAGAAGTCATGGGTTAGAATGCCGGCTCTGCCACATGTCCGCTTTGTGACATTGGGCCAGTCACTTAACTTCTCTGAGCCTCAGTTACCTCATCTGTAAAATGGGGATGAAGACTGTGAGCCCCAAGTGGGACAACCTGATCACCTTGTAGCCCCCCACAGTGCTTAGAACAGTGCTTTACACATAGTAAGTGTTTAACAAATACCATCATCATCATGTGCCAAGCACTGTTCTAAGCACTGGGGACTCACAGTCTTCATCCCCATTTTACAGATGTGGTAACTGAGGCACAGAGAAGCTAAGAGACTTGCCCAAGGTCACACAGCCGACAAGCGGCGGAGCTGGGATTAGAACCCATGACCTCTGACTTCCAAGCTCGTGCTCTTTCCACTAAGCCACCCTGCTTCTCTAAGGCTCTCAGCTCAAAAGCAGAGTTCCTTCAGGCCTTTGGGGCTACAGATCTCGGCTTCACCTCGAGACTGTAAGCTCGTTGTGGGCAGGGAATATCTCTGTTTTTTGTTGTAATAATAATAATTATGGCATTTGTGAAGCGCTTACTATGAGCCAAGCACTTTTCTATTAACAGATACAATGGATGGACTATGGGCCCAGGAGTCAGAAGGTCATGGGTTCTAATCCCAGCGCCAGCACTCATCTGCTGTGTGCCCTTGGGCAACTTACTTGACTTCTCTGTGCCTCAGTTCCCTCATCTGTAAAATGGGGGTCGAGACTGTGAGCCCTGCGTGGGACAGGGGACTGTGTCCAACCCGATTTGCTCGTACCTATCCCAGTGCTTAGTACGGTGCCCGGCACTTAGTAAGCGCTTAACAAATGCTGTAATTATTGCTATTGTTACTCTCCCAAGCGCTTAGTAGAGTGCTTTGCACACAGTAAGCAGTCACTAAATACAATTGAATGGATGAATTAGTGAACGTTGGTCGGTGATTCTCCCTGTAACACAGTCCTGAGATCTATTCAGCAACGATTGGACTAGTTCTATATCAGTCTCTCCCTTCTATTTCCTGAAGCAGGACGGTGTTTGTGGTTTCCCTGTAATGACGGTGGTTACTCTTTCTGACAAGCGATAGCTTTCTGGGCAGAGGCAAAAAATCACTTCCTCAGGAGCTCCTGCCTTCCTAGACTTTGTTTTTATCGTCAGAGACACGCGTATAGATACCTTAGGATCCTCACGCTGATCATTTCTACTCTCCCTCCTAATTTGTAACATTCCAGCCTAGCCTTTGGGATATTACCTTCTTTCTGCAGTCATGCACTGCCTCTGTGCACCCTCACGTTGGCTATCAGATGGACGTGGGCTGTGAGGCAAGCCCTGGATAATAATAATAATAATAATGATGGCATTTATTAAGCAATTACTATGTGCAAAGCACTGTTCTAAGCGCTGGGGAGGTTACAAGGTGATCAGGTTGTCCCTCGGGGGGCTCACAGTCTTGGCTGTCAGATGGAAGAGGGAAGAGGGGTTATTTAGAATGCACCTACACAGCCTGGTGGGTGAGAGCTATCTGGACTAAATCCATTAATCAACTATATTTAGCGAGCGCTTGCTGTGTGCATATACGAAAAGTGCTTGGATCAACAACTGGGCTGGAGAGGAAAGGGTGGATTTTAGTGATGTTGCCAAGGTAGAGCCGACAGGACTTGGTGATGGATCGAATGCGTGTTGAACGAGAGAGATGAGTCGAGGATAATGCCAAGATTACAGGCTTGTGAGTCAAGGGAGGATGATAGTGTTGTCTATAGTGATGGGAAAAAGAGGGCAAGGATAGGGTTTGGGTGGGAAGATGAGGAGTTCCATTTTGGATGTTCAATGCAATGGCAACCAATTGTCACATTCATTTGGATTCTTTTCCAATTGACAGGGTGGACTACCGTCAGATGTTTGGAAGGAATGTGGCTTCCTAAATTAAATGTGACAATTTATCAAGAGAGATTGAGAAGGTAGAAATGAGAATATGGTCTAGAAAGAGGTCCAGGGCCCAGTTTCTATCGTAAAATAAGAGTAAGTTTATTTATTTGTATTTTATTTATTTATATTGACGTCTGTCTCCACCCCCCCTCCCCACCCCCCAGACTGGTAAGCTCATTGTAGGCAGTGAATGTGACTGTTTATTGTTGTATTGTACACTCCCAAGTGCTTAGTACAGTGCTCTGCACACAATAAACACAATAAATATGATCGATTGAATGAATGAAACAGAGGATTTTTGTCCCCATTTTACAGACGAGAAAACTGAAGCAAGGCGAGGTCAAATGATTTGCTCAAAGTCAGAGAACATGCGTGAGGGAGAGTGGGATGAGATTCCAGGCCTTCTGCTTCTCAGATTCATGTTTTTTTTCTCTAAGCTTCCCTGAATCCAAGCTGACTCTACAAAACTAGATCCATTTAGGCTTCACAACTTCCATGTTGAACCAAATTTGAATCACATATGGGACAGAGGCTGCCCTTAGGCACTTACTGAGTTCTGAGGCCTCACTCAGACTGGAGGTGATATCAGAGATTGACAAACCACGGCTCATTCTCAGATTCCCACGGGGAGGTAACAGCAGGGTGGTATTTAGAAAAATCATCTTTTAACTTGTGAATCAAGCAGATTTGACATGAAAGTCATTAAGGCAGTATCAGCATGCCACCCAACCTACCATCTGTCATTTTCACAGCCACTTTCCTGACTCTAAGCACCCTTTAAAAAAAATCTGGTCATTGTCAACGTGACAATCTCGCCATCAACCTGGGCCCAGGAGAGTCAGGCAAAGCTTTGTTATAAACCCCAGAACTCAAAACCCCAGAACTCATGCTTCAAGGGGACAAGAGGAGGGGAAAGTACAACCCTTCGATTTGCTGCCTTTATTCACCCGTCACTTATATCTGTATCCACGATGTTTTTATTTCTACTGTCTGTCTCCCTCTCTAGGCTATAAAGCTTGTTGTGGGCAAGGAACATGTCTACCAACTCTGTTGTACTCTCCCAGAAGCAGCATTGCTTAGTGGAGAGGGCACAGGGCTGGGAGTCAGAAGGTCATGGGTTCGAAATCCCGGCTCCGCCACGTGTCTGCTGTGTGACCTGGGGCAAGTCACTTGACTTCTCTGGGACTCAGTTCCCTCATCTGTAAAATGGAGATTGACTTGAGCCCCATGTAGGGCAGGGACTGTGTCTAACCTGATTTGCTTGTATCCACTTAGTAATAATAATAATAATAATAATGGTGGCATTTGTTAAGTGCTTACTATGTGCAAAGCACTGTTCTAATCTCTGGGGGGGATACAAGGTGATCAGGTTGTCGCACGTGGGGCTCACAGTCTTCATCCCCATTTTACAGATGAGGGAACTGAGGCTCTGAGAAGTGAAGTGACTTGCCCAAGGTCACACAGCTGACAAGTGGCGGAGCTGGGATTAGAACCCACGACCTCTGATTCCCAAGCCCGGGCTCTTTCCACTGAGCCACGCTGCTTCACAATGTACAATGCCTGGCATATCATAAACGCTTAAGAAATGCCATAATCATTGTTAATTATTATTACAGTTACTCTGCATACAGTCAGCACTCTGTAAATACCGTTGATGGATTCAGGGAAGGTTAGGAAGCAATCTAGAATGAGCTTTGTGAGCACAAAGTCTCAGTGTCACTGCCTCTGCTCCATTTTACCTGATCCTACCTGAGACCTTTTTGTCTCAATCAAACTTGTTCACATTTGGCCCCTTCCCCACGGACTGGTGTAGTTATCCCTCCCATGGAGGCGGGTGGATTAATTCCCCTCAGTGTACTGTCTACAAAGGACAGGACTCCATTAAAGGAGTGTTCTGTCCATTGTCTATTCTTCTTTTCAGCGGTATTTGAGCACAGCACCGTTAAAGGCTGAGGAAGAACTCAGGTGTAATTTTGATCTGAGGGACTGCAGTAGCTGAAACCGGAAATCCCGGGGTTTCAGAGAAGCACCGTGGCTCAGTGGAAAGGGCACGGGCTTTGGAGTCAGAGGTCATGGGTTCGAATCCCAACACAGCATGTCTGCTGTGTGACCTTGGGCAAGTCACTTCACTTCTCTGAGCCTCAGTTCCCTCATCTGTAAAATGGGGATGAAGACTGTGAGCCCCACGTGGGACAACTTGATCACCTTCTATCCCCCCCCCCAGCACTTAGAACAGTGCTCTGCACATAGTAAGCGCCTAACAAATGCCATCATTATTATTATTATTATTTTGCAGATGAGGAAATGAGTCCCAGAGAACTGAAGTGGTTTGCCCAGGGTCACACAGCAGAGCCAGGATTAGAACTCAAGTCCTCTGATTCCCTGGCCTGTGCTCTTTCCACTAGGCCAGTGCTTCCCAAGTAAAAATGCTTGCTTGGTCTGAAATCAATAGCGTACACACCAACCCCTCTCTGTCTTGACAAAAATTGTAGAAATCAGATGCTAAAGTACCTCTAAAACAATAAAGGCTTTGCTTTCAAAGATCTTAGGTTCTAATAAGACGATTCATATTATTCCTTTATTAATATATATGTATCTATATATGTTTATAAATAAAATAATGTTTTCATATCCTTGGGTTTTAGTAGAACAAACAGATTTGATTAATGTACTCAATCTCCTGCTCCACAAATGTTCAAGATGTAATTTCCTCTTTGATGATTCTTCCTCTTGTTCTTTGTCATGTGCAATTAGAATAGTTTATGTTGGTGTCGCTGTTTGATGCACATAAATCTTTCCTAACATCACTATCAAGGCAATATGAAATCAGGAGACAATATACACTCGACTGCCTAAAAATATCTCCAGAACCAAATAATTGTCGGATGACGATTAGCTAGTCGGAGCTGGGATGTGTACAGGAGAAACAGGGAGGAATGGAGCACAGTATCACTCCCACGCATATAACCCTTTTGAATTTAGCTGTGTTCTTTTCCGAATCAGACAAACAATGATATTTATTGAGCACTTACTGTGTGTTGAGCACTGTACTAGGCACTTTTTTAATGGTATTTTTTATGTGCTCACTATGGGCCAGGCATTGTACTAAGCTAATCAGGTTGGACGCCCTCTGTGTCCCGCGTGGAGCTAACAGTGTTAGTCCCCATTTTACAGATGAGGTAACTGAGACACAAAGAAGTGAAGTGATTTGTTCAAGGTTGCACAGCAGAAAACAGGGGCCTCTGTTGTCTTCGTTGAGCGCTTACCGTGTGTAGATCGATCACTGTACTAAGTGCTTTGGAGAGTACAGTGTAATAGAGTTGGTAGACACATTCGTGGCCTAGTGGATAGACCAACGGGGCCTAGAAGTCAAAAGGATCTGGGTTCTAATCCCAGCTCTGCCGCTTGTCTACTGCGTGACCTTGGGTAAGTCATTTAACTTCTCTGAACCTCAGTTATCTCATCTATAAAATGGGGAATAAGAGTGTGAGCCCCATGTGGGTTAGGGACTGTGTCCAATCCAATTTGCTTGTATCCACCCCAGCATTTAGTACAGTGCCTGGCACGTAGTAAGCGCTTAACAAATAACACATAGTAAGTGCTTATTATCATTATTATTGTTCCTGCCCACAAGCTTATATTCTAGAGGGGGAGACAGACATTAATGTTGAATGCTTACTACGTGCCAAGCACTGTTCTAAGCGTTGGGGTAGATAAAAGATAATCAGGCAGGACACAGTGGTAAGGCCTAGAGTTCCCTTCCTTTCCAAAAAAAAGTATTTTATAGCCTTTGCACACATTTTAGAATATTCCTGGGGCCAGTTAAGCAGAAGTGTTATTATTGTTCTATACAGATGGGAAGCCCGAGGCAGAGACGTGAGGTGATCATACATTCAGAAAATCCCAGGCCTGGTATTTCAGATATTGTTTTGTGCCTTTCGACCTCCTAGATTGTGGAACATTTTTCTCATCCCTGACCCTGAATTTCCGCATTTCAAGACAGATAAGGTCAATAACCCCCTACTTTCTCAGGATTTCATTCATTTATTCATTCAATCGTATTTATTGAGGGCTTACTATGTGCAAAGCAGAATTAAAAGACTTGGGTCATTAACACTTTGGCGTAGCACTGACACATACATCGCTTGTGACTTTATTAACAGAAACAGCAAGTTCAGCTCCAACACAGAGCTCATGTTTCTGCCAAACCCCAAGTTTACAAAAACATGCACTAGAGTTTGGTTTGTTTTTTAATGGTATTTGTTAAGTTGCGAGAAGCAGCGTGACTCAATGGAAAGAGCAGGGGCTTTGGAGTCAGAGGTCCTGGGTTCAAATCCCAGCTCTGCCATTTGTCAGCTGTGTGACTTTGAGCAAGTCACTTAACTTCTCTGTGCCTCACTTATCTCATCTGGAGAATGGGGATTAAGACTGTGAGCCTCCTGTGGGACAACCTGATTGCCACCTTCCTCTCCCCCTCTTCCCCCTCCCCATCCCCCCCGCCTTACCTCCTTCCCCTCCCCAGAGCACCTGTATATATGTATATATGTTTGTACGGATTTATTACTCTATTTATTTTATTTGTACATATTTATTCTATTTATTTTATTTTGTTAATATGTTTTGTTTTGTTCTCTGTCCCCCCCCTTCTAGACTGTGAGCCCGCTGTTGGGTAGGGACCGTCTCTATATGTTGCCAACTTGTACTTCCCAAGGGCTTAGTCCAGTGCTCTGCACACAGTAAGCGCTCAATAAATACGATTGAATGAATGAATGAATGGTAACCTCCCCACCACTTAGAACAGTGCTTTGCACATAGTGAACGCTTAATAAATGCCATCATTATCATTATTATTATTAAGCGCTTACTATGTGCCAGGAACTGGACTAAACAGTGGGATAGCTACAGATTGATCAGGTTGGACCCAGTCCCTGCCCAACATGGGATTAATGGTGTCAATCTCCATTTTAGAGATGAGGTAACTGAGGCACAGAGAAGTGAAGTGACTTGCCCAAGGTCACCCAGCAGATGCGTGGTGGAGCTGGGATTGGAACCCAGATCCTTCTGACACCCTGTCCCGAGCTTTAACCACTAGGTCATGCCACTTCTCAAATGGAACACGTGTTTGGAACCCCCTGGGGAATGGGGAATTAGTCATTCAGTCGTATTTATTGAGCGCTTACTCCGTGCAGACCACTGTACTAAGCTCTAGGGAGAGTATAACAGACACATTCCCTACCCACAATGAGCCTACAATCGAGAGGAGGGAGACCAACATTAGGATAAATAAGTATAGTCATGTTACTTTGGATGCTGTTCAGACCGGAGGCCTAGCTGAAAGAAATCTGATTCAATTCAGGCAGACCAAAAATTTTTGTCTATGAATTAACCCCCACCTGATTGGCCCATGGCCATAGTGACTCCCAACTTTGACAGAGATTAGCCAGATTTGTTCTGAGCTTCCTCCGTGAACACAGAAGCAGCATTGCCTACTGGATACAACATGGGAAGAACCTGGGTTCTAATCTGCTGAGTGACCCTGGGCAAGTCACTTAACTTCTCTGGGCATCAGTTACTGTGGCTCAGTGGAAAGAGCCCGGGCTTTGGAGTCCGAGGTCATGGGTTCAAATCCCGGCTCCGCCAACTGTCAGCTGTGTGACTTTGGGCAAGTCACTTCACTTCTCTGTGCCTCAGTTACCTCATCTCTGAAATGGAGATTAAGACCATTAATCCCAGGTTGGGCAGGGACTGGGTCCAACCTGATTAATCTGTAAAATGGGGATTAAAACTGTGAGCCCCCCGTGGGACAACCTGATCACCTTGTAACCTCCCCAGTGCTAAGAACAGTGCTTTGCATATAGTAAACACTTAACAAATACCATCATTATTATTATTATTACCTCAACTGTAAAATGGGGATTAATACAGTGAGCCTGATGTGGGACATGGACCGTGTCCAACCTGATTAGCTTGCCCCCAGTGCTTAGTACAGTGTCTGGTTCCTAGTAAGTGCCCAACAAATACCATTAAAAGAAATATAGAAAGCAGTTGCGATGGGGGTGACCAAAGGAGCCTTAAAGGACAGTTCCATGAATGACAACCGTACTGGTGTATGATCTGACCCTCGTCTTTCTCTTCCCTAGAACAGACTGGCTTCTCTGGGTACCTCTCATGTTAGAGAAAAAGAACTTTAAGGTCACCTTGACTCTATCACCCTCAGGACCTCAGGCTTTGTCTCTTGGCTACAAATATCAAAGATTTCCACTCTCCATTTTTCAAGGCATTGAAGATGGGGTAGCAAAAAACCAAAGGCCTATTATTGCTAGATGTGTGTTTTTTGATAAGAAAATAGACCACAGAAGCTTTGAATGTGTATGTAGGTGTGTGTGGGTGAGTATTTGGCGGGCAGGGGTGGAGGGCAATTTTACCCTGACTATATTTAGGACATCGCTATTTTTCATTAGGTTTTCATTCCTGCCCTGCAATAACCAAGTTTGGCTTCTGACTGGTGCAAGAATGGAAACAATTCTGCAGCAGTGGCATTGTAGGAAAGGACAAATTACAGCAAAACCCTTCCAATTAAAGAAATTTCATGCAATGCCAGTATGCTGAGCAGCGTGGCTCAGTGGAAAGAGCCTGGGCTTTGGAGTCAGAGGTCATGGGTTCAAATTCTGGCTCTGCCAATTGTCAGCTGTGTGACTTTGGGCAACTCACTTCACTTCTCTGGACCTCAGTGACCTCATCTGTAAAATGGGGATTAAGACTGTGAGCACCCCGGGGGACAACCTGATCGGATTAAGACTGTGAGCCCCCCGTGGGACAACCTGATCACCTTGTAACCTCCCCAGCGCTTAGAACAGTGCTTTGCACATAGTAAGCACTTAATAAATGCCATCATTATTATTATTATTATTATTAACTCACTTCACTTCTCCGGGCCTCAGTTCCCTCATCAGTAAAATGGGGTTGAAGTCTGTGAGCCCCCTGTGGGACAACCTGATTATGTTGAACCCCCCAGCGCTTAGAACAGTGCTTTGCACATAGTAAGTGCTTAATAAATGCCATTATTATTATTATTATTAAGAAAGTTTTTTTTTTCAAATATTTGAATCCTTTAAAAGAATCCACGCTTGAAACACGCAGGTGAATCTTGCTGCTACTTTACTGGAAAAGAAAAGTAACCCAAGCAAATAATAAATCTCTAACAACAGAGTCCTCCAGATTTTCTATGGGAGTTATCAGAGTTCAGGCCTTGTTATGGACGCATTAGTCAGCGATTTGTCAGCTAAGACATCCAGGCAACTGATTTCTAGAAGTGTTTTTGGACCTGTCACATCTGCTGTTTACATGCCCTCCGTGGCCAAATAAAGCCGGAACACATCTGCGCGCGGAAGCTCAGCATAAGGAATGACTTGGAATCAAATAGCTGTAGCAAAGAGGCACACAGGGAAATGCTAACCACCAATCATGGAAGATCAGGGATTTTATGCAACTTTTATAACTTTCCCTCAGAGCAAGCTGTCTGGTAGTTTCTTCTGTCTCCGTGGGAATTGTTTCGTGTGGAAAATGTTACATTGGCTGCCCCAGAAACCATCTACTCATAGTCAGGTTTCTAGCCTGGACCATCGTATCAAAGAAATGAGAGAATATCGTATGTATTTTTCAAGAAGGGGTGACTATGGCTGATGCTCATAAGTCTTGGGGTCCAACTGGTTGGAAGCTAGGAGGAAGAGATAATTTTTTATTTCTAGGGACGGAGAAAGTATTTTTCAAATTTGAACTTGGAATAAGAAACACTTTAGAAATGATTCAGTGCTATCTGTACTCATTTCATTTAAAAAAGTAAGTCTGTAGAATGTTTACCCCTCTAGACTGTAAGGTCCTTGTGGGCGGGGAATGTGTTTACCAACTCTCTCAAGAGCTTAGTCACTGCCCTTATTTCATCTTCTCCTATTCCCTTCTGCATCACCTTTGCACTTGGATTTCCATCCTTCATTTACCCCTCCCTCAGCCCCACAGCACTTACGTCCATATCCGTAATGTATTTATATTTATGTTCATTTCCCCTTCTAGACTTTTAAGCTCATTATGGGCAGGGAACATGTCTACCAACTCTGTTATATTGTACTCTCCCAAGTGTTTAGTCCAGTGCTGTGCACACAGTAAGCACTCGATAAATACGATTGATCGATTGATTTATGGGAAGGAACTTCTTTGGATGTCAGGAGATTATGGACTTATTCTCATGCTCCCTCAATACCATACTATAACTCAAATAAAAATGACTTTCCCAATTCAGAAACTTCACTAATTCAGGCTGGAATTAGCCCTCATTATGGGCAGGGAACATATCTACAAACTCTTTGGTATTGCGCTCTCCCAGACTTTTAATACAGTGCTCTGAAATCAATCAATGAATTTTATTTATTGAGTGCTTACTATGTGCAGAGCACTGTACTAAGACCTTGGGAGAGTGAAATATAGCCAAAATGGAAAACACATTCCCTGACAACAGTGAGCTTGCAGTCTAGAGGCCGGCTTAGTAACTGATCAATAAGTACCACTGATGATAACGAATTAATGGGCTTTTACACTATTGTGGCCATAGGCTTTATTATTTTTATTTTTATGAATAATAACAATAATAAAGTTGTGGCATTTAAGCACTATGTGCCAAGCACTGTGCTAAATGCTGAGATAGAATCAAGATAAAGAGGAGCATAGAGAAGAAGCGTGGCTTAGTGGAAAGAGCCCGGGCTTGGGAGTCAGAGGTCATGGGTTCTAATTTCGGCTCTGCCACTTATCAGCTGTGTGACTTTGGGCAAGTCACTTAACTTCTCTGGGCCTCAGTTACCTCATCTGTAAAATGGGGATTAAGACTGTTAGCCCCACATGGGACAACCTGATTACACTGTCTCTACACCAGTGCTTAGAACAGTGCTTGGCAGATAGTAAGTAATGCCATCATCATCATAATCTGATCAGACACAGTCTTTGGTGAAGGAAGAACAAGTATTGAATCCCCATTTAACAGATGAGGACCCTGAGGCACAGAGAAGTCAAGTGACTGGTTCAAGCTCAAACAGCCAAGTGGCAGCAGAATTTGAACCTGATTGTCCTTTTTTTTTTAATGGTACTTGTTAAGCGCTAACTATATGTCACTGTTCTAAGTGCTGGGGTAGATACAAGTTAATTGGGTCAGTTATAGTCCCTGTACCACAAGGGGTTCACAATCTAAATAGGAAGGAGAACAGGTATTGAGTCCCCATTTTACAGTTGAGGAAACTGAGGCTCAGAGAACTTAGGTGACTTATCCAAGGTCACACAACAGGCAAGTAGCAAAGGCAGGATTAGAACCCAGATTTTCTGGATCCCAGACCCATGCTGTTTTCACTAGGTCACTAGGTCAGGGATGTTTTTGAGAACCTTTGAGGAAAGGGATTTTTTTTAAATGGTATTTGTTAAGCACCCGCTATGTGCCAGGCACTGTACTAAGCTCCGGAGTTGATACAATGTTAGTGTATTGACATTGGCCAAAGATGAACTGCCAATGGCAAAATGACCTTTTCCATTAACTTCAGATTAAACACTTCTTGGGTTTCCTTTGTCAGAAAGCAGGATGAGCAAAAAGGTCCCTCGTTTTCAATCCATGCTACCATTTCTCATTGGGATTTTGTAATCACATTCCGGAGAACAATTGGAATTTATTTTGAAAATCGGAGTGACTAAAAATCTCCAGAAATTCAGTCGGGTCTTTGATTAGTTTTCCCCCCGGGGTTTTTCTGGCAGCCTGTCCTTTTTAACCCCTATTTGATTTCCTTTGATTTCCGACCAGAGGACTTACGGTTTTGAGGTTTTGTGCTTTTGAAAATCCTTTCTCTTGAACTTCAATCTCTGCTAGTTCTCTGAGGGGGAGAGCCAGGAGCTCTCCTTTGCATTCAGAATTTCCACCGTGGCAACACCAGGGTCCGGTTCCTAATCCTGGGTTCTAGTGCCGGTTCTGTCCTGCTCTTGGGAATGCCTTGATGCCCTTCACGTAATTTCCCACGGGAAACTAGACTTCATTTAAATGTTGTTTGACTTAGAATTCAATTTTCATGGAACCTATTAATAAGACTAACAGGGGTAGAACAGTAATAATATATAGTTGTCCACAAAACATTATATTGGGAGGCTGAGAAACTCCCCTTAATGGAAAGAGAAACAGGTCATTTTTCCAAGGGCTTCTAAGAATCCCAAAGCCATTTCCTCCCTCTCTCCATTGTCTGTGTATTTTGCAATTCTCTGAACACTAGACTTGATATCTGGTAAACAGAATAGTCCTCAGAGAACTTATGTTTCCAAAGTTGGCAGCGTACATACTGTTATTCAGAAACTGTATGGATTCGCTTATGAGAGACCACAAAATTTAACTTTCCCAATTGGCCTGTGAGGTGTTAGGGAAAGGTAAGAAGATGGATATTCCATTTTTTTTTTTCCTCATTCGGTATTGAGTTGCGGCAATGAGACAAATGGCATTTCCATTTGAAAAGAATTCCTGGAAAGGGAACCGGTTTTCAAAATGGCATTAGTGAGCACAGTTTTCACTACTTCGAGGAAGTGCAATTCCATATAGTGGTTTATACATGGTGATAAACAATTTTATGACCCATAGTAGTATTTTATATCTTAAGCAAAGGTAAATGTTTAAGACCCGTGTTTGTCTTAAAGTGGATCTTATTGGAATGGAAAATAGGGATTCTCTTTCCCGCTTTCTGACTGACTGTCCTACAATGTGGATATTTCCAAGAGAACATGCTTTGTTCACAAATGATCCCAGTGGAAGCAATTTGGAACAGGCAGAAATCCAGCCAAAGAGTCACAGATTGAGTTGCAGTGAGGGCCCCACTTAGTTGATGCCAGGTGCTTAGTACAGTGCTCTGTACACAGTAAGCGCTCAGTAAATACTACTGCTTGACTGATTGATATTGGGGAGAAACATGCAAGCAGAGTTGCTGTGTGGTCTTGGGGAAGTTCCTTAACCTCTCTGGGCCTCAGCTTCCTTATCTTTAAAGAGGGATTAGCCTCATGTGGATGTCCAGTCTGATTATTTTGCACTGCCCCCGTGCTTAGCAGAGTTTTTGGCATATAGTAAGAGCTTAATAATTGCTGTCATTATAAGTGGACAAACTGGAGAAAGCCATAGATTCACAGACATTACGTTCACCTCCCTTCTGCAGTAATGTCCTGGAGCTCAGATCTGCTGGACATTTAAAATACCTTGACTTATTTCTTCCCAGTAGTGGGGAGTAGCACTGAACATTTGCTACGTGTTTGCTGCCTTTTTAATTAACCAGTTTGGTATCAATGATTAAGAGGAATGTTTGGGATTTTCTTTAATCCCTCAAAGCTAGTACGTGGACAGTGATTTAGTTGTGATTATGTTGCATAGAAATGCTCCTTATCAGATCTGGCAAGTCCTTTGATGTAACTTATCTCGTATCTTCTCGAGCGCTTGGCACATAATGAACACTTTCCAAATTTCACAGTTATGTTTCCAGGGCATTTTCTAGGGAGTGACTTTGCTGCACTCCCATGGCTTGGTAGAGGTTTTTTATGTTATTTATTAAGTGTTTACTATGTGCCAGGCACAGTAATAATAATAATAATGATGGTATTTGTTAAATGCTTACTTTGTGCAAAGCACTGTTCTAAGTGCTGGGGGGATACAAAGTGATCAGGTTGTCCCACATGGGGCTCCCAGTCTTAATCCCCTTTTACAGATGAGGGAACTGAGGCACGAGAAGTTGACTTGCCCATAGTCTCACAGCAGACAAGTGGTGGAGCCGGGATTAGAATTTAGGTCCTTCTGACCCCCAGGCCCGTGCTCTATCCTCTAGGTGAAGCCTCTCAGTTCTTCTGTTTTTTTTCTATTTTTCTATATTTATTCTATTTATTTTATTTTGTTAATATGTTTTGTTTTGTTCTCTGTCTCCCCCTTCTAGACTGTGAGCCCACTGTTGGGTAGGGACTGCCTCTTTATGTTGCCAACTTGTACTTCCCAAGCGCTTAGTACAGTGCTGTGCACACAGTAAGCGCTCAATAAATATGATTGAATGAATGAATGTTCTCAGAGCTGCCGCTGCCTCAGATCTGGGGTCACCATCCCTCCCTGGTGTCCTTGGAGAAGGTGGGAGGATGAGCCAGGATTAACTGTGTCCAGCTGGGGTTTGAAGGCTGAGAATAAGGAAGAGTCTCCTGAGAACCCACTGTTGGGTAGGGACCGTCTCTATATGTTGCCAACTTGTACTTCCCAAGCGCTTAGTACAGTGCTCTGCACACAGTAAGCGCTCAATAAATACGATTGATTGATTGATAGAGAGCGGCCAGAGTGAGGAAGCATTCAACATATCTGCAGTGTGAGGGGCCGAAAAGGCCCGATGAGGTCCGATATCTCGGAAGCGATGGGAGGCAGAGGTAGACTAGACTGTAAGCTCACTGTGGGCAGGGAATTTATCTGTTTATTGTTGTTCTGCACTGTTCCAAGTGCTTAGTACAGTGCCCCACCCATAGCAAGTGCTCAATAAATAATAATAATGGCATTTATTAAGCGCTTACTATGTGCAAGCACTGTTGTGGGGAGGTTACAAGGTGATCAGGTTGTCCCTCGGGAGGCTCACAGTCTTAGTCCCCATTTTACAGGTGAGGTAATTGAGGCACAGAGACTGCCTGCTTGAGATTTAATCCTACTTTGAAATGTGGCATCTTACCCTGCCGCAGAATTCTCTTATCTTCCCTTCTATCGCTCCCAAAGCCCAGACCCTGAAAACTTGCACTGTTTTTCCCAGAAGCAAGCACACATGCTTATACACAAGAGGTGATAATAGTGATGATTCCTCCTTCCTTTTGTAACAAAAATACTACTATTGTTATTATTATTAATAATTGTAATAATAACAATAACAGAATCCAATTATCATCCAAATTTCGAGATGATGAAACTGAGTCGCTTGTCATTCCACAAGCGGCTGTTTGCTGGAGTCAGTCAGTTATTCATATTTATTGAGTGCTTACTGTATGGAGCACTGTACTGAGTGCTTGGAGAGTACAGTGAGCTTACGGACTAGAGGCACCCTATTTTGGCATAACTCTGCGTGGTGACCAGAACACGATTAGGGATATGGAGAGCATATTCTCCTGACAGGAGAAGCTTGTTTAGGTTCCTAAGGGGTGGTAGAGAAGATGCAGTGGATGAGGGAAGGAAGGAGAATAGCGGGAGCCAAGTGTATGTCAGAGTTCGGAGGAGACTGGCATATCCAGTAGGTATTGATGGCCCCAAGGTAGGCAAAGGAGGCGTTTCTCACCATCTAGAAATTGGAATGGTCCCCTGACAAAGCACTCACTTAGGTCTTGCTGCAAGTGCCCAGAATCCCTTGGTTTGGAGGAGGTGTGTTAAACGCAATGTTCGGTAATCTGTACTACAATTCCCCCCAAACTTGAAATCAATCCATCGGTGGTATTTAGTAAGCACTTACTGTGTGCACAGCCCTGGATTAGGCTCTTGGGAGAGTAAAATGCAGTAGAGTTGGTAAACATGATCACTGTCCTCCAGAAGCTTACCTTCTGGTGGGGGAGGCAGACGTTAAAATAAATTTCACAAAGGGGAAATGGCAAACTGTAAGCTTATCGTGGGCAGGGATCACATCTACCAACTCTATCAAATTTTCCCAAGCAGCTGGTATAGTGCTGTGCGCACAGTAAGTGTTCAAGAAGTCCCACTGATGTAGGGTCAAGTGTTGTGGGATGGGGTTGGGGTGAGTACCAAAGTGTTGAAGACACATCTGTTTATAAAAATAGGAAACATCCCGTTTTATATAGAACCTATCTGTCTGCCTGTAGCCTGCAGTGTAGAACATTTGTTATTATCTCTTTGTAATAGACTTCTCATCCCCCAAAGATGTTTCCTATCAACAGAGAAACAAGATAGATTCCAGTCCCGGTCCCTAACCAGACTCTCATTTAAAAGATTCACCTCCATGACGGTGGCTTACTGGGTTGCCACAGCCCTGGGAACCAGAGTAAAAAGATGGATCATGGAAGAAGACCTCTAGGTCAACAAACTGGGGCTTGTGGGCTAGTTGAGATGTTGGCCCTACAAATCAATCGATCAGTCAACCAGTGGTATTTATTGAGCGCTCGATCTCGTCTATCTCGCCTCTGACCTCTCACCTGCGACCTGCCTCTGGCCTAAAATGTCCTCCCTCTTCATATCTGACAGACAATTACTCTCCCCACCTTCAAAACCCATATTGAAGGCAGGGCTCCCCCAAGAAGCCTTCCCTAAGCCCTCATTTAATAAAAATAATAATAATGATGGCATTTGTGAAGCGCTTACTATGTGTCAAGCACTGTTCTAAGCGCTGGGGTAGATACGTGGTAATCAGGTTGTCCCACATGGGGCTCAAAAGAACCACGCAAGATAGGTAGATCTCAAAAGAACCACGCAAGTTCAGCCATCCTTCCTCCCCTTGTGAATCATGGAATTAAAAAATACAATATCCCACGATCAGGCCTGACACATAGGATTGGAAGACAGGAGACCTGGGTTCTGATCATAGTTCTGCCATTTTCCTGCTGTGCAACCTTGGTCGAGTCATATGACTTCTTTGGGCCTCAGTTTCCTCTTTTGCAAATGCGGATTAACTACCTCTTCGCCCTTACTCTTTGGACTGATCGCCCTGTGTGGACCGAGAACTCTGTTCAAACTGATCAACTTTTATCTACCTCATCGTTTAGGGAGTGTTTGGAACGTATCAAGCGCTGAGCAAAGACCTCAAATTATTACTATTATTTTTATTAATGATAATAATATGAATTGTCCAGCACAAGACAAGCTGTAGCATCCAAGAGAAGGCCACTTTTCCCTCGCTTCTTTTTCCAGCACCAATCGCGTGACTCAGGCCTGTGGTGGTGGGGCTGAGGTCTGAACAGTTACCTCGGAATCGCCCACCAACTTCCTCTCTAGTTTCCCCCTGGACATCTGGCATGGCTTAAGGAGGCATTTCTGAGCTTCATTACGTGCCAGTAAAACATGTAGGCAGTTTGTAGAGCTTACTGGCAGTAGCTTCATCACCCCACTTGCTCTCTGCAGGGCTGGCTTACTGTAGACACTCAGCGTGAGGCTAATTGGCTCAGCTCCTCCTTGCTTTGCTTCGGGTTACAGATGGACATCAGAGCAGGGCTGCCGGAAGCCCATTCCCTGCCCCTCTTCAATTTGCAGTCTTCGGTTGAGGTCCCTGAGGTGGAATCAGGTTACCGTGGCAACCACGGGAAGATGCTCCCCGGGAACCTATTTGGAACTGGATTTTCCAAGGCCCCAGGTAAAGATCTGTGCCCCTGCCATCCAGACCCTTATTACCTGGAGCTGATCTTGGACAGCTTCCTAGGGAATGAGGGAAAGCTTAATAAAGTGGGCAGAGCACAGGACTGCAAGTCAGAAAACTTGGGTTTGAATCCCAGCTTGTTGTGTCACCTTGCTCTCTGGGCCTCAGTTTCCTCATCTGCAAAATGGGGACAGTGCCGGGCACGGAGGAAGTGTTTAACAAGTACCATTAAAAAAAAAAAAGAGTGAGAATGAGGGATAAAAAATAAGTTGTCTGGGGAAGTGCGGAGAGCATGGTCTGGGGAACAGTGGTAGTACAGTGCTCTGCACACAATAAATGCTCAATAAATATGATTGAATGAATGAGGAGATGATTAAGCTGGTGGAGTGCTTAACCACTAGACTGTAAGCTCTGTGTGAGCAGGGAATGTGTTAGTTTATTGTTATATTGGACTTTTCCAAGCGATTTAAAGTGTTCTGCACACAGTTAAGCGCTCAATAAATTCATTCATTCATTCATTCAATTGTATTTATTGAGCACTTACTGTGTGCAGAGCACTGTACTAAGCGTTTGGGAAGTACAAGTTGGGAGCATATAGAGATGGTCCCTACCCAACAGTATGATTGAATGAATAACCTATCACCCAACTATTTCCATTATCCTGGAAATGTCATGGCCAGCAAATGGGCTGATTGAATATCTTCTAAATCTAGCGTAAGAGGCCATTCACCTCAGCCCAGAATAATAATAATAATAATAACAATAATAATAATACTAATAATATTTGTTAAGTGGTTACTATGTGCCAAGCACTGTTCTATGCGCTGGGGTAGTTACAAGGTAATCAGGTTGTCCCACGTGGGGCTCACAGTCCTAATCCCCTAGACTGTGAGCCCACTGTTGGGTAGGGACCATCTCTATATGTTGCCAACTTGTACTTCCCAAGTGCTTAGTACAGTGCTCTGCACACAGTAAGCGCTCAATAAATCCAATTGAATGAATGAAATGAATTTTACAGATGAGGTGAGGCCCAGAGAAGTGAAGTGACTTGCCCAAGGTCACACAGCAGACAAGTGGCGGACCTGGGATTAGAACCTATGTCTTCTGAGTCCCAAACCCGGGCTCTTACCACCAAGCCATGCTGAAGACTCTGGTGTCATTGTAAACGATTTTGGAATGTAAGGCTTTTTATTCCCCAGTCATCAAGGAGCTGTCACTGCTTTGACAAGCCAGGTTCCCAGCAGCATCTGTATTAAAAGGTTCCCACACTTAACAAGGCATTGTTTGAATCCCTGAGGAGAAATTCTGGTCTGCATGGAGGCTGTCTGTCCCTGTGTTTGTGCTTGTCCCGCCTCACAGTGGGAGCACAGAGCTGAAGAGCAAGGGTGGACTCTAAGTACCATTTCATCAACAGATTGGCATGGAGCAGTCCCTTTATTTCTCTTAAAAAAATAAAGGCGGCCTTTTTTCCCCCTTTACTTTAATAACCTATCATCTGACAAAAAAAAATACGCCCATTCCTGTTAATCAAAAGAGTCAACTTGGTTATTATCATCATTGTTATTATTATTAATCGTGAGATTTCTCTTCTCTCGTGCAGGTTGACTCAGTGACTCCAGAAGCTGGATTAGAGTCCTGCAGACACTTTGCAAACCCCAACATAAAGGCAGGAAGAAAAGAAATGGCTATTTGAGGTACGGCCAAATCCGTGTAGACATATTGCCCGTGTCCATGTGGTGGTGATGGGGAGAGAGGGGCATCTTGATGTTTTTTAGACCGGGAAGAAAATTCCAGAATAAAATGGTTTCGTGAGAGCCACAAAACTAGGTAACTACCCCAAATGTGCCAGAAGTCTGTAAACACCAAAATCATCGTCGGAGAATGGCATCTGCTTCTCTGTCATAGTCATCTGGTGTCAGAACTACTGGTTCTTTTTCTTTTTCTTCTGGGCTTGCATTTTCTAGGATGTAACCATCTGTAAAACATGGTATTTCTGCATTATCAAGTCAGCAAAAGACCCTAGATTTTTTTTTCCCCACACTTGAAGGTTTTTATTTCCAAGAATCTCAGGACCTGTGAAAGAGAAAAAAAGAATTCAAAAAGATTGGGTAAAGGAGAGGACGATCAAACTGATGCCTGGAGGTGGATGGGTGGGAGAATGTCAGTGGTGAAACGAGACCATATTCCATCAGTCAGTGGTATTTATTGGGTGCTTGCTGTGTGCAGAGCACTGTACTAAGCGCTTGGGAGAGTACGATATAACAGTTGGCAGACAAGGAGCTTAAGAGTTTAATGGGACAGTCTACAGTGTAGTTCTGTAACACACCTGCTTCGGTAGAGTCCATTGGGTTCTCGTGAGGCGCTTTTTCCAGCTAAAATGGAGCGATTTTATGAGCACCAATGGTGTATCGATGGTGGGGCCAGGAATTAGTGAGAAGGTATCGGGTAATTGTGGTCATCGGTCGGTTCTCAACGCTATCTGGGGAATGGGTGACGATCGTTATGGGCTGGGAGTGTATCTGCTAATTCTGCTGTACTGTTCTCTCCTCTGCGCTTAGTACTGTGCTCTGAACCTAATAATAATTAGTAATAATTATAGTACTTGTTAAGCACTTACTGTGTGCCAAGCACTGTTATAAGCTCATATAAGCTATATTTTAGACTGTGAGCCCACTGTTGGGTAGGGACTGTCTCTATATGTTGCCAACTTGTACTTCCCAAGCGCTTAGTACAGTGCTCTGCACACAGGAAGCGCTCAATAAATATGATTGATGATGATGATGATGATAAGCACTGGCGTAGGTTGAAGTTAATCAGGTTGGACACAGTCCGTGTCCCACACTGGGCTCACAGACCTAATCCCCATTTTCCAGATGAAGTAACTGAGGCCCAGAGAAGTGAAGTGGTTTGCCCAAGGTCCCTCAGCAGACAAGTGGCAAACTCCCAGGCCCGTGCTTTATCCACTAAGCCACGCACGGAGTAAGTGCTCGATAAATACCACTGATTGATTGATTGGTTAGGATTCTGATTCCAGACTGACCAAAACAAAGGTCTGAGAACTCTGAAGCATCCAGCACTTTAGAACAGTGCCTGGCATGTAATAAGCGCTTAACCAATACCACAATTATTATTATTACTTATGGTTCTGAGGGAAAGACCCTCCCTGTTCTGGGTTGGGCGACATTCCTGGGGAGACCCTGGCTTCTCACCTTCCCCTGTAGTGAGGAAGTGGGTGGAGGAAATGGTATTGGGGGGGAAATCAGGCTGATTGCAAAAGGAGATAACAAAATGGGTCCAACCTGATTAACTTGATTCATTCTTTCAGGAGTATTTATTGAGCACTTACTGTGTGCAAACCTTTGTTCTAAGGGCTTGGGAGAGTACACTACAACAATAAACAGACAGTCCCTGCCCACAAAGGGCTTACAGTCTACAGTCGGGGGGAAACAGACAGTGCTTGGCACATGGTAAATGCCTAACAAGTACCATAATTATTATAGTATCATTATTATTATTATTATTATTATCTTAGCTTTTTCCTTGGAGAAGACAGCATGGCCTAGTGGAAAGAGATTGGGACTGAAAGTGAGGAGACTTGGTTTGTAGTCTTGGTTCTGCCGCTCGATGAGAGGCAGTGTGGCTCAGTGGAAAGAGCACAGGCTTGGGAGTCAGAAGTCATGGGTTCTAATTCTGGCTCCGCCTCTTCGGGTAAGTCACTTAACTTCTCTGGGCCTCAGTTACCTCATCTGCAAAATGGGGATTAAGACTGTGAGCCCCATGTGGGACAATCTGATAACCTTGTGTCTATCCCAGCGCTTAGAAAAGTGCTCGGCATAAAGTAAACATTTAAATACCACAATTATTATTGTGGGCAGAGGATGCTTCAACACTGCAATTATTGCTGTTCCTGGTGAGACAGGGACTGGGTCCCATCTGATTATCCTGTATTGACCTTGGTATTTAGCACAGTGCTTGGCACCTAGTAAGAGTTTAACAAATACGTTAGGCTGGGAGTCCTCTGCTGGATAGGGATTGTGTATGATCGGGTCATCCTGGTAATGTCCCAGTGCTTAGCACCAAGTAAGTTCTTGACAAATACCTTAGACTGTGGGCCCCATGTTTGACTGAGATTGTATCTGACCAACTCCATATGTTCTTAATTGTATTTCCCAAGCGCTTAGTACAGTGCTCTGCACACAGTAAGCGCTCAATAAATATGATTGAATGAATCTGATCTCCCTGTATCTACTGCAGTGCTTTTTACAGTGCCTGGTACATAGCAAGCACTTAAGAAATACACTATTACTATGATTTATAATAATAATTAATATTAATAATAAGATATGTTAAGTGTTTACTATGTGCCAGGCACTCTACTAGGCATGGGGGTAGATGCAAGATAAATCAAATAGGACACAACTGTATTACAATTGTATTATTGTATTATTATTACAATAATTGTATTATTATTGAAATCCCATGGTGATGTTTCCCCCGGGATTCCTCTTGGTTCACATCTCTTTTGGACCCCCGGATAAAAGATTAAGGAGACTTTACTGGTTTTTGATGATGACCCACTCATTGTAAAGTGGTTGGCCATGTTTTATAAATGTTAATGAGACACCACACAAGTCAGTGATATTCATCTTTGAAACTGGCAGCACATGGATTTCTTCCCCTCTAAAGGTTCCTCCTAAATAAAAAAAAAAATCCATGGGCATTCAAATCTTTTAGAATTTTCATTGAGATGTTTTTCCTATGAATTTTTTCATCCCTTCACCCTATTTTGTGTATATCAGTAGGAGCCATTTAAGAAGAATACTAATTACTAACACTGGAGAGGAAGCACAATACTAAACTCCATCTCAATCTTTATGCCGTACGTCTCATTATGCTCTTCCAATTCATTATTGACTTCAAAATGTACTTTATAGCCTTATACGGCCTATGATAAGAATGGCAGATTTTCTGCACTAGTCTCAAGTGGCGATGCCAAGAGTGGTTGCCATTTATTACTGGTGTACATTGTGCTAAACAAAGGAGACGGAGCTGGGCTTTCGTCTTCGGAAAAACACAAGGTTTTTCAGATTGAAAACTAAGACTTTCACTTTGAAATTCTCCCTTCATACAAACGTTCTGCTCAAAGGAAACCTTTTGAAGAATGGTTTAATGAAAATGGGAAGCCGGGGAATGATTTTTAAACTGCAGAAGGCATCCATCCAAAGTCACAGTCTCTGCACAGACTGGTGCTTCTGCCTCAATCCCAACCTAGTGTTATTTCAAAGAAAGGCGACTGTGTCAGGGACTGAATAAAAATAGTATTTATTCAACCCTTACCATGTACCAAGCTCTTTGCGAAGCAGTGGGATGGAGACAAGATAATGAGAGAGGATGCCATCTTTGTCCCATATAGTTTCACATCCTACATGGGAGGGAGAGCAGGGATCTTATTCTCACTTTAAAGATGAGGAGACAGAGGCTTGAGAGAAATTAAGTCACTTGCCCTTGGTCACATAGCGGGAGAATGGCAGAATAAATAATAAAGAATAAAGAATAATGGCAGAATAATAATAATAATAATCACTTCTCCCAGTGTCCATTTCTTTTTCCAAATCTGGTTGAGTTGAGCTTGATGCATAGACATCAAATAGCTTGCCTCTGTAAATGCTCAGACTCCTCTTATAACAATACTATTCCAAATTTCTACAGCACTCATTTTTCCATGGCACTTTTCATTCATTCATTCATGCATGCATTCGTATTTACTGATGGCTAAATGTGTGCAGAACACTGTACTAAGTGCTTGGGAGAGTACAATAGAACAGTAAGCAGGCACATTCCCTGCCCTCATCTAGCTCACAGTTTAATTTATTTTGTTAACGATGTGCATATGGCTTTAATTCTATTTGTTCTGACGATTTTGACACCTGTCTACATGTTTTGTTTTGTTGTCTGTCTCCCCCTTCTAGACTGTGAGCCCGTTGAAGGGTAGGGACCGTCTCTATATGTTGCCAACTTGTACTTCCCAATTACAGTACAAGTGCTTAGTATAGTGCTCTGCACACAGTAAGTGCTCAATAAATACGATTCCCAAGCGCTTAGTATGGTGCTCTGCACACAGTAAGTGCTCAATAAATAAGATTGAATGAATGAAGGGGAAAACTGACTTTAATAGAAATAAATAAATGACAGATATGAACATAATTGCTGTGGGGCTAGGAGGGGAAATGAGTGACAGGAGCAAGTCAGGGCAACACAGAAGGGAGAGGGAGAAAAGGAAAGGAGGGCTTAGTGAGGGAAGGCCTCTTGGAGGAGATGGGCCTTCAATAAGGCTTTGAGAGGGGAGAGACATCAGCAGTTTCAGTGTATCGTCACCACATCCTTGTGAGGTAAGGGGGAGCCAAGTGTCATTACCCCCATTTCATAGATGAAGAAACTGAGGTCCAGAGAAGCTAAGTGACTTTGCCCAAGGTCACACAGCTACCCCAGGGGCAGAAGTCATCCTGAATCCAGGCCCCCTCCGCCTTCCACCAGACCCCGTTGCCTGGCTCTCTCTAGAAGACAGAGCTACAACACAACTATTGCATCAACTCTTTTTCCCTGGGGAGGCAGTGTGGACTGGTGGATAAAGCCCTGGATTGGGAGGCAGAAGACCTGAGTTCAAGTCCAAGCTCCTCCACTTAGCGTGCTGTGTGATGGTGGGCAAATCCTTTAACTCTGGGCCTCAGTATCCCCATTGGGGAAGCGGAGATAAGATTCTCTGGGAGCCCCATGTGGAACAGGGATGGTGTCTAATCTCATGACCTTGCGTAAATGCTTATTAAATGCCATTATTAAATGCCATTATTATTATTATCCGCCAGGCTAGCTCTCTACCTCCCTTCAAAGCCCTACTGAGCACTCACCTCCTCCAGGAAGCCTTCCCAGACTGAGCCCCCTCCTTCCTCTCTCCATCCTGCCCCTCCCCCCGTCCTACCTCCTTCCCCTTCCCACAGCACCTGTATATATGTCTTTACAGATTTATTACTCTATTTATTTTACTTGTACATATTTACTATTCTATTTATTTTATTTTGTTAATATATTTTGTTGTGTTATCTGTCTCCCCCTTCTAGACTGTGAGCCCGCTGTTGGGTAGGGACCATCTCTATATGTTGCCAACTTGTACTTCCCAAGCACTTAGTACAATGCTCTGCACACAGTAAGCGCTCAATAAATATGATTGAATGAATGAAGGAAGCAACCCCAGTGATTAGGGCATTGTAAGTGCTTAACGAATGCTATTAATTTTTGATGAGAGCCCCTTTCTTTGGGCATTTCCAGGTAACTATAATTCCCCGCCAGGTCCTTGGGGTTGCCGAACAAGAACGGCAGGGTATTGCCAATCAATCAGTCAACCAATAAATGGCATTTATTGAGTGCTTACTGTACGCAGACTGCTTTCTAAGTGGTTGGAAGGGCGCAATACAATAGAATAGATAGGCCCGTTCAGGGCCGACAATTTTGTTGTTCAAATGATCATTTCAATGCCGTTTTTCTGTCATTTCCTCTCCCCGCCTGAACAGCACATTTTTGATGTTTTAAGGCAGATTGCAATCGGTAATTATTTTCAGGGAACACATTTTATGGGTTTCTATAATGAGACTCCATAAAAAGAGAGATGGATCCATATCCTCTGCCGTTGCCGTGAACCCATAATTAACCACATCTGCCCATATTGCTTGAAAACAACAACCCTGAGCAACTGAGGATAATCACTCCTCCATTATCCCAGGGAGAAAGAGGGAAATTTTAAACACGAATCTCTTTATTCACCTCCCTGTGCGCCTGAGGGGTCTGAGAGCAGAAGGTGGATAAGCAGCGTGAAGCAGCGTGGCTCAGGGGAAAGAGCCCGGGCTTTGGAGTCAGAGGTCATGGGTTCAAATCCCAGCTCCCCCAATTGTCAGCTGTGTGACTTTGGGCAAGTCACTTCACTTCTCTGTGCCTCAGTTACCCCATCTGTGAAATGGGGATTAAGACTGTGAGCCCCCCATGGGACAATCTGAGCACCTTGTAACCTCCCCAGTGCTTAGAACAGTGCTTTGCACATAGTAACCATTTAATTAATGCAATTATTATCATTATTATTATTATTATTAAGCTTCAGAGGCCACGACCCAGTGAGATCATCACCATTTGACTCGGGTGAAATTAGAAAACCCAAGAAGGCCCGGATGGAATGTAATCTAGTCGGGGCTAATGGCTCACGCAGTTGATGGGGATCATTTCTGGGATGGATAGGAAAGTCAAAAGCATGAAAAGATAGATGGAGACGTTAAACGTGAACAATCACTTCAGAGTCCTGCCTTTCTAGGTTAAGTGGCAAAAGGAGCTTCAGTGATGATCATTTTGAAGAGATATGCTAATTCCGCACCCTTGCTGACTTTACCATTAGGGTTGTAATCATTATTTTTTTTTTAAACGTGATTTTTCTTCTGTCTTTGAATCTCGGTCTAAAGTCAGTGATCCCAGGATTGCCGACAAACAGAGAGTGGGGTCATCGCATGTCAGAAGCTAGAGCACAGGCTTGGGAGTCAGAAGGTCATGGGTTCTCATCCTGGCTCTGCCACTTTTCTGCTAGGTGACCTCAGATAAGTCACTTCACTTCTGTGGACCTCAGTTACCTCATCTGTAAAATGGGGATTGAGCATGTGAGCCCCATTTGGGACAGGACACAGCTCAACACGATTTGCTTGTATTCTCCCCAGCACTTAGTATAATGCCTGGTATAGAATAAGCGCTTAACAAGTACCACAATTATTATTATTATTGTTGTTATTATTATTATGATATTGGAGTCTCTTCCAGCACTTAGCACAGTGCTTTGGCATAAACACCATAGCTGATGTAGATTAAAGCACCCGAGAGATGGGATGGTGGAGTGGGGAGGGGGGCTCTTTAATAATAATAGTAATGATTGTGGTATTTGTTAAGCGCTCACTATGTACCGGGCACTGTACTAAGCGCTGGGGTGGATACATGCAAATTGGGCTGGATGCAGTTCCTGTCCCGCATGTGGTTCACAGTCTTAATCCCCATTTTACAGATGAGGTAACTGAGGCACAGGGAAATAAAGTGACTTCCCCAAGGCCACACAGCAGACAAGTGGCACAGGCGGAATTAGAACCCATGACCTTGAATTCCAGGCCCATTCTCTATCCACTATGCCATGTAGTCGTTCAGGGCCGGTGGAATTTCTCTATTTTTCCAAACAACTCAATACACTGTAGAATTAAATGCTTTGCACTGATATGCAATAGGCACTTTTGGAAAAAGGAGTAATAATATACATTGAGAAAGGAACAGATATTTATGTATTAGAATGCATAATTCATGCACCGTCTCTGAAGAGATTTGAATCATTCCTTGTGAAAAGGAAAGAAAGTCACCTGGAGTGGATACATTTGGGGTGCGAGAGGAAGGAAGACATGAGAAGCAGTGTGGCCTAGTGGATAGAGCACAGGCGGGGGAGTCGGAAGGACCTGGCATCTAATTCCAGCTCCGCCACTTGTTTGCTGTGTGACATTGGGCTAGTCACTTCATTTCTCTGTGCCTCAGTCTCTTCATCTGTAAAATGGGGGTTAAGGCTGTGAGCCACATGCACTACATGGACTTTGTCCAGTAATTAGCTTGTGTTTACCCTAGCGCTTGGTATTTTTCCTGGAACATAGGAGACATTTAACACATACCAAGCACTGTACTAAGTACTGGGATAGATAGGGGATCACAGTCCAAGTAGGAGAGAGAACAGGGATTGTATCCCCATTTTACAGGTGTGGTAACTGAAGCACAGAGAAGTGAAGTTACTTGCCCACATGACCCAGCAGACAAGTGGTGGAGTCAGAATTAGAACCCAAATCATCTGAATCTCAGGCCCGGGCTTTTTCCACTAGGCCACAGAGTGAGCTCCTCTTATTAGACTTTTTAAACATTGTACGTTAGCCTGTAATGAAATTGACATGCTGAACGAAACAGCTGACTTTGTTTCTCCATGTTGCCATTCCCAGGAATATGAATGCAAACCCAAATGCTGATAATTCAAATGAGTTTTGTTCCAAATCTAGGTATTCTAACCTTTTCTTTTTTGGTGAGGAAGAGTTGCAGGTTGAATGGAGAGGGTCTCTCTGGTTTCATGGAACTAGAAGTTTTCCAAGAGTTTTCATGTTTTCAATAATAGCGAAAGATACTGTGCTTGCTAGAGGATTAAGTTACGTAGCTGAAACTATGCAGAAACTGATTTAAGATGAGATGAAATGGCTCCCGGTGTACACTGTGGTAAATTTTGACCTTGTCAGGAGGAGACAGCTGAATTATGGCCCAGCGTCTGTGAAAAATGATCCGTCTCAAATATTAGATTAATTTCCTCAAAACTTCACTATTCCACATTACCACAAACCTTGTAAATGTCATCTTTATCCATCATCAGGCAATATTTTGATATTGCCTGTAGAGTAATTCTGATTTCATTTTCAGCTTTTCTAAAGAGAGTGTTATTTCCCTATTAAATTACACTCTTCCAACTCGGCATTTTATTACAAATTTTACCATCGAATGCATAATAGCCCTTGAAAAATTAATAAACCTAGCTCAGTTTTTCTGTAAATTAGTTGATAGACGGGTGTTTTGCTTTGGGGAGCACCGTTATTTCCCAACAACGCCTCCATTTACACTAACACTTTATCGATCAGAAAGAAAACAGCAGGGAAATTTTAAACGACTGCCAATTCTTTCCATTTACTCACTGGTTTTATATCACTTAGGGATTTGGAACCCCAAGTGGATAATGGTTTCAGTAGTTATACAAATGGATGTGAAACTGCGTTCTATTCTCCTAGAGTGTAGGGGTGAGAATCCTGGAAACTTCTATTTTCAGGAAAACTCACGGTAAAGTACATACCTCTTGATCAGTTTGTCAGACCTGTGTATAAACATTTCTTCTGACTCTGCATAGCATTCTACCAATCGGTCGGTGTATTTACTGAGTGCCTACTTAATACAAAGCACTAATGCGAATACAGCAGAAGCAAGGCGTGTTTATTTTTCTTATTTCAATGGTATTTGTTAAGCACTTCAATCCATGGTGGTTTTTTGAGCGCTTGCTACTACTAATAATAATGACGGCATTTATTAAGTGCTTACTATGTGTAAAGCACTGTTCTAAGCACTGTATGTGTGCAGCACTGTACTAAGCGCTTGGGAGAGTACAACCTGATCACCTTGTGTCTCCCCCAGCGCTTGGAACAGAGCTTTGCACATAGTAAGCGCTTAACAAATGCCATCATTGTATTCCTTCTAGACTGTGAACCCCTTCTAGACTGCGAGCCCACTGTTAGATAGGGACCGTCCCTATATGTTGCCAACTTGTACTTCCCAAGCGCTTAGTACAGTGCGCTGCACACAGTAAGCGCTCAATAAATACGATTGAATGAATGAATGAATGAGTACAACAGAATTAGCAGTCACATTCCCTGTCCATAACAAGCTTGCAGTAAGTAAGTAAAGTGTAGAAAGCAGCTGCAACAATACTTTTCTTTGGGAGATATCTTTCTACTCCCCTAGAGAATCATATGGATGCAAGGGATTATTTAGGGGCGATTTAGCATTGTCACCTGACTTGAGGTGGCACCATCCTTAAACCATCGCAGACAGAAGAAAATCCATCCTATTTTTAAAATTCTAAGGAAAATGAGATCGAAGAAATTTTTCCCCATAATCTGTCCCTCTTCTAAATCCTCTCAGCCGTCGTTGCGGTGAATGTCTTTGTCTTCTATCCTCAGGAGAGATGGAGAACGGTCTGTTAATTTAAATTGGAAGCCTACTATGAGACAAATGGCTCCGAGGTGACCATATCAATGTAACCGAAGCAGGGTGGCTCACTGAATAAAGCTTGGGCCTGGGAATCAGAAGGACTTGGGTTGTAATCCCAGCTCCATGACTTGTCTGCTGTACGACTTGGGCAAGTCATTTAACTTCTCGTTGTCTCAGTTTCCTCATCAGTAAAATGGAGATTCAAACCAGTTCTTCCTATTTGGACTGTGAGCCCCATGTAGGTACTGATTATCTAGTATCTAGCCCAGTGCTTGATACAGAGTAAGCGTGGCTCAGTGGAAAGAGCCGGGCTTTGGAGTCAGAGGTCATGGGTTCCAATCCCGGCACCGCCACATGTCTGCTGTGTGACCTTGGGCAAGTCGCTTAACTTCTCTGAGCCTCAGTTACCTCATCTGTAAAATGGGGATTAAGACTGTGAGCCCGACATGGGACAACCTCATCACCTTGTATCCCCTCCCAGCGCTTAGAACAGTGCTTTGCACATAGTAAGCACTTAACAAATACCATTATTAATTAAATTAACAGTAATAATAATAATAATTATTATTATAGCCCCATAGTAATAACCACAGTAATCAAACTAATAATAATGAAGGGGTCAAAAGCCAGACTGCAGTGGGTAGAGGCGAGAACTGGTAGATAGGAAATCCAGGTATTTGGGGTTCATTCATTCAATCGTATTTATTGAGCGCTTACTGTGTGCAGAGCACTGAACTAAGCGCTTGGGAAGTACAAGTCGGCAACATGTAGAGACGGTCCCTACCCAACAACGGGCTCACAGTCTAGAAGGGGGAGACAGACAATAAAACAAAACATGTGGACAGGTGTCAAGTCATCAGAACAAATAGAAATAAAGCTAGATGCAGCACATTAACACAATAAATAGAATATGTATATAGATAGAATAGTAAATATATATGTATATATATAGAATAGTAAATATGTACAAGTAAAATAGAGTAATAAATCTGTACAAACATATATACAGGTGCTGTGGGGAGGGGAAGGAGGAGAGGAAAAAGGGTATTTATTGAGCACCCATTGAGAGCACAGCAGTGTACTGAGCTGTTGGGAAGGAATAGGACGAGAAGATATTTTCCCTGCCTGCAAGGATCTTACACTGTAAATGGGGTGGGGAGGCATGGAGGACAACCATGAAAAAACTAGAGTGATCAAAATCCTGAATTCGGCATGTAAGTCAACTCCTTGACAATCAGGGCCCATATCTACTCTTCAGCATTTAATTTCCATTACTCCAACTACAGCTACTACCACTACATATGTAGACATATGCTGAATTAGCCCTGTCGCTAAAATGAGAATACCAAAATGGTGGTGGAAGGGATGGAAACAAATTTGGACAGTCGGGAAGGGGAAATAGATAGGTGGCCTCTTGTGAGAATTTGATTCTCCTAAATCGACACTGATTCTGCTTATTGGCCTCAAGTGAAACCCATTTTGAATTGTGAAGAGGAGAGTCTTCCCAACTGGAGGACAGTGAATTTGAAGACCACTGATGATGGGATATATGTCATCTTCTTAGTTAAAAAGCAGATCTTACAGTGTCGGCCGTAATCTAGGAGCGCTGAACTTGGTCTCCAGATTTTGCATTAATTTATAGACAGAGCCGAAGAGACGGGTCAAAATTATAGTAGGTGTCGTCCAATATAATAATTGGTTCAAAACTGAAGGAAGAGATCGATAACACATTAAGCCTAGAACTATAGTAAGCAAGACAAACCTCAAAGTTTCTGCCTATGCTCTTTACCTTGCTATAAAAAAAATCTATTATTATGACATATGAAGCAGCAAAGGGGAAATCCATTTCCATCTTCTTCTAGTTATGTTCAATCCTTAAAAAAAAATCTATAGAACAGTCTGTTTTCAGAATGATTAAAAAATCAATAGCACAGTTCTATTTTGCGAATCGTGTTTTGATAACCTCTCTACAAGTACTGTTCTGGACATCCTTCATCACTTGCCTGGATGCATTATCTGTAATTGTCTTTTAATAGACTCAGACTAAATTATTAGAGAAGAATTACATCACTAGGGAGTAAGGGTTGTCAGATACTACCAAGGTGTAATACATCAAGTGTTGTTGTGTAAGGAGTTATCTCATAGGCTGTTAGTTTTTAGGAGACACTTCTATAAATAAAAAAAGAGTATTCAACCCTTGTACCCTAATCTGGCCCGGAATGGGTAAAATAATGAGTGCAAAAGAATGCACGGATCCTTAGAATTAATGAATCTCTGGCAACAGACATACGGAGGACAAAGAGATGATGACCTTAAAGGAAGATAAAGAAAACTTTGTTTGCATGCATTTCAGCACCTCAGGACAAATTAAAAGTTCACCTGGAGAGGGATTTCTCAGACGGTGTAGGTTTGCAGTGGGTGATGCGACTGTGTTTCCTGGAGGATTGTCCAAATAATAATAATAATGATAATGATAATTGTGGCATTTGTTAAGCTCTTACTATGTGACAAGCACTGAAGCAGCGTGGCTCACTGGAAAGAGCACGGGCTTTGGAGTCAGAGGTCATGGGTTCAAATGTCGGCTCTGCCACATGTCTGCTGTGTGACCTTAGGCAAGTCACTTAACTTCTCGGAGCCTCAGTTACCTCATCTGTAAAATGGGGATGAAGACTGTGAGCCCCACTTGGGACAACCTGATCACCTTGTATTAGAACAGTGCTTTGCACATAGTAAGCACTTAACAAATGCCACTGAGCGTGGCTCAGTGGAAAAGAGCCCGGGCTTTGGAGTCAGAGGTCATGGGTTCAAATCCCGGCTTTGCCCATTGTCAGCTGTGTGACTTTGGGCAAGTCACTTCACTTCTCTGGGCCTCAGTTACCTCATCTGTAAAGTGGGGATTAAGACTGTGAGTCCCCCGAGGGACAATCTGATTGCCTTGTAACCTCCCCTGCGCTTAGAACAGTGCTTTGCACATAGTAAGCACTTAATAAATGCCATCATTATTATTTATTTTTTATTATTATATCTGGTTCTGTGGCGCAATGGATGGCGCATTGGACTTCTAGTGTAGAGGAGGCAATTCAAAGGTTGTGGGTTCGAGTTCCACCAGAGTCGCGTTTTTCCAGCGCTTAGAACAGTGCTTTGCACATAGCAAGCGCCTAATAAATGCCATCATTATTATTATTACTAAATGCTGGGGTGGATACAGTCCCTGTCCACGAGGGCCTCATTTTACAAATGAGGTAACTGAGGTCCAGAGAAGTGAAGTGACTTACCCAAGCAGACAAGTGGTGGAGCCGGGATTAGAACCCATGACCTTCTGACTCCTAGGCCTGTGCTCTACCCATTATGCAATGCCGCTTCTTCAGCAGAAGTTGCTTTGCGTTCCCGAGGCTCTGACCTCCGCCCATCACTGATGAGAAGGGTATGCAGAGTCCTAATGAGAGACCAGAAAAATTAGAAATGAATGAAAGCGTTCTTGCTCTCTGGCTATTTTCCTTTCAGTTGCCCCTAAGTCGCATCACCAAATTCATCTGCCCTTCCCATGTCCCACTTGCTTATGGCATCCCCCAGTTGAACCTGTACCCCTTTTTTTTCCCATGGTATTTGTTAAGTGCTTACCATATGTCAAACACATTTCCAAGTGCTGGGGTAGGTACAATCAATCAATCAATCAATCGTATTTATTGAGCGCTTACTGTGTGCAGAGCATAGGTCAGACAGAATCCCTGTCCCACGTCGGGCTCACAGTCTAAGTAGGAGAGAGAACAGATATCACCGTTTTGCAGTTCAGGAAACCGAGACACAGAGAATTTAAGTGACTCGTCTAAGGTCACACAGTGAGAAATTGAGGCCCTTCCACTCCAGTGAGACTCAATCACTGGGGCTCAAGGCTGTCATTTGTCCGCCTCCATGATCACATTTCCTGCTGTTTTTTGTTTGGTTTTGCTTTTTCTGTTAAGGTTTTTAAGAGCTAATCATTTATTCATTCAATCATATTTATTGAGGACTTTTTGTGTGCAAAGCACTGTTACTACGTGTCAAGCACTGTTCTAAGCACTGGGGTAGATGCAAGTTTATTACGTTGGTCAAAGTCCCCGTCCTGCATAGATCTCACAGTCTAAGTAGTGGGAGTGGGATTAACTCCCCATTTTGCAGTTGAGGAAACTGAGATGCAGAGAAGTGAAGTGACTTGTCCAAGGTCACACAGCAAGCAATTGGCAGAGCCAGGATTAGAACCAGGTCTTCTGGTATCTTGCCCACAACGAGCTTACCGTCTGGAGGGGGAGGCAGATATTAACATAAATAAATCTCTCCACTAGGCCAGGCTGCTTCCCGGTTTCCCAGAGGGCTTCCTCCTCTTCCTCTGTGCTTCCTTGTCACCACTTCCTGCATATGAACCTGTGCCAGCCTTCCCAGTTACACCTGTAAGGATAATTCTCCATTCATAGGAGAGCAGGTCTCCCTTCTTGCGTAGCCTCCTCCAGGCTGCTTCTCCGATGAATGAAAGGGAAGGTGTTCCTGTTATTCTTTCAATCTTACTTAGTGAGCGCTTTCTGTGTGCAGAGCACCATACTAAACACTTGGAAGAGTACAATATAACAAACACATTCTTTGCCCACAGTGAGCTTATGGTCTAGAAGGGGAGACAGACATTAATATAAATGAATAAACTACAGATATGGACATAAGTGCTGTGGGGTTGAAAAGGGGAATGAATAAAGGGAACAAGTCAGGGCAGTGCAGAAGGGAGTGGGAGAAGGGGAAAGGAGGGCTTAGTCAGGGAAGGCCTCTTGGAGGAGTTGGGCCTTCAATGAAGATTTGAAGCGGGGGAGAGTCATTGTCGGCTTCGAGGAAGGAGGGCATTCCAGGGCAGAGGGAAGGACATAGAAATAATAATAACTGTGGTATTAAGGGCTTACTGAGGGCCAAGCACTGTTCTAAGCACTGGGGTAGATGTGATGTAATCAGAACCGACACAGCCCCTGCCCACCCTAAGTCTCACAGTCTGAGAAGGAGAACGGGTATTCATCCCCACATTACAGATGAGGAAACAGAAGCACAGAGACGTTCAAGAAGCAGTGGGGCGTAGCAGAAGGAGCACAGGCGTGGGGGTCAGAGGACCTGAGTTCTAATCCCAGCTCCGCCTCTTGTCTGCTGTGTGACCTTGGGCAAGTCACTTAACTCTTCCGTGCCTCAGTTACCTCATCCGTCAAATGGGGATTAAGACTGTGAGCCCCGTGTAGGACATGGGCCGTGCCCAGCTTGATTATCTTAGGTCTGCCCTGTGCTTACTACAGTGCATGGTATGTAGGAAGTAATTAACAAATACCCTTCAAAACAAAACTGGTAAGTGACTTGCCCAGGGTCACACAGAAAGTAAATGGAGGAGCTGGGATTACAGCACAAATCTCCTTTCTATGTTTGAGGGTCTTTCCATTTGGCCACACTTCTCTTTGTTTCTGGTTTCATCTTTCCTTGTGTGTCTGTTGCTAATTCTCCACCCCCTCCTCTCCACCCAACCCTTCCTTTTTTGACCGTTAGCCAGGGGCTAATTCTGAGCACTCTCTACCCCAGTGCTTAGTTCAGAACTTTCCCCACAAGCAGACGCTAAATGGAGAGGGAGCATTTTGAAGCAGGGCAGACACAAGCCCCAAATGCCATTTTTCTAGATGTTCTCACCTGAAGAGTACTTACTGTTCTCCATCACGGGGTGAGCTGCCGTGAAAGGTTGAAGCAAGGAATTACGAATTGCTTTTCAGCTCCGCCCGACTGAGGAAGTCACACTTTCAGCAGCACTTTGAAAACCACATCTTAACAAAGCCAAACTTCTTGATCTCCACAGTTTACTTCTCATTAATCCGTTGATCGCTACATTTGTTTCCAAGGCTTATATCGTGGGTTAAAAAATGGTTCCAATTTCCCTCCCGTGTGTTGTGCTTTACTATGAGATGTCTTCTGAAAATCATGCCCTAGCCTCTTATTTATCGGAGGAAGGAAACGGATCTTGCATGAAGTCCCCTTCCGAAAATCATGCCCTAGCCGCTTATTTATCGGAGGAAGGAAACGGATCGAGAAAGTGATTTCCTGCATGAAGTCCCCTCTTGGTGATAAATGCAGCAGGAATTTCGGGAGCTCATCTCGGATTACATCCAAGAAACAGAGTGTCCAGCTAGGAGTGCATAGGTCTCAGATTCTTGGAGGCCGAGGTGGATAAAAGCAAAGGATGATTAAAAGCAAAGGATGGTTTGAGGGCATTAGTGCCACTAGGTTTTCTATTCCTCAACCAATTGCTTCCAGGTTTATGAAGAGACCTGGCAAGCCAACTTGTGAACAAGCCATAAGGGCATGAAACCCACTACAAAGTCCACCTACTTTCCTTTCAATAGCTTGTTAGAATCTTCTAAAATAGCAGGAAATGGAGTTTCCCAAGGGCAGCAGGATCGGGGTTAGTGTTAGGATCTGGGTTAGTGTTTATTGAGCACTTAACTCGCTTGGGAGAGTACAATGCAACAAATAGATACATTCCCCACCCTTCTGTCCTGATAGCTTGTTTCAGGGAATCAGTTTCTCTGACTCTCAAGGGGGTTACACTCACTGGCATTCCCTGACTCCAGTGTTTGCCCAAACTTGACTTCTGACATCACCTCCAAATGAGTTTTCCCATCCTGAAGTGATGTAGAAAATGATATATTGTGGGGTTCCCCACAGCAGTCCTTCACGCAGAACGAGAAGCTTCCATCTGCCTTTTTGGATTTGCCATCTTCAATTAAGATTTATAAAGTGTCTCTTATTGGCCCACCCGACTATACCGTGAGCCCACTGTTGGGTAGAGAAGCAGCATGGCACAGTGGAAAGAGCCCGGGCTTTGGAGTCAGAAGTCACGGGTTCAAATCCTGGCTCCGCCTCTTGTCAGCTGTGTGACTTTGGGCGAGTCACTTACCTTCTCTGTGCCTCAGTTACCTCATCTGTAAAATGGGGATTAAGGCTGTGAGCCCCACTTGGGACAACCTGATCACCTTGTAACTTCTCCAGCGCTTAGAATAGTGCTTTGCACATAGTAAGCGCTTAATAAATGCCATCATCATCATTATTATTATTATTATTATTAGGCACCGTCTCTATATGTTGCTGACTTGTACTTCCCAAGTGCTTAGTACAGTGCTCTGAACACTGTAAGCACTCAATGAACACAATTGAATGAATGAATGAATAGAAAATGGACACGATGTTTGGAACAAAAGGGGCAAATCAACTTTAGGGCTCACAGTACTGTGGGGGGTGGGGGGAAATCCCCAGTGATATTTCTTCTCAAAGTTTATCTAAACCCCGCGTGACTGACAGACTAGCCATAGGCAAGTAGCTTCTGGAGAATAGTAGCCCGGAATTGATCAGCACCGAACGGGGCAAAATTTTGAGGGGTGGCTAAAGTCTTCTAGCCTGTGAGCCCACTGTTGGGAAGGGACCATCTCTATATGTTGCCAACTTGTACTTCCCAAGCGCTTAGTACAGTGCTTTGTACACAGTAAGCGCTCAATAAATACGATTGAATGAATGAATGAATGTATACCAAACACCCCTTCACCACCCTGGAAGCAAGAGGGGCACGCTATGTTACATGATGTAATCTATCTGCTTGAGAAGGACACGCGAAGAAGTTCACTGTGGAAATCCTAGAGCCTAAAATGAGTATCGGGTGTCAGGCCACTCTCTCCCCTACAGGCCTCTGGGAGTGCAGGCTCCATTAGACCACACTCCTTCTCAGCCACCAAACTTCTGGGGCTTATCCCATCCCCCGGCCTCAGGCAGATCCACCTTACTCGTCTAGAGAGGGACTAGCACCTTGTGGAATGAGCCCACCGCTGGCATAGTGGATTGAGCGTGGGCCTGGAGTCAAAAGGTCATGGATTCTCATCCTGGCTCTGCCACTTGTCTGCTTTGTGACCTTGGACAAGTTGCTTCACTTCTCTGGGCCTCAGTTATCTCACCTGTAAAATAGGGATTGAGACTGTGAGCCCCACATGGAACAAGAACTCAGCCCAGCGCGGTATGCTTGTATCCACCCCAGTGCTTAGTCAGTGCTTTGCCCATAGTAAGCGCTTAACAAATACCATCATCATTATTATTATTATTATCGTGCCTGGTACTCCATTCATTGTCAGTCAATCATTCAATTGTATTTTTTGAGCACTTACAGTGTGCAGAGCACTGTACTAAGCGCTTGGGAAGTACAACTTCCCAACTTGTACTTCCTAAGCGCTTAGTACAGTGCTCTGCACACAGTAAGCACTCAATAAATGCGATTGAATGAATGAATGAATACAAGTTGGCAACATATAGAGACGGTTTCTACCCAACAAGGGGCTCACAGTCTAGAAGGGGGAAACAGACAACAAAACAAAACATGTAGACAGGTGACAAAACAGGTAGACAGGTGCTTAACAAAAGTAACAGGTACTTAACAAAACACCCCAATCCTTCTCTCTGTTGAGTTGCAGGTGATATTTTTAACCTGTTTCCCATCCTCCCACTGCACTTCTCTTCATTATTAGCCACAGTGGCTGCACTTCCAGGGTGCCTGGGGAAACACATTTCAACCCGTATATGAAATGTTCTGATCCTCTGGGATGAAGCACAGCAGCGATCTAAGGTATTATTGTGAGCATTAAGCCTGCTTATTGCTTTAAAACATGCAAATGGGTCCACTGATGTGTTGTAATGCAGGCTTAGAACTCTCCATGGTGGTTAACTCGGGGCCAGTAGGAGATGAATTTGAATAAAGGAAACGAACAGAAGGAATGAAGAACAGTTTGTGCACTAAATCTGACAGAATGAGACTATTAAGTGAGTTTCTCTGGAGGATTTTTCCATTCTTTAAATCTTTCAGCTGGGCCTGGTTGAGACCTATTATCTGGACAAAGCTATCTTTAATATGTGGATTCCCCTATAGAATCACAACCGGTTCTCCAAATAGTTTGCTTCTTTCTACTTATGAGATAAGCCAACTCAGCCCTTCTGCCAATCCAATCAATAGATCTTAGAATACACTTTTACGGGCCACACTGCAGAATTTAGGGAAATGTATTCACCTAAAGATAACATCCATTTCTAAGATGATAATCACTTTGACCCATTGAATCTTTGGAAAGCAAAAAAAGTCTGTAAAAGCAATTGATCATGAAGTTCAATTGGGAGGTATACTACTTGTAAAAGGAACTTTTCTTTCCAAACAACTGGAGAAGAGTTGTGGCAGCTATTGGTCGAATGCACCAGATGGTTTCTGTTTTTGTAAGCTACTTTGCGTTGCTCAGGTTCTTCTGATTTTAGAAATCCTTTTGAATGAAATGCAAGTCGGTTTGTTGTCAGTCTTTAGTGCCTCTTTGAAAATAATTTTTCACACCCTCGGCTTCAAGGCTGTCCATCACCTCACCGCCTCCTACCTCACCTCCCTTCTCTCCTTCTACAGCCCAGCCCGCACCCTCCGCTCCTCTGCCGCTAATCTCCTCACCGTGCCTCGTTCTCGCCTGTCCCGCCGTCGACCCCCGGCCCACGTCCTCCCCTGGCCAAAATGCCCTCCCTCCGCACATCCGCCAAGCTAGCTCTCTTCCTCTCTTCAAAGCCCTACTGATAGCTCACCTCCTCCAGGAGGCCTTCCCACACTGAGCCCCCTCCCCATCCCCCCCGCCTTACCTCTTTCCCCTCCCCACAGCACCTGTATATATGTTTGTACCTATTTATTACTCTATTTTATTTGTACATATTTATTCTATTTATTTTATTTTGCTAATAGGTTTTGTTTTGTTGTCTGTCTCCCCCTTCTAGACTGTGAGCCCGCTGTTGGGTAGGGACCGTCTCTATATGTTGCCAACTTGTACTTCCCAAGCGCTTAGTACAGTGCTCTGCACACAGTAAGCGCTCAATAAATACGATTGAATGAATGAATGAATTAATAATCAAAGGTGGAAATGCATAATTACCTGTCCAGTGACTTTTGTCAGCCAGTCTATAGAGAGATGCCTAATAAGAATTATGGTACTTGTTAAGCGTTTACTATGAACCATGTTGATCAGGTTGGACACAGTCCCTTATCCTACATGGGTGTCACACTGTTAATCCTCATTTTATTGATGAGGTAACTGAGGCCCAGAGAAGTTGCGACTTGCCCAAAGTCACACAGCAGATGTGAGGCAGAGCTGGGATTAGAACCCAGGTCCTTCTGACTCTCGGGCCCAGGCTTTATCAGCTATACTTCTTTAAAGCCTGCTTTAAAAATGGGGAGTATTATGACAGGGATTGTTAATTCAGGGAGAAGTTAAACTGTTCTTTCAGTTTCTCTATTTGTTTCACTCCATTGCCCTTTATCTGTTTCTACGGTTATCTTGTCTCTTTTAATACAGTTTCCTTCCTATCTCTTTGAATTATGAAAGTTCATTTGCTAACCGAATCTCATATTGGATCCTTTTTTATCAGAAAAGCATTAGCTCTATATAATGTATTGATGCTAGATCTTTGCAAAGTAGAAATTAGAGTATTTTGGGTTAAAGACTAGAAAAAGTTCTCCAATTCATCAGCAGGCTGAAGTAGGCAAGAGGGCTTCTTACAAAAGACACACTTCTTTTCATCGCCTATCAGTGACTGAAGGAATATCCGATTCTTTGTTTTCTCTTTCTGTCCTCCTGGATTTTCCTCATTGTGGCCCCTTGAGTCATTCATATTATCATTCTCATTCATGTTCAATCTCTTTCTCCTTTCCTCTTTCTCTTTCCCCTTCCTCTTTTCCCTTCCCTCTTTCTCTTTCCCCTTCCTCTTTTGTCTTTCCCCTTCCTCTGTCCCTCTCTCAATTTCTCTCTTTTCCGTTATGTCTCTTGGCTCTCTTCCCCATTCTTTCTCCTTTTCCTTCTCTTTACTTCCTTCGCACTTTCTCTTTGCCTCTCTCACTCTTTCTCCTTCCTCTGATTCCTGACTTTCCTCAGCTTCTCCCCTTTTGTGTTATGACATGGACTGTTGAGAGATAATCAGGGCAGAGTTGTTAAAAGAAGCAGGATTTAAATATGTGGAGGGCTATTGACTGTTTGGAAGTGTGTGGAATGTCAGGCTGAAAGAACATCTTGAGTGAAGAGATAAAGACAAGAGAGCTGAAAGTGAGGCACAGTTGGAAGGGTAAACTTGAGAGGTAAAAAGATTAGCATATGATGAGGTGATATGTAAGATGGGAAAAGTTAATGGAGAGCCTTGAAGCCAACTGAGGAGTTTATCATTATTCTTCTTATTATTATTACATATAAGTACTTACTATGTGTCAAGCCCTGTTCTAAGCACTGGGGTAGATTCCAGTTAATCCGCTTAGACACAGTTCTTGTCCTGCATGGGGGTCACCGTCTCAAACTGGTGGATCAAGCCCTATTTTTGGTTGATCTGGAGGGGAATGGGGAAGGATTAAGGGGTTTGTGAGGAGGAGGGGGACCTGTGATGAGAAATGCTTTGAGAAGATGATCCAGCTTGTACTAAAGGCTTGGAGGCAGGGAGACGGAGGAGGAGGATACAATAATCTAGCTGTGATATGACAAGATCTCAGACCCAGGTGACAGGAGAGGGAGGGGAAATGTTGCATAGAACAACAGCAGGATTTAGCAGTAGCTTGAATTTGAGAGCTTTGAGGAGACAAGGATGACACCAAGGCTGAAGAATTCTGGGATACAAGGGGGATTGTGCTGTTATTGACAGTGATGGGAAATTTAGGAAGAGGAGGTGGTTTTGGAGGGAAATGAGTAAAGTTTTAGATTTAAGTTCGAGGTTCCAGTGATCTATCCCATTGGAGGTGTCCTGAAGGCAAGAGATTACTCTGGTTGTAGTATAGTGACATGAACCAAATAGGTAATTAAAGTAGTAACATCAAGGTTTCAGAAGACCAGTGTTATTTCTCATAAATCAACTACAAGAATTGGTGGAGTGATTCTGTAACTGAAGTCTAGTTATCAGTTTTCTTTGGGAATGAAGGAGGCAGGAGGAGGAGAAATTCCACTCTCTCTGTAGTTACACCAAGGAGAACATATGTGGTGAATCCAACCCAAATGAACCAATTAACAGTGTCTGGCACATAGTAAGTGCTTAACAAATACTCTTAAAAAAAGTCCTTCTAAACATTCAAGGAGAATTTACAAGGAACGGTGGTCTTCCTTCAAGCTGACATTTTCAAAAGCTTCTTAGATGTAAAGGAAAACGAGCAGGCATAATTTCACATATATTAAAAAAATTCAGAAACCTGAAAATCACAGAGCCTACTGAAATTAATAATGCTTGAGGTTGATTATGAAGAGTTAGAAGAAAGGATTAATTAACCTGTTGGACCGCTTCAGAGATATAACGGTTGTAATAGGGAGGAGAATTTCCATTCTTGTAATATATAGTTCTGTAGATTGATTTTCAAACATTTTCAAAGGCCCACATTCAAGATTAAAGGGAAAAAAAGTAAATGAGTCACGGCTCTGTAAGTTTTATAGGCCTCGTTTAGTTACTGAATTGTCCTAACTGGTGGCATAAAAGACACAAGATAAGAACTTGGAAAATTAGAAAGGAGGTTATATGGGAATTATCTCAGGACCCGTTAAAAGATTTAGTGAAAAAACAACCACCCGGAAGTTTACATGATGCACCTAAAGGGAAGAGTTTTTGTAGGTAGAAAAGTGCCATGGAGTTAGTCTTATTGAAAGTAAGAGCATGGCAAATATGTACATCTAGAGCCTTTAAGAATCCGTATTTCTGGGTCTGACCAGTGATTCATCCAGTCCAGGACTTTGCCTCTTTCAGTGACACCAGAGTGTGGGGAGAACCACAGTGTTGCCTAGAGAAGTAGCATGGCGTAATGGAAAGAGCACAGGCCCGGGAATTAGAAGATGTGGGTTCTAATCCTGGCTTTGCCACATGTCTGCAGTGTGATCTTGGGCAAATCACTACACTTGTCTCGGCCTCAGTCACCTCATCTGGAAAATGGGGCTTAAGACTATAAGCCCCATGCGGGACAGGGACTGTGTCCAAACTGAACACCTTGTATCTATCCCAGCGCTTAGAATAGTTCTAGGTGCATTCATTCATTCATTCAATCGTATTTATTGAGCGCTTACTGTGTGCAGAGCACTGTACTAAGCGCTTGGGAAGTACAAGTTGGCAACATATAGAGATGGTCCCTACCCAACAACGGACTCACAGTCTAGAGGTACATAGTAAGCCCTTAACAAATACCACAGTTAACTGTGTGATGGTTGCCTTCTTGGAACCCCATCCTAATGTGTAGGGACAGACCATCTTCTTAGTGTCGAGAGAGATAGGTCAAGAAGGCCCACGTTGCAAAGCCACACCAAGAAGGCACTCAGAAACAGCTTCATTCAGTCACTGGGGATAGGGGAGAGGGGGACCCCAAGACTACAACAAGGAGGTGCTCAGAAGCAGCAGTTGCCACTTTATGGCCAACCTGGAGACTGTAAGCTCATCCTCTAGACTGTAAGTTCGTTGTAGACCAGAAATGTGTCTGTTGTATCTCCGTACTCCCCCAAGCTCTTTCAGAGCTCTGCACATAGTAAGCTCTCGATAAATATGATTGATTGAACCGGTCAAGTAAGGGTGCCTCATCGATTGCTTTGTACCCCTCCCAAGTGCTTAGGTACAGTGCACACAGTAGGCACTCAATCAATACGATTGACTGAATGAATGATCCATCAGTGATCTCTGTCAGGGACAGGGTCACCCAAAACGAGTCTTCACCCTCCCTCAGGTCCATTGATTGTCAGGGTCTACTGATATTGATTCTCATCTCCATCTGTGTCCTTCTGTGATTGGTTGGTCATGTGTGCTGTGTGACACACCTCCTCGTGGTTAGTATTTTGCAAGCCAAACTTTTTATCTCGGAACAGGCCTTCTGCCCTACAGATGAGGTAACTGAGGCCTAGTGGAGTGACTTGCCCAAAGTCACACGGCAGGGAAGTGGCAGAGCCAGCATTAGAACCAAAGCCCTCTGAGTCAGAGGTATTTTTGACCCTTCAGATTTTTGCAGTCATCACTTCCTCTCCTGGTATCTCTGGCCAAATGCTAACTCTCTGTGGTTTTCCTCTGGTCCATCATCCTGACCCTAATCTTTTCCTTACTTGTCTGAGTGCCTGCTCCTGACACAATCTGCTTTCTTTTATGATCAAACCCTTCCCTTTTATTCAGACTTTTCTCTCCTCCGATTTCATGGATACAGTGTCAGCTGTTCTTGAGTGCCCTGTCTCAACCCTTGGCCTTCGCAACACCAAGAATGAGCAAAGAGGTAGAAAACATCACCCACTATCCATAGCTCCACTCCTAAAAACCATCTGGTGACTACCCATCTTTCTCCATCACCCTCAAGTCTTTTCACCACCATCCATGGGGCTTGAATTATTATTACTGAATTATCGATCAACCAGTTTTTCTGTATTAGTACCAGTTTTTCTGTATTAGTACAATATGACCAAATTGAGAGACATGGTCCCTGACCACAAGGACCTCACCGTCAAGAGGGGGAGACAGGCATGTAAATAAATTAGGGATATGAACATAATGCTGTGGGATTTAGGGTGGGGGTGAATAAAGTGCACAAATCCAAGTGCAAAGGTGATGCAGAAGGGAGAGGGAGTAGGGGAAAAGGGGTTTATTAGGGGAAGGTCTCTTGGGGAAGGCTTTGGTCTGTCAGACATGAAGAAGCAGAGAGTTGCAGGCCGGAGGCAGGATGTGGGTGAGGGGTTGGCAGTGAGATAGAAGAGATCAAGTTTGGCATTAGAGGAGTGAAGCGTGTGGACTGGGATGCAGATGAGGGAGCTGATTGAGGGCTTTGAAGTCAATGGGAGTGAGGTTTTCTTTGATGTGGCAGAGGATGGGCAACCACTGAAGACTCTTGAGGAGTGGGGAAACATCAACTGAAATTTTTTTGTAGAAAAATGATCCAAGCAGCAGAGTGAAGTAGGGACTGGAGTGGGAAGAGACAGGAGGCAGGAAGGTCAGTAAGGAGGCAGATGCAGTTGTCAAGGTGGGATGGGATAAGTGCTTGGATAGGCATGATAGCAGTTTGGATGGAGAGGAAAGGGAGGATTTTAACGGGGCCGCCGAAGCTAGAGCCGACAGGGTTTGGTGGCAGATTGAATCTGGGGGTCGAATGAGAGAGATGAGTTGAGGACAATGCCAAGGTTATGGGCTTGTGAGATAAGGCAGGATTGTAGGCGCTGTTATTTTCTCCTGAAATAAGTGCCCTATCAAGTACTATTACTAGGAAAGAAAGCATATGATGAAAACCTCATAGGAACTTGTGTACAGTTTTTTGTATTTTAATTAGTAACACTGGCTTTTATCATAACCTAGTATTAACTGTTTGATTTCTAAGTATTAATGATAATAGTGTCATCTCTAGCTCTCTTTCGCTTCCCCCATCTCTCCCTCTTTGTATTCTATACTTCCTTCAAGGTGCCCTAATATACTTGTTCCAAACTCTTCTGAAATCATTTCTTTTAATCTCCTTGAGGCAAACGTACGACGGTTCTCTTCCTCTCGGAAGTTACAGGCTTTCTTCTCCTGTTTTTTCAATCTTCTGTCTTGAAAATTTACCTTTAGAGTGAAATAAGTATATTTCATAGAACTCCAGGAACTCGAAAATGGTCGAATGCATTTTTCTCCGTTTCCATAATTTGTCTTTATGCTTAGGCAAAGCATGGAAAATTTCAGCATGGTTCCTGTGAGTTATGAATGCAAGAAGATTATTTTTCAGACAATCCCTGCATATTGAAAAACTGCATATTGGAAAGGGATTTAAAATCTGCCTATTGAACTGATTTCATCTGGAGCATGGTTAAATCATACCTAAATGTTTTGCGGGGCTTTTCCCCCCCAGTCTCCCAGGATGCTATGTTACGATTTTATATGGAAATTGAAAAATATGCAAAAAATGATCTTTCAGAATAGTACCTTGTAGTAATAATAGCTTGAGTTTGTACAGCCCTTTAATTTTGCCAAAGCATTTTCATAGAAATGATTTTGTTTTATCCTCAACACTCCCGTGAGGTAGAGAGAGGCTGCTAGTAATTATCTCCCTGCAATATGATACAATTTGAGGTCTTTGTCATTTCCAAATCCATTTTTCCTTTCTCCTCTTCTGCCAGTCAGTCAGTCAGTCAGAGGTATTTGAGTGCTTACGGTGGGCAGAGCACCACTCTGAGTGCTTGGACAGTACAGTATGATAAGTAGACACAATCTTTGCCCTCCATGAGCAATGATCTAGTGGGGAAGAGTGGCATTAAAATAAATTACAGTAGGAGAAAGGAACTGAGTTGAAGATGTTTATATCAGTTATAGGGGGCTTGGGGAGGGAGGAGAAGTCAGTGTGTAAATTAGTTCGTGTCCATCTGCCCTGCTAAACTGTAAGTCAGTCATGTTTATTGAGCTTACTGTGTGTAGAGGACTGTACTAAGCACTTGGGAGAGGACAGTGTACCAAAATAACAGAAACATTCCCTGCCCACAACGAGCTTGCATTCTAGAGGAGGAGACAGACAATAATATGAATAGATAAATTATATTTGTGCTGTGGGGCTGGGAGGGGCATGAATAAAGGAAGCAAGTCAGGCTGACATAGAGGGTAGTGAGAGAAGGCTAAAGAAGGGTTTAGTCAGGGGAGACCTCTTGGTAAGCTCCTCGAAGGTCTTGTCTTCTGGCTCCATTGTAATTTCTGAATAGCCTCACACAGGGAGAAGCAGTGTAGCTTAATGAATAGAGCACAGGCCTAGGAGTCATTAGGACCTGGGTTCTAATCCCAGCTCCACCACATGTCTGCTGTGAAACCTTGAACAAGTCACTTAAACCTCTCTGGGTGTCAGACTAGGCAGGTAGCCAATGGTTCCGTGTGAGAAAACCTAAGAGGAGGGACAGCTGGGACAAGTGGAGCTTAGCATGATTGACTCCATTTTGGGGAGACCCGCCATCTCGTGATTTCCAGGAATTGCTACATGCTCTTAGTCGCATGTCCTTTATGTCCTTACTTGTATTTCTTTGGGGTGTCTGACATCTGCCTTTATCCAGTAGAATTCTATTTTTATGGAAAAAGGATTCCTTTTTTTTTGCTCATCCGAACCACATAAATGCTAAACTAATGTAGACTAACTTAGATTTTTTTATACTGACCCGAAGTCAAATGGGATGCTCAAATGAGAAGCATGACCTAGAAGCCATTCAGAAGCTGGAAAATGGTGAATTCCCCTCCTCTGCACCTCCCACCCGGCCCCGACCTCAGTTTTAAAGGATATATAAATTCAGAAAATAATAACTTTTTTTAGCTTTTTTTTTCAGTTTTTTTAGTGTGTTTCCACACCAGTCACCTCATTTTAGTCCTCAGAAAATCCCTTCAAGGTAGGAAGAGGCAGGTATCATTATCCCCATTTTACAGATGGGAAAACTGAGGCCCAGGGAACAACTTTACTAAGGACCCAGAGCAGACCACCTTCCTGGGAGGAATATGTAATTATTCAGGATAGAGGGTATTGAAGTCCAGACCTTAGGGGGCCGTTTCTGAATTTCCACTCCCCTTGCCCCATAAAAACCGTACTTTGTCTCTGCTAAAAGGGGCTGTGCTTTTCTAAGAGATAAACTGAAGATTGTTTTGTGATAATTCCAGTTGCAAAATCTACCATGATTCTAGAAAATTCAAAACAAGGCAACGTGGCCATTTTCTCTCGGATCGACCTCCCCTCCACAGTTCCTGGTTTCCTTTTGCATGCAGTTGCAGAGAGTCCCGATTTCTGTTTTTGGCAACCCCAAAAGAAAAGAAGTGTGTGAGAGCCCGTTGGGGCTTTGTTTACTGCTCTCTGCTTCCCGCAGGAGGGATGAGCCTGGGTAGGGAAGGGAGGAGGCTGAATCCGAGTGACCTCGGTTGTGGTCAGGGAAGAAGAGGAGACTTATTTGTCTGTGAACTGCTGCCATTTTTTGCCATACTTTGGAAGAGGTAAAAATGCACATCCAGGAGACTGAAGAGTGGGGAAAAAAAAAGTGGTAACTCTGACCTGATAGATGAGAAGGCCTACAATACCTGTGCAGAGCACTGTATTAGATGTCTGCGGTGTGTGGAGAGCTGTTTTGGGTGCCTGCTCTAGGCAGAGTGCTGTACTGAGTGTCTCTTGTTCATACATTCATTCAATCATATTTATTGAGTGCTTACTGTGTGCAAAGCACTGTACTAAGTGCTTGGGAAGTACAAGTTGGCAACATATAGAGACGGTCCCTACCCAACAACCGGCTCACAGTCTTGAAGGGGGAGACAGACAACAAAACAAAACATGTGGACAGGTGTCAAGTCGTCAGAACAAATACAATTAAAGCTAAATGAACATCATTAACAAAATAAATAGAATAGTAAATATGTACAAGTAAAATAAATAGAGTAATAAATCTGTACAAACATATATACAGGTGCTGTGGGGAGGGGAAGGAGGTAGGGCTGGGGGGATAGGGAGGAAGAGAGGAAAAAGGGGGCTCAGTCTGGGAAGGCCTCCTGGAGAAGGTGAGCTCTCAGTAGGGCTTTGAAAGGAGGAAGAGAGCTAGTTTGGAGGATGTGCGGAGGGAGGGCATTCTAGGCCGGGGGGAGGACGTGGGCCGGGGGTCGACGGTGGGATAGGCGAGAACGAGGCACAGTGAGGAGGTTAGCCGAGGCAGAGGAGCGGAGAGTGTGGGCTGGGCTGGAGAAGGAGAGAAGAGAGGTGAGGTAGGAGGGAGTGAGGGGATGGACAGCCTTGAAGCCGAGAGTGAGGAGTTTTTGCTTGATGCATTGGTTGACTGGCAGCCACTGGAGATTTTTGAGAAGGGAAGTAACATGCCCAGAGCGTTTCTGCACAAAGATGATCCGGGCAGCAGCGTGAAGTATAGACTGAAGTGGGGAGAGGCAGGAGGATGGGAGATCAGAGAGGAGGCTGAAGTACCTATTGTGTGCAGAGCACTTTCCTTGGTGCCTATTATGTGCAGAGTGTGTACTAGACATCTTGTGCAGTGTGCATATCTCCTGGGTGCCTAACTGTGTGCAGCGCACTGTATTAGATGTCTGCTGTGGGCAGAGAGCTGTTTTGGGTGCCTGCTCTAGGCAGAGTGCTGTACTGAGTGCCTCTTGTTAACAGAGCACTGTCCTGGGTGTCTGTTTTGTAAGGATTGGGTGGAAGTGCTGGGGGGTTGGGGGGACTTGAATATCAAAGTGCTTAAGGGGTGCGGACCCGAGCGCATAGATGATGAGGAATTGATTCTAGGGTTCCTGGCCAGTGCTGTGCTAGCCAAAATCCTCTCAGTATCCTACCCACAGTGCCCCATGCTATCACCACCTGACAGGGTGTTGCCTTGGTAGCCGCCGTGCTCTTGACCACCCACAAAAGCCAGCCATTTGGCCGGGCCTCTCCCTCTGGAAAAATATCTCAGGTGGTCCTCCCGGCAGAATCCCCCCATCTCCCAACTGTGGATCCAGCCCAGCCCCCCGCTGACGGTCCAGGAATCAGGAGGTTTGGGCCACCACACTCATTGGCGAACTGTCAATGGATCCCTCTTAGTCCTTAAAAGGCAGCTACTAAAAACATCATGTGGTGGAGCTCTTTTTTGTTGTTGTTGTTTCATTATTAGAAGAAGGAGGAGGATAATTCCACTGTGCTTGCCGTAGGACTCGAGGTAAACTAGTCTCTTCTCTCACGTGTGTACGGTAATGTTCTTGAGAAAGGTTTGGGCAGTTTTTACCAAAGCGTTAGAGGGGGATTGCTGTCACTTTAAATTTGATTCTTCTATCAGACTTATAATATTATAACAGGCTTCCTGTTGTTTCACTTTGGGAAGCGTCAAAAGCCAGGAAGTCTCTTGGTAGAAACCCTACCCTGATAAAGAGAAAGTGTAAAGATCTGGGGAGATACACGACCAAAGTTTAGTGTTGGGCATGCTCTAGAAATGAAGGGGTACTTTTTCATTTTGGCATGCTCATCTTCTAAATGGTCTTCTCCATTCACAATGTCTCCTTTGCACAGAGGATGGAATCAGATGTGCTTAAAATTCATGGTGAGTTAATGGAATTATGTATTCCTTATTCGGCTTCTGAGACATGAATGTGAAAAATCCTAGGAGTGAGGAGAGAATACACAGAGGGTCTTCTTGTGGTCTTGGGTATTTTAGAGGGGGTCCAGTCAACATCTTTGATCTTAAAGCAAGTCATTTGTTTGGTCCTACTCAAAGTCATCAAGATGGATTGTAGTACAGCTTAAAATTTACCGGACTTTTCACAAATAACTATAAAATAATAATAATAATAATAATAATGATGATAGTATTTGTTAAAGCGCTTACTCTGTGCCAAACACTGTTCTAAGTGATGGGGTAGAGTCAAGGTAATCAGGTTGTCCCACGTGGGGCTCACAGTTGCAATCCCCATTTTGAAGATGAGGTAACTGAGGCACAGAGAAGTTAAGTGACTTGCCTAAGGTCACACAGCAGAGCGGAGCTGGGATATGAACCCACGTCCTCTTACTCCCGAGCCCGGCTCTTGCCACTAAGCCTCCCTGCTTCTAAAAACTGTATTCAAAAAACTATATTTTTGATAGAATTAATCACTGCTTCAATCTTATATAATTCAAGTAAATTTATATCGACTTAGAATGCCTAGCTCTGTCATATAATAAAAACCACCCATGTTATACTAGTAATGTTTTTTGCAGAGCGTCTGAGATGGGTTGAGTGGTCAAAAATTTACAGTGTGAGGTTTCAAGAAAGAATTCACGGTTCCTAGGGTTTCCAAGGTTAAAAAAAAATCTAGCAGTCAAATCAATCGATTGTATTTGTTGAGTGTGTCCTATGTGCAGAGCACTGTACTGGGTGCTTGGGAGAATACAGTGCAGGAGAGTTAGCGGTCAGGTTCGCTGCCCATAATGAGCTTAGCAGGGAAAGAATTTCACCACTAAATACGTACTTGTGTGTATTCCAGCATCTGCTTGTGTGTGTTCACCAGATTCCAGGATATAAGGGTACACGCTTCATAGATTAGAGGAATGGTACTTGGGAAATGGAGAGCTACATTAATCAGTGGTATTTATTGAGCACTTATCACTGTACCAAGCACTTGGGAGAGTACAATTCATTCATTCAATCGTATTTATTGAGCGCTTACTGTGTGCAGAGCACTGTACTAAGCGCTTGGGAAGTACAATGCCATCAAGTTGATAGATGTCAAGGAACTTCCAATCTAGTGATATTGGTCTGACACTGGTCCAGATCTTGCCAGAAAGATGTGATTGAAGAGCGAGTTTGATTCTATGTGGAGAGCCGAGAGGATTTACCTCTTTTGAATCAATCAATCAATCAATGGTATTTATGAGCATTTACTGTGTGCAGAGCACTGTACTAAGTGCTTGGGAGAGCACAGTATAACAGAGTTAGTAGACACATTCCCTGGCCACAAGGAGCTTACAGCCTACAGTGGGAGACAGACATTAATATAAATAAATCAGTTACAGCTATGGACACAAGTGCTGTGGGGCTGGGGCAGGAGATGAATAAAGCAAGGAAACGAGGGCGGTGCAGAAGGGAGCGGGAGAAGAGGAAAGGAGGGCTTAGTCAGGGAAGGCCTCTTGGAGGAGGTGTACTTTCAGTAAGGCGTTGAAGGTGGGGAGAGTGATTGTCGGAAATGAAGAGAGAGGTCACTCCAGGCCAGAGGCAGAATGTGGGCAAGAGGCTGGCGGCGACAGAGACAAATTGTAGGTACAGTGAGTAGGTTGGAATTAGAGGAGCGCAGTATGTGGCCTGGGTTGTAAGAAAGCAGTGAAGTGCTCTTGTGGGAAAAAAAAATAATTATAATGATAGCGTTTGTTAAGCACTTACCATGGGCAAAGCAATGTCCTAAGCGCTGGGGGGATACAAGGTGATCAAGTTGTCCCACGTGGGGCTCACAGTCTTAATCCCCATTATACAGATGAGGTAACTGAGGCTCAGAGAAGTTAAAGGTCACACAGCAGACCTGTGGCGGATCCGGGATTCGAACCCACGGCCTCTGACTCCAAAGCCCGTGCTCTTTCCCCGGAGCCCCACTGCCTGAAAAGGAATAAAAACAAAAAGCAAAAAATAACAATGTTCAACTGTTGAAATGTGATATTCTTCAACATTTTGCTTCCCGAAGACAATGTGTAAATGCGATTCCACTTTTGAGTGTCTCTTCCTAAGAGGATGATGCTGAACCATGGAGTTTCACTTCTCTTGGAAATGAGCTTTAAAAAGCTCTGACACGCACAGCCGGTTTCACAATCCTCTGTCAAAATCCCAGTGTTCAGGCCTCAGTCACTGGAGGCAGGGATGGTGGCGTTAGCTGAAATGGTTAGGTTTTTATTTCCCCTGCTTCACAGCCTTTCCTCTCATCAGCACCGACTCCACTTTCTGCCCTGTTCGTTTTTCCGAAAGACTATTTTCCACTCCTCCAAACCTCCAGTGGTTGCCCATTCTTCTGCCTATCAAGTAGAAGCACATAAAAAAAATTACAATTGTGGTGTTTAGGCGCATACTGCATCCCAAGACCATTGGCTTTAAGGCACTCACTCATCTCTCACTCTCTTGTACTCGTCAACACATTTTCCCAGTCCTCTCTAGCTTACACTCTTTGACTCTCCCAAGTAACCTCATTCTGGGCTGTATTTTCAAGTTGGCCTATTCCATCTCCTTTCTTACCCTCTTCTTCGTTCCAGGAACTCCAAATCCAACATCAGATCTGCAAGTCCACAGCTTTGCCCCCTATCTCATATCTTCCTAAAATTCCACCTCTCCCAGGGGGAATCTTCCCAAATTAATTTTCTTTTCTACATGTCGTAATCCAACATCTGGCACCTGAGCATTTTTCCACCCATAGCATTTTTTCCTGTATCAATAGTCATACTCTCCTATTTACGCTCCTTTGTGTCCATCTAGTCTTTTTTCCTTTATCTCTTATCTATAATTCAGAGCTCATCTTCTCTGTTAGTTTGTAGTCATAGCCTTATTGGAGACAAATCTCCTCCAAGAGGCCCGACTGAGCCCCTCATTTCCCCTTCTCCTACTCCCTTCTGCATCACTCTTACACTTGGATTTGCTCCTTTTATTCACCCCACCCTCAGCTCCACAGCACTTAGGGTCAGGGAATGTGTCTACCAACTCTGTTGTAGTGTACTCTCCCAAGCGCTTAGTACAGGGCTCTGCACACAGGAAGCACTCAATAAATAAAACTGATTGGTTGAGCCATCATTTATTTATATTAATGTCTGCTTTCCCCTCTAAGCCTGTTGTGGGAGGGGAACGTGTCTGTGTATTGTTGTATTGTACTCTCCCAAGCGCTTAGTACAGTTCTTTGCTCACAGTGAATGCTCAATAATATGATTGAATGAATGAATGTGTTTACCAACTTTATTAAATCGTACTCTCTCAAGCGCTTAGTACAGTACTCTGCACACAGTAAGTGCTAAATAAATATGATTGATGGACCAATTGATTATAATCTCCTGTAGAGCAGGGATTGGGTCTCTCTTATTATCATCATTACTGAACTTATTAAATGCTTATCATGAGCCAACCACTGTATTAAGCGTTGGAGTGGACATGAGGGAAGTATGTCTAATGGACATAACTCCCCACAATCACTGTTCAGTAAAGATTCAGAAGTGGACTCATTGTTGGATTGAGAAATCATTCATGCGGATACCACGTTGTACTAGTATTTACTGAATGCCCACTTTCTTTTCATCGTATTTGTCAAGCGCTTTCAATGCACCAGGCACTGTTCTAAACTCTGGGGTAGATACAAGCTAATCAGATTGGGCACCGTCCCTGTCCCATAAGGGGCTCACATTATTAATCCCCACCTTCCAGATGAGGTAACTGAGGCACAGAAAAGTTAAGTGACTTGCCCAAGGTCACAAATCAGATATGTGACAGAGCCAGGATTAGAACCCAGGTCCTCCGACTCCCGACTTGGAGTGATACCCAAATTGGACTTAATGGAGAAGGGTTCTGCTATACTCTTGGATGTTTCTGGAAAATCTCAAGCCCATCCCATCCTGCAGAACACTGAGGCATCTCTATTCATTGTCCTCACAAACAAGAAGAGATTTCACATGGCTCATGGTTGATCCATGAGGGGGCCATTTCCATCCATCATGCTTTATTATTATAATAATAATAACAGCATTTTTCGGTCTTTTCTCATCCCTCCCGGTATCATAAATCAGCCAAGGTGAGCCACAGGCAGTATTCGCAGGATCTCCAGAATATTTATTTCCATCTCTATAAACCAGTAGAAGAGAGATCAAAGTTTAAAGGCTTTGGAAAAACAAACTTGAGCTGGCAAAGAAATTTATCAAGGTGGAAAGAATTAAAGCAACAAATAAGATTCATGAAGAGAGGGTGTAGAGAGGCTTGGGCTTTCCCCAGCTCTTGTCACCTTATTTTCAGAGCCAAGGAAGAAGTACTTTGATGGTTGAATTATCCAGATGAACGCCGTCAGATCGCACCTGGCTTCACCAGGACGTGTAGAATTCACTGGAATTCACGATGTAAAACAGAGGGCTAAAAGAGAATCAAGCAATCAATCAATCAATGGTATTTATTGAGCGCTTACAATGTGCAGAGCACTGTACTAAGCGCTTATGAGAGTCCAGTATGACAGAATTAGCAGACATGTTCCCTGCCTATAATGAGCTCCCTGTCAAGAGGGGGAAATCACTGGCATCTAATTTATGCTTCCTGTGTGCAGAGCACCATACTTAGTTCTTGGGAGAGTGCAATACAAGAGTTGGTAGTCACATTCCCTGCCTACAGAGAGCTTACAGTCTAGAGGGGGAGACAGACATCAACATAAATAAAAAATTTATAGGTGTGTATGTGAGTGCTGTCCACAGGGGATAAATCATTGGCCCAGAAGCAGCCGTTTTGCACCTCTTCGTCTTCCTTTGGTGACCAGCTGGTGTTTTTTAATTGGACTGTCTCCAGATGGCCCAGATATGGCCCTCTGTAAAATGGGGATTCCTTTGTAAAATGGGGATTAAGACTGTGAGCCCCACGTGGGACAACCTGATCACCTTGTAAATTCCCCAGCACTTAGAACAGTGCTTTGCACATAGTAAGCGCTTAATAAATGCCATTATTATTATTATTATTATTATTATTATTATATGATACTACAGGTGGGCCCCTGTCTGCTTGGTACTTCTACGTTCAGAGCCCCGCTTCCCTCATCCGCGGAGCCCGATTTCCGAGGTTCAGAAGAGGTCCCCGTGTTCACAGACTGTAAGCTCATTGTGGGCAGGGAATGTGTCCGTTGATTGCTGTATTGTACTCTCCCGAGTGCTTAGTACAGTGCTGGGCACCCTGTGGGAGCCCAATAAATACGATTGAGTGGATGAATTCACAGGTAGCAATGGCTGTCGAGCAAGAAACGGAGATATGTGGTCCCTGCCGAAGAAGCAGATTGTAGATTCGGGAAATGCATTGAATGCGTTTACTTCATTTCAACTGCAGGGTTTAGTGGAAAAGCCACAGTCGGGGAGTCAGGAGAGCTGGGATCTGATTTGGATCCACCACTTGCCTGTTGTGCCTTGGGCACATCATTTAACATCTCTGGGCCTCCGTTTCCTCATTTGTAAAATGGGAATTAAATACCTCTCTCACCTGAAAACTGTGAGCCCCATTTGGGGCAGGGACTATATTTGAACTGAAAGTATTTTATCTGCCCCAGACATTAGCATTTGCTTGACACGTAACAAGCACTTAACTTCCTCAAATTATTATTTTTGACCTTGACCTTTCAAAGCTCCACTGAAGCTGAATCCCTTATATAAGTGTTTCTTTTGGAATCCGTTAAATGACTTTTTTTTAATCCCCAGTTGCATTTTCCCGTAGCATCGTATCTCCAAAGGAAAGCCTGACACCGTCATTTAAGTTCGTGACTGTATTATCCTTTCTTTTAGACAGAGATATGGAGAAGTGGGGTAAATTTCTGGACCCGTTCGATGACGCGTCCCTTTCGGACGGCTGTGCGGATTCGGTGAAGTTTGATGCTCGTTCGATGACTGCGTTACTTCCAAGTAAGGCAGGGTTCATTATCTGTGATTATGTTTGCTCATCTCCTCCATTAGACCCTAAGAACCTTGAGAGAAGGGCTCTTTCAGTCCTGGGAGAATTGTAGAGACTGCCTCCCCTCAAATTATCTGGCTTTTGATACGGTCAAGGTTCAGTTTACTGTAAGGACTTCATTTCCGAGCTCTCTCCATTCCAGGTTTACAGAAATAATTATCCTAAGTGTAGTATTTGTTAAGTGCTTACTATGCACTATGTACTAGAGAAGCAGCGTGGCTTAGTGGAAAGAGCCCGGGCTTGGTAGTCTGAGGTCATGGGTTCTAATCCCGGCTTTGCCTCTTATCAGCTGTGTGACTGGACAAGTCACTTAACATCTCTGTGTCTCTGTTACCTCATCTGCAAAATGGGGATGAAGCCTGTGAGCCCCACATGGGACAACCTGATTATCTTGTATCTACCCCAGCACTTAGAACAGTGCTTGCCACATAGTAAGTGTTTACCAAATGCCATTATTATTATTAGTATCATTATTATTATTTTCATCATCATTATTATTATTACTATTACGCGCTGTGTTAGCATAGTTACAAGATGATCCGGTCCTACATGGAGCTCACATTCTAAGCTGAAGAGAGCACAGGAATTGAATTGAATTCTAGACTGTGAGCCCGTTGTTGGGTACGGACCGTCTCTATATGTTGCCAACTTGTACTTCCCAAGTGCTTAGTACAGTGCTCTGCACACAGTAAGTGCTCAATAAATACGATTGAATGAATGAATGAATGAATACCCATTTTGCAAATGAGATAACTGAAGCACAGAGAAGTTAATAATAATGGCATATTTTAAGCACTTACTATGTCCAAAGCACTGTTCTAAGCGCTGTGGAGTTTACAAGGTGATCAGGTTGTCCCACGTGGGGCTCACAGTCTTCATCCTCCTTTTACAGATGAGGTAAATGAGCCACAGAGAAGTTAAGTGACTTGCCCAAAGTCACACAGCTGACAGTTGGTGGAGCTGGGATTTGAACACAGAACCTCTGACTCCCAAGCCCGTGACCTTTCAACTAAGCCACAGTGCTTCTATTAGAGCACGGACTAAGCAATTTTAAACCGGGTAGATGAGGGGGAAAATTGCTGAAATTAGGAAGGAAAGCGTTCTATTGTGATTCATTCATTCAATCATATTTATTGAGCGCTTACTGTGTGCAGAGCACTCTACTAAGCACTTGGGAAGTACAAGTCGGCAACATACAGAGACAGTGGTAGAGCTGGGATTAGAACCCATGACCTCTGACTCCAGAGCCCAGGCTCTTTCTACTGAGCCACGCTGCTTCTCTAATGTGATGAGGTGGGCTGCATTGTGAGCAGTGTGGCTTAGTGGTTAGAGCATGGGCCTGGGAATCAGAAGGACCAGGGTTCTAATTCCAGCTCCACCATGTTTCTGCTGTGTGACTTTGGGCAAGTCACTTCACTTTTCTGGGCCTCAGTTACCTCACCTGTTAAATGGGGATGAAGACTGTGAGCCCCATGTGGGACGGGAACTGTGTCCAACCTGATTCGTTTGCATCTACACTCAGTGCTTAGTACAGGGCCTGACACATAGTAAGCGTTGAAAAAATACTTTTTTTTTAAAAAAAAAAGCGGGGGGGGGGGAAGTGGTAAGTAGCATTTAGAGGGATTAGAGAAGTTGTGGTTGGCATTGTGTAGAGTTTGAGAAGTTGTGGTGGTTTAGGGGCGGTCTTTGGTTGTACCATAGTGCACTTTAACTGTGGCCGAAGGAGGGGAGGGATAGAGGGGAGAGATTGAAAATGAGGTAGAGAGAAATAAGTACAGAGGGAGAGGATGAATGAGGGAGAAAGAGCAAATAAGGAAGAGAAAGAGAGAGGCCAGTGGAGAGAGCACAGGCTTGGGAGTGAGAAATAATAATAATAATAATAACAATAATAATAATAGCATTTATTGAGCACTTACTATGTGCAAAGCACTGTTCTAAGCGCTGGGGAGGTTAACAAGGTGATCAGGTTGTCCCACTGGGGGCTCACAGTCTTCATCCCCATTTTACAGATGAGGCAACTGAGGCCCCGAGAAGTGAAGTGACTTGCCCAAAGTCACACAGCTGATAAGTGGTGGAGCTGGGATTTGAACCCATGACCTCTGACTCCAAAGCCCAGGCTCTTTCCACTGAGCCATGCTGCTTCTCCAAAGACCTGGGTTCTAATCATGGCTCTACTATGTGTTGACTGTATGACCTTGGGCAAGTCAGTTCACTTCTCTTCTCATTTCTCACTTCACAGAGAAGCAGCGTGGCTCAGTGGAAAGAGCACAAGCTTTGGAGTCAGAGGTCATGGGTTCAAATCCCAGCTCCAACAACTTTCAGCTGTGTGACTTTGGGCAAGTCACTTAACTTCTCTGTGCCTCAGTTACCTCATCTGTAAAATGGGGATTAAACCTGTGAACCCCCTGTGGGACAACCTGATCATCTTGTAACCTCCCCAGCACTTAGAACAGTGCTTTGTACATAGTAAGCGCTTAACAAATACCACCATTATTATTATTATTAGTCTCTGAGCCTCAGTTCCCTCAACTGTAAACCAGGGATTGAGACTGGGAGCCCCAGGGGCTGTGTCCAACCCGATTATCTTCCAGCGCTTAAAACAGTGCTTTGCACATAGTAAGCGCTTAATAAATGCCATCATTATCTACCCCGGTGCCTGGCACATAGTAAGTGCTTAACAAATGCCACAAATCATTATTGTTATTATTACTATTATTATAAGGGGGAGATTGAAAATGAGGAAGGGAGAAATGGGTACATAGGGAGAGAGTGAATGAGGGCGAAAGAGCAAATAAAGAAGAGAGGGAGAAAGGTAATGGAGGAAGAGTAGAGGGGGAGGAGGAAGTGGAGAGAAGGTGGAGAGAGGGGGAGGATGAATACTTTAGTTCAAGTATTTCCTAAGCCTGCATGGACACCTACTTGATGAAGGCTATAGAGTTGGTTGCCCCATTTTCTCTCCTTACTTCCTCCTTCCTTTCTCCTCCCTGCCTCTCTGAAAACTTCACCACCAAACGGGAGGGCTCTGGCTAAATCCCCCCTCAAGGCTGTAAACTCATTAAGGGCAGGGAATGTGTCAGTTTGTGATTTGGTACTCTCCCAGGAGGTTAGTGCAGTGCTCTGCACCCAGTAAGCACTCAGTAAATAGGATTGGATGGATGAATGACGTTCCCTAAGAGTCGCGGGGAAGAAAGGAACCCCCTCTTTGCAAACTCCCGTGGCCCCCATTAAGCCATAGGCTACTTAAATTTACACAAATGTGGAAAAATCAAATTTAATGTATTTTCCTTTGGGCAAGAGAGATAACATCATATTGCTGTGTGAATTGAGTTTGGGGCTTTTTTTTTTCTTTTCTTCTTCAGATCAAAAAAATGTCACGGGTGTTCAAGGAAAACTGAAGTCTTTGAAAATTGCCCTGATGAGTCTGTATCTCCTCGTGTTCGTCGTTCTTATTCCAGTGATTGGATTTTTAGCTGGTAAAACACCCTTGCCTTTCCACACTGATATTTTTGTTTGCATGACAATGCACCGGATTTTGCTTCCTCCATTAAATCGTTCTTAAGCGAGCTTTCATCCTGAAAATGTTGCCAACTTGTACTTCACAAGCGCCTAGTACAGTGCTCTGCACACAGTAAGCGCTCAATAAATACGACTGAATGAATGAATGAATGAACATAAGCAGGGAAAAAGGATTGTTTTTTTAATGATATTTTTAAAGCACTTACTATGTGCTAGTCACTTTAGTAGGCCCTGAGGTAGATAGGAGGTAATCAGGTTGGACACAGTCCATGTCCCACACGGGAGCTCACAGTCATAAACACAACCCAAGGTCATACAGCAAACGAGTGGCGGGGCCAGGATTAGAACTTGGTGCAGAGCACTGTACTAAGCACTTGAGAGAGTACAGTACATCTGATTTGGTAGATATGTCTCCTGCCCACAAAAAGCTTCGAGTCAATCAATCAATTAAATGGTAATAATAATAATAATGTCATTTATTAAGCACTTACTATATGCAAAGCACTGTTCTAAATGCTGAGGTAGGTACAAGGTAATAAAGGTGTCCCACGTGGGGCTCACAGACTTAATCCCCATTTTCTAGATGAGGTAACTGAGGCACAGAATAATAATAATAATGATAGTGCTTGTTAAGCGCTTACTATGTGAAAAGCACTGTTCTAAGCACTGGGGAGGATACAAGATGATCAGGTTGTCCCACGTGGGGCTCACAATCTTAATCCCCATTTTCCAGTGAGGTAACTGAGGCACAGAGTAGTTAAGTGACTTGCCCAAAGTCTCACGGCTGACCCGTGGCAGAGCCGGGATTAGAACCTGGGTCTTTCTGACTCCTGGGCCCGTGCTCTAACCATTAGGCCATGCTGCTTCTCATTTAATCTAAGCCTGACAGACTGTCCAGTCAAAATTGTGGGTTCTTGTGGGGACAGAGATAGGGAGGAGACAGAGCCCTGGGGGTTGTTAAGAGATTGACTTCAGGAGCACGAAAAGAGGACAGTCTTTAAAGTTGAAGTCATTAAAGAGCACATTAAACATCCCATGAAAGATGATGACGATCACTAAGCATCCTATCCTAAACAGTTCTAGGCAAGGAGACCTGGAGACAGAGAACCTGAGGGGAGGAAGTGATTATAGTGCTAGTGGTTTGCTCAGAGGACACTTGCTCTCTCTCATGTCATGTCCTGCTCTGGCTGGGTCTCTGGGTACAATCTGTAAGAAAACAAGTAGCAGGATAAGTTGGTGAAGGTGAAGGTGAAGGTGAAGGTGAAGTTGGGCTCTAAATTAGAACCTGGGTTCCAATCCCGGCTCTGCCACTTGTCTGCTGTGTGACCTTGGGCAAGGCACTTTGCTTCTCTGGGCCTCAGTTATCTCACCTGTAAAATGGGGGTGAGATGATGAGGAGCAGCGTGGCTCAGTGGAAAGAGCCCGGGCTTTGGCGTCAGAAGTCATAGGTTCAAATCCCGGCTCCGCTAATTGTCAGCTGGAAGACTTTGGGCAAGTCACTTCACTTCTCTGGCCCTCAGTTCCCTCATCTGTAACATGGGGATGAAGACTGTGAGCCCCACGTGGGACAACCTGATCACCTTGTAACCTTCCCAGCGCTTAGAACAATGCTTCGCACATAGTAAGCGCTTAACAAATTCCATTATCATCATGTGGACTGTGTCCAGTCTGATTACCTTGTATCTACCCCAGCACTTAGAACAGTGCCTGGCACATAGTGCTTAACAAATACCATTTTTTAAAAAAGTGCCCCCCCCAGATTTGCAAAATGATCCTTTTTTAATCCGTAACCCACCCAAATTCATAGATGTGGGCTTTAAATATCTACTCTTTTGGAGGGTGCAAGAAGGTCAGATTTTTCATTCAACAGGTCAATTCCTGTGTAAGTTTCTGAAGAGTGGTCACCATAAGAGTCTTCAGAAATAATTTTAATATGAGGAGCCAGTAGAAGAATATCTGATAGCTCACTCGACTCACAAAGGTATTGGGTAAAATCATGGGATTGAACAGATGGAGAGACATTTTCCCAAAAAGTTTTAAATTCCCTTTTAAAGCAGCTTAGAAAAGGAAGAATTTAGAATAGTCCTGTAGCCAATCACAGTATAAGCTATAAACTTCAAACTGTTGTCTGCACTTGTGATGGCATGAAAGGGTTGTCTACTTTTCTTAATAAGACTTGTCAGTCTGTTAAACCTTTATGTTCTCATTGCTATTAAAATTCAATCCATCCATCAATCAATCTTATCTACTGAGCACCTCTGTATGCAGAAACCTGTAATGGGCACTTGGCAGAGCACAAGAGAATTAGTAGAACAGTGTTTGACACAGATTAAGCTCTTAATAAATGCCATAAGAAAAAGATGTGATCCCTGTCCTTAAGAGTTTACAATTTAGTAGGGGAGACAGACACTAAAATAAATTCCATCTAGGAAATGACTTAAAAAAGATACTATTGAGTCATAGTACCTAATCCTAGCCAGGCTCAGCTCAAAACCTATCCTTCCAGCGAAGAATTGGGTGCAAGAGTTTTGGTGCTTATTTCCCACAAATCCCTCCTTATAAAGTGGCGTGTCTCTTTCTCTTTAATTGATGATTAAATCTCTTCAATTCAATTCCCCCTCCCTTGACTGTAAACTTGTTGTGGGCAGGGAATGTGTCTCCTAACTCTGTTGTGTTGTAATCTCCGTAATGACAGCTCTCTGTATACAGTAAGTGCTCAATAAATGCAATTGATTGATTGATCCCTTAACATTGTATCGAAAGCCTATTCAGTGCAGAGCCCTGTACTGAATTCTATGGAGCCTACTGCAGAAAGAAGACACACAGTTCTTGTCCTTGGGGCGCTTACAACATAATGGGGGGAAACGGAAAGACAGACAGACACAAACAGGGAATGATAGTGGGATAAAGGTGAAGCAGAGAGCAAGAGAACCTTGGTAGGAGGAAATAGATGAGATAAATAGGAACCTAAAGTGCTAAGAATGGCTTGCGGATTGATGGCATTAGGGTGTTGGGAAGATTTCCTGGAGGAAGGGGGTTTTGAAGGTAGAGACCACAGATGAGTGGATAACATTTGCTCTATTATCTCTCTGTCCTTCCTGGTCCAAAGGAGATTGAAACCCATCTCTGTTTCCACTTTGTCTTCATTGTACATTGAGAAGACTTTTGGTTACAAAAAAAAGAAAGCGTGAGAGGCATCTACATCTGATGTGATCCAGGTCCTGAGAACCAGAAATTTTGAGGGGTCTGGGATGAGCCCCTCATCTTTGCCAGTATCAGTTTCTCCTCTAGGAAAAAGATGGTGACATCATTCCATGCTAGGTGGCAGGATAGATTCATTCATTCATTCATTCATTCATTCAGTTGTATTTATTGAGCGCTTACTGTGCGCAGAGCACTGTACTAAGCACTTGGGAAGTACAAGTTGGCAATATATAGAGACGGTCCCTACCCTCTATGTTTGCATCACTTCACTCCAGACAGCCGGACTCGTGTCCAACTCGATTTGCTTTTATCCGCCCCAGCGCTTTAGTACAGTGCCTGGCACATACTAAGCGCTTAACAAATACCATAATCACTATTATTCGCACCGGCTCCTAGCCTTGAGCTGAAATAGATTCAGCAAAGTCATTTCCAAGGCTTCAAAAGCTCCAAGAGGCAAAAAATCCCGAAACTGTCAGAAAAGACCAGTCACAGAGCCAGCTCCTCCTGAGGCTGACAGTGATTGATCGGAAGTGGTTTTGTTTCACAGAAACTCCAAAAGGTGATTATTAATGTTGATGAGCTAAAAATGGGCAGATTGCTCCTATTCCCTTATTACCCATTTCACAACTACTACAGGCCCCATTGTGCCTGCTTGGTAAGAATAATAACCAGCTGACAGTTCCTTTGCCACTTCGGTTATATTGGGCAAGGAAACAGCAGGTGCTGAAATATACCATCCATCCCTGAATTTCTAGTCCACCTCACAACGAGAGAGAAGTAAACATGTAAAAGTCATTAAGCGGGGAGATCTCCATCCCCCCCATCTTACCTCCTTCCCTTCCCCACAGCACCTGTTTATATGTATATATGTTTGTACATATTTATTACTCTAGTTATTTATTTATTTATTTTACTTGTACATATCTATTCTATTTATTTTATTTTGTTAGTATGTTTGGTTTTGTTCTCTGTCTCCCCCTTTTAGACTGTGAGCCCGCTGTTGGGTAGGGACTGTCTCTATATGTTGCCAACTTGTACTTCCCAAGCGCTTAGTACAGTGCTCTGCACACAGTAAGCGCTCAATAAATACGATTGATTGATTGATTGATTTCAGTGCTCCAAATATACCTGGGCCCTCCCTACTGGTTTCACTTCACCTGCAGATGTTGACAGTTGTTGACAGATGTGAGCTAAGCACTATTCTAAGCCCTTGGGAAAGTCCAATACAATAACAGACACATTCCCTACCCACAATGAGACTGTAGTAAGCGCTTAACAAATGCCACAATTATCATTATTATTATTAATGTTACCATTATTATTACTACGCAGCTCAATTGCAGCGGTTGGAAACGAAGAATAGCACCAACAGTTCAGTCAGTGAGTTCAACACCTCTGAACGCTTCTTAGGTGGGTCCTCCAGGGAAGAAAACAGCGACGAGGAACGGTTCCGAGAATTCACCTTAGAGCACGTGAGCGCGTTGGAGGAAGAGACTCGGGATATCGTGGAAGCAGAAGCGAATCTCACGAGCTTGGGGGAGTTTCACGCTCTCAGGGAGATGAGCGAAAGCAGATTTCAAGACGTCTTCCTTCAGGTCAGCACCTTGTCTGCCTCAGTCCAAGCCAACGGGAAAGCAGTTGAGGAGATTAGCACGTCTCTGGTGACGCTCAATCAGAGTCTTACGGATCTCAAACTCACCCTAGAGAGCTGGAATGGCTTGTATGTGCAGAACGTCATTGAATACAAAGAGGTAAGGGGTGGTCTCTTGCACTGGTGCCCTCTCATAATGCTTAGTACAGTGTTTGCACACAGTAAGTGCTCAGTAAATACGATTGAATGAATTTACCTCCCAGTGGAAATTGAGTGGCCGCAGCGAACCAGCAGAGTAAAGACTCAGCCCAGCCTCTGCAGCATTGTCCGATGACACCCAGCACCCCAAAAAACAGAGCTGAGAGTCCCCTACACCCCTACTCCACCCTCCTGCTCCTCCTCCCTGAAGCTCTCCAGAGTTGGCTCTCTCTGCCTCGCCCTGCGCCTTCCTAGATTCCCACCAGCCCATCTCAAATCCCACCTCCTCCAGCGAGCCTGCCCAGATTAGTCCGTGGTATGAACCCTTCAGCCTACTCCAGCATACATCAACCCATAATTATTAAAATCAAACCACAGCAATCTCGCATATCAGTTGATCGGTTTTGTATTCAGTCATTATTATTTTGACTACTTCTGTGGTTATTTGCATGTTTGTCTTCCCCATTATTGTAAGCGGAGATTGTGGTAATTCAGAGGATGTGGATAGAGCGTAAGTGTGGGAGTCTTCTAGGTTCTTATCCTGGCTCTGCCTGCTGTGTGACCTTGGGAAAGTCATTTAACTTCTCTGGGTCAGAGTTTCCTCATTTGAATGGGGAATTTAATACCTGTTCTCCCTCCTACTTAGGCTGGGAGTACAGTGTGGGATAGGGACTATGTCTGACCTGATAATTTCATACCGATCCAGGGTCTACATGAGTGCTACACACATAGTAAGTGCTCAACAAATACTGTGACTATAAGTGTCATTATTAATAAAAGCATCCCAGGGGTTCATAGGCTTATAAATAGGAAGAGCCAATATTTTAAACCCATTTTATAGATGAGGAAGCTGAGGCCCAGAGAGATTGAGTGACCTCCAAGCCGGTGAGTGGCAGAGATGATCTGGTCTTTTGACTCTCCATCGCAAACTTTTTCCACTAGGCCACAGTCCTCTATATTGTTACACTGTACTCTCCCAAATGCTTAGTACAGTGCTTTGCACACAGTAAGCGCTTAATAAATACGATTGGCTGCTCGCCAATTCATTCATTCATTCAATCGTATTTATTGAGTGCTTACTGTGTGCAGAACACTGTACTAAGCACTTGGGAAGTCCAAGTTGGCAACATATAGAGACGGTCCCTACCCAACAGGGGGCTCACAGTCTAGAAGGGGGAGACAGACAACGAGGCAAAACATATTAACAAAATAAAATAAATAGAATAGTAAATATGTACAATAAATATGTATTTACAACATATGCAAATATGTTTTCTCTCTATTACTGTGTCACCAGGGGCTTCTGCAGAGCCTCTCTGAATCAGTTTCAATCAATCTAGCCAATGCTAGAGATGATAAAATATCTGAGATCTGCTGCTCAGATATTGTACTCTCCTAAGCTCTCCAGTGTTCTCCACCCAATAGGCGCTCAGTAAATACCAGTGATTGACTGAATGCACAGCCTTTCAGAACTCACTCCACAATCCAATGGATAACCCCTCTCTGTTTTCGAACAGTGACCCCACCCCGGAAGGAAAGGAGTTGTCCAGTATTTGACTCATGACTGCCACATTCTTGTGTTCACCAGGAAATCACCAAACTGAGGGGGCATGTGTACAATATGTCAGCCGAAATGCAGATGCTGAGAGAACAACAGGTGAATCTGGAACAGGAAATTAAGGGAGAAATGAGTGTCTTGGACAACATCACCAGTGACCTGAGATTAAAGGACTGGGACCACTCGATGGCCTTGAAAAATATTACTCTAATGCAAGGTAAGGAATCGTAGGAATAGCGTTACTGGACATCCTCTGGGGGTGATGCGCTGTACTGAGCATTTGGGGGGCGCAAAATTCATTCATTCAGTTAGATTTATTTAGCACATATTGTGTCCCTATGTGGGACAGGGACCATGTCCAACTTGATTAACTTGTATCTGCCCCAGTGCATAGAACAGTGCTTGGCACATAGTAAGCACTTGGAAGTACCCTAATTATTATTATTATCATTATTATGATGTGCCGGGCACTGTATTAAGCTCTAGGGTAGATACAAGGAAATCGGGTTGGAAACAGTCTCTGTCCCATGTGAGATTCACAGTCTTAATCCCCAATTTACAGATGAGGGAACTGAGGCACAGAGTTGATCAGGTGGTACACAATTTCCATCCCAGAAGGAACTCACAGTCCTAGTAGGAGGAAGAGCAGGTATTGAATCCCCATTTGCAGATGCGGAAACTGAGGCACGGAGAAGTGAAGGGACTTGCCCAAGGTCACAGCAGAAAAGGAGCAGAGCCGGGATTAGAACCCAGGTCCCCTGTCGTCCAGGCCCACATGGGGCTCACAGTCTTAATCCCCATTTTACAGATGAGGCCCAAAGAGGTGAAGTGATTGAACCAAGGTCACTCAGAAGACAAGTGGCAGAGCGCAGATTAGAACCCATAACCTTCTCACTTCCAATTCTGCCCTCAATCCACTAGACCAAGCCCATGAGACAAGACTGCTGATAGAAGCAGCGGGCCTGGGAGTCAAAAGGATGTGGGTTCTAATTCCGGCTCTGCCACTTGTCTGCTGTGTGATGTTGGGCAAGTCACTTCACTTCTCTGGGCCTCAGTTACCTCATCTTTAAAAAGGGGATGAAGACTCCAAGCCCCATGTGGGACAGGGACTGTGTCAATCCAATTTTCTTGTATCCACCCAAGCACTTAATACAGTGCCTGGCACATAGCTTACTAATTCACCAAAAAAACCCACAATTTCTATTCTTATTATTATTGTTAACAAGACCGCAGGTTCTCTTCTGCTCGGACTGAGGTTGGGAAGTTGGATCCAGCAACTAGCATCTCAGAGCATCCAGGTTCTAAGAGATTGGAAGGGAGGGAAGATCGGATCACACTGTCCAAAGGCATCGCTTTTACCCATTATCACTCACCCAGGGCTACTACTGAAGCAGGGGAGGTCTGCTTGATTAAAAACCCACAAGGCCAGTGAACTGTCTGCTGTCTCTCCCTATCCCCATAGTCACGGCCTAAGATTAAAAATAAGGAGGGAGAACCGAAAACAGTTTTGCAATCGAAAGTCCGGGTGACTTAATTTCTATTTGGTTCCTCTTCGCTGTGCTGCTGTGGCCTCAGGGAACCCGGTTCGAATCTCCGTTCATTGGCTAAAGGCGTTTGTTCTCTGGGGCATCTCTAAAATGGAAGGCGCGTGAACGGGAGAACGGGAGAGGGGGAAGCAGTGATCATTTGGGGTCACTCTCCAACACTACCAGGCAGTTAGTCAATTATATTTATTGAGCACTTTTTGTGTGCAGAGCACTGCTGTATAACAGAGATGGTAGACAAGTTCCCAGCCACAATGAGTATACAGTCTAGAGGAGGAGATAGACATTAAGAGAAATAAATGAATCACTACAGATATGGACTTAAAGGCTGTTCTTTTGTCCCTCTTTGAAGGAGGGGAAGAGATCAGGCCTGGGAGATAGGGAACCTGCGTTCTAATCCTGGCTCTGCTCCTTTTCTGCTGTGATCTCGGGCAAGTCCCTTCACTTCTCCGTGCCTCGGTTTCCACGTCTGCAAAATGGGGATTCAATACCTGGTCTTCCTCCTACTATGACTGTGAGTCCCACGTGTGAGCCCCACATGGGTCTGACCTGATTTGCCTGTAACCACCCCAGTGCTTTGGACAGTGCCTGGTAAGTGCTTAATAAATACCACAGTTTATAAGATATTATTTAAAGGTATGTCCATAAATCCTGCACGGTCAGGGTGGGGCAAATATCAAATGTCCGAAGATCACAGATCCATCCCTGGCTAAGGTGTCCATTTTCGGAGACATGTCCACTCCCACACCCACCCACGGGCTGATCAGATTGAAGGACTGAAGCAGATGCACAGAGTCAGGTCCTCTAACAATACTAATAATTGTAGTATTTGTTAAGCCCTTACTTTGTGCCAGGCACTATACTAAGCACTGGGATGGATACAAACAAATTGGGTCGGACACAGAAGGGAGAGTGAGTCCGGGAAAAGAGGGCTTAATGGGGGAAGGCTTCTTGGACATTAAGGTGTGACATTAATAAGGCTTTGAAGGAGGAGAGTGTGGTGGTCTGGCATATATGGAGCACGGGGGGAGTTCCAGACTAGAGAGAGGACGTGGGAAAGGGGTCGGTGGTGAGATAGATGAGATTGTGGCACGGTGCTTAGTAAGCTGGAGCTAGAGGAGCGGAGTGTGCGGGCTGGGATGGAGTAGGAGAGCAGTTAGGTGAGGTAGGATGGGACAAGCTGATTAACTGCTTTAAACCCATCTTCAGTCATGCCAGGTTTCTTCTCTTTCTCTCACGTACCTTGATTAGCCCTTTTACTTCTAGAGCGTGTTTAATTGTCCAGAGCACTCTCCCCTAAGTTATTTTCATCTCCCCTCACAATAGCGCTATGAGGTAGGGAAAGACAAGCAGATTTGTCCCTATTTTACAGGTGAGGAAACTCAGGGTCAGTGAGATGAAATGACTTGTCCATGGTCACTGAACAGACAGGTGGTGGAGCCAGAATGACAGCGTGGGTCTTCTGACTCCCGTTCCCGCACATTTTCCATTAGAATATTCTCTAGAGTCCAATTATCTAGGCTTCAATCAATCATTCAATCAATTGTATTTACTGAGTGCCTAACTGTGCACAGAGCACTGAACTAAGTGCTTGCTTCATTCCTCAAAAAGTCCCAGATATTATATATATGATATATATATATATCATATATATATCATCCTCAAAAAGTCCCAGATATTTTATACATATATATATATATATCATCAATATATATATATATATATATTGATGGCATTTATTAAGCGCTTACTATGTGCAAAGCACTGTTCTAAGCACTGGGGAGGTTACAAGGTGATCAGGCTGTCCCCCAGGGGGCTCACAGTCTTAATCCCCATTTTACAGAAGAGGGAACTGAGGCACAGAGAAGTGAAGTGACTTGCCCAAAGTCACACAGCTGACAATTGGTGGAGCCGGGATTTGAACACATGACCTCTGACTCCAAAGTCCGGGCTCTTTCCACTGAGCCACGCTGCTTCTCTAGGGACAGATCCTCCTTTGCCCACATTTTTTCTTTGGAGACTTTCTCTCAAAACCCAAAGAAGGTTTTTAAATTACATTTTTCAAATTACTTATTCATATTCATGCCTGTCTCCCCCTCTAGACAGTAAACTCACTGTGGGCAGGGAACGGGTCTGCTAATTCTACTACATTGTGCTCTCTCAAGCACTTAGTACAGTGCTCTGCATATCGTAGGCGCTCAATAAATGTGATCGATTGACTGAGTGACAGATAGAGGTCTGTGGGGTTTCTTTTCCCTTCCCATGCACAAATGTCCGCTTGCACATTTGGCACATGAGGGCCGAGAGAGTCTCCAGAAGATGTGTCAACGACAGACCCAAGTAGTCTCAAGGGATAAGCACAGGGCATGAGTATTTCTATTATATTGTTATTATCGTACTCTCCCAAGTGGTCAGTACAGTTCTCCGCACACAGTAAGCACTCAATAAGTATAATCGACTGGCTGACTTACTAGATGAGAGCCGCCATGGAACATGGCAGGGATGACGAGCTGGGGAGAGAGCTATCATGTGAAACGGGTAGGGCATCAATTAACCCCCACAACCATCTTTTTTTCCCAGGGCCACCCGGACCCAAGGGCGAGAAAGGCGACAGAGGCTTTCGCGGAGATATGGGTGCGGTTGGACTTCCAGGGCAGAAAGGTCAGTGGATCCATGGGAGAGGGCCGGGGGAAAGGGGCCAGTAGGGTCCCCTCCCCGGGAATACTGGGAAAAGACAGGGGGCCGGGCAGGCCTGGAGTCCTACCAATGGGTCTCCTTTTGGCTCGGCGATGGGCCGTTTGCGAATGGCTGGAAACCAACTGACCCATCACCAACCCTTCGCGAGAAGACTTGTGGAAATGGAGGCAGCTACTGTCGCGTTCACTGTGGCAGCAGTGGTGGCTGTTGGTTCTGAACTGCGAGGAGCCTGAAATTCTGCTCCTCTACCCACCGTACCTCACTCACTTTGTTATTCTCTTATTAATTCATTCAATCAGTCGTATTTATTGAGAGCTTACTGTGTGCAGAGGACTGTACTAAGCGCTTGGGAGAGTCCACTATAATGTTCTTCTTTCATTTCTCCATGTATGTCCACCACCAATTCCTTCACCCTGTTTCTTATTCTTAGACTGTGAGCCCCCCAAGGGACAGGGACCGTGTGTAATTCCCATCCGTCTTCTTTCTCTGTGCTTAGTAATAAAAATAATAATAATACTGATGTTATTTGTTAAGCGCTTACTACATGCAAAGCACTGTTCTAAGCACTGGGGAGGTTACAAGGTGATCAGGTTGTCCCACGGGGAGCTCACAATTTTAATCCCCATTTTACAGATAAGGTAACTGAGGTGCAGAAAATAATAATAATAATAATAATAATGGCATTTGTCAAGTGCTTATTAGGTGCAAAGCACTGTTCTAAGCAATGGGGAGGATACAAGGTGATCAGGTTGTCCCACGTGGGGTTCACAATCTTAATCCCCATTTTACAGATGAGGTTACTGAGGCACAGAGAAGTTAGGTGACTTGCCCAAAGTCACACAGCTGACAGTTGGCAGAGCTGGGATTCATGACCTCTGACTCCAAAGCCCGGGCCCTTTCCACTGAGCCATGCTTCTTCTCCATATATAGTATAGTATATACTATATACATATACTATGCATATACTATAGTATAGTATATACTATATGCATATACTATATAAAATCTATATATTGCCAACTTGTACTTCCCAAGTGCTTAGTACAGTGCTCTGCACACAGTAAGCACTCAATAAATATAATTGAATGAATGAATGAATGAATATACATATACTATGTACTATATACATATAGTATAGTGCTGCAGGCACAGAAAGCGCTTAGGAAATACTGCTATTTCTCCTTCCCTCAATCCTAACCCCTCACCCACTCTCAACCTTTCACTCAGCCTAAACCACCCCTAACCCAGGCCTAAACCCAAAGGGTCCTGGTGGCATCAACAGATTCGGGGTGGATGACCGAATCTAGTTCTTGACCCCCCTCAATGGTCTAAACCCGAAGTTCCTCAGTCACTTTAAATGAAATTTGGGCAATTTGTAGGGAAGCACAGGAGTTGAATCACATTTACGTAGACAAGACATATTTTAATTACTGTGGTATTTGTTAAGTGCTTACTCTGTACTAAAGAGTAGTACAGAGAAGGAGCGAGCAGAAGCAGAGAAGCAGCGTGGCTCAGTGGAAGGAGCATGGGCTTGGGAATCAGAGGACATGGGTTCAAATCCCAGCTCCGCTTCTTGTCAGCTGTGCGACTTTGGGCAAATCACTTAACTTCTCTGTGCCTCAGTTACGTCATCTGTAAAATGGGGATTAAGACTGTGAGCCCCACGTGGGACAACCTGATCACTTTGTTTCCTCCCCAGCGCTTAGAACAGTCCTTTGCACATAGTAAGCATGTAAGAAATACCAAAATCATTATTATTATTATTAAATGCTGGGGTAGATACAAAGTAATTGGGTTGCACACAGTCCCTGTCCCACATAGGGCTCACAGTCTTCATCCCCAGTTTCCAGATGAGAGAACTGAGGTCCAGAGAAGTCAAGTGGCTTGCCCAAGGTCACACAGCAGACAAGTGGCAGAGCTGGGATTAGAACCCAGGTCCTTCTGACTCCCAAGCTCATGGTCTATCCACCAAGCCACACGGCTTCTCTATTCTGTGTACCCAAACAGCTTGGTTTAACTAATAATTCTGCCTGGGGTGGTACAGAATATCAAAATTCTGATCCCTATCCAAACATAGGGCAAAACAAAATGCTTTAGGGTGTTTGAGAAGCTGCAGACAAGAAGGACATCTTTGCAGTATGTATTCAGGTGACTTTTATTAAAAAAAACAACAACAACCCAGCATTATCTCTCAAATACCTGGTAGTCCAACTTGAATTAGATTATGTTTTTCTTGCAGTGAGTTGCACAGGAGTAAATCGGTTTCAACCCACTGGATCAGGATTTAAACGCTGAGTAGAATACAAATGACTTTCACCTTTGCTGTCAGCCGCTCTGTGTATTTTTCTGTGGTTCCGTCTACTAGTTACCATTTCTCCTGCTTGTTTTATCCCGTACTATCTAAAACAACATTATGAAACAGCATAATAGAGGGCAAAGAAGAAAGCAGATGCCGTGAACTTACCCCGCTCTTTAAGAGACTAAAGGAGACAGTGAAGATAATTTTATTCCTGGCCAAGAACCAAAAAACCTTGCTTGGTGTCTGAAGGCGAGGGCTACAGTGTACAGTGTGATTAGAACTTGAATGGTTCACCCTGCTAGAGAAAGCAGCCCATATACTTGCCGCTTATTTTTCTCTGCTTTGATTGCATAGTGTGTTCTCTCTCTGCGTGTGATCAATTTGTTGACCAGCCCTGGTTTCATCAAAAAAGCCATTTTTTTTTATGAAAAGCATGAGTTTGGCTTCTACCTGACCTTCCCATCAACCTGTTTTAAAAAGCCAATGGATGAGGTAGAAATTCTAAAAATCATATCCGTGGGATGTAGGGCAGAATTCGGAGAGGGTAAGAGGCGGGTGGCATTCGTTCGAGGGAACTGTCGGGGTTCGTTGTAGGAAAAGGGACATGGCTACCAACTCCGTTAAATTCGTCTTCTCCCGAACACGTAGTACAGTGCTTTGCACAGACTTAGCGTTGAATAAATGCAATTGATTGATCGACTGGAAGAAGTTGGCTCTGGAAAAGTCTCTGGACTGGCTTTGAGCTCTGAGGATCTGGATAATGGAGCATTTGAGTCTTATCTAGAAGAATTCAGAGTGTTTCCTCAGTTATCTAAGGTATGCCAGTGGTTCCATTATGGACCACTCTTTCTCAAGTTTCATAACCTGACTATGAATTTTCCACTGGGAGTAAAGCACCTTGGGAGCTCTTTGGGTAGTCGTTCTAAAACTTCCGGGTGCATCCAAGGAATTCACAATTTATGACTTTCATGAGGTAAACAAAAGAGAGTCCTGAATCTATCTGCTGGGTTTTTTTTCTGGTTTTGTTTCATTTTTAGTTGTGCTGTCAAAAATGATGGAGTCGTGCAGTTTGGGGCTTGCTGGGACTTTCAAGCCAAAGTAGGGGCCATCAAGAAGGGATGGCATCTGCCACCTTATTACAAATCTAGAAGGAGCTGTAAAGACAGGTTTCTCTTTGAATAGAGAGTGTTTGTCAAAATCTTCCCCTCCAGATCCTGCATTTCCTCACTATGAGCTTATTAGATGGAATGAGAAGCAGCGTGGCTTAGTGGAAAGAGCCCAGGCTTGGGAGTCCGAGGTCATGGGTTCGAATCTTGGCTCTGCCACTTGTCAGCTGTGTGACTTTGGTCAAGTCACTTAACTTCTCTGTGCCTCAGTTCCCTCATCTGTAAAATGGGGATTAAGGTTGTGAGCCGGATGTGGGACAACCTAATCACCTTGTCTGTCCCCAGTGCTTAGAACAGTGCTTTGCACATAGTAAGTGCTTAACAAATACTATCATTATTATTATTATTATAAAGCCCTAGCAGCATAAAGCCTATTAATGAGTTTTGTACAGTGCATCAGAGTATTACTACTAGTAATGCTACTGTGACCTTTGGACATTTGATATTCACCCCACCCCCAAACCCCACTGCACTAATACACATATCTATAAATGATTAATTCATATTAATGTCCATCTCCCCCTCTAGCCCATAAGCTTCTTATGGGAAGGGAAAGTATCTGCTAATTTATTTATGTTTTTATATTAACGTCTGTCTCCCCCTATAGCCTTTAAGCTCACTGTGGACCTTCAGTGTGTCTGCTTACTGTTATAGTTTACTCTCCCAATCATTTAGTACAGTGCTTTGCACAAAATAAGTGCTCGATAAATACGATTGAATGAATGAATAATTCTGTGATATTATCCTCTCCCAAACGCTTAGTACAGTGCTCTGTACATAGTAAGCACTTAATAAATACTATTGATTGATTGATGGTAATAGTATTTATTCAACTGCGTGCAAAGCACGTAACTCAGCAATGGTTGGGGATTCATTTATCATTTGAAACTTTATCGTCCCTTGAGCCACTTTGAAGAGTACGAAGCCCTCTCTTTGGTAAGCCCAGATGGACCTTGTGGTTTCAGGAAACTGTCATTGAGAAAGGTTCCCTCCCTGGCCAGTGCTCTGGTTTCACATGGCAAAACCCGTGTTGTAGTTTGGATTTTTTTCCACATTCCCCCCACGACCCTGCGTTGAATGTTCCGGGCCTTATTAGTCGTAGACGGATGCCCTTTGTGTGGAATTTATGTTTAAAAATGGCAACCAGCGGCAAGGCTTCTGAGTAATGGGACGTGGGCCCGGGACATTCTCCTGAAGCAGCCTCCACAGAGGAACGGAACTCTGCGGGATGGGCACGATTTCCAAAAGATTTTCCCCCAAAGTAAGAATTCACACCAATTGACCTTTCTGTCTCCATTCTGTCCCTCTGTTCTGACGTTGTCGACTGGGTTCTGAAGGGGAAAAAGGAACTCGTGGCTATCCTGGATTTAGAGGATCCGTTGGCTCGCCTGGGATTCGAGGACCGCCAGGTACTGTGACGGACATCCATCTAGCTAGAAACTGGTGGGGGGACCGGAATAGAAAACTACCATGCTCCGTATTCCCTATCATCAAAGTATTGGTCCCTGGCATAGGAAGCGAGGCTGTCTATAAACATTATATAATAATAGTAAGAAGAAGAAGAACTGTGATACTTGTCAGCACTTATTAATGTGCCAGGCACTGTACTGAGTGCTGGGGTGGATACGTACCAATCAGGTTGGACACAGTCCCTGTCCCACATGAGGCTCCCAGTCTCAATCCCCATTTTACAGATGAGGTCACTGAGGCCCAGAGAAGTGAAATGACTCACCCAAGGACCCCCAGCAGACAAGTGGTGGAGCCAGGATTAGAACCCATGACCTTCTGACTCCCAGGACTTGCTCTATCCACTAGGTCATGCTGTCATGTGGTAGGACTTAAGCGCTTAGTACAGTGCTCTGCACACAGTAAGTGCTCAATAAATACGATTGATAGGACCATTTTAGAGATGTTGGAGGTCACCTGTCCCAGGACCAGCAGCATGACCTAATGGATAGACCACGGGCCTGGGAGTTAGAAGGACCTGGGTTCTAATTCCGGCTCCACCACTTGTCTGCTGTGGGACCTGGGTAAGTCACTTCGCTTCTTTGGGCCTCAGTTCCCTCATCTGTAAAATGGGGATTAAGACTGTGAGCCCCATGTGGGACAGGGACTATGTCCAACCCGATTTGCTTGTATCCGCCTCAGCGCTTAATACAGTGACTGGCACACAGTAAGCGATTAACAACTACCAAAATTATTGTTATTACTATCATAATTATTACCTCAGGGTTGTCCCAAGATCTCAGCATTTGGAAGAACATATGTCTGAAGCATTCAATTAGTACAATTGAATAAATTACTCAGTATGTTGCATTGTACTTTCCCAAGCACTTAGTACAGTGCTCTGCACATAGCTCACGGTCCCTGCCCATAATAAACATATATTCTAACAGGAGAGACAGGCATTAATATAAATAAACAAACAATTTATTATGTAAGGAAACTGAGTCAAGGTCTAAAAAATATACAGTTGCTTGGTGTCAGCAGTAGTTAATTTAACATTTGGACACAGTCCATATCTCACATCAGACTCACAGTCTTAACTCCCATTTTACAGATGAGGTTACTGAGGTTACTCAGCACTTGATAGAACATATGTCTGAAGTGCTCAATTAATACAATTGAATGAATTACTCAGTATGTTGCATTGTACTTTCCCAAGCGCTTAGTACAGTGCTCTGCACATAGCGCACGTTCCCTAGGGGAAGCCATGACAACATATCAGAAGCAGCCTGGTCTAGTGGAAAGAGCACAGGCCTGGGAGTTTGAGGACCTGGGTTCTAATCCTGCTCTGCCAGTGGTCTTGTGTATGAACTTGGGTAAGTCACTGAACTTCTCTGTGCCTCAGTAACCTCATCTGTAAAATGGGGATTAAGACTGTGTGTCCGATGTGAGATATGGACTGTGTCCAAATGTTCAATTAACTACTGCTGGCACTGAGCAACTGTATATATTTTAGACCTTGACTCAGTTTCTTTACATAATAAATTGTTTATTTATATTTATGTCAGTCTCTCCTCTTAGAATATACTTTTATTATTATGGGCAGGGAACGTGCACTATGTGCAGAGCACTGTACTAAGTGCTTGGGAAAGTACAATGGAACATACTAATTTATTCAGTTGTATTTATTGAGCGCTTACTGTGTGCAAAGCACTGTACTAAGCGCTTAAGTAATGATAATTATAATACTAATATGGTTTGTTAAGCATCAACTATGTGCCTAGCACTGAACTGAGCACTGGGCATCTCTCAGTCCCACACATGGGCCTCACAGTCTAAGGGGGAGGGAGAACAGGTATTTAATCTCCATTTTTCAGCCGAGGAAACTGAGACACAGAGAGGGTGGTGATTTGCCCAAGGTCACCCAGCAGGCAACTGTCAGAGCAGGGATTAGAACCCAGGTCCTCTGACACCCACGCCCAAGCACTTCCCACTAGGCCACGCTGGGTCCTGGTTTGGTGTGATCAGCTATTCAGGACGAGTATTTTTTGTGGACCCGCAGATGTCATTTTTGAAGTTCTGATGCTCATTCTCTTTGGATAGGAAATCCCGGCTTGAAAGGGGCAAAAGGAGAAAAGGGGGAAAGAGGATCGGGAAGCGTCTTTCGTAAGTACCAAAAACCTGTGGTCTTTCCTTCTTTCTTTCCGTGCATTTGGTACAGAACGGAATCCCAGTGAAGGTTTGGGGAAGCAGGATAGGTGAGTTTCTGGCAGGAAGTCCATTTCCACGTGCTACTGTGCCAGAGAATTTCCAGCTTGATCTGAGAAAGCCACACTGTTTTCTCAAGGCTAAATAAAGTGGATTGGTGTGGGTACTTCTGGAGCCTACTCACTTTGGCTCAATCACATAGATCTTTCTGCCGACCTCTCGACCACATCCTGTCGCTGGCCTGGAATGCCCTTCCCTCTATGTATCCAACAGATGGATAGTCTTCCCACCTTCAAAATCTTATTGAAGGCCCATCTCCTCCAAGAGGCCTTCCCTGACTAAGCCCCCACTTCCTCTTCTCCCACTCCCTTCTGCATCACCCATCATCATTCCGGGCCTGGAATGCCCTCCCTCTGCCCATCCGCCAAGCTAGCTCTCTTCCTCCCTTCAAGGCCCTACTGAGAGCTCACCTCCTCCAGGAGGCCTTCCCACACTGAGCCCCTTCCTTCCTCTCCCACACGTCCTCCTCTCCATCCCCCCCATCTTACCTCCTTCCCTTCCCCACAGCACCTGTATATATGTATGTATGTTTGTACATATTTATTACTCTATTTTACTTGTACATATCTATTCTATTTATTGTATTTTGTTAGTATGTTTGGTTTTGTTCTTTGTCTCCCTCTTTTAGACTGTGAGCCCACTGTTGGGTGGGGACTGTCTCTATATGTTGCCAACTTGGACTTCCCAAGTGCTTAGTACAGTGCTCTGCACAAAGTAAGCACTCAATAAAGATGATTAATGATGATGATGATCACCCTTGTACTTGGATTTCCTCCTTTTACTCACCCCTCCCTCAACCCCACAGCACTTTACATACATATCCTTAGTTTACGTATTTCTACTAATGTTCGTCTCCTTCTCTGGACTGTAAGCTCTCTGTGGGCAGGGAATATGTCTACCAACTCTGTTATACTCCTCCAAGTGCTCAGTACAGTGCTCTGAACACGGTAAGTGCTCAATAAATATGATTGTACATATCTATTCTATTTATTTTCTTTTGTTAATATGTTTGGTTTTGTTCTCTGTCTCCCCCTTCTAGACTGTGAGCCCACTGTTGGGTAGGGACTGTCTCTATATGTTGCCAACTTGTACTTCCCAAGCGCTTAGTACAGTGCTCTGCACACAGTAAGCGCTCAATAAATATGATTGATTGATTGATTGGTCTTTGGCTTGCTAAAATACCACGACTACTATCACATTCTGCTCACATACCTGAGTTTGGTTGTAAAGACCTGTTCGTAACCAATCAATCAGCGGTATTTATTGAACGCCACCTGTGTGCAGAACATCTTTTCTAGCACTGGGCTGAATAGCATAAAGGCAGAAGACAAAAGTCAATACTGAGATAGGAATAAAATACATAAGAGCTAAGGGTGGTGTTGAATTAACGTGCTGCATGTATGAATTCATTCGTTCAATCGTATTTATTGAGCGCTTACTGTGTGCAGAGCACTGTACTAAGCGCTTGGGAAGTACATGTCGGCAACATATAGAGATGGTCCCTACCCAACAACGGGCTCACAGTCTAGAAGGGGGAGACAGACAACAAAACAAAATAAATTGACCAGGGAAGGCTTCCTGGAGGAGGTAGGGTTGTAAGGTGGTCTTGAAGATAGCGAAAACCTAGAACTGATGGATTTGGGAGGCAGTGAGGGATCAGGGAAGGGGAACCCTGGGAGTGAAGTGTTGGAGGCAGTAGAGTCATGTGCAACTATGGTATTTGTTAAGCCCATACTATATTTCAAGCACTGTACTAGACGTTGGGGTAGATAAAAGATAATTAGGTCCACCATGAGGTTCAGTCTTAAGTAGGAGAGAGACAGGTCTTGAATCCCCATTTTGCATATAAGGGAACTGAGGCATAGAGAAGTTCAAAAGAAGCAGCATGGCTCAGGGGAAAGAACGCCGGCTTTGGAGTCAGAGGTCATGGGTTCAAATCCCAGCTCTGCCAATTTTCCGCTGTGTGACTTTGGGGAAGTCCCTTCACTTCTCTATGCCACAGTTACCTCAGCTGTAAAATGGGGATGAAGACTGTGAGCCCCTTGTGGGACAACCTGATCACCTTGTAACCTCCCAAGTGCTTAGAACAGTGCTTTGCACATAGTAAGCGCTTAATAAATTCCATTATTAGTATTATTATTAAAGTGAATTGCCCTAGGTCACACAGCAGGAACATGGTGGAGCGAGGGTTAGAACCCAGGACCTCTTACTCCCAGGCCCTTGCTTTTTCCAGTAATAATAATAATAATAATAATAATAATAATATTTATTAAGTGCTTACTATGTGCAAAGCACTGTTCTAAGAGCTGGGGAGGTTACAAGGTGATCAGGTTGTCCCACGGGGGGCTCACAATCCCCATTGTACAGATGAGGTAGCTGAGGCACAGAGAATTGAAGTGACTTGCCCAAAGTCACACAGCTGACAATTGGTGGAGCTGGGATTTGAACCCATGACCTCTGACTCCAAAGCCCGGGCTCTTTCCACTGAGCCACGCATTGCTTCTCAGTTAGAGGGCAAGCTTAGGTACAGGAGAAGCAGCTTGGCTCAGTGGAATGAGCACAGGCTTGGGAGCCAGAGGTCGTGGGTTCTAACCCCAGCCCCGCCATTTGTCAGCTGTGTGACCCTGGGTAAGTCACTTCACTTCTCTGTGCCTCAGTTACCTCATCTGTAAAATGGGGAGCCCCCACGTGGGACAATCTGATGACCTTGTATCTACCGTAGCACTTAGAACAGTGCTTGGCACGTAGTAAGCACTTAAAAAATACCATCATTATTATTATTATTATTACAAACTGGGCATCTCTATGTGTCTGTTTCCCTTTCTCCCATTAGCATGGTTCAGTGGAAAGAGCCCGGGCTTGGGAGTCAGAGGTCATGGGTTCTAATCCCAGCTCCCCCACTTGTCTGCTGTGTGACCTTGGGCAAGTCCCTTAACTTCTCTGGGCCTCAGTTACCTCATCTGTAAAATGGGGATTAAGACTGTGAGCCCCACATGGGACAACGTGATCACCTTGTATCCCCCCCAGCGCTTAGAACAGTGCTTCGCACATAGTAAGCGCTTAACAAATGCCATCATTATTGTTATTATTATTCCTCCAACAGCCCTGCCTGAGACCACCCCCCCCCATCCTTAGAAACCCGGATTCCGTCTCCCCAAATTCCCCCTCCTGCCCTGTTTTGATCCCCAGGATCTCTGGCCCCTTCACCAATTACTGGCAGGGCGATAGCAGAAATGGAGGCAGGGGGTCACATTAGATAAAGCAACGCGAGTGTGACCAGATCACAAATCAAAGAGTTAGTCTGAGCCGAACAGACCCGCCTACGATAGAAATATGGGCAGCGGCTAAACAGAGCAAATCAGAGGTCAGGACAAAATGTCAGACTAATGAAACAAAACACTGTGGTAACCAAAGGACTGAAGCCCGGGCCCGGGAGTGGCGGCCAAAACGCCGCGCCGAGGAGAGTTGGAACAAATTGCAACGGCTATGACTTTATCCGCAAAAGCTTCGGGTACTGTCCAGGGATGTCCGAAGTGGAAATCGGCAATAATAATGGTAATTACGATGCTTGTTAAGTGCCAAGCACTGTAGTGCTGGGGTAGATGCAAGTTAATCAGGTTGGGCACAGTCTCTCTTGGGGGTCACGCTCTTAATCCCCATTTTACAGATGAGGTAATTGAGGCCCAGAGAAGTGAAGTGACCCGTCTCCCCCTTCTCGACTGTGAACCTGTTGTCGGGTAGGGACCGTCTCTATATGTTGCCAACTTGTACTTCCCAAGCGCTTAGTACAGTGCTCTGCACACAGTAGGTGCTCAATAAATATCATTGAATGAATGAATGAAATGTAGTGGAGCTGGGTTAGAACCCAGGTCCTTCTGACTCCCAGGCTGTATCCACTAAACCACCTGGTCTCCCCAGAAATCATTTATTTCTTTATTAAGCATTTATTAAGCACTTACTATGTGCAAAGCACTGTTCTAAGCACTGGGGGGATACAAGGTGATCAGGTTGCCCCACGGGGGGCTCACAGTCAATCCCCATTTTACAGATGAGGGAACTGAGGCACAGAGAAGTTAAGTGACTATGTTCCGAGCACTGTACTAAGTACTTGGAAGACTACAATAGAGTTGGCAGACATGATCCCTGCCAACAAGGAGCTTACAATCTATGGATTGTAATATTATTACGATCATCATCATCTTTTTTGTTGTCATGGTTATTCAAAGGTGTTTATCTCCTGGGAGGGCTCTTGAGGGGTAAAGTGTTGTAGAAATTTCTGAGCTTCTCCTACTTGTTTCGTTTTTCATGGTCATGTTTCCATACTCCTGCTCTTACCAGTAGAGCTTTGCCCTTCATCCTCTCCCACCCTTTGCAAATTGGATATATCTGCCACTCTCCCCCATTAGATTACAAGCTCCCTGAGGGCAAGAGTGTGCTTTTTGCTTCTGTTGTACTTCCCCAAGCAATTAATACAGTGCCCTGTACAGACTGAGCCCCCTCCTTCCTCTCCTCCTCTTCCCCTCCCACCCCCCGCCTTACCCCTTCCCACAGCACCTGTACATATATATATATATATATATATATATATATATATATATATATGTTTGTACGTATTTATTACTCTATTTTATTTGTACATATTTATTCTATTTATTTTACTTTGTTAATATGTTTTGTTTTGTTGTCTGTCTCCCCCTTCTAGACTGTGAGCCCGCTGTTGGGTAGGGACCGTCTTTATATGTTGCCAACTTGTACTTCCCAAGCACTTAGTACAGTGCTCTGCACACAGTAAGCGCTCAATAAATACGATTGAATGAATTAATGAATCAGATGCTACATAAATATCATTGATTAACTGGTAGCTGGACGTAAGGGTGCCCTAATGGAAATAATCTTTCCAGATAGGTTTTCATTTTTCTAAACCAAATGTCTCCGCTCCAGATGGCAGTATTTTAGAAATGCAATGCAAGAGCCCAACTCACATCCGACAGTCGACAAATGTTGAGTGGATGACAGAAAAGCAGTGCGGCAGAGCAAGAGTCTGGGAGTCAGAGGACCTGAGTTCTAATCCCAGCTGCACCACTTGCTTGCTATGTGACCTTGCAATGCTATGTGGCCTGTAAGTCCGATGTGGGACATGGACTATGTCCAACCTGATTAGCTTATATCTACCCCAGCGCTTGGGACAGTGCTTAGCACATATTAAGCACTTAGCAAATACCATTTAAAAAAAAAAAATGTCGACTCTACCTATGTCCGAACTTCTGTCAGCCTCCCCTCTTCATTTTGCTGTAAGCACTTCGAGGGCAGGGATTTGTAACTTCGACTTTTCCCGCACCCAGCACAGTGATCTGCTGTTGGTCCAGAAAAGGAACAAAAAAAAAAAAAATATATGCATTGGGCTGACCACACTTGAGTGTATGTGTTTCCATTTCGATAGGACTTCCGGAGTCTGGATTGGGTGATGAAAGCCAACTTCTTTGTTCTCAGCCTATCACCCTCCCTGCAGAAGTTTGCAGTCCCCCCTGTTCTCAGTCAATTAAACTGTGAATGGTTTGGGTCACCCAGGTGTTGTATTTTGTAATTGAAAGTCTGAACAGCATAATAGCCAATAAGTTTTCCGCTCCTATATGTTAGGAGTGCCTGGCCTGGATCGCATTAATGTGTTATATAGCATTAAATTATTTTTTGAGAGAAACAAGAGAAGTAATCATACTTGTGTTAATAGCTGCAAATATGCCGGCTTCCCTGTTCAGGACGGCTGAAATTGAAGCTTCTTTGTTTTCCTCCCTGGTGAATGGGCTTGAAACAATTCTCTTCGGGGAAGTATCTAGAGAAGCAGTGGAACTGGCTACATTTCTCATCAATATCAGTATACAGAGCCTCAAGTCACAGTGGACATTAAAGTGTTGAATCTAGTTGAAGTGATTTTTGATCATCGGGTTTGGGCTAGGGTATGACCCTCTTGGGACATGGTCAGATGATCGTTTTGGCTCTGCCAGTTGTCAGTTGTGTGTCTCTGGGCAAGTCACTTCAGTTCTCTGGGCCTCAGTTACCTCATCTGTAAAATGGGGATTAAGACTGTGAGCCCCCCATGGGACAACCTGATCACCTTATAACCTCCCCAGTGCTTAGAGCAGTGCTATGTACATAGTAAGCGCTTAATAAATGCCATAATTATTATTATTATTATCATTTGGTTGCACTATTGGTGGTGTTAAAAATATACAACCAGACCCCGTAGTTCTGGATTTTTTTTAAATGCCATTTGATCAATCATTCATTCATTTAATCATATTTATTGAGTCCTACTGTGTGCAGAGCACAGTACTAAGCACTTGGGAATGTGCAGTATAACAATAAACAGACACATTCCCTGCCCATAATGAGTTTACAGTCTAAAGGTGTCAGCAGACATTAATATGAATTTTTTTAAATAGTATTTAGCGCTTACTATGTGCTATTCACCTTTATAAGCACTGGAGTGCATACAAAATATCAGGGTGGACACAGTCCATGTGCCACATTTGGGCTCACAGTGTCAATCCCCCTTTTACAGTGGAGGGAACTGTGGCCCAGAGATGCGAAGCGGCTGGCCCAAGGTCTCACAGCAGACAAGCGGCAGAGGCGGCATTAGAACCCAGGTCCGCACACTATTTGGAACTTTCAATAATGCAAATCCTTCGCCGTTAACCAGCGCTCCTCGTGTCACTCTTTCTTCAGCTGCGGCCTCGACGGTTCGCCTAGCCGGGGGCCGAAGCCCAAACGAGGGGCGAGTGGAGATTTACTACAAACGCCAATGGGGCACCGTGTGCGACGACCACTGGGATGCTGTAGACGGGGCCGTGGTCTGTAAGAGTTTGGGGTACTTGGACGTCGAGAAAGTGCACATGAACGCTGTTTTTGGACAAGGTAAGACCAGTTCCAAGCCACCTGAGCCCTCTTTTCTGAGTCAGTAGTTTGATTCATTCATTCATTCAATCGTATTTATTGAGCACTTACTGTGTGCAGAGCACTGTACTAGGTGCTTGGGAAGTACTAGTTGGCAACATATAGAGGCGGTCCCTACCCAACAGTGGGCTCACAGTCTAGAAGAGTTTGATGGACTCTTAATATTTCCAAGGGAGGAGTTGAAAAAAAAAAAAGAACAAATAACAGGGGCACAGTGGCCTGAGTTCCCCGAATCCCTTGCGAAAACCACAGGAAATAATAATCTCAGCTCCATTCTGAAATACTGGTTTCCAGAGGTCTCCTGGTCCCTGGAAGGCTCTTGGGATCTGTCCTCTCAGCGGATGAAAGAGACCTATATTTCCCTTTATGGAACTTTTGTCACACCAAGGCATATTTTCTCCTGGCCTGCAAGAGCCAGGACACCCATCTTGAGGTGACCCGTTAAATCCTTGTCAGGCATCATCGGGATAAGCCTTCCCCGGTCTGAGGTTGGAAAAATCATTGTAATAGGACCTGGGTCACTCTAGCAAGCCTAGAGAAGCAGTTTGGCACAGTGGACAGAGCAAAGGCCTAAGAACTTCTTAGCTGAGAACTTAGAACAGTGCTCAGTGCTTAGAACAGTGCTTTGCACATAGCAAGTGCTTAAGAAATGCCATTATTATTATTATTATTATTCTAATTCCACCTCCACCACTTGTCTGCTGTACAAGCTTGAGCAAGTCACTTCACTTCTCCCGGCCTCAGTTCCCTCATCTGTATAATAGGTACTGAGACTGTGAGCCCCATGTGGGACAGGGACCTTGTCCAACCCAATTAGCTTGTATCTACCCCAGCGTTTAGAACAGGGCCTGGCATGTAGTAAGTGATTAACAAATACCATTTAAAAAAATGAGAAAAAGGGACCAGCTCCATTTTAGCATTCTCATTGAAATCTTATTCATGGGAAAGGGAATTCCAACAGCTAGAGCCTTATCAGGAAATGGCCTGCTGCTTATTTTCCGGAGATTCAGATCAAGGAACTCTTAGCAAGAACACACGGAAAAATCTCCACTGATATAAGGAAGCCAAAAGCGAGGCTTGAGTCTCCATGGTAATGCATCCCTAAAGCAAGATATGTATCATTCTTTATTTTTCACCTCTGCTTTTCACCCAAACACCTTAAATTTAGCTACTGAAAGCCCATCTAGGGCAAACAATAAGGTCAGATCATCATTAGCAGTATCAGTAACAGTAATTTACTGAACACTTAGGGAAGGCAGGGCACTGTAATAAGAATCCAACAGAAACACAAGATGTGTTCCCTGCCCACAGGGGACTTAAAATCAAACAAGTCCAGTCTCATATTATTGAGACAGGAAAATACTGTCCAGGGATTTTAGGTGAAAAAGTTTCCCAGCAAATTGAGTCGTTTCCTAGCAAATTGAGTCATTTCTTCTTCCCTGTGCTAACACAAAAACAGGTTGGGTAGAAGAGTCACAGGAACAAGTTACTTGCAAATTTTTCATTATTCTGTTAAACCTCCTTCAAAAGCAAAGGGAGGATGTGTCTACTAATTCTCCGGTTAATTCAGGAGGAGTAATGAGGAAAAAGAGGGGGGTGGGCCAACAGCGATCCAATTTGGCCAGTACATTGATCAGCCTCAGCTTCCTCATCTGTCAAATGAGGATAAGGTTTCTTCTTTCTGCACCTCTTAGATTGTCTGATCTGATTATCCGGGGGCTACCTGCTACTTAGCGTGGGACATGGTCCGTCGTTATTCCCATTGTTTGATTCTCTGATTATCCCCGCTTTAGCTGCACGATGTCTTGTATGTATCCAGCGCTTAGAACAGTGCTTGGCACATAGTAAGCGCTTAGCAAATACGATCATTATTATTATTCGGTTCATCACATCGTCTCCGTGGGTAAATGCTGATCTGTGGTCTAGGGATTTCAAAGGTTTTTTTCCAGTGGTACTTGTTAAGCGCTTACTATGTGCCGGCACTGTATTAAGTTCTGAAAGTTGGTTGCTCATTCATTCATTCAATTATATTTATTAAGCGCTAACTGTGTGCAGAGCACTGTAGCGCTTGGGAAGTACAAGTTTGCAACATATAGAGATGGTCCCTACCCAACAGCGGGCTCACAGTCTGGAAGACTGTGAACTAAGAAGAAACTGGTGTTTGATCAACATAGGTGTTTGTTTTATTCCTCTCCTATTCAACCCAAAACTTGTTCTTCCTAATTCATTTATTTTATTTTATTTTATTTTTTTTTTTGGCTGTTTCTGAAGAACAAAGAAGACTGTGGTTGTGAACAAAGGCTCTCTGGTTCTGATCCCAGTGGAAGCCACTGTCCAGGGATTAGGACTGAGGGGTCCTATTTAGGATCGGCGGTGCCTACAGTCTGCTCTCAGTAGGAAAGTGGGAATAATTTTTAAGGCCCGGGTCTGGAAGGGCTCTTCAGTGCTGACTCGGTTAGCAATTGCTGAGTTGTACTTTCCAAGTGCACACAGTAAGCACTCAATAAATACGATTGAGTGAAAGAATTCCTTCACTCCATTATCGCTGTCCTGCTCACACATTTGGGAATGACTCTGTGTAAGATGTAGTGCCATGGGAAATCCCAGTTAAGCATTTAATTGGAGCCATTGAGAAGAGTGAGGACTATCACCATAATCAATGGTCTTTATTGAGCACTTCCTATGGGTAGAATACTGTACTAAGTGCTTGGGAGTGTGCAATAAAACAGAGCTGATAGACACATTCCCTACCCACAGTGAGCTTACAGTCTGTGGCGGGGTTGGGGGAGAGACAGGCATTAGTATAAATAAATGATTTATTAAATACCATTTGAAGATTGTACATAACTTCTGCGGAGCTGAGGGTGGGGAAATTATCAAATGTGCAATGGTCAGAGGTCCAAGCGCAGAGGCGATGCAGAAGGGAGAAGGAACCAGAGAAAAAGGAGCTTAATCAGGGAAGGTCTGTCAGAGGAGATGTGACATTAGTAAGGCTTTGAAGGCTTTGAAGTGGTGGACTGGTATATACATTGCATTGCACATAGTAAGCGCTTAACAAATGCTATTATTATTATTATTATTATTATTAATTACGGAGGATTTCCAGGCCAGGGGGTGGCTGCATTGTTGATTTTGTGCTATTTTGGCTTTCCGTCTTTGCCTCTCTCTCTGTCTTTGTACCATCATTTAAATAGAGAGCACTTTACATACTTTCTTATGGTTTCGTTGCACTTGCTCTTTTGCCTAACACTCTGTTTCCAAGGAATAAAGTGCTTAACTAAGGTGTCCCAGCAGATAGGACCCCAGCCCATTGTACGTGGTTTTTTTCGCAAGTCCATGAGAACAGGTTTAAAGTTCCAAAGAGTGTGTGATCAACATAGGTGTTTGTTTTATCCCTCTCCTATTCAACCCAAAACTTGTCCTTCCTAATTCATTTATTTTATTTTATTTTATTTTTTTGGCTGTTTCAGGTACCGGTCCAGTGTGGCTGAGTGAAGTACAGTGTTTGGGGCGAGAATCTTCTCTTGAAAAGTGTTTATTCAAAGGGTGGGGCGTGAAAACGTGTAGCCACTCTGAAGATGCGGGGGTTACTTGTAAGGTGTAATCTCTTAGAGGACAGTGATCTCATTTCCTCTCTCATCGGATGGTTCATAGCTCACTGAAGGTTCATTTGTTTCACACCCACTTGCGTATTTGACCCATGTTTAGCACACACCTTGAATACTATCAGAAAAATCAACTTATTGTTTACAAAGCATCTTTACTCCCTAAACGTTTTCTTGTTTGCATTGCTTTGGGTTACTGTCTGTCCTCCATCCACAGATAGGTTCAGAACAGTAACTTTCTTTTGTGCCTTATCCACCAAATGTGGGCATCAGCTTATACTTGAAAAAGAAAAAGACAGGCTCTTTTTCTGCCCAGATCATAGCACATACTTGAAGCTGGAGGTGAATTGGTGAGAAAAAGTTTGGTCTGTAGGTCGTGGCTGAGTGGAAATAATGCAGGGCTGGGAGGCGGGACACGGATTTGAGATTTGAGTAGGCTCTGTCTGCTGAGTGACCTTGGGCGAATCACTTAACCTTTCTAGACCTCAGTTTCCTCATCTATAAAATGGGGATAATTTAGATTGAGACCCCCTACAGGGGCCTGTGTTTGATTTCATAACCTTGCATTACACAGCTTTTAGCACATAGTAAGCCCCTAATAAATGCCATAAGGAAGGGGCGGATTTTAGTAATGTCCTGAAGATAGAACTGTCAGGATTTAGGGACAGATTGATTATGTGGGTTGAATGGGAGAGACAATGCCAATGTTATGGACTTGTGAGATAGGGAGAATAGTGGTATTATCTACAGTGATGGGAAAGATAGCAAACAGGGCTTGGGTGGGAAGATAAGGAGTTCTGTTTGGGACGTGTTTAGTTTGATGTGTCAGTGGGACACCCAGGTAGAGATGTCCTGAAGGCAGGAGGAAATGTGAAACTGCAAAGAAGGCGAGAGGTGAGGGCTGGAGATGGAGATTTGGGAATCATCGCCATAAAGGTGGTAGTGGAATAATTTAGATTGAGAGCCCTGTGCAGGACTCTTCCTGATTTCACAACCTTGCATTACTACAGCATTTAGCACATAGTAAGCCCTTAATAAATGCCAGGATCATTATTATCATTATTCTTGTATTTAATTAAAAGTGGATGGCAGGGTGCCACTAATGAACCACAGAAAACCCCCAAACGGTGGAATCATATCATAATCACAGCTAGCAATGTTAAAACCAAATCCTGCTCTCCCAGCTCTTAGTACAGCGCTCTGCACAGCGGAAATGCTTAATAAAAACTATTACTACGACCGAGCAGTCTGCAAAATCAGAGTTACCTGCTTATTCACCCCCAGATGACTTATCACGGCTATTGCAAGTGAGAACGGATGTCACCCCTCAAGGTGATGCCGCTAGAGAATAGATTGGGGAAGTAGATCCCAGAGAAGAACAGCAGTGTGGCCCAATAGACAGAGCTCAGGCCTGGGATCAGAAGGACCTGGGTTCTAGTCCTGGCTCCTCCACTTTTCTGCTCTGGGGTCTTGTTAGAAAGTCACTTCACTTCTCTGTGCCTCAGTTACCTCCTTTCTAAAATGGAGATTAAGACTGTGAGCCCCATGTTGGGCAGGGAGAGCATTCAACCTGATGACCTTGTATCTACCCCAGAGTTTAGAACAGTGCCTGGCATAGAGTAAAGCCCTTAACAAATGCCATTAGAAAAATATAAGAACAAAAACTCGTATTAGAAGGCTGAGGTTAGAGGCATTTTCTTCCAGGGTTACCGTTCTTCTCGTGGCTGTATAAGGATTTCAGCATCACTAGGTACTGAGAGAGCCTGACCCCCTGTCAAAATCGTCGTCTTGAAATATTAAAACATCATTAGCTCAGTGGTTTGAAGGTGGCTGAATGTTTAACATCACAAATCAGGAAATAAAGCAAGGTGATTTTTTTTAACTGGGTGGGATGCACTCAATAAATACCACTGAATAAATGAAGGACTCTTCACCTGTGAATCTTTAATGCAGTGTACCCGGTGGCCTTAGAAAGTGGCCTAGAAATAGTTTTCTTGAAATCGCACTAGGCATCTAGGGAAGTCATCGGATACAGTGGATTTATGAAGTACAGACCTTTTTAGAGTTATGTGATTCAATCTGAGCTCTGTGGAGATGGATCTGGTGGTTGGCTCGTCTTGGATTGGGAAGAATGCCGAGTAGGAAAGAAATTCACTCGGATGCATCCTATTTCCTGGGATAAGCAACGTGGCTTAGTAGATAGAGCATGGGTCTCTTTAGCTTGTAGCTACCCCAGCACTTAAGAAATTTGTTAATTGTTTAACAAATACTAAAAAAGATCTCCCCCACCCCACAAAAATCAGAGAAATGTGAAGCTAGGCTTTATTAATGCAGTGTGGGTGGTAGAATTATACGGATAATCAGCATGAGGGCCAGTTGGTAACTCATTTTAAGGTGGATTCTTTGACTGTTTCACTACCTGATTAGACTTATATGTTCTCCACTCTTTATCCTCATTTCCTTTCATTGTCAGCTTCACCCTCACCTCCCTTCCCTCTGTAGGTAAGTACATGTGCTGCTGCTCTGAGAAACAGCACCAGAAATAGGACTGGATTTCTCAGCGAAAACGTTACCAGGCTCTTGAATTCATTTTTCATTCACACCCACCTTCAAATGATCTAGTCCTGCTTCATGTTTGATGTATTTCCAGGATTAAAGAGCCCAAGAAAAATATATTCTTCGCGAAGATTAATTTCAGGGAGAAAACTAGACCCCACCCTTTATGCTTTCGAGGTTCCACTCTTCAGTTAACTCAAGCAGAGATGGATAGGACAGATACACCTGCAAATGTTCCGCTAAAGAAGTCAGAAATGTCATCGTGATATTGACAGAAGCAATTTGGAGGATGGGAAAAGTTGTTATGCAAACCGCTGGGAAGCTGAAATGTCAGAATATGGTAATACGGAGAGTCTTAAAAAAATAAATGTAACTTGCAGAGAAGTAGCCCCCAGTTCCCTGCCAGCTATTCTTAGCAAGGCACAGTGCAGTGAAATGGAATCCAGCTATTCATTTAAGAAAACGTCCCTCCACATCCAGTGTTGGCTTCGTCGTCTAACACTGCTAGTCTGAGAAAATCACGCATCTGTAAATGAAGGAAAAGTATTCCTTTTACAACTCTAGATCTTTCACACGGAAACATAAAAGGAAAAATGGGTTTGCTAGTGAAGAAGAAGAAACAAGCAGCTGCTTCTCTACTAAATCCAATGTTACATCCTTCTCTGGTTTGGCTAAACTGTTGTGCTTTATGTACTTAAATTATCTGCTGCTTAATGCTTAAGGAGCTTTCTTATACATAGCACATTTCTAAAATCATTCAATTGTATTTATTGAGTGCTTACTGTGTGCAGAGCACTGTACTAAGCTCTTGGGAAGTACAAGTGCTATAGTTGCTGGGGAAAACAATGGAAACATACTTACCGCCACGAGATAGGGAGGCCAAGTGGAAAAAGCTTTGGATTGGAAGGCAGGAGACGCTGTTTCTAGTTCCAGCTCTGCCACTGCCATGCTGTGTAATCTTGGGCAAGTCTATTAACTTTGCGGGGCCTCTGCTTCCTCATCTGTAAAATGGGGATTAAGATGGCGGGACAGGGATTGTGTCCAATCCGATTTGCTTGTGTCCACCCCAACGCTTAGTGCAGTTCCTGGCACATAGTAAGCGCTTAATAAATACCTCAGTTATTATCATCAGGAACACTCAGTCCTGAGGCCTCGCTATGGAGAGAACCCGTTCAGAGGACTTGCTTCTAGTACTAGTGGCTGCATAGCATCTGTCCCTCTAGTCCCTGCTCATCGAATTCCCACTGAGGCATGAGTGCAACGGCTACTTGACAGGCAGGAGGTACAGCAAGGGTGAAGTGCACTGTGAGCCCGTCTTCTAGACTTTGAGCCCGTTGTTGGGTTGGGACCGTCTCTATATGTTGCCGACTTGTACTTTCCAAGCACTTAGTACAGTGCTCTGCACACAGTAAGCGCTCAATAAATACCATTGAATGAAAGTACACGTGCGGTCTTCACCCATGTTAGCTCCAGGCAGAAATGAGATTAGAACCCAAGCTTTCCGATTCCCAGAGCAGTCAGTGCTCTTTCCACTGGCTCACCAGAGAACGGCACCTCTTAAGAAGGACATAACGGATAGAACACAGGCCTGAGAGTCAGAAGGTCATGGGTTCTAATCCCACCTCTGCCACTTGTCTGCTGTGTGACCTCGGGCAAATCACTTCACTTCTCTGGGCCTCAGTTGCCTCATCTGTAAAAATGGGGAGTGAGACTGTGAGCCCCTCGTGGAACAGGGACTGTGGTGTCCAACCCGATTTACTTATATCCATCCCAACATTTAGTACAGTGCTTAACAAATACAACTATTATTATTATTAAGAATGCAATAAATTCATCAGCCCTGCATCCAAAAACCCAACTGAAGAGAAGGTGGTTTGAAAATATGGCACAGCTGAGAGAGGAGAGAGCGGCTTTTCATCTGTGCACGGGAGGAAGATGGGAAGACTCAAACGCAATAAAGTGAGATATGAGGAAAGGTTCTTGGTAATTGCACAACAAGTACCACAAGTTTTCCCCAATTTTCTGCAATTTTCTACCTTTTCTGCAAGAGCTGTCCAGGAAAGCGCACTGCGATTTTCTACCAAACTGTCATGCAATTTTTTCCCATGGCGCGGACTAAATGCTGACGATGTGTCCACAGAAACAATTTTCGACCCACATTTAAACTGGGACGGAAGCCCGACAAATAACTGTGTTCTGTCAGAAAACAAGCCACACGCCAAACTTAAAGTGTTGGGGCGGAAAGACGGATTGGTTGCAGTGCGGAATGTCCAACACGAGAGATTCTCTGAGCATTTTCTTTCTATTTTAGCCTCCAGACAGACAGCGCAAGGTGCAATCATAAAAAGAAATTGACTCGAACTCCTAGCCGGCATTCCAGACCAGGGAAAACAAAGATTTAAGTAAAATCATACAAACGATTGCACTTTAAATCTCTGCACAAGGTTTCTACCAGCAAGGGCCAAGGTTAGAGAGATTATTCATCCTGAATCAGAGACTTCAGTTTAAAATCTGGGCCTCAAAGCATATCTAAAAGAGCTAGAAAAGGGTAGGAGTAGATAGAACGCAGGCCCGGAAGACAGAAGAAACTGGGTTCTAATCCCAGCTCTGCCGCTTGTCTGCTCTGTGACCTTGGGCTAATGATTTCATTTCTCTGGGCCTCGGTTCCTTCATCTGTAAAATGGGGATTAAGATTGTGACTCTAAGAGGCTCACTACCATCATCAACAGCATCACTGAGTATTTACTGTTTACAAAGCACTGGACTGAACCCAGAGCACTCTATAAACGGTACGTAGTTGGTGCCAATCGTGGAAGAGAGACCATGGGCCTAGTCGATGGAGCATAGGCCTGAGAGCCAGAAGGACCTGGGTTCTAATCCTGCCTCTACCACTTGTCTGCTGAGTGACCCTGGGTAAGTCATGTAACTTCTCTGAGCCTCAGTCACTTCATCTGTAAAATGAGGATTGAGATTGTGACCTCCATGTGGGACAGGAACTGTGTCCAACACGATTACCTGGTATCTACTCCAGCAAGTAGAATAGTGCTTGACACATAGCAATCATTTAGCAAATACTATTATTATTGTTACCGTTATTTCATAATCACCATCAAGATCATCTGGAGGTCAAATAGACCCACCAATTTTCCTAGTACAATCCTGATGTATAGAATAATAATAATACAAAAATAGTAGTTGCGAAGCACATACACTGTGCCAAGCACTATACTAAGAGCTGGTGTAGATCTACTATAAATAGATCAGATCCAGTTTATATATGTACATGTATTTATGATTATATCTTTTTTCTAAAGTGGTACAAGGCAGCCTTCAATAATCTGGGCCCTTATTAATGAAATCATGATTTCCGTTTTGGTCCTCTTGGGAAACTACCGGCTCAGATAACTAGATAAATAATGAAGTAAATTGTTGGGCAGATTAGAGTGACTAATCAAGAAAGCCCCATTATTTATATGGACAGGGATAGGGGTTTGGGTGTTGTGAGTTTCTAAATTCCCTAAGATTCTGAAGGGAATCTTTCCATTCTATTCCCTGTATCCATGATTAATTTGTGACTGCCTGTCCCTTTTCCCCATTAGATGGTAAGCTTCCTGATTATTATTATTGTTGTTACATTTGTTAAGCACTGTGTGTCAAGCATATGGGAGTCATAGTCTAAGCAAGAGGTCAAATATTGAATCCTCATTTTACAGTTGAGGACACTGAGGCCCAGAGAAGCCACGTGACTATCCCAAGGTCACCCAGTAACCAGTTTTCAGAACAGGGATTAGAATCCAAGTCCTCTAACTCCCAGCCCATGCTCTTTCCAAGAGGCCATGCTGCTTCTCTACTAGGCCATGTTGCTTGATGGCAGGAATCGTGTCTTTGGCCTCTATGGTGATAATAATAATAGTATTTGTTAAGCACTTACGATGTGCCAGATACTTAAGCGCTGGGGTAAATACAAATCTGTCAGGTTGTACACGGTCCCTGTCCCACGTGGGACACATAATTTTAATCCTCGTTTTACAGATGAGGTAACTGAGGCACAGAATAGTGAAGTGGCTTACACAGCAGACAAATAACAGAGCTGGGATTAGACTTGGTTGAAGTGTGAAGACTGTTCCAGATGTGTTGTAGAAATAGAAGACATTCCATATAATGAGGATCTGTTAGAGCAGAAGATCCCCTCAAAAGGTTTACAAGCATGTTAAACCATAAAGGTGAGCTGATTTTTGACTATCTGTGCTATGATTTTTGAATGTATTTGCAAATCCATGTTACTTAAGGCGCAGGACATAGGTTAGAAATGGATAAAGGGGAGGAAATAGATTTCAGCCCTTGATTTCTAATTCCTTGGCCTAATCTCACAGAAACCATTTCTTAAACACTTAAACACTGAACTATGTTTAAGTGCCCAAAATGATTAGCTTTCCTGCTCACCGATGGAATGAAGCTGAATGTCACATTCGTATGCTGAAAAACAAAATGCCAGAATCAGTTGTGTTCCTCCCACAACCACTTTCCGTGAACTGCACTTTCATTTTGAATATTCCTGGCCTGGCAGTTTTGTCTGTCCCAAGATTCCTAGAGAAACCTAGTTCCGTCTAAGAATCCACTTGCTCATTCTTGGACTCCGTTGGTTGACTCAACTGCTTGATATCGTTTCTGTTAATCTCCCCTTGGTCCATAGCCTTCTTTGTAGTATTTGCCTAATATATCAAAGTGACACCCTTCGTAGGTCTTGCTTTTCCAGTATGCTCACATCTTTATTTAACCTTGCGTCTGTGATTAATGGGGCATTTGGCTACAGTCCCTCTGTAATGGATGGCACTTCACAAAGCCGGAATGACATCTTATTGGATAGAGATGAAGCCAGGAGCCAATATGGATAGAGTGGCAGTAAACCCCACCCTCTTATCTTCCTTATAGCTCACCTATGAAGTTTACCAACAGAGAGAGCAGACTCCTTCTAAAACATCCTGCCTCACTATTCTCTCATTTAGTCATTAAATAGTAAAGAAGTAGTGTGGCCTAGTGGATAGACCATGGGCCTGAGAGTCAGAAGGACCTGGTTTCTAATCCCAGCTTTACCACTTCTCTTCTGTGTGACCTTGGGCAAGTCAATTAACTACTCTGTGCCTCAGTTCCCTCATCTGTAAAATGGGGATTAAGACTGCGAGCCCCCCGAGGGACAACCTGATCACCTTGTAACCTCCCCAGTGCTTAGAACAGTGCTTTGCACATAGTAAGCACTTAATAAATGCCATTATTATTATTATTATTAAGCCCTTACTATGTTCTAAACTCCCAGGCCCAGGCTAGGCTGCTTAGTTACTGAGAGATGAGAACAGCGTGGCTCAGAGAAGCAGCGTGGCTCAGTGGAAAGAGCATGGGCTTTGGAGTCAGAGGTCCTGGGTTCAAATCCCGGCTCCACCAATTATCAGCTGTGTGACTTTGGACAGGTCACTTAACTTCTCTGTGCCTCAGTTACCTCATCTGTAAAATGGGGATTAAGACTGAGCCCCATGTGGGACAACCTGATCCCCCTTCTAGACTGTGAGCCCACTGTTGGGTAGGGACCGTCTCTATATGTTGCCAGTTTGTACTTCCCAAGCGCTTAGTACAGTGCTCTGCACACAGTAAGCGCTCAATAAATACAATTGAATGAATGAATCACCTTGTAACCTCCCCAGCACTTAGAACAGTGCTTTGCACTTAGTAAGCATTTAATAAATGCCATCATTATTATTATTATTAGATGGGCCAGGTGATTGCCCTCAAGATTGGTTCCAGTAGGTTTCCTTCCTGAAATGACACCTCCAGGAGGCCTTCCCCAATTATTCTCTAATCTCCCTAAATTCTCTGCCCCGCTACTGCCACCACACTAATCTAAGCATTGGGGGGCACACAGTGTCCTAAGTGGTCCCTATATGTATCTTACATACCCTGAATTTGGAATCTCCTTGAGGGCAGGGAGTGTGTCTACCAACTCTGTTATACTGTACAATCCTAAGTGTTTCATGCAGTGCTTGCACACAGTAAGTGTTCAATCACGCCATCATATTTACTGGGTGCTTACTGTGTGCAGAGCACTGTACTAAAAGCTTAGAAGAGTGCAATATAACAGACACATTCCCTGCCCACAACAATCTCAATAAATGCAATCGATCGATAGTCCCTAAGTGAATAGGGTATCAAACTCACCAATTATATGTAAATCTACTAATCGGTGGAATTTATTCATTCATTCAAACGTAATTATTGAGGGCTTACTGTGTGCAGAGCACCGAACTAAGCACTTGGGAGAGTGCAATACAGTAGAGTTGGCAGACATTATTTTAGCATCTGTCCCCCTCCACTAGCAGGGAAACTCTTTGAGGGCAGGGATCAAGGCTATCGGTGCTATCGAACCCTCCCAAGATCTTCAGTACAGTGCTCTGCACACCAGTAGGTGCTCCAGAGATACTTTTTTTTGTTTTTTGGTTGAATGTGCAATATTTGTATTGCCCCCTGTTAAAATCTGGCCGCTCTTCATTCTTTCTCCAGAGTGCATAAATAAGCTAGTATGGGTAATAGAATGCAACTGCACTTTGAAGCTGCTCATGCAGCAGAAAATAATGGCATTTTTCATCCTGCCGGAACAGCTAATAAAGCTTTTAAGAACACCACAGGTGTTTCCCCAGGTAACCCTTCAATAGCCACAGATGTGCGCTATCTCTTTTGAGGAAGAATGGTCATTACCGGGAAGCAGCGGGGCCTCCTGGAAAGCCTGGGAGTCAAAGGACCTGGGTTCTAATCCCTCCTCTGCCACTTACCTGCTGTGTGGCCTGTGGCAAGTCACTCAACTTCTCTGTGCCTCAGTTCCCTCATCTGCAAAGTAGGGATTCAGTCTCTGTTCTCCATCCCCTTGTATTTACCACAGTGCTTAGTACAGTGCCTGACACATAGTAAGCACTTAACAAATACCACAGTTATTGTTATTATCACTGGCTGAGAGGTAGATCCTATCCAAATACTCGCCATCTCTTATTAAATCTTTGGTCATGTCCACAGAACTTCCTCCCAGAAAGCCTCCTGAATTTTAGATCTCATCAATCCAGATTTCAGAACAATTTAAACCCCCTCTGCTTCCTCCCTCTGACTTCACCCCATAAGACAAAATTCCCCTTAAGTCGTCAATGCCAGAAGCTATGCAGGTAAACAGGAGCACATCCAGGCTCCCGATTTAACGAGATTGAGGAGGGAAAAAGAGAGAGATTTTATAAGGGAAAACAGCAGTATCAGGTAGGAAGTGAGTCTGTCTAGGGTACCTATTCTGACATTCATACACACACGTACACACCCACCAGTCTCAAAAACTGCATTTTAAAAAATGCTTCTACGGTTCAGATGTGTTACCCAGAGATCTAAAAAGGTAGGAATGGGTCCCTGAATCTAGTTCTGCGACCTCCAGGTGACATAATTCTATTGTCCAGTTCCTCTGTCAAAGTGAATGTTGAATCGACATAGGTTTATTTATTTTATTTTGTTAGTATGTTTGGTTTTGTCTCCCCCTTTTAGACTGTGAGCCCACTGTTGGGTAGGGACTGTCTCTATATGTTGCCAATTTGTACTTCCCAAGCGCTTAGTACAGTGCTCTGCACACAGTAAGCGCTCAATAAATACGATTGATGATGATGCTTAGTTCAGCATTGTAATTGCCACTCCACTACGCTCGCCAGGAGTCTGGTCAAGGCCGCCAAATATAAAAATATTCCAGGCAAGGGACTTTGAGGAAGCCCCTCCTTTGCCTTCCTCTAAAGTGCTGACAAAGTCTACGGGGACCCAGCTGATATAAACCAGCTAATCGAGGGCATCATTCTCATTTCATTTCCTGGCTTGCCAGAGACAGGATCACGCTTCCTGTTCCGTTTCCCAATTCTCCTGAGACAACATCACGGTTCAGATATTGCTTCCCAGTTCTCCGGAGACAACATCACGGTTCATATATTGTTTCCCGGTTTTCCTGAAACATCACAGTTCTTATACGGTTTCCCAGTTCTCTTGAGACAGCATCACATTTCTTCCTCGTTCCCCGGTTCACTTGCGGCGTTATGGTTCTTGTTTTCATTTCCGGGTTTGTCTGAGATGAGGCCAAGGTCCTCGTATCATTTCCTCGTTCCCCTGAGGCGAAAGCAATCCGATGTCATATGTTTTATGAAAACATAGGACTTGAAAAGCAGTTCATCCCCAATCTCTGTGCTTGTGGTGTGTGCAAGCTGAAAGTGCTGTTGGGGAAAAGAACATATAGCACATAGTTTGAGTTTTTTAATAGTATTTAAAAGCCGCGTGGCTCAGTGGAAACAGCGTGGCTCAGTGGAAAGAGCCCGGGCTTTGGAGTCAGAGTTCATGGGTTCAAATCCCAGCTCCACCAATTGCCACCTGTGTGACTTTGGGCAAGTCACTTCACTTCTCTGGGCCTCAGTTATCTCATCTGTAAAATGGGGATTAAGATTGTGAGCTCCCCGTGGGACAACCTGATCACCCTGGAGCCTCCCCAGCGCTTTGAACAGTGCTTTGCACATAGTAAGTGCTTAATAAATGCCATCATTATAATTATTATTATTTGTTATTGTTATTATTATGCATGGAGAGTGAAGCCCCATCTCCTCCAGGAGGCCTTCTCAGACTTTTAGACTGTGAGCCCACTGTTGGGTAGGGACTGTCTCTATATGTTGCCAACTTGTACTTCCCAAGTGCTTAGTACAGTGCTATGCACACAGTAAGCGCTCAATAAATATGATTGATGATTATTATATAATATATGTAATAATAATTATGGTATTTGCTAAGCGCTTACTATGTGTCAAGCACTGTCCTAAGAACAGGGTAGATACAAGACAATCAGGTCCCACATGGGGCCAACAGTCTAAGTGGGAGGGAGAATAGAAATTGAATCCCCATTTTGCAGATGAGGTAACTGAGGCCCAGAGAAGTGAAATGACTTGCCCAAGGTCACACAGCAGCAGACAAGTAGCACAGCTGGGATTAAAACCCACGTCCTTCTGAATCCCAGGCCTGTGCTCTATCCATTGGACCATGCTGCTTCCCAGCAGGGCTTAAGCATGTACTAAACATGTAGCACAGTTTTAAGTGCCGGGGTAGATACGAGTTAATCAGGTTGGACACGGTCCCTGTCCCACATGGGGCTCATAGTTTAAGGGGACCGCAACATGTACTACATGTTATGTTTCCACCTGGACAGAGCGTGGTAGGAGAGTCGAGAAAACACACGTCATTTATTACCGAACATTCCATTTTCTATCTCGCTTTTGTTATTAAAATGAATGATTATTTTCCATTGACCTATCTTTTAATTGCTCCTTTGGGGGCACCTGGATGGAAAGAAAGTCATTATAAAGTATAATGTGAGCCATCCCATCTCCCTTTCTATTTATGCAGAGACTGAGAATGGTTGAAAATTGTTCCCCTGTTTTAATGGTGTAGTATTCAAATATTTCATGTAATTTGAATAAGGCTAGATCAAGGTTTCCGAGCAATTACTTTAAAACACACCTGCTGGCGCAACCTTTATTGAAATAGAATCTGCAAGTTCTATTGTATATAAGAATGGAAAGGCACTAGGGCATTTTTTATTAGTGTGTTCTTCAAGGAAAAAGGTATAGGTATTTCTGGAACAGAATAGGACTGCCCTGTAGATGGATAAATTCAAGGACTCAAGGCCCACATGCAAATCCAACACGAAGAAGTTTAAATTGAGAGACTTAAGATGGAATAACTGAGAATGACCAAGGGTTTTGTTGGGTTTTTTTTGTTTTTGATCCCCCATATAGCCTCGTTGTTATGCATTCAGGCTCTTATTCAGTCCTTGGGTTTCAACTATCGATGGCTCGGAATGATCCCACATTATGACAATGCCACTATTTTGGACGCATACTAAGATGGGCTAGTAGCACGATATCCCGAGAGCATCTGTACTTACTGGAATAAAACACTTGGGAGCACACTGATGATTTGCTGTGCATCAGTCAGTAGTATTTATTGAGCTATTGAGCTCTTACTGTGTGCAGAGCACTGTACTAAGCACTTGGGAGAGCACAATATAACAATAACCAGACACATTCCCTGCTCACAATGAGCAGCATCTTAAAATGTCAGAAAGAAAGTAGAGTCTGAACATCCAATCTAAGAATTCAGGACTGTAAGCTCATTGTGGGGAGGGAATGTGTCTGCTTATTGTTATATTGGACTCTCCCAAGTGCTTAATACAGTGCTCTGCACACCGTAAATGCTCAATAAATATGATTGACTGACTGACATGATTTTATAAAATGGCTGGCTACTAGTAATGCAGGTCCTTTGGAAAGGAGATCGATGGCATTTATTGAACGCTTATTGTGGGATAGCACTGTACTAAACACTTGGGAGAGCACAAAAAAGCAGAGTTGGTAGCCGAATTGCCTGCCCCAAGGAGCTTACAGTCTAGAGGGAGAGATAGAATCTGCTTCAGGATGTTGGTGATAGTTCAGGATATTGAGGACAGTTCAGAATATGGAAGATAGTTCAAGGTACTGTCATTTCTGCCGTAACCTGGATGTGTTCTTGAAGAGCCTCCTGTTTGGGGAATATCATATTCTAGTAATCAATGATTCCGTGGAAATTAATGGATTGGGGAATGGTGGTTCCAAGATGCTTTCATGATGGACGTGACCCCAACTTATTTCCCTCTTCTTACCACTTTGTCACATAGACCTTGGAGTCTCCTCATCCCATTAGCACTTAGATAATAATAATAATAATAATAATGGTATTTGTTAAGCACTTACTCTGTGCGAAGCACTGTTCTAAGTGCTGGATATTCATCCCACCTCTGTTCCTCCCACAGATTGGAATATATATATATACGTATATACACACACACACGCACACACACACATACATATATAATATATAAAGTGAGAGATACTCACATATACATGTACATATACGTACATATGCGTAAATGCGTATGTGCGTCCATGTATATATGCCTATGCATATGTATATACGTGTGTATATGCGTGTGTGCATATGTGTGTGTATTCATGCATATATATACTCTGCTGCTTCCCCCAGTCTATATCTCATTTCAATGTTTGTTTCCCCTGTTAGATTGTAAGGTATCAACCTACTCAATTGTTGTACTTTCCCAAGTTCAAAGTCAGTACTCTTCACACAGGAAATGCTCAGTCAATGGCATACACATAGATACACAAACATACATCTAATGCTTGGAAAAGAGTGCGGAGGACTGTACTAAGTATGAAATGAAAACCCATGTTATAACAGAAAGATTGTATGTATTTGTGTCTTTTAGCACAAATTGGTCTGTTCCATTGTTCTCCACACACCATTCTGGTGAGGAAGACTTGGTGGTGGAAGAAGTGGTATTCTCCCCACTCAGTGGAGAAATACTTTATTCAAGTTCATTCATGTGGACAAAGTCTTGTTTGTGGCCTTGAATTCCAATCCTAATCTTCCTCAGCAATGTTGCAATCGGGTGACTCCTTAAACCTAATGTTACAGCTTTCCGATAGACCTACTGGGATAACAAAGGGAAAATTTTGAAAATATAAGCAAAGATAATTGCAGTTTCTCAATGAATGGGCTTGGATCGATGTCAGGTGCAGTATAGCTGTAAGCTCCATTTTTGCCCTGGTGAGAGAGTATTTATTGTTTAGAAATCAATCTAACAATGGTTTTTATTGAGCACTTATTATGTGCAGGACACTTTTCTAAGCGCTTGGGAGAGTTCCGTACAAGGGAAATTAAAAGACAGATTCCTTGCCCATAATGAGCTTCTAGTCTAGAATATTAATAATTTTTTTGAAGTTCATTCATTCATTCAATCGTATTTATTGAGTGCTTACTGTGTGCAGAGCACTGTACTAAGTGCTTGGGAAGTACAAGTTGGCAACATATAGAGACGGTCCCTACCCAACAGTGGACTCACAGTCTAGAAGTGGACTCACAGTCTAGAAGTTTGAAGTGCTTTCTAGTTGCCGAGCACAGCACTAAGCACTGGGATAGAGCACTTAGTACAGTGCCTGATGCATAGTAAGTGCTTAACAAATACCATTGTCATTGTTAAACAAGCTAATCAGGTCAGACACTTTCCCTGTCCCACCTGGGGCTCACAATCTAGGTAGGAAAGAACAGATATTGAATCCTATTTTACAGAGGAGATAACTGAGGCACAAAAAAGTTAAGCGACTTTCCCATGGTCACACAGCAGCAAGTGGCAGAGGTGGGATTAGAACCCAAGTCCTCTGACTCTCAGGCAAGGGCTACTATTCGCCATCAGCTCCACGTCTAGATGACCCCAACTCCTCAAAATCTTCAACTTTAAAGTGTCCCTGATTGTCATGATTGGTACTTGAGGGACTGGGTGGCATAGTTAATTAATATGCTTAAGCACTATCTCCAAAAGACAATTCTGCAGAAAGTGCGTCTGAGTGGCAATGCAATTTTCATGCCGACAGTACACTCTCTGAGACTCTTCAGTGTAAAAATCACAGGGCTGGGAGCGATGTACACCGAAGTGAACTGATTCTTTTTATTTAGGCCTAGGCATGGGTTGGAAGAAAATAGCCCAGAAAGGAAGATACACAAAGCAACAGGCAATCCGAGAATTCAGAACACGATCGTGTCTAGAAATCCGAAGTGATGTGGAAAATTTTAAAGACCACCCCCCTCCCGCTCCCTTCGAGTGGCTTCCGAAGCCCTTATTGAATTATAAATATGGCCAACCACTATGTGAATCTATTGAGCAGTGCTTCGTGTTGGAATATGACAGTGATGATGGTGTGATTTTAATTGGCAGGTACAAATGGGCCTGATAAGAAAGATGTGTGGCTGACTATCAAATGCAGGAAAGATTTGCTGAACTGTTGCATTTATGCGCTGCAGTACTTAGCGCCATTTTTAATTGTCCTTCGATGTCAGTAGTCTTCCAGAAGTTTCTGCTCCAGCTTACTTGCCTCCTAATTTATTGATTTATATTTCTTTCTGTCTCCCCCTCTAGACAGTAAGCTCCTTGTGTGCAGGGAACATGTCTACCAACTCTGTTACAGTATACTCTCCCAAGCCTTTAGTACAGTGCTCTGAACACAGTAAGAATGTATGCGTAGTACAATCCCTGATACATAGTAAGTGCTTAATGCCATTAAAAAAAAACTAATTAAGCTTTTCCAGTGATCTTTGAAAATAAAAACCCAACAGATTCATCCTCCGCAAAGAAAAGGACAAGCCACCCTCTCTCTCCTATTCCCCTGCCACAGAAGCTGTAACTTTTGACTGATTTTTTTCTCAAATTCCTCCCTCACCCAAGGAAATTCCTCCTTGCTGCGGTTGTCCGTGTTTCCCCAGCTGCATCAATTATCATAATGAATAAACTGAGCAGGTGACAGTTCAATTATCAGATGTAATCGGCCCAAGCGGGGGTAATTTGTAATCACAGTGGAAAGTTCGCTTTTTGACAGTTTCCAACTTGTGAAATGGAAGCCTTGTGCCGTCACGGGGGAGATTTCATTCCTAGTTCAAGATCGAGCTGCACAGCCGACCCGGCGGATTAATAGGGGAGGAAATGAAAATATGATGGACAAAACTAAAGCCAGATGACAGCTAATGCCGGGTGCCAGCTGCAATAATGGTCTGCTGAGGAGAAGCGGCACAGTGACCCACTGCCCTTGTGAGCCCACTGTTGGGTAGGGACCGTCTCTATCCGTTGCCAACTTGTACTTCCCAAGCGCTTAGTACAGTGCTCTGCACACAGTAAGCGCTCAATAAATACGATGGAATGAATGAATTGTCTGAGAGAGATTATAAGGTCTTGGGCTGCTCGGTCGGATAAAGAAATGTTTCAGAAGAAGTTATGAAAAGGGGATTGAGATTGACACCTTGTCAAGTCAGAACAGCTAATTAGATCAAGGCACCTGGGGCTTGGGGAGGGAGGAGGGGAGGTGTCTTCCCCAGGTATGTGGAGGTGGGAATGCGATGGAGAAGGGAATAAAACAGCCAGGGGTGAATTCTTTAACATGGAAAAGCAGTTGGTCTAGTGGAAAGAGCACGGGCTTGGGAGTGAGAATCCCGGCTCTGCCACATGGTGGCTGTGTAAATTTGGCAAGTCACTTAAATTTTCTGGGCCTCAATTACCTCATCTGTATAATGGGGACAATAATAATAGTAATAATAATGATGGTATTTGTTAAGCGCTTACTATGTGCAAAGCACTGTTCTAAGCGCTGGGGGGATACAAGGTGATCAAGTTGTCCCACGTGGGGCTCACGGTCTTAATCCCCATTTTACTGATGAGCTAACTGAGGCACAGAGAAGTTAAGTGACTTGCCCAAAGTCACACAGCTGACAAGTGGTGGAGCCGAGATAAGTGTGAAGCCCAGGTGGGACAGGGACTGTGTCCAACCTGATTAACTTGTATCTACCCCAGCCCTTAAAACAGTGCTTGGCACACAGTAAGTGCTTATCATTGTTGGGTAGGGACCGTCTCTATATGTTGCCAATTTGTACTTCCCTAGCACTTAGTACAGTGCTCTGCACGCAGTAATAAATATGATTGAATGAATGAATGAATTATTGTTATTGTTATTATTATTATGCCTATGGGGGGCTTGGCAAAGGCTTTGTGAATAAAGGGGAAGCAGCATGGCTTAGTAGCTAGAGAACCGGCCTGCAAGTCTGAGGCCTGGGTTGTACTTCTGACTTCACCACATGTCTCTTCTGTGACACTGGGCAAGTCACTTCACTTCTCTGGGTCTCAGTTACCTCATCTGTAAAATGGAGATTAAATCCTCTTCCCTTTGACTTGGACTGTGAGCCTTGTGTGCGTCAGAGACTCTGTCCAACCTGATTATCCTGTGTCTTACAACTGTGCTTGATGCATAGTAAGTGCTTAACAAGTACTGGCCCCCTCCCGCCTCAAAAATGAAGTGTCCTCTCCTTTCTTCTTTCCCAAAAGAAGCCTAAATCTTTTCAATCAATCTTCTTATGGATACTACCCATCTCCGTGAATTAGGGACCTTTTCCGGAGGTAATGTTGTGTAGGGCAAAAGGCTGGGAATCAGAGGATTATCATTATCATCATCATTATTATTATTATATATTGTATTAAGCACCTACTGTATGTCAAACATTGTTCCAAGATTTGCGGTAGATACGAGATAATCAGTTCCCTAGTGGGGCTCACAGTCCAAGTAGGAAGGAGAACAGGTATGGAGTCCCCATTTTACAGCTGAGGAAATTGAAGCACAGAGAAGTTAAATGACTTTTCCAAGGTCAAGGTCACATAGGCAAGTGGCAGAGCTGGGATTAGAACCCAGGTCCTGTGACTTTGAGCAAGTCACTTAATCTCTCTGGGCCTCCATTTCCCCATCTGTAAAATGGGGATGACAATACCCATTCATTGGCATGTACAGAGCATGCACATGTAGAACATTTGATGTTGGTCAGAACAAAATGACCCCATGTAAAAAAAAAAAAAAACGCTCTCTGAAATCACGGTATTTGTTTTGTATTTTTCCCTCATGTGGAAAAATTGTGATTATTCCAAAATGCAACATTTGAGAGCAAAGGCAAAATATTAAGAAAACTTCAATGACTCCCTTGCCCTTTCTGTAAAAATCTGTAAGCCACATGGAGAATTTTCAATATCCAAAGCCCCTGGCAAGAAGTTTAACTTCTGAAATCCCCGGGTAGGGGGTATCCTTTAAGCTCCAAGCAAGCAAACAGAATTTAATTTTTTAAGCAGCCAATTTTCTTCAGCACACAGTAATTACTCCCGTTGTCAACAGGATGAAAATGTACTGCCCAGGAAATCATAAAGTCCCTAAATGTGATCAGAGAGGACGCCCAACAGCTTGAATATCAATGTGCCCCCTCTCCCCGCTGCATCTCCTGCTAAAAGGATCCATCTGCCATTTTGCCAAGATGAAGTCTTCAACTCTGTTCACTTCAGAGGTCACCAAACAGTAAGTGTAACCTGAGCTGAAGGCCCGTTTCGGGTGAGCAGGCAGAAAACTGCTTTAGCGGAGACAGAAAACAGCAAGCGGGTAGCAGTTCACCTCAGGTCCGCATTTGGGCTGTGGAGGATAGAAAATGCTCCACGTAAAACTGCTTATTTGGGTCAGTGGGTTTGGGTGGTGACTGATGAGATCAATCAATCAATCAATCGTATTTATTGAGCGCATACTGTGTGCAAAGCACTGTACTAAGCACTTGGGAAGTACAAGTTGGCAACGTATAGGGACAGTCCCTACCCAACAGTGGGCTCACAGTCTAGAAGGGGGAGACATCAATCATATTTATTGAGCGCTTACTGTGTGCAGAGCACTGTACTATGACAGAGAACAAAACTGTACTAAGACAGAGACAGAGAACAAAACATATTAACAAAATAAAATAAATAGAATAGATATGTACAGTTCATACAGTACATGTACAGTACATACAGATGGAACTGAAAGCTCAGTGCCTGGCCCGTTGGGGCCTATCTGGGGAGGGTGACGGAAGTAACACAGGGAAATGGGCGGTACTGGTGTTTCAAGATCAAAGGACAGCCCTGATAATCTTGTATTGATTTGATCGTATTTATTGAGTGCTTACTGTGTGCAGAGCACAGTGCTAAGCTCCTGGGAGAGTACAATATAACAATAAACAGATTCCCTGCCCACAACGAGCTTAGGGTCTAGAGGGGAAAACAGACAGTAGTAAAAATAAATAAATTACAGATATGGACATAAGTGCTATGGGGCTGGAAGAGGAGATGAATGAAGGGAGCAAGTCAGGGCGACGCAGAAGGGAATGGGAGAAGAGGAAAGGAGGGCTTAATAATAATAATGATGGCATTTGTTAAGCACTTACTATATGCCAAGCACTGTTCTAAGTGCCAGGGGAATACAAGGTGATCAGGTAGTCCCACGTGGGGCTCACAGTCTTAATCCCCATTTTACAGATGAGGTAACTGAGGCTCAGAGAAGTTAAGTGACTTGCCCAATATCACACAGTAGACATGTGGTGGAGCCAGGATTCGAACCCATGACCTCTGACTCCAAAGCCCGTGCTCTTTCCACTGAGGCACGCTGCTTCTCTAGTCTTAGTCTAGGCTTAGTCAGGGAAGGCCTCTTGGAGGAGATGGGACATGGACTATTTCCAACCTGATTTGCTTGTATCCACCCCAGTGCTTAGAACAGTGCCTGGAACATAGTAAGCGCTTCAGAAATGCCACAATTATTATTATCATTACCTTTGATCTCTCTCTCTCTCTCTCTCTCTCTCTCTCTCTCTCTCTCTCTCTCTCTCTCTCTCTCTCTCTCTCTCTCTCTCTCTCTCTCTCTCTCTCTCTCTCTCTCTCTCTCTCTCTCTCTCTCTCTCTCTCTCTCTCTCTCTCTCTCTCTCTCTCTCTCTCTCTCTCTCTCTCTCTCTCTCTCTCTCTCTCTCTCTCTCTCTCTCTCTCTCTCTCTCTCTCTCTCTCTCTCTCTCTCTCTCTCTCTCTCTCTCTCTCTCTCTCTCTCTCTCTCTCTCTCTCTCTCTCTCTCTCTCTCTCTCTTTTCCCGCCCCCAGCCAGGATTCCAGCCCCCTGAAGCCACGCAAGTGGTCCAGTAGCATTCATTCAATCGTATTTATTGAGCACTTACTATGTGCAGGGCACTGTAATAATAATAATAATGGTATTTATTAAGTGCTTACTATGTGCAAAGCACTGTTCTAAGCGCTGGGGGGATACGAAGTGATCAGATTGTCCCTCGTGGGGCTCACAGTCTTAATCCCCATTTTACAGATGAGGTAACTGAGGCCCAGAGAAGTTAATAATAATAATAATGGCGTTTATTAAGCACTATGTGCAAAGCACTGTTCTAAGTGCTGAGGAGGTTACAAGGTAATCAGGTTGTCCCACGTGGGGCTCACAGTCTTAATCCCCATTTTACAGATGAGGTAACTGAGGCACAGAGAAGTTAAGTGACTTGCCCAAAGTCACCCAGCTGACAAGTGGCAGAGCCAGGATTCGAACTGTACTAAGCGCTTGGGAAGTACAAGTTGGCAACATAGAGAGACGGTCCCTACCCAACAATGGGCTCACAGCCTAGAAGATCACTCTCGTGACTCAGGCCTGGACCTCCTTCCCACCATATTATCTGGGCCGTGGGGATGCTCTAGGCTCTCGCTCCCCCAAGCTGATCCACCAACTTCCCGGATGGCTCTCTGGAACTGACTCATCAACCGGGAGACTGTCCCGCTTCCAGAAAAATTATCAATCAATCATATTTATTGAGCGCTTACTGTGTGCAGAGCACTGTACGAAGCGCTTGGGAAGTACAGGTTGGCAACATATAGAGACGGTCCCTACCCAACAGTGGGCTCACAGTCTAGAAGGGGGAGACAGAGAACAAAACCAAACATATTAACCAAATAAAATAAATAGAATAGATATGTACAAGTAAAATAAAATAAATATATAGAGTAATAAATATGAACAAACATATATACATATATAACAACATTGTTAGCAAAAAAAGGAACTCAAATATATACTCTAAACTATACTATGAGCTCCATGTGGGGCAGGGATTCTGTTGAACTTGATTATCTTGTGTCTATCCCAGCACGTAGAACAGTGCTTGACACATAGTAAGCACTTAGCAAATACCATCATTATAGTTGTTATTATTATTATTACAATTATTGTGTGCATAGTGCTTGGGAGCTATACTATACTAAACTAAACTATATAAACTAAACTATACTATACACTCTAAAAGTTAAAGCTGCTGCTTTTCTAGCTTGTGGGCAGGACACATGCCTACCAAATCTGTTATGCTATACTCTCCTAAGTGCTTAGTACAGGGCTCTGCACAGAGTAAGCGCTCAGAAAATACAATTCCTTGACTGAGTGATGGAACCGGACCTCAAAGACTTCCAAACTGTTTTAAAGAGGTACCCGCCACTAAACTACAGACTCCTCTCTTATCCCTGCCTCCCCATGCTGGTATCCCTGGGGGATTGAGGGGTGTCTTCCCACAGTTCTTCAGGCTGCCCACCACATTGAACTGGTCACCATTCCGGTCAGGGGTCCTCACATAGGGGCTGGATGGAGGACCAGGGAAGACCCTGGTGGGAAAAATCACCCACACTTCCATCCCCAAGAGAGCCTCCAACATTCAAAGCAGGGGGCCGTACCTCCAGGAGACCTTGCCCCAAGCCCAGGGTGTGCCCCCCAATCCTCCAACTCCAGTCAGAGATGATACCAAGACACCCCGACAGTTCTTTCCTCGCTTACCCCAAGGCTCAATGGCTTCTGCCTCAGGATTGAACCAACACTTCGAGCCTTTCATCATCCCTTCCTCTCGTCTGTTATTAATACTCAGAGAATGATAAAACAAACAATTATTGCCGCCATCCGAGGAGGGCAAGGAAAAGGAAAAACAATATGCAAATCTCCAAATTATCTAAAAAGCGCAATGCTCTAAGGAACCTTTAGGCAGTTACAGGAGTTTGCTACCAAACAAACCCAAACGAAAACTTGTTCAAACAAACAAAATAACCTCATAAAAGGATCTGTTAATGCCCCTGTTTTGCTCATACGGCTTTACAACTCTGCAAATCATATCGTGGGCATAAAGAATAATCTCACAGTGCCAGGGAATACTATTACACAGTCTTCATTAGGGGATTATCAGCCCATTAAAGTCAACAACACCTCATTCGTGAATAATCAACATAACGATGAGTTACTGCCCTACAGCTATAATAAAATCACCCAGTAATGTATACTAATATAACAGTGTGCTAAGTGGCATTGGCAAAAATCAATAAAAAGAGACGTTTGTTTCCCAAAGCAATAGCACTGCTTTGGGAAAATATGGCTTAAATAATGGCTGAGAAAGTCTGCCGGTTTTTCTCATTGCATTGATTGAAAGGACTCAGTCAACATTTTTCCTCTGCTCTGATGACGATAATAATTTTGGTATTTGTTAAGCGCTTACTATGTGCAAAGCTAATGATGCTTTGAAGTCATAAAAGGCTCTGACAACATGGCCTGCTATAAAGGGCACAGGCTTTGGAGTCAGATGAGGTATCTAATACCAGCTCTGCCGCGTTTCTGCTGTGTGACCTTGGCTAAATCACCTAACTTTTCATTGCCTCAGTTCCCTCTTCTGTAAAATAGAGATTCAATACCTGTTGTTCCTCCCCCTTAGACTGTGGGACAGGAACTGTGCCCCAACTGATTATCTTGTAACTACCCCAGCATTTGGCACATAGATAGCGCTCCACGGATACCCTGACAATGAAGTAGCATGGTTTAGTGGAAAGAGCCTGGGCTTGGGAGACAGAGGATACAAGTTCTAATCCTTGTTCCTCCACTTGTCAGCTGTGTGACCTTGGGCAAGCCACGTACCTTCTCTGGGCCTCAATCAATCAATCAATCATATTTATTGAGCGCTTACTGTGTGCAGAGCACTGTACTAAGCACTTGGGAAGTACAAGTCGGCAACACATAGAGACAGTCCCTACCCAACAGCGGGCTCACAGTCTAGAAGACTGTCAGTAACTCTGTTACCTCATCTGTAAAATGGGAATTAGGACTGCGAGTCCCACGTCTGGCAACTTGATTACCTTGTATCTACCCCAGAGCTTAGAACAATGCTTGGCACATAATAAGAGTAAAGTAAATACATTATAATTATTATTATTATTAAATCAATTATCTTATGTGAGATTCACATGTAAGGGAGGGCAAAGGGGGATTAGCTCCTCTCAGTCCTGGTGGGGAAAAAAACAAACGAAACCAAAAAAACAATAAACCTGCCAGGTGGTTTGGTTTCTGTTTCATCATAAATAACTCTCAGGTCCTGTCAGAGCATAGACTCTAGAACTGCCTGCCCAGAGCAGAGACAAAACCCATTTGCCCCTGAATGCCAAATTTAAAGGTTATTTATTGGTTAAAAGATACTCTGTTCCAATTTCTGCTCTCTCTAGGAACAAGCTGATGCCTTTGGGACGGCCTTATCCTGACATGGATTTTGGCCCATGAGATTGGCGTTATACTGCAAGAGTCGGATTGGACTGAAGAAGCAGATGATGAACAGCTGCTGTCCTTTGAAGGGTGATTGTGGAGAAGGAGGCAGAAGAGAAGAGCAAGAGAAGGAGGGTCTGAAGAGATGGAGTTACACTTGATTCCTCAGGTGAGTGTGTTAATTTTGACCTTCTCAGAGGGGGATTGTAATTCAGGGCTGAGGCACCAGCTAACTGGATTCAGTCTTCCGTTGGCCTCCAGGTCACCCAGCAAGGAATGGAACCCTCTTACGCAGGTACAGGTCAAAGGGAATTTTGTGTTGAGGGGGAAAAAACCCCCCAAACATTCCCCCCCAAAATGCTTTCTTCTGATTACCCAGTTGAGCTACGCAAATAAGGTCATCTGTGTGTATGTGTGTGGTGTGAAGGCATACTGTGTTTGTGAAACAAGATCGCGAGTCCAGATATTACAAGTCTCCATAGACTTTCCCATCCTTTGTGTTTCAGGGGTTTTCTGGAATTCAGTTTCAAGAGGTGATGGATGTGGTGGTGTGGCGGCGGGGTGGGGGGTCAAATCAGTGTTTTTTCCTAGATCTCTCTGAAAAGTGACATTATTTAAATTGAGCTTTCTCATGGGTGTCTCCCTGGGCCTTCTGAAAAAAATCAGGATTAGAAGCAACAGCTTTGAAAGTCTTTGAAACCCTCTTTGAAAAACATCTTGTCTCTGCTTAAATCAAACGTGAAATTTGGAGGGAAAACTTGTTATTAACTTTTGAATGTCCCCTCCGTTGACCCGTCTCCGGAGCTGGTGCTCTGATAATATATTATGATACTGTGTCTTCTAGTGTTGACACTCTGAGTGAGAAATTATTTGCGATTCATTGAAGAGCTACTTTAATAACATACCGGTTGGAATGCATCCTTGATGTGACTGATTGCTTAGAGAATGAATCCTACAAAAGGACTTTCTGAGAAAAAGGATTTTTAGAAAATCTGATTTTTTTTAAGGAGAATGTGTGTGAGAAAAGGGGTTTGATGTAGGTACCTGCAAACCCAGAATGGAGAAACCTAAACTTGTCTGGAAACCTAAGGCATCTGATCCAATTCCTGCTTTATGGATGATCCACCCTAACCCAGACCTGTCTGAAAAGAAGCGAATCAGAAACTCCTTTGTTTTCAGGTGGGGGTCCTGACAGCCAGTCCAGCTGACTCTGCTTATGCGTCGTTCTTTTCTGTGTTTGGGAAGTTTGATGTGTTGATTCAGATTCTCCAGATGCAGCATTCAACATGGTGGGAGTGAAGTTGCCTCAAAGTGTTCTTGAGTCCCTCTCCGTTCCTCAGAGAAGAGAGTTGGGCCTAAGTGGTTTGATCAGCGTGGCTCAGTGGAAAGAGCACGGGCTTTGGAGTCAGAGGCCATGGGTTCAAATCCTGGCTCCACCACTTGTCAGCTGTGTGACTTTGGGCAAGTCACTTCTCTGGGCCTCAGTTTCCTCATCTGTACAATGGGGATGAAGACTGTGAGCCCCTCGTGGGACAACCTGATTACCTTGTATCTACCCCAGCGCTTAGAACAGTGCTTTGCACATAGTAAGCGCTTAACAAATACCAACATTATTATTATCTCTGTGGGGTCATTTGGCTGTTGTTGGTTAGGAGCAAGGCCCAGTATCCCAGAAGCCCAGCTCCCCTAAGACCCAATTGGATTAGTGTCCAAGGGGGCTGGCTCAGAGGCTACCCCGTGGCTATCTGATAAGAGGAGGGAGCGTGGGAGGCATCGTGGGAACTACTTGATGACCGGAGAAAGTCTTGTGGTGGGAAGTCTCTGAGAGAGCTACCTGATGGACAATGTGATGTCTGATGCGGGGAGGGGAAGAAAGCTGGAACCAGTGCGGGAGCTCCTTGATGGAGAGTGAGGGCTATCTGTAGGGAGGAGGGGGATGGGGGAGAGAGCAGGAAGCAGCAGCATAGCCTAGTGGATAGAGCACAGGCTTGGGAGTTGCAAGGCCCTGGGTTCTAATCCTGACTCAGCTACATGTCTGCTGTGTGACTTGCATAAGTTGCTTCACTTCTCTGGGCCTCAGCTCATCTGTAAAATGGGGATTAAGATTGTAAACCCAGTGTGGAACAGAGACTGTGACCAACCCGATTAGCTTGTCTCCACCCCAGCTTTTAAAACAGGGCCTGATGCATAGTAAGCGTCCAACAAACACCACAATTATTATTAGCTTGGGAGCGACTTGATAGACGGAGAGGATCGTCACCCCATTGCAGAGGCCGGCTGACTGAGTGGTGGGCACTTTCCTTTGTGGGACTTGTTCCGGCTAATTGAACAGGAGACAAACAAAGAGTGAGGGGCTGTGTGGGGGTTGTTATTGACGGAAAAGCCAAACAGGCTCTTGGCTTCAGAACACAAAATGAAAACGCAATGAGCTTTATTTCCCTCCGCTACAATATTCATTAAAACCACAGCTCAGAGATGAGCTGTGAGGAATTGGGCATGGCGCTGCATACTTTATCCCGTTGACTGAGGGTGTTACTCGGCCTCTGGCTGAACTAGGCAGAAGGGCCTGGGACTCACAGGGTCATGGGTTCTAATCCTGACTCCACCGTTTGTCTGCTGTGTGCCCTTGGGCAAGTCACTTCACTCCTCTGTGCTTCAGTTACCTTATCTGCAAAATGGGGATGAAGACTGTGAGCCCCATGTGAGACAGGGACGGTGTCCAACCTGATTTGCTTGTATCCACCCCACTGCTCAGTACAGAGCCTGGCACATAGTAAGTGCTTAACAAATACCATGATTATCATTATTATTATTAGACTATGAGCTCGTTTTTGGGCCAGGAGTGTGCCTGCTAATTCTGTTTTATTGTACTCTCCCAAGTGCTTAGTACAGTGCTCTGTGCATAGTAAGTGCTCAATAAATACCACTGATAGATTGACTGATATCCTGGACCAGTGATGGGATGGAGAATCCATTGCAGCATCTCAGCTACTGGTTAACCAGATGATATTTCCTCTTAGAACCTAGCATCCAAAACGCTACTACCTGTGTGCTTGACTTTTCTTTTTAATGGTACTTATTAAGCACTTACTAGGTGTCAAACACTGTTCTGGGGTAGATTCAAGTGAATTAAGTTGGACACAGACCCTATCCTTCATGGGACTCACAGTCTAAGTAGGAAGGAGCTCAGGAATTGAATCCCCATTTTACAGTTGAGGAAACTGGGGCACCGAGAAGTGAAGTGACTTGCCCAAGGTGACACAGCAAGCAATTGGCAGCGCTGGGCTTAGAACCCGGGTCCTCTGAATCCCAGGCCTGTGCCTCTATCCTCTGGGCCAGGCTGTTTCTCTTCTCTACTTGACCGAGTCGACAACAACTCTTGAATGATTGCACTTTTTAATACAAAAACAAACAAAAAACAGTCTCTCCTTCCTTTAGGTCCTGGTGTTGTTCTAAGAAGGGCCGCAATATAGTTTGAAACATTTCTCTCCTTTTTGAAAAAGCCGCTCCCTCTGAAGAGCAGCTATATCTGATCGGGGAGGTTGTCAAAATGTCCACACCTGGAAAATTTGCAAATACCTGAACACCGGAAAACCAAGGGTTCCCCTTCTATGCCTAACTTGACTCTAAAATGGGTGAATCTAATTTAATGGGGAAATATCGTTTTGAACTGGAGTGCGGTGGCCAGGTGAAGGAGGCTTTCGATGCATTGCTAATACCCGGGGAAATAAGTTCTGTTCGAAATAAATGATGTTGAGGGGGAAATGGTGAATAATTGATGCTGTGTAGTGGAAATAACGTGGAAAAACAAGTGTTGAACTATTTTAAGTGACCGCAGTATGAAAGGTTAGTCCTGTGAAACCAGAATTCTGGCCGAGAAATGAATACTTGGCAAGAGCTCTGCTGTTTAACGAGCCAAAGTCTGCATACTATCACCCAGTAGGATTAAATTTAAAAAGTCCAAGAAGTCAGGAAAATTGATTATGAAATATAACTATAGCTTAGGATGCTAAAAGTGCACTCTCATCTGTATAAACCTGTGGAGGATGTCATTTAATAATGTCATCTTTTTAGCTCCTGCCTGTCCCACTTTCCTTATTAACACAGATTTTTTCTTTGCCATCAAAATTGAATTTCAGAGGATCGTGGGCTGGGGAGGGGCGGGAAGAGAAGTAAGGTTGACTTTACAAGAGGCAGCTCTGTTTTCTGGTGGTCTGGAGTTAGAAGCGGTGTGATCTAGAGGAAAGAACACAGGCTTGGGAGAAAGAGGACCTGGGTTCTAATCACCGTTGTTCTACCACTCACCTGCTTTGGGACTCTGGGCGAGTTCCTTCACTTCTCCGTGCCTCAGTTTCTTCATCTGTAAAATGGGAATTCAATATCTGTTCTTCCTCCTAGTTAGACTGGGAGCCTCGTGGGGCACAGGGACTGGATCTGACCTGATTACCTTGTAGCTACCTCAGCGCCTAGTAAAATTCCTGGCACATATTAAGCGCTTAACAAATGCTGCCTTTATTCTGTCCCTCGTCTGACTGTCATGTGGTACTGGACTCACTACAGTGGTTAGCGTTTTCCATGGAGCTTAGAACATTTTCCCACTGTCTTTTGCTGCGGGAATTGGAAAAAACTCTAAGATGTTTTCCATGTGACCCCAAATCTTTTTAGCCTCTTGGGCCAGAGTTCTGATATCAGGCCACAGCTGAGGAATCAACTGACTGAGCACTTACTTTGTGCAGAGCACTATACTAAGCGCTTGGAAGAGGACAATCTGAGCTGGTAGACGCATTCCCTACCATTAAGGGCCTCACTCCAATAGCCTAAACGTTCTCTAAATCCACTCAACTCAGCATTGGGGGTAATAGGGAGGGTGTGGAGAGATGGGAGCAAAAATTGGGGTTCCAGTCTCACTGAGTCTCTTGATTCCAGAATTCATCCCCAGAGGTTTCTGGCAGGGAAGGGCCAGCACCGGCTGAAACTTAAGGAGCGGGAATTCTGGAACTTGATATGAAACAGAAATTCACTCCCTGTTGCTCCCTCCGCCTTTGAGCTTCCTGAAATACCCCATTACTGTTTGACAAGCAGCTTCTCCCAAACTATTCCTTCTCTAGACAAAAACCTTTCAATCCTTCTTCCACTTAAACACACTGTCTACTTAATTCCCTCTCAGTGAATTAGCCCACTCACCTGCAAGGCTTCTTCTGGTAGTCTTGAGGAAGAAAAAAATTTAACCTATTGCACTAATCAAATTGAAGTGGCCTGTATTAAATATAAAACAAAATATTATCTTCTCTCCAGTTTTATAATTGTGAAAAATGAGTTTGAGGGGGTTTATAACTCAGTCGAATCAGCGAGAGAGCTAAATACTCTCCCAAGGTATTAGGGTGGGCTTACCTCTCCAAGGCGACAGAAATTAACTTTTTTCTACTGCGGAAGGAATTAAATTAGCCATCAGTTGGTTTACTTCCCTAGCGCTATGCCTCTCATGTCTTTAGTGTGGTATTCTGACCTCTCATGTAGATGAGCCAGGATTTGGAGGAAACCAGGTCAAATGTAGAGGAGCTGTTAATTGGACATAGCAGAATTTCCCTGACTGGAGAACCCATGAGGTATTTTTTCACCCTATTCTGAAGCATCTTAAGGACACATTGGTACACTTTCTGCCTTATAACCTCATATAGCAGAAGTTGCTTTAAACTGAGCGAGACATAGAGGCCAAGTAGAAAGAGCTCAAAATTGTGAATCAGAGGCCTAGATTCAAGTCCCAGTTCTGCCTCTGGCCTGCTGTGTGATCTTGGGTAAGTCACTGCACTTCTCTGTACCCCAGTTTTCTTATCTGTAAAAAGGGGTGAAGGAACCCAATCTCCCTCCTTCCTAGATTGTGAGCCCTCTGTGCAATGGGACTGTGTCTGATCTATCTATCCCAGCACAGTTAGCCAATCAGTCAGTGGTATTTATTGAGCGCTTACCATGTGCAGAGCGCTGTACTAAGTGCTTGGGAGAGAGAAGCAGCGTGGCTCAGTGGAAAGAGCTCGGACTTTGGAGTCAGAGGTCATGGGTTCAAATCCCAGCTCCACCAATTGTCAGCTGTGTGACTTTGGGCAAGTCAGTTCACTTCTCTGGGCCTCGGTTACCTCATCTGTAAAATGGGGATTAAGGCTGTGAGCCCTGCCATGGGACAACCTGATCACCTTGTAACCTCCCCAGCGCTTAGTACAGTGCTTTGCACATAGTAAGCACTTAATAAATGTCATCATTATTATTATTATTATTACAATACAGCAAAGTTTTGACATGCTCCTCTCATTATATCTATCCTTATGTGTCTGTCACCAACCAACTCTCCCCAGGACCCCCACAACACTTACTCCAAGACTGTCTCCTTAAGGGGTTAGTAAGCAGTTAGCACTTAACATGTACTATTACTACTCCATAGTCAGTCAGTCATATTTATTAAGAGCTTATTGTGTGCGGAGCACTGTAATAATAATAATAATAATGTTGGTATTTGTTAAGCGCTTACTATGTGCAAAGCTCTGTTCTAAGCACTGGAACTAAGCGCTTGGGAGAGTATAGCAATAAACAGACACATTCCCTGCCCACAAGGAGCATACAGTCTAGAGGGGGAGAAAGCACATAGTAAGTAAAGAGCCCGAGTTTGGGAGTCAGAGGTCGTGGGTTCTAATCCCACCTCCACCACTTACCAGCTGTGTGACTTTGGGCAAGTCCCTTAACTTCTCTGTGCCTCAGTTACCTCATCTGTAAAATAGGGATTAAGATTGAGCCCCACGTGGGACAACCTCATTACCTTGTATCTACCCCAGTGCTTAGAACTGTGCTTGGCACATGGTAAGTGCTTAACACATACTATCATTATCATTATTATTATTACTCTAACTTTTTTGGTGATGCCACGAAATATACTGTTCCTGCCAGAGGTGAGCATGGAGTTCGCATTTAGAAATACCAACAAAGTTGGAGGTGGTATTTATTAAGCACTTACTATGCCAGGCGTGGTCCTAAGCGCTGGGGTAGATACAAGATAATCAGGTTGGACACAATCCCTATCCCCCATGGGGCTCACCATCTTAATCCCCATTTTACAAATGAAGTTCTGGAGGCAAAGAGAAGTGAAGTGACTTGCCGAAGGTCACACAGCAGACAAGTGGCAGAGCTGGGACTAGAACCCAGGTACTTCTGATTTCCCCTGCCAATGCTCTATCCACTAGGCATCACTGTTTTTTCATTCTAATAATGATAATAGTAGTGGTGATATTTGTTAAGCGCTTACTTATGTGCCAAGTACTTCAGTAAGCACTGGAGTAGATAGAAGTCCAGCAAGTTGGCTCACAGTTTAAGGAGGAGGAAGAATAGGTATTTTTCATCGCCATTTTACAGATGAGGGAACTGAGGCACAGGGAAGGGAAGTGATTTGCCCAAGTGGCAAAGTGGCAGAGCTGGGATTAGAACCCAGATCTTCTGACCCCAAGGGCCAGGATCTTTCCATTAGGCCATAGGCCTATTGATTTCAGTTGGCCTTGGTGTCTCTTTCCCCCACTACTGCACCGCAAGAAGAGAAGGTACCAATCAATCAGAGGTATTTATTGAGCACTTACTAGGTGCAGAGCACTGTACCAAGCACTTGGGGGAGTACAGTGGAACAATATAACAGACACTTTCCCTGCCCACAATGAGCTTACAGTCTATAGGGACGAACAGTGCTCAGCCACTCTTCCCAGAGAATCGGCATGGCGTAGTGGATAGAGCATGGGCCCGAGAGGCAGAAGGTCCTGGGTTCTAATCCCGGCTCCGCCACTAATCTGCTGTGTGACCCTGGGCAACTCATTTCTCTGTGCCTCAGTTCCCTCATCTGTAAAATGGGGATTGAGACTGTGTGCCCCTTGCGGGACAGGGACTGTGTCCAACCTGATTTGCTTGTATCCACCCCAGTGCTTAGTACAGTGCCTGACACATTCATTCATTCCTTCAATCATATTTATTGAGTGCTCACTGTGTGCAGAGCACTGTACTAAGCGCTTGGGAAGTACAAGTTGCCAACATATAGAGATGGTCTCTACCCAACAACGGGCTCACAGTCTAGCAGGGGGAGATAGACAACAAAAGAAAACATGTAGACAGGTGTCAAAGTCGTCAGAACAAATAGAATTAATTATGTTGCCAATTTGTACTTCCCAAGTGCTTAGTACAGTCCTCTGCACATAGTAAGTGCTCAATAAATACGATTGATGATGATGATGATGAATTAAAGCTATATGCATATCAATTAACAAAATTAATAGAATAGTAAATATGTACAAGTAAAATAAATACAGTAAGTGCTTAACAAATATCATTATTATTATTATTATTTCAGTTCCAGGTATTAGGGACTACTGCTAGGGTCCAATTCCTTCCCCTCTTCTCTTACCCTTCCCCAGAGCCATCGGACCCTGCAACAACACTTGCTTGGGTAACACATCCCCTTCTGAGACCCAGGCCGCTGTCGAGAGGGCTTTCCAGCCGCTCTGTTCCACGTCGTCAAAGCCCTGTTCCCTCTGGATCAGAAATATGCCATTTTATGTAAGGACACTGAGTTACGCATCATGTACAAATTGCTTTTCGCCTCATCTATCACAGCCAGGGAGAAGTTCTCCAAAGTAAACAGCATATTACTGCACCGTTCACTCACCCTATGATTGAATCCAACAACTGGCATTTTCGAAAATCATCTCTCCCGGAGAGGATGAAAAGGGAGAGAGGAGTAAGCCGTCCTCTCTCTTTCCTGGCCGGTCACCTGGATTTACTTGGATAAAAGTTGGGGCAGTGCATCTAGCAAAGACTAAATAGCTCATTAGGAGAGCTGTCAATCAGTTTCTCCGGATCTCCAGGCTCTTCCTTCTCTGGTTCTTATGTGTTTCCTCTGTTCAGTACGCATCTATCTCCCCACTTCTCTCCCCACCGAACAAATAGCCCCTGACCAATGGATTAAAAGGCCTCTTCATTATCACTCTCTTCTCCCACTACTCCTCAACTTGCACTCTTGATTCTCTCAAGCTAACCCACCCTCTTTACCTCATTCTAGTCTCTCTGACCTCTTGCTTCCTCCAGTCAGGAATTGTGGCCAGAAAATGTGTCCATTTATTGTAATAGTGTACCCTCCTAAGCTCTCAGTACAGTGCTCCACAAACAGTAAGCGCTCAATAAAAATGATTGAATGAATGAATTCCCTCACCATTTAAATCTGCCAGATCACAACTCTCCCCATCTACAAAACCTTCTTGAATCCCCACTTCCTTCAGGAGGCTTTTCCCAATTATTTTTTTCTCCTCCTGACTATCACTTCAGCACTTCTGTACTATCTCAGTGCTTATGCAGTCAGTCGATCATATTTATTGAGTGCTTACTGTGTGCAGAACACTGTACTAAGTACTTGGGAGAGCCCAATATAACGGAGTTGGTAAGATATAGAAAAGCAGCGTGGCTCCGTGGAAAGAGCACGGGCTTTGAAGTCAGAGGTCGTGGGTTCTAATCCCGGCTCCGCCACTTGTCAGCTGTGTGGCTTTGGGCCAGTCACTCAACTTCTCTGGGCCTCAGTTACCTCATCTGTAAAATGGGGATTAAAACTGTGAGCCCCCCGTGGGACAACCTGATCACCTTGTAACCTCCCCATCATTTAGAACAGTGCTTTGCACATAGTAAGCGCTTAATAAATACCATTATTATTATTATTATATACTCCTTGCCCCCAGGCATTAAAATCAATTATGGCTACGCACCTAAGTCAGTCTGTCATATGTATTGAGCCCTTACTTGTCAGAGCACAGCACTAAGTACTTGGGAGAGGATGATACAACAATAAAACAGGCAGAATCCCTGCCCACAACGAACTCACAGTCTAGACGGGGAGACAAAACTTAATATAAATAAATAAATTACAGATGTACATAAGTGCTGTGAGGTTGAGGATGAGTAAATGGAAAAGGGTACAAATCCAAGTGTAAAGGTGATGGCGGGGGGGGGTGAAATGAGGGTTTAGGGAAGGCATCTCGGAGGAGATGTGATTTTTAATAAGGCTTTGAAGATGAGGAGAATGATAGTCTGCTGGGTAGGAACTGGGAAGGAGTTGTTGGTGGAGGGATAGATAAGATCGAGCTACTTTGAGTAGGTTGGTGTCAGAGGAATGAAATGAACGCTCCCAAATATCCCAAAATGCTTCTGCAAATGTCGACTTATTCTACCATCAATGCGCTTGGCCGTTCATTTTGACCATTGTACCATTCTCTTCTTTATATCTTGGATCTATCGCCCACTCACTCCGCCAAATCCCCTGGACTATAAATCCCTTGAGGCTCCTCACCCTGTGCCGATCCCGACTGGGAATCATCCCACAGTCCCTGGCAGTTCTCACTACAGAGACCCGGCCTGAACCGATTCTAGGCTTCGAGCGGGATTTCACATACAAGTCAGGATTACTTGGGGCCGGCGGGCTTGCCAAAGGAAGGCAATCTGAAGCTAGCAGGGAAACATGTCCAGAAGTGATACGGCAGGTGAATTAAGGCAACAGCTGTTATGAGCAGATAGGTGATTATTAAGATTGTGCTTAATGGGTAGGGAGGAAATGTAGAAAATGGAATGATATTAGAAAAGAAGGAGAACAAACTTGTTAGGACTTGATGAGAAAAATGGTTATTTCCCCCCAAAGCCCTATCACCCCCGCTTCCAGGAGCTTTAATTGATGGGTCAGGTTAGGTAATGATGTTCAGTCTGTTGCTAATTCTAAGGATAGATTTCCTTCACTATTTTATGATGGCATATTGATTGGCAAAAACGTACATCGAAAACTGATGGATGTTTTGGGCTTTGGTTTTTATATCCACGGTTCTAGAATGTGGGTTTCTGCTCGGAAGGGCTCCTGATGAGATTTAGTTTTAAAAGGAAAGAGTTTGTGTTGTTTTTCTGAAAAAGAGTCTGGCTGTGATGTTGGTAGCTTGGGAATAGTCAAGGTGGAAGGGGTCAGAACTCTTCAATAAACAGGTTGTTTAATGTAGTAATAATAATAATAATAATAATGGCATTTGTTAAGCGCTTACTATGTGCAAAGCATTGTTCTAAGCACTGGGGAGGATACAAGGTGATCAGGTTGCCCCACACGGGGCTCACAGTCTTAATCCCCATTTTACAGCTGAGGTAACTGAGGCACAGTTGCCCAAAGTCACACAGCTGACAATTGGCAGAGCCAGGATTTGAACCCATGACCTCTGACTCCAAAGCCCGGGCTCTTTCCACTGAGCCACGCTGATTCTCTAGTGTAGTGCTTACTATGTGCCAAGCACTGAGACAGGTAACAATGCAAGCAGATCAGATACAGTCTCAAGTCAGATTTAGGGTACGCAGTCTAAGGGGGAGGAAGAACAGATATTGATTCTCCTTGAGGAAACTGAGAGGGAAGTGAAGTGACTTGTCCAAGGTCACACAGCAGGTAAATGGAGGAGCCAGGTTCAGAACCCAAGTCTCTTGACTCATTCATTCATTCAGTCAGTCAATCGTATTTGAGTGCTTACTGTGTGCAGAGCACTCTACTAAGTAGTTGGAAAGTGCAATTCATCCTGTGTTTTATCCACTAAGCCACTTCGCATTGAATGTCAGCTCTGAAAGCCCTTTATTAATAATAGCAATAATAATGTTTTTATAACATTATAACATTGTTTTTATATCCACGGTTCTAGAATGCGGGTTTCCGCTCGGAAGGGCTCCTGATGAGATTTAGTTTTAAAAGGAAAGAGTTTGTGTTGTTTTTCTGAAAAAGAGTCTGGCTGTGATGTTGGTAGCTTGGGAATAGTCAAGGTGGAAGGGGACAGAACTCTTCAGTAAACAGGTTGTTTAATGTAGTAATAATAATAATAATAATAATGGCATTTGTTAAGCGCTTACTATGTGCAAAGCACTGTTGTAAATGCTAACACATAAGTGCTCAGTATGTGTTAAGCACTGTTCTAAGCACTGGGGTAAGTCCTGTCCCGTATCCCGTATGGCACTCACTGTTTAAGTTGGAGAGAGAACAGATATTGAATCCCCATTTTACAGGGAAAAAACACAATCAGAACAAGTCACCCATAATAAAGCAGTGTTACAAATAAAAGGAGGTGAAATGAGATTAGTTTGATGGGCTTTATGAGCCCTGAGAATGATATTAGGACCGTTTTCAGAGGAAAGGCAGCCAAGGCAGACTGTTTTAGGGGAGAACTGGGGTATTAACCCCCCCCCCCCACAAAACTAGTGAATTTCAGGGATTATTGGCATAACCCTGTTTTGTTGGCTGCAGCAGCTCCCAAGTGCCTGCTGGGATTTGGAGCAGATGTCCAGCAATCTGTAGACTGGAAGCTCGTTATGGGAAGGGAATTGTTCTGCTAATTCTGTCCTATTTTACCCTGCAGACGAAAATTACAAATAGAGCGGGTGGAAGAATAAAGGCGATAGCAGGTGTTAGCAGGAGTATGGCAGGGTAGAACTGTTGAGTAAAGAATTGATTATCGGTGAGAACCTGAAAAGGTGGCCAATACAACTCGAGAGCTGGGAATGAGTTGCGGGAGGCCCCTTGGAGGAGGGGAAATACAGTGCTGAAGACCGAAGAGATGAGCTGCAGTTCAGCTGTTGAAATTTAACTGTGGCTGTAGACAGGAAATGTGTCCGCCAACTCTGTTATAAAATTATAGTCTCCTAAGTGCTGAGTTCAGTGCTCTGCACAAAGTAAGTGCTCAGTAAATATGATCGATTGGTTGCGTCCACCCTGGACAAGTCTGGGTTGGCGAGAAACCTCAATGCTCAATATCCTTTGAATTATTTTCCTTTGACTCTGGCTTTGTTTTTTGGCGGGGAGGAGGTGTTGTTTTGGCTAATTCGTGTTCAACAGCATTTCTTCCTCATCAAAAACAAAAGGGCAGAAATTTGAGGCGTATTTAAAAGGGGCCTTGAGAAGATGTAGTGCAGCAAGAAATGGCATTTGGAAGTAAATGAGGAGAGCACAGTAACATTTGGAGTAATTATTTTAACAGGGCACAGTTAAACTTGGCGGATTAAAAGGAAAATAATCACTGTGTTCCAGGAAAAGGCATTTTGAATAAATGCAGGCCATCTCAAGTATGAACAGCTAAGGACAGAGAGAGCATACACTGTGATGTGTCCATTGGCTAGGCCTGTTTAACTCTCTTGTTGAGCGTAAGCAGGGCAGAGCGCTTTTGTGGGGAAGACATTCTGCAGAGAATCTGTGTAATTCCAGGCAGAAACTGGAAAGAGTGGTTTCAGAAGGATGGAGAAAGGTTGAAATGGGACCCTTCTTGGGACCTGTGCCAGTGCATGTAAACCAAGGGGGTGTTCAATCAGTAGTATTTACTGAACGCCTATTGTGTGATGATCGCTAGACATTACGGCCGGGAGAATACAATAAAATAAGGAGACATGGTCTCTGACCTCAAGGAGCTTCCAGTATAACGGGGAAACAGACACTAAATGAACTTGGAAAGAAGACAAGGAGTATTTATTTATATTCGTGTCCATTCCCTCCACTAGATTGTGGGCAGGGAATGTGTCTACCGACTCTGTATTGTACTCTCCCAATCGCTCAGTACAGTGCCTTACACACAGTAAGCACTCAATAAATACAATTGATTGATCAACATTCTTAGACTTTACATTCTCTGTGACTTGTGTGATGCTCTACCAGGTGTTTACTGCCATGGTTTCATTGTTTCTTAGAGCGATAAGAGTCGGTTCATAATCCATCATATTTTTCTGTAGTGGAATCGGTTGGCTCCATTGGTTATGCTCCCAGACCACATTCATTCAATCGTGTTTCATTCAATTGTATTTATTGAGCGCTTACTGTGTGCAGAACACTGTACTAAGTGCTTGGGAAGTGCAAGTTGGCAACATACAGAGACAGTCCCTACCCAACAACAGGTTCACACTCTAGAAGAGGGAGACAGACAACAAAATAAAACATGTAGACAACTGTCAAAACAGTTAGAATAAATAGTAATAAATAACATCTGTTACTCTTCTCTCCAGCTATTCCGAAGAGCTAGTGGTCTAATGAAAGAGCACAGGACTGGCAGTCAGGAGAGTCTGGGTTCTAATCCTGGGTCTGACACTTCTTTCATCCATTCGTTCAATCGTATTTATTGAGTGCTTACTGTGTGTAGAGCACTGTGCTAAGCGCTTGGGAAGTACATTTCAGCGACAGAGACAATCCCTGCCCACAATGGGCTCACAGTCTAGAAGGGGGGGGGGGTCACTTTTCATTCATTCATTCAATCGCATTTATTGAGTGCTCACTGTGTGCAGAGCACTGTACTGAGCGCCTGGGAAGTACAAGTTGGCAACATATAGAGACGGTCCCCTGCTGTGGGACCTTGGGCAAATCATTTTAACTTCTCTAGTGTCAGTTTTCTAATCTGTAAAATGAGGATTAAAGGCCTTGTTCTTCCCCTCCTTTAGACTGTGAACCCAATCAATCAGTGGTATTTATCGAGTCCTTATTTTGTCTAGACCACTTGGGAGAGTACTGTACAACGTAGTAGACATGCTTCCTGCCCACAAATGAGCTTACAGTCTAGAGGAGGAGACAGGCATTAATAGAAATAGATGTAAAGGTATGGGCATAAGGGCTGTGGGGCTGGGGGTGGCGCAAATATCAAATGCCCCAAGGGCACAGATCCAAGTGCAGAAACGACACAGAAGGGAGAGGAAGCTGAGGAAAAGAGGGCTTAATCTGGGAAGGCCTCTTGGAGGAGATGTGACCCTAAAAAAGCTTTGAAGGTGGGAAGAGGGGTGGCCTTGCAGATATGGAGGGGGGAGGGAGTTACAGGATAGGGGGAGGATAGGGGAAAGGGGTCAAAGATAGGAGCACAAAGTATTTGAGCTGATTGTATTGTATCTACCCCAGCGTTTAGCACAGTGCAGGCACATAATAAACACTTTTGTATAGTATATAAGTGCTTACTGTGTGCCAAGCATTGTACAAGCTAATCGGATTGGACACAGCCCCTGTCCCACTTGGGGCTCACAGTCCTAACCCCCATTTTAGATGAGGTAACAGGCCCGGAGAAGTGAAATGACATACCCAAGGTCACACAGCAGACAAGCGATGGAGCTGGGACTAGAACCCAGGTCCTTCCGAATCCTGGGCCTTAACTAGTGCCGCGGTTGTTCTTAGAGAAGCAGCGTGGCTTAGTGGCTAGATCCCGGGCCTGGAAGTCAGAAGGTCGTGGGTTCTAATCCTACCTCTGCCCCATGTCTGCTGTGTGACCTTGGGCGAGTCACTTCACTTCTCTGGACCTCAGTTACCTCACCTGGAAAATGGAGATGAAGACTGTGAGCGCTCTGTGGGACGGGGACTGTGTCCAACCTGACTTCCATCTGCCCCAGTGCTTAGAATAGTGCTAGTAATAACAATAATAATAATGATGATGGTATTTATTAAGCGCTTATTATGTGCAAAGCACTGTTCTAAGCACTGGGGGGATACAATGTGAGCAGGTTGTCCCACAGTCAACCCCCATTTTACAGATGAGGGAACCAAGGCCCAGAGAAGTTAAATGACTTTCCCAAAGTCACACAGCTGACAAGTGGCGGGGCCGGGATTTGAACCCATGACCTATGACTCCAAAGCCCATGCTCTTTCCACTGAGCCACGCTGCTTCTCAAGTACCATAATTGTTTTTATTGGTAATAAGACACTCGCCACCACAAATACATGCATCTTAGGGAACTTTGGGGGCTAAGCCAGAACTTTTCTGTTTTGTAGACAACATACAACGTACAGTGTACCACGTGTTGTTTAGTGGTGCATGGCCATTTACCCATTTATTCAGTTGTATTTATTGAGGGCTTACTGTGTGCCGAGCACTGTGCTAAGCGCTTGGGAGAGTACAATACAGCAATAAACAGACACATGCCCTTCCCACAACGAGTTTACAGCCTAGAGGGACTGTTCCTTTATCGCTCCCAAAGAATTCCTTTGGCTTGACCTTGTTGCCAAAGACTGGGCTCAAAGTTCTCCTTCGGAGGGAATCTGGATTTGATTAAAGTTTGAAATTCATTGAGTGACAGCTGAAAAATGCTGTTCCAACCCTGGTACCCTACTGCAGTTAATGGATACAGCCAAATAGAAACAGAATTCATGTATAATTCAGAGCAACAGAATGTCCCACATAAATAAAATCTTGGTAAAATAATAATGGCATGATTCATGAACCCAGCCTCCCTCATTGGGCCTAAAGCAATAACAAAAATAAAAATTTAATTCCCCTGCAAATGCGTTCATATCTTTAACAAGAGGACAAATGGGTGTCTCCAAGTAATTGCTTTATTTTACTTCATTAGGCAATCACACATGAGTTCGTGCCTAATTAGAGTTATATAATCACCCGTTATTAGAAACATTAACCACAGAACTGCATCTTCATATGTGTCTTTTTTTTTTTTAATTCAGTGTGGGACTGAATTGTCGGAATCCTCTGGGGAAATTCTATCTGGGGCATATAGCTTGAACTTTAAAGGAGGTTAATGTGGTGTTTGAGGGTTAATTAAAATCCATTCCCCCGAAGCCTACTTGTTAAGTGAGGAACATTTTAAATAGAGGATCATTTTTATTTTCATTTCCCTTGTACGTTAATATTAGATTCCTCCCCCAAACAGGCAGTTCTCTACTGACCCTATAAGGACTTTCTAATCTCTTTTTTAATAGCATTTATTAAGTGTTTCCTATATACCGAGCACTGGAGTAGATTCAGGATAGTCTCTGCTGTACAAGGGGTTTGCTATCTAAATAGGAAGGGCAGGAGTCTTATCAACTTTTTACTGATGACAAAATCGAGGCCCAGAGAGTTTAAATAGCTTACCCGCAGTTACACATCAGGGCACTGGCAGAGTTAGGATTAGAACCCGGGTCCCTTAACTCTCAGCCCCACACTCTTTCCAATAACATGCTTCCTCCCTTTCCGTTCATTTCTTGTCATATTTATTGAGTGCTTACTGAGTGCAGTGCACTGTACTAAGCATAAGTAATTGGCATAAATGGAGACCAGTTTATTCCTAAGAGCCAAAGGTGGCTGTTGGCATGGAGTAGCTAAATGAATTGGGAATTCATCGGGGAAGCTTCCGGGAGGTGATGAGATGTCAAAAGGGCTTTGGAGATGTGGAGAATTGTAGTTGGGTGGTTGTCAAGGGAGAGGGAGTTCCAAGCTGGAGGAAGGGTGGCCACAAAAGGGTTTATCAATCAATCAATCGTATTTAATGAGCATTTTCTGAGTGCAGATCACTATACTAATCCATCATATTTAGCAAGCGCTTTCTGTATACAGAGCAGTGTAGTAAGCACTTGGGAGAGTACAATATCACAGAGTTGGTAGACACATTGCGAGCTTACAGTCTAGAGGGGGAGACAGACATTAGTATAAATAAGTTATACGTATGTGCATAAATGTTCTGGGATTGAGGAAAGTGTGAATAAAGGGCACGAAGCCAAGTGCGAAGGGGATGCCGAAGGGAGTGGGAGGAAATGAGGGCTTTGTCAGGAAAGGCCTCTTGGAGGAGATGTGCTTTAAATAAGGCTTTCAAGGTGGGGAGAAAGGGCAGTCTAACAGAATTGGTGGTCATGTTCCCTGCCCAAAGCGAGCTTACAGTCTAGAGAGGGAAGAATCACGTTCCTCTTCTCCAGTCTGTAGCTTAGGAGAGGCCTAAAGTCACAGTTCTCAAGAAGCTACTTACCTTCCTGTTCCTTACTGAGAAGCTAGCAATCCTTCCATATTAAAAAAAAAACCTTCCCAACCCCCACACCTCCCCAAAGACACTTTTGGGGGCACAGAAAATTCTAAATAATAGTAAAAAGTGTAAGACTCTAAACTGTAAGCTGATTATGAGCAGGGGAACTGTCCATTAATTCTGCTACATTGTACCCTCCCAAGCGCTTGGTACAGTGCTCTGTACAGGGGAAGCAGCGTGGCTCAGTGGAAAGAGTCTGGGCTTGGGAGTCAGAGGTCATGGATTCTAATCCCGGCTCTGCCACTTCTCAGCTGTGTGACTTTGGGCAACTCACTTCACTTCTCTGTGCCTCAGTTCCCTCATCTGTAAAATGGGGATTAAGATTGTGAGCCCCACGTGGGACAACCTTGATTGCCTTGTATCCCCCCAGCGCTTGGAACAGTGCTGGGCACATAGTAAGCACTTAAATACCAACATTATTATCATTATTATTACATGATAAACGCTCAGTGAATACCATCGGTTGATTGATTTAATCACCAAAGAGCCGCTAGAAAGATGGAGGTTGGGAGGGCGAGGGAAAGAGGGAGGAATTGGGGAGCATCCAAAGAGGAGGACAGGGCCTTTATGGCTGTTTGTTCTCTAATTTGCTCAATTTGCTGCCTAACCAAATGAGGCATTGTGCATTTTGGAATCTAATTACTTTTAGTTTGTGTTTCGGAAATACCGCTGCAAAATGTGGCTTACAGATTGGCACCACATGTAGATTGAGCCTCTTTCCTTTCTTGCATGTTAATTGTTTTTTGAAAAGAAAGGCGGGGGAAAAAATTCCGCCTCCTATTGACCTGACAGCCGGCCAGGAGATGCTTTATGAGGGCTCTTCAGATATCATGAAGGTTGCAAGAAGCACAATGCCTCACAGAAGGGAAACAGGACCCTTTGAGTTGTCAGGCAGAGACCCAACAGCCTGGAGTCTCACTTCCTCATAATAATAAGAATATATGGTATTTGTTAAGCGCTTATTCTGTGTTAAGCACTGTACTAAGCACTGGGGTAGAGACAAGATAGGTTTCCCCTAAAGTTCACAGGAGGGAGAACAGATATCGAATCCCCATTTTGAGAAGCAGCATGGTGTAATGGATTAAGAATGGGCTTGGGAGTCAGAAGGTCTTGAGTTCTAATCCCAGCTCTGCCTCTTATCTGCTGTTTGACCTTGGGCATTTCATTTCACTTCTCTGTGCCTCAGTTCCCTCATCTGGAAAATGGGGATTAAGACTGTGAGCCCCACGTGGGACAGGGACTTTGTCCAACCTGATTAACTTGTTTCTACCCCAGCGCTTAGAACAGTGTCTGGCACAGAGTAAGCACTTCACTAATGCCATAAAAAAATAGCACATAATAAGTGCTTGGACAGTTGAAAAAAAACTTAAGGACTTCTTCACCATACACCTTAAATGCTTTTGTCCAAATCAGTGCACGGTTGTGCAGTTCAAATGATTTTATGACCATCAGGTCAAAGTAAAAAAACTCCTGTGATCAACCAAGAAATGTCATACTGTGCATTGAAATTACTTTTTTTCCAACTGGGAAAATTAATTGTGGGGCGAGGGGGGTAGGGGAAGTCACTTGAAAGGAGAGCGAAGAATAGGTGCTGGAGGAGAAACTCTATTCCTCAAGCCCCAGGCCGTCCTCCCAGTGGCACTAGCATCATTTCATATTTTATTCATTCCCCATACAACTGCATTATAATAACATAATTAAGATCCATTTCCTCGTTGAAGGCCAGGCATGTATTGAATAGCCTGGAGACTGAACACGAGAAAGGTGTTTCTTTTGCCACCGCCGTAGATCGGGGTGGTGGAAATTTGCACTGATGCTGATAGAGAGATTTGGAGTGTGTGGCACTGTGAAATTTTATGAGTCCAATCCACAATGTGTAATTATGTACACTATGGTGATGAAACCTTTACCTTCTTAATGTATATAAATGCTCCGCAGAGGGGAAATTACCCATTCCTTGCCTGAGGTTAGGGAAACCTAGGCAGAGACAAGGAAGAGAGGTGTGCTTAATAATAATAATGCTATTTGTTAAGCGCTTACTATGCACCAAGCACTGTTCTAAGCACTGGGGTAGATACAAGGTAATGAGGTTGTCCCACATCGGCTCACAGTCTTAATCCCCATTTTCCAGGTGAGGTAACTGAGGCACAGAGAAGTTAAGTGACTTGCCCAAAGTCACACAGCTGATAAGTGGCGGAGTGGGAAAGAGCACAGTTCCAGAGAGTCTGGTTCCAATCCCAGTTCTACCAATTCCCTGTTTGGGACCTTAGGCAAATCACTTAGACATTCTGTGCCTCAGTTTCCTCATTTGTCAAATGGGGATTAGTTACCCGTCCTCCTTCCCCTTCGACTATGAATACTTTGTGGGACTGAGGCTGCCTCTGATCTGATTGTTTTCTATCCATCCCAATGTTTTGAAACAGTTCTTGGCATGTAGTAAGCACTTGACAGGTACCACTGTGTGTTTGGGAGAGGCAATGTTGCTACTTTCCTTGAGAAAGGACAACCAAAGCAAAACCCTGATGTTATCTGGGGGAGATAAATAACAAATCCTAAACTCTTTTTAAAACTCTCATGAATATTTGATTCCAGCCTCGCTCCTAACTCTAGCAGTGGCTTGTGGTCTCCTGTACTTTAATTTTGGTTCAGTTCACTATGAGGTCGATGATCTAATTATCACATAAATTGCGAGAATGAATTTCTTCACTGAGAAACTGCTATTTAAAGCACACCTTCCCCCCCTCAATGTTTTTCCAGATGGGGCAAAACATTTTTCTTCTTTCTTCTAGAAAATTAGAAAATAATTTGCCCAAAGTCCTGCGGAGAAATGAGCATACTGCTTTAAATACATGATGTGAATTTAGCAAGGAACTGAGAATTCTGGAACACTTATTTTGGGTCTAGGATCCATTTAAAATGTAGTATACATTCTATTGTAAACAAAGCAGGAAGCTCAAGAAGACGAGAAGCTACATGGCCTAGTGGGAAGAGAACAGGCTTGGGAGTCGGAGGACCTGGGTTCTAATCTCAGCTCCACCACTTGTCTGCTCTATGACCTTGGACAAGTCACTTAACTTCTCTGCGCCTCAGTTACCACATCTGTAAAATGGGGTTCTTCAGGGGTGGGGTATGGAATCAAGTGAGAAGTAGCATTGCCTAGTGGAAAGAGCACGGGCCTGGGAGATAGAGGGCCTAGGTTTTAATTCTGGATTTATTCATTCAGTCGTATTTATTGAGCACTTACTGTGTGCAGAGCACTGTACTAAGCGCTTTTGGATCTGCCAAAAGCTTGTGTGTGACCTTGGGCAAATAACTTCTCAGTGCCTCAGTTCTCCTGTTTTCCCTCCTACTTAGACTGAATCCCATGTGGGACAGGGACTGTGTCCAACCTAATTCACTTGTATCTACCCATGTGCTTAGAACAGCGTTTGACACGTAGTAAGTGCTTAACAAATACCATTTTAAAAATGAAAAAGTGATGCGGTAGGGAGGAGTAAATAGGCTGGGGAGATGAGATTAGTTAGGGAAGTTGAACCAGACACACAGCTGTAGTTCTTTCAGTGCTTTTCCCTGAACATATAATAATGACGATGATGATGGCATTTGTTTAGCGCTTACTACTACTACTACTACTACTACTACTACTACTACTACTACTACTACTACTACTACTAATAATAATAATTGTAGTATTTGTTAAGGGATTACTATATGCCAAGCACTGTACTAAGCACTGGGGTGGATACAAGCAAATTGGTTGAACACAGTCCCTGTCCCAAATGGGGCTCACAGTCTCAATCCCCATTTTACAGATAACTGAGGCACAGAGAAGTGAAGTGGAGGCCTTCCCAGACTGAGCCCCCTCCTTCCTCTCCCCCTCTTCATCCACCCCACATTACCGCCTTCCCTTCCCCACAGCACCTGTATATATGTATATATGTTTGTACATATTTATTACTCTATTTTACTTGTACATATTCTATTTATTTTATTTTGTTAATCTGTTTTGTTTTGTCCTCTGTCTTCCCCCTTCTAGACTGTGAGCCCACTGTTGGGTAGGGACCGTCTCTATATGTTGCCAACTTGGACTTCCCAAGCTCTTAGTACAGTGCTCTGCACACAGTAAGCGCTCAATAAATACAATTGAATGAATGAATGAGTGAATGAAAGTTACTTGCCCAAGGTCACACAGCAGACAAGTGGCAGAGCCGGCACTAGAACCCATGACCTTCTAGACTGTGAGCCCGCTCTTCTAGACTGTGAGCCCGCTGTTGGGTAGGGACTGTCTCTATCTGTTGCCGACTTGTACTTCCCAAGCGCTTAGTACAGTGCTCTGCACACAGTCAGCGCTCAATAAATACGATTGATTGATTGATGACCTTCTGAATCCCAGATCCGTGCTCTATCTTCTGTGAGCAGAGCACCGTTCTAAGCAGTGGGACTGTGAGCCCACTGTTGGATAGGGACTGTCTCTGTGTGTTGCCAACTTGTACTTCCCAAGCGCTTAGTACAGTGCTCTGCACACAGTAAGGGCTCAATAAATAATTGATTGATTGATTGATTGAGAGTGACGCTGGAGTCCCTTGTTGAGAACAAAGGAAAAGTCCTGGGGAATATGTACCTGCGCAGGGGAACTGATCCTAGTTCTAGGGGCTTGTCCGGTGCCCCTCCCATCTCATTCCCACCTGGGAAAGGGGTGCAACAGGGGAATAGGTGTGCAGGAGTGCAACACCTAGCAGATTGCTCACCAAGGTCTGTGCTTTGATGAGCCTGGTCCATTTATAGCCATATTTGATCGCCGTCTCGTCCAATTCTTGCCTTTCCCGTCCTCCTCAATTGGCACCCAAGTGCGTCGTTGGAAAAACTCCCTTCTCCCCTCTCTCCAAGCCTCATTCTGAGAGAGACGTTTTCTGGCAGTTTGTCCTCCCTGCTTTCTCCGTAATTTATCTTCTGGTTAACAATTTATAAACAACTCCTTTCATCTCTTTGCGGAGTTTCTGTTTGAGTTTACTTCAACCCTAACGGGAACCCTGACTGGTTTGTTGTTGTTCTCTTAAGGGCGGTCACATCCACACCAGGAGAGTTCTGAAATCGTATTACCGGATGTTTTCTTCCACAGTGCTGAATTTCAAGGCTCAGAACACATCATTTTAGGCAAAGGAAAGACGAGCTAATCTGTCTTTATGCAGTCTAAGCACTAAATTCTTCAGAAGAAAAAGACAGTAGTGCTGTTTAGGCACCTGAACATTAAACATCATGAATATTTTTGTATTTCCAGCTTTTTTTCTCTATTCTCTAGAAAAGGGAGTTGAGAAGAAAGAAGCAATTTAAAATAGAGCAAGGAATGAAAAGAATCAAGTGGATGGGGTGGAAAATATGGAGTGAGGAAGAAATGAAAGGGGAAAGATTTCATTTAATGGAGGAAATAGAAATGTCTGGTGATGGATTGAAAGGAAGAAAATGTAGTGTAGTGGGAACTAACCAGTCACTTTTACATCCAGTTAAATAGTCTGTCAGTGAAAAATACACAGTGTCCATATGACAACTCATGAAGAATTTAATTAGCAAGCTGTCACACTTCTCCACCTGAATTGTTGTTGTCTGGGTTTAGTTTTTTACTCTCCTCCTCCTCTTACTTTCTAGCGGTCTCCTCTTTTTGAAGTACCTTTCCACGCAACAGAGATCTTGAAGCCACTGCAGCCTGATTCAGTTCCTCCTTCTGTCTGACTGACACCGTTCATTCATTCATATTTATTGAGCGCTTACTGTACTAAGCGCCTGGGAGAGTACAATATAACAATAGACAGACACAGTCCCTGCCCACAATGAGCTCACATTCCAGAGGGGGAGACGGACTTTAATATAAACACAGTTTGAGGACCTTTATCTTCCAGTGCCAAGGCTTCTATGGGAACATGGTTTTATGATTTTCCCGTTAATCGGCTAAACCATCCCGCCCCACCCTTATGGATTTGCACTAGGATTTGCACCTGTTATTCACCCCCCCTCCCCACGGCCCTTATGTCGATATCTGTAATTTATTTCTTTATATAATTGCTGGAATCCCCTTCTGGATTGTAAGTTACTTCACTTCCTTGCCCCTCTGTTTTCTCATCTGTAAAATGGGTTTTCCATACCTGTTCTCCCTCCCCCTTAGACTGTAAACCCTGAGTGGGATGGTAACCCTGCAAACCCTGTTGTATTGTACTCTCCCAAGCATTTAGTACAGTGTTCTGCACACAATAAGTGCTCAGTAAGTACCATTGATTGGGACGGGGACTGTGTCCCACCTGGTTACTTTGTATCGATTCCAGCGCTTATCACATAGTAAGTGCTTAACAAATGCCACAATTCTTATATCTGGTATATAGGAAGCATTTGAAGTGTCTGTTGTTATATTGTACTCTCCCAAGTGCTTAGGACAGTGTTCTGCACACAGTAAGAGCTCAATAAGTACCATTGATTGGGACGGGGACTGTGTCCCACCTAATTACTTTGTATCGATTCCAGTGCTTATCACATAGTAAGTGCTTAACAAATGCCACAATTCTTATGACTGCTATATAGGAAGGATTTAATATGTCTGTTATATTGTACTCTCCCAAGCACTTACTACAGTGCTTTGCACACAGTAAGCACTCAATAAATACAATTGAATGAATTAATTTAATGAACAAGTGATTAGTATAGAGTTCTGCACACAGAAAGCACTCAATAAATTGAATGAACGAATAACATTATTATAGGATTAAATTAGTCTTAATATTTAGGTTTTTGGGTTTTTTTTTTTTAAATTAAAGATACTTCCATTCATTCCATGAAACATTTCCACTGAGAACTTTACCACACAAATAACAAACTTTCACTCCAAGAGAGCCATTCCAGTTAAAAAACTGATAACACTTTTTCATGCAAATAGCCACTGTCACTTGGGAGATCCTCAGTTTGTCTCTGAAGTACCTCACTTCCCTATATTACTTTTTCCCCACTAATGAAAGGGGAAGTTTTCATCTTCTCCCGGAGCAGATTCAAGGGAATTGAGGCCAGCAGACCTCTGAGTCTCACCTCCCGGCTTTTGAAGTGATAATTGATGGTGTGGTAGTTCCCCCACTCCAAGTTTCAAAGCTCTGGAAGTTGGGATGTTCAGGAACTCTCCTCAGAAACAGGAGACGTTAGGCAGCTGCATCTCCAGGCTGAGCGGGCTGGTTTCCCTGAAGATTATTGATAATGGCTGTATTTATGAAGCACTTACTGAAGAGGAGACGTTACGCAGCTGCATCGCCAGGCTGAGCGGGCTGGTTTCCCTGAAGATTATTGATAATGGCTGTATTTATGAAGCACTTACTGTGTGCCAAGCACTGTGATAAATGCTGTTAGCCAACAAACTGGGCCAAGTGCTAGAACCAGCAAGCACAACAAGACAACATATAACCTGTAGACAAAGTGTGGTTTAGACTGTGGATCCCACATTGGCCTTTTCAGAGACAGACAGACACACACATACACACAGATTTCACTATCAAAGCAAGCACCATTAAATGCTTACGATGTGCCGGGCACTGTTCTAAGTGCTGGGGTAGATAATAATAATAATAATGGCATTTATTAAGCACTTACTATGTGCAAAGCACTGTTCTAAGCACTGGGGAGGTTACAAGGTTGATCAGGTTGTCCCACGGGGTGCTCACAGTCTCAATCCCCATTTTACAGATGAGGGAACTGAGGCAAAGAGAAGTTAAGTGACTTGCCCGAAGTCACACAGCTGGCAATTGGCGGTGCCGGGATTTGAACCCATGACCTCTGACTCCAAAGCCCGTGCTCTTTCCACTGAGCCACACTGCTTCTCTGTAGATAAAAGGTAATCAGGTTGAACACAGTCCTTGGCCCATGCTTGGAGAAGCAGTGTGGCTCACTGGAAGGAGCCCGGGCTTTGGAGTCGGAGGTCATGGGTTCAAATTCCAGCTCCGCCAACTGTCAGCTGTGTGACTTTGGGCAAGTCACTTCACTTCTCTGCGCCTCAGTTCCCTCATCTGTAAAGTGGGGATGAAGACTGTGAGCCCCCAGTGGGACAACCTGATCACCTTGTAACCTCCCCAGCGCTTAGAACAGTGCTTTGCACATAGTAAGCACTTAATAAATGCTATTATTATTATTATTATCTGTGGCTCACAGACTTTAATCCCTTAGTTACAGATGAGAGAACTGAAGCACAGAGAAGTTAAGCGACTTGCCCAAGTTCACACAGCAGACAAGTGGTAGAAGCAGGATTAGAACCCAGTCCCGTGCTTTATCCACTAGGCCAGACTTCTCCAATACATATGTTCTATATTTAATTCATATCTATATATATTTGTGTTTCTGTGTTCATATACACATTCGATTAATCATTTATTGTGGGATTACTGTGTGCAGAGCACCGTACTAAGCATTGGGAGAGTACAGAATTAATGGACACATTCCATTAATAAGGAGCTTACAGTCTCGAGATACATCCCTGTATCAATCAGTCAGTGGTATTTACTGAATCCTAGCCACTGTACTAATCGATCACTCTCATTTTATTGAGTGCTGACTTTTTGCTGAGCACTGTACTAAGCGCTTGGGAGAGTACAGTATAACAGAGTTCGTAGACCATGTTTCCTGCCCACGAGGAGCTTACAGTGTAGGGGACTTAGTGTTGGGTTAAGAACCAAGGGTAGCAAGATACATGTTCACTGCCCTCAAGGAACCCTGAGGGAGACTGAAGAAAATAATTTACAGATAGTAATGAAAGGCAGAGGCAGAACAAGGATAAAAACAGAAGCAGGATATAGAATATCCTGCTTCTTGTTTTAATTTGGCCACCACATCATTCGTCCACATGGCTAAATCATTCAACCGAACTAGATCTCCAGCCCCCCTGACTCCAAACTTATCCCGGGAGGTGGTCGTTCCAGGTGGCTATTGCTAATTTAGTATTTATTTTTTAAAATGGCAATAAAACAACCACCGAGGTTTGTGGATGGAAGATGGGTGGAGTATAGGAAATCGATTTTGCATTTTTCTTTGCTCCATTTGAACCCCGGGAATAAATCCAGGCTCCCTGGTTAACTTTAGAACTAATTGGAAATCAGATGTGAGCTTGTCGTAACTGCTAAGATCACTGAGTTCCTATTAATCTTTCTGCAGTTAAAATAAGGATGTTAGATTTACTTCCGTGGGCCTTTCCCCATGGAGGTACTTCTTGAGAGCGTCAGGATGGTTTCAGATTTTCAGATCCTTAAAAAGTCCTTTTATTAATCTTGTTCAACAAAAAGCAGCATGGCCTAATGGAAGAGCCTGGGCTGGGTGCCAGAGCCCCTGGGTTCTCATCTCAGCTCTGCTACTTGCCTGAGGTGTGACCTTAGGGAAGTCATTTAATTTCTCTGTGCCTCAGTTTCCTTCTCTGTAAAATAGGGATAAATCTCTTTCCCTTTTAGACCTTCTATCTGCCCAAGCATTTAGCACAGTGCCTGCTCCTCTAGACTGTAAACTCCCTGTGGGCAGAGAACGTGCTGACCAGTTCTGTTGCATTGAACTCCTAAGCACTCAGTATGGTGCTCTGCACATAGTAAATGCTCAATATATGCAATTGATTGGCACATAGTGAACATTTAATGTTATTATGACGACTGTTGTTGCTTTTTATGGTATTGGATAAGCACTTACTACATGTCAAACATTGTTCTAAACTCTGGGGGAGGTACGACTTAATCAGGTTGGATTCAGTCCCTGTCCCGCATGGGGCTCGCAGTCTAAGTAGGAGGGAAAGAAGTTATTGAATCCCCATTTTACAGTTGAGAAAACTGAGGCCCGATCCCACAGCAAGCAGTTGGCGGAGTTGGGATTAGAACCCAGGTCTGTGCTCTTTCCACCTGGCCATCCTGCTTGTCACTGCCATTATTTAATATGTCCCTGTGCTATGCAATGGACAGAGAGGCAAACATTCGGTTCCATGAAGTGGGGATTTTACTTTATCTAGATGGGGACTTTTCATGTGAGGGGGAACATATTGGAGTCTCACGGCACAGTGCTCAGTCTCTGCACGCAGGCATTCAGTAAATACCACTGATTGATTCTTCACGTTTGGTCAATATGCTACGGAGCACGATTACTTTGGGGAAAACTAAACTGGCTCGATTTTCCTCCTAACAATTTATATTTGCTGTTTCACAGAAATGTATGATTAGGTACCTACTCAGAATTTCTCGCTACTAAAGCATTTCTCTGGAGGTCTCTTGTTTTCCTTAAACCAAGTCCAAAGTCACTGGAAAATGAAATGAATCGTTCGTTATTGGTACTATTTGATTATATAACTTTGTTTTTTCACTTTTTCAATTTTGGAGACCCACTAATGCATGCAACGTGTTTTCCTATGGAAAACGCTTCTGGGTTGAGTGCTTTTTCTTTTTTTTAAATAGTGTTTGTTAGGTGCTTACTATGTGCCAGGCACTGTACTAAGCAGTGGTGTAGATATAAGCTAATCAGGTTGGACACAGTCCCTGTCCCAAAAAGGGCTCACAGTCTTAATCCTTATTTCTCAGATAACTGAGGCACAGAGAAGTGAAGTGCCTTGCCTGAAGTCACACAGCAGACAAGTGGCAGAGCTGGGATTGGAATCCAGGGCCTCTGACCACCCGGCCCGTTTTTGTGGAGTCATTCAGGGGAGTAACGATGTTGGCAGAGATACTTTTAGATAACATAGTTGAGCTTTTCCTTCGCGGCTCAGTGGAAAGAGCATGGGCTTTGGAGTCAGAAGTCATGGGTTCGAATCCCGGCTCCGCCACGTGTCTGCTGTGTGACCTTGGGCAAGTCACTTAACTTCTCGGAGCCTCAGTGACCTCATCTGTAAAATGGGGATGAAGACTGTGAGCCCCGCATGGGACAACCTGAGTATTCCCCCCAGTGCTTAGAACAGTGATTTGCACATAGTAAGCACTTAAAAAATGCCATCATTATTATTATTAACTTTTCCTCTCCTCCCCGCCCCCCGACTCTTTTTTTGGACTCATCAAAGAGAAAATTCTGAGTGAGCACTTTACCGACAGTGTCACCTTTTCTCCTCCACCGTCAGCATTTCTCCTTTTTTTCATGGTATTTGTTAAGCGCGTTCTATGTGCCAGGCACTGCACTAATAATAAGAATAATGATGGCATTTATAAAGCGCTTACTATGCACAAAGCACTGTTCTAAGCGCTGCGGAGGTTACAAGGTGATCAGGTTGTCCCACGGGGGGCTCACAGTCCTAATCCCCATTTTCCAGATGAGGGAACTGAGGCCCAGAGAAGTGAAGTGACTTGCCCAAAGTCACACAGCTGACAGTTGGAGGAGCCGGGATTTGAACCCATGGCCTCTGATTCCAAAGCCCGGGCTCTTTCCACTGAGCCACACTGCTTCTCACTAAGCACTGGGGTAGATACAAGCTCGTCAGATTGGACACTGACACTGTAGCTGTTGTGACAGTTTCCCCCGGGCTCTGCAGTGGAATTGCAAGTGAACTATATTTTAATCTCCGTGTGAGCAGGAAACCTGTCTACCAACCCAGGTACATTCATTCATTCATTCATTCATTCAATCGTATTTATTGAGCGCTTACTGTGTGCAGAGCACTGTACTAAGTGCTTGGGAAGTACAAGTTGGCAACATAGTACATAGTTACGTAGTAGTACTCCCCCCAAGTTCTTAGCACAGGGCTCGGCACACAGGAAGCACTCGACAAATACCGTTGATTGATTGGGAAGAGAAAGGCGGGGTGAGGAAATATCTTCCAGTTTCCAAGAGAAGAGAAGAAACTCCACAACTTCGTTACCGACCAAACAGACTTCTCAAGGACTCTGGGAACCACCGTGGCCTAGTGGAAAGAGCACGGGCCTGGGAATTAGAGGACCTGGGTTCTAATCACTCATTCATTCAATCGTATTTATTGAGCGCTTACTGTGTGCAGAGCACTGTAGTAAGCGCTTGGGAAGTACAAGTTGGCAACATATAGAGATGGTCCCTACCCAACAGCGGGCTCACAGTCTAATCATTCATTCATTCATTCAGTTGTATTTATTGAGCACTTACTGTGTGCAGCGCACTGTACTAAGCGCTGGGGAAGTACAAATTGGCAACAGATAGAGACAATCCCTACCCTGTCTAGAAGGGGGAGGCAGACACCAAAGCAAAACATGTAGACAGGTGTCAAAATCGTCAGAACAAATAGAATTAAAGCTATATAATAATAATAATAATAATAATAATAATAATGGCATTTGCTAAGCGTTTACTATGTGCAGAGCACTGTTCTAAGCGCTGGGGGGAGATACAAGGTGATCAGGTTGTCCCACGTGGAGCTCACAGTGTTAATCCCCATTTTACAAATGAGGTAACTGAGGCTCAGAGAAGTTAAGTGACTTGCCCAAGGTCACACAGCAGACGTGGCATATGATTAACAAAATAGAATAGTAAATATGTACAAGGAATAAATTCCTTCTACGAGGAAGGAATAAATGGAATTATAGCTACATGCACATCCCTAAATCCCCCTCCCCATTCCCCCGCCTTACCTCCTTCCCCTCCCCACAGCACCTGTATATATGTTTGTACATATTTATTACTCTATTTTAATTGTGCATATTTATTCTATCTATTTTATTTCGTTAATGTGTTTTGTTGTCTGTCTCCCCTTCCAGACTGTGAGCCCGCCATTGGGTAGGGATCGTCTCTATATAATCCCGGCTTCACCACTTGCGGTGACCTTTCCGGCTCTATGTTCCCTCCTTCCAGCCCATCCATTGTTGCAGGGTGAGCCTCCTCGTGTCAGCCGAACCATTCATTCAGTCATATTTATTGAGCGCTTACTGTGTGCAGAGCACTGTACTACGCGCTTGGAAACTACAATTCAGGAAGAGATAGAGACAATCCCTACCCAACAGTGGACTCACACTCTAGAAGTCCAATCAAACGGCATTTAGAACAGTGCACATAGTAAGCGCTTAACAAATGCCATAATTATCATTATTATTATTATTCTTTGCTGGCATGTTTTCGGGATGGTTTCCGCGATGATAATACCACAATTAGTAGTATTATTATTATCATTATTAGATTACGGCCTCCGAGAGCAGTTCCTGTTCACCAGTTATGACCTCACTGTCATAACTTTCTATTATTTCTCGGTCTCCCTCCAACCAACTTGACGTTCTGTCTTTAAACGCCGCTCTGGGTTTCTCTGTGAGGTTAGTGATCACATCCCTTAGAAAATGGGAGGGAAATGGGAGAAACCGCCTTTAACAATGCGTTCTGGCTCTCCCACTGATTCTCCCCATCTTTTGTCGACATTTAATAGACTCGAAACGGCATCCACAGCCACGTTGGCGCCTCTGGTTTCTAGCCCAGATGGAATTTCTCCTTCTTTCTCAGGAGGAGGAGGCAGAAAGAAGGATGTATCTTCATTACACCCAGAAATAAACCACAAACTGCTTTTTTAGGCTCGGCGAGGAAATTTAATGGAAAAGATGGCTCGTTACTGAACCAGAGGGCGAGAGAAGTTGTTTCAAGCAATTGGGGAAAGTCCTTGGTAGAGGGCAAACTCGGCTTTCTCCTCTGGCTGCAGTCTATCACAAGGGATGGCATTTCTGTCTGTGAAACAGCTCCTATTTGGGAATGGGGGGAAGTGGGGGCGATTGTTTGCATTTTCTCCCCCTTCCCTAATCCCATTCAGCAACTGGAGTTATCTACAGCACAGACCCTCCCCCTCTGCCAGTGGTTTCTGACTCACTGATTTCTCTAGCTCACTTGTTCGAGCAATCAATTGATGATATTTATCTACTTTGTTTTTAATGTTACTTGTTAAGCGCTTACTATGTTCCAGGCACTGTTCTAAGCACCGGGGTAGATACAAGGTAATCAGGTTGTCCCACATGGGGCTCACAGTCTTAATCCCCATTTTCCAGATGAGGGAACTGAATCCCAGAGAAGTTAAGGGATCTGTCCAAGGTCACACGGCAGACAAGTGGCAGAGGCAGGATTAGAACCCAGTCCTTCCAGCCCCCAGGCCCATGCTTTAACCGGTAAGCCATGCTGCTTATACTTAATAAGCGCTCTCTGTACTAAGTGCTTGAGAGAGTGTGGTACAATAGAGTTGATAGGCATGATACCTGCCTTCAAGGAGCTTATAGTCTACTGGGGGATTGATTAGTCATTCGGTGGTATTTGTTGAGCGCTTTGTGTACAGAGCATGGTACTACGCACTTAGAAAGATACAATACAGTAGAGTTGGTAGACACGCTCCCTGCCCACAAGGAGCTTATATGTGACAAACATGCACGTAGAAATCCTTTATAGGGTGCAACACAAACCGGCTCTAAATCATTGACAAGGTTATTCAACATTGCCGAGGTGATCGTTCTCCCAATCCATTGCCTGAAATGTACAACCTGAAATAGTTCAACTTATTGAGTGATTGGTTCAGTTGGTTCAATTACTGGTTCAATTTATTGAGTTGAGTGATTACTATGTTTAGAACGCTTTACTAAGCACTCAGGAGAGTACAGTACGACAGTATTAGCAGACGCATTCCCAGCCCGTAACGAGCTTACAGCTAGAGGAGGGGACAGACCTCAATATGAATAAGTAATTTATAATATGTGTAATTTAAAGATGTGTATATAAGTGTTGTGGGGTGAAGATCAAATGTCCAAAGGTCACAGATCCATGTGCGTAGATGATGCAGAAGGGAGAGCGAGGCGGGGGAAGGCCTCTTGAGAGGTGATCTTATTAATGCTTTGAAGGTGGGAAGAGTGGTGTATATGGAGGGGAGGAAGTCCCAGGCTAGTGGGAGGGTGTAGAAAAGAGGTCGATGGCGAGATAGATGAGATTGGGGTAGAGTGAATAAACTGGCGCTAGAGGAGTGGAGTGTTCGGGTGGGGCTGTGGTTGGAGATCATTGAAGTGAAGTAGGCTGGGGCGAGCTGATGGAGTGCTTTAAAGCCGATGGTAAAGACTTTCTGTTCGATGGGAAGGTGGATGGACAGCCATTGGAGGTCCTTGTTGAGTGGGGAGACATGGAGTAAAGACTTTCTGTTCGATGGGGAGGTGGATGGACGGCCATTGGGGGCTCTTGTTGAGAGGGGAGACTTGGACATGATAGTTTTTGTCGAAAAATGATCCATGCAGCAGAGGGAAAGATGGACTGTAGTGGGAAGAGACAGGAGGTCGATGAGGAGACCGATGCAGTAGTCAAGGCGGGGTAGATTTAGATTTGGGATCAGCATGGTAGCGTGGTTCTAATGTCAGTTCCCATCTGTTCATCAGTGATTGTGGCATTAGTTAAGTGCCAAGCAGTGCATTTTATTCATATTGATATCTGCTCACCCTCCCGCAGATGGTAAGCTCACTATGGGCAGGAAACGTGAGAAGCAGCGTGGCTCAGTGGAAAGAGCACGGGCTTTGGAGTCAGAGGTCATGGGTTTCAATCCCGGCTCCGCCGATTGTCAGCTGTGTGACTTTGGGCAAGTCACTTAACTTCTCTGTGCTTCAGTTACCCCATCTGTAAAATGGGGATTAAGACTGTGAGCCCCCCGTGGGACAACCTGATCACCTTGTAACCTCCCCAGAGCTTAGAACAGTGCTTTGCACCTAGTAAGCGCTTAATAAATGCCATCACTATTATTATTATTACTAATTCTGTTGCGTCGTACTCTCTCAAGCACTCTGCACATGATAAGCGCTCAATAAATACCATTGATTGATTACTAAACACTGGGGGAGATACATGATCCTCAGGGAGAAAACAGTCTCTGTCCATCACAGGGCCCCCAATCTAAGTAGGAGGGAGAAGAGGTATTGAATCCCCATTTTACAGCTGAGGAAACAGAGGCCCGGAGAAGTGAGGTGACCTCGGGCAAGTCACCCAAGTGGTGGAGCTGGCCATTAGGCCACACCGCTTCACAGTGTGCAGCTAACTTTATCTAATGCCAGTTTCCTCCAACACATGGCAAAACCCCTCAACAGAATGGATAAATCATCCCAACTCGGAGAAGAGAGTATTTTGAATTCTCTCTGATGTTTAAGTCTCCCCTCCAGCTCCTAGCTGTCCACGCCCGAGATGAGTGATGCGTTAAGTTAATTATTTGGTGCTTCTGTCTTAACACATAAATGTAATGTGGTGTCTTCAGGGTTCTTATTTTTGGTGTTTCAGCCACTGCTAAAATGGGCTGTGTAGAATGCAAATTCGATTTTTTTTTTGTTCTGAGAGAGCTATCAATATTTTACTAAGCATTCATTCATTCATTCAATCGTATTTATTGAGCACTTACTGTGTGAAAAGCACTGTACTAAGAACTGAGGTGGATACAGTGCAATGGGATCAGATCCACCTGATCAGATCTGCCTCAATTAGAGAAGCAGTGTGGCTCAGTGGAAAGACCCCGGGCTTTGGAGTCAGAGGTCATGGGTTCAAATTCCGGCCCCGCCAACTGTCAGCTGTGTGACTTTGGGCAAGTCACTGAACTTCTCTGGGCCTCAGTTACCTCATCTGCAAAATGGGGATGATGACTGTAAGCCCCACGTGGAACAACCTGATCACCTTGTATCCCCCTAATGCTTAGAACAGTGCTTTGCACATAGTAAGCACTTAATAAATGCCATCATTATTAGATCCAGTCCCTTTTCCCTGCAATCTAATGGGGAGAGAGAACAGGTATAAAGTCCCCATTTTCCAGATGAGGAAACTGAGGCACAAAGAAGTTAAGTGACTTGTCCGTGGTCACATAGCAGGTGTGTGGCAGAGCTGGGAAGAGAATCCAGGTCTCCTCCCACTCCCAGCCTGGGATCTTTCCACTAGGCCACACTCTGCTCATCTGGTCCTCATCCAATCTATTATCATTTGATTTCATCCAATTTGTTATCATTTGATTTCATCCAACGCAAGAGTAACCAGCTCCCCACGCACTCACAGTCTTCTAGACTGTGAGCCCACTGTTGGGTAGGGACCGTCTCTATATGTTGCCAAGTTGTACTTCCCAAGCGCTCAGTACAGTGCTCTGCACACAGTAAGCGCTCGATAAATACGGTTGAATGAATGAATGAATGAATGAATGAAACCGGCAGCTATCGTCCATGGCACTTGTTGAGCGCTTTCTGTATGCAGAGCACTGTACTAAGCGCTCGGGAAAGTACAGTACGACGGAATTGGTAGACGTGATCTGTACTCATGAGGAGCTCACAGTCTACAGGAACCGGGCTATTTGAGTTAGAAAGTTCATCGCAAGCAGGCGTTATTCACACAAGCCTAACTGTTTCAGTCCTTCATTCATTCAGTAATAATAATAATAATAATGATGGCATTTGTTAAGCGCTTACTATGTGCAGAGCACTGTTCTAAGCACTGGGGGGATACAAGGTGATCAAGTTGTCCCACGTGGGGCTCACAGTCTTCATTCCCATTTTACAGATGAGGGAACTGAGGCTCCAAGAAGCTAAGTGACTTGCCCAAGGTCACACAGCAGACATGTGGCGGAGCTGGGATCCGAACCCATGACCTCTGACTCCAAAGCCCGGGCTCTTTCCACTGAGCCACGCTGCTTCTCAGTAGTATTTATTGAATATTTACTGTGTGCAAAGCACTTTGCGAAGGGCTGGGATTGTACAGTATAACAATAAACAGACATTTTGCCTGCCCACCATCAACTTACAGTCTAGAGGGGGAGTCAGACATTAAAAAGACATTGACGCTTGTCTACTTGTTTTGTTTAGTTGTCTGTCTCCCCCTTCTAGACTGTGAGCCTGTCGTTGCGTAGGGACCGTCTCTATATGTTCATTCATTTAATTGTATTTATTGAGCGCTTACTGTGTGCAGAGCACTGTACTAAGCACTTACCTATTTGTACTTCCCAAGTGCTTAGTACACTGCTCTGCACACAATAAGTGCTCCATAAATACGATTGAATTAACAAATAAGTGAATAAAAATACATAAATTGCAGATATAATAGACAATATACTTTTAAAGGAAACATTTCCTGCCCACAATGAGGAGGTCTAGAGGGGGAGACAGACATAGTATGGCCAGGCCCCGAATCCTCAACACTGATCTGCACACAATAAGCACTCCATAAATACAATTGAATGAACAAATAAGTGAATAAAAATAAATAAATTGCAGATATAATAGACAATATAATTTTAAAGGACACATTTCCTGCCCACAATGAGGAGGTCAAGAGGGGGAGACAGACATAGTATGGCCAGGCCCCGAGTCCTCAACACTGATCTGCACACAATAAGCGCTCCATAAATACAATTGAATGAACAAATAAGTGAATAAAAATACATAAATTTTAGATATAATAGACAATATAATTTTAAAGAACACATTTCCTGCCCACAATGAGGAGGTCTAGAGGGGGAGACAGACATAGTATGGCCAGGACCCGAATCCTCAACACTGATCTGCACACAATAAGCGCTCCATAAATACAATTGAATGAACAAACAAGCGAATAAAAATACATAAATTGCAGATATAATAGACAATATAATTTTAAAGGACACATTTCCTGCCCGCAATGAGGAGGTCTAGAGGGGGAGACAGACATAGTATGGCCAGGACCTGAATCCTCAACACTGATCTGCACACAATAAGCGCTCCATAAATACAATTGAATGAACAAATAAGTGAATAAAAATAAAGAAATTTTAGATATAATAGACAATATAATTTCAAAGGACACATTTCTTGCCCGCAATGAGGAGGTCTAGAGGGGGAGACAGACATAGTATGGCCAGGACCCGAATCCTCAACACTGATCTGCACACAGTAAGTGCTCCATAAATACAATTGAATGAACAAATAAGTGAATAAAAATAAAGAAGTTGCAGATATAATAGACAATATAATTTCAAAGGACACATTTCCTGCCCGCAATGAGGAGGTCTAGAGGGGGAGACAGACATAGTATGGCCAGGACCCGAATCCTCAACACTGATCTGCACACAATAAGCGCTCCATAAATACAATTGAATGAACAAATAAGTGAATAAAAATAAAGAAGTTGCAGATATAATAGACAATATAATTTCAAAGGACACATTTCCTGCCCGCAATGAGGAGGTCTAGAGGGGGAGACAGACATAGTATGGCCAGGACCCGAATCCTCAACACTGATCTGCACACAATAAGCGCTCCATAAATACAATTGAATGAACAAATAAGTGAATAAAAATAAAGAAATTGCAGATATAATAGACAATATAATTTCAAAGGACACATTTCCTGCCCGCAATGAGGAGGTCTAGAGGGGGAGACAGACATAGTATGGCCAGGCCCCGAAACCTCAACACTGATCTGCACACAATAAGCGCTCCGTAAATACAATTGAATGAACAAATAAGTGAATAAAAATAAATAAAAAAAAATATATATATATAAATAGAAATGAATAAAAATAAATAAATATAATTTTAAAGGACACATTTCCTGCCCGCAATGAGGAGGTCTAGAGGGGGAGACAGACATAGTATGGCCAGGCCCCGAATCCTCAACACTTTTCCAACCCCTTCTCTCTTGGACCGTGAGTTTGGTTCTTATAATGGTGGCCTGCCACTCACCCGGATTCCTGGAGCTGTTTTAACCGAACCCGATTTTCACCTCACGCCGTTCCCCTGGGAATTCAAGTGCCAATGCCAAGGCTGGCTCCGGCCCATTCTGCTCAGCGCATTCCCCATTTCTAATTCCTCCTTTGGCTTCTCGTTTGCTGCCGCTCACTGGAGCGTGGACTTGCTAGGTGGAAGAACATTAGCATTTGAAATGAACAAATGAATATGCACCCCGCTATTTCATGGAGAGCTGTCGCAACACTTTGATTCAGAATCCCCCGGAAATCCAAACGGGAAGGAAATAGAAATTCCGATGCGAAAGACTTTTGGGGCTGGTCATTCCCTGGACCCTCGGAGACTGAAAGTACATTCATTCATTCATTCATTCATTCATTCATTCAATCGTACTTATTGAGCGCTTGCTGTGTGCAGAGCACTTGCTCTGCACACAGCAAGCGCTCAATAAGTACGATTGAATGAGAAGCAGCGTGGCTCAATGGAAAGAGCACGGGCGTTGGAGTCAGAGGTCGTGGGTTCAAATCCCAGTTCCGCCAACTGTCAGCTGTGTGACCTTGGACAAGTCACTTAACTTCTCTGTGCGTCAGTTACCTCATCTGTAAAATGGGGATGAAGACTGCGAGCCCCCCGTGGGACAACCTGATCACCTTGTAACCTCCCCAGCGCTTAGAACAGTGCTTTGCACATAGTAAGCGCTTAATAAATGCCATTATTATTATTATTATTATTGAATGAATGAATGTAAAGCAGCGTGGCCTAGTGGAAAGAACATGGGCCCGGGAGTCGGGGATCTGGGTTCTAATCCTGATTCTGCCATATACTTGCTCCGTGGCCATTTTACAGATAAGGTAACTGTGCCTCAGTTACCTCATCTGTAAAATGGGGATTAAGACGGTGAGCCCAATGTTCGACCTGGACTGTATCCAACCCGATTAGCTTGTATCCACCCCAGCACTTAATACAGTGCCTGCACATAGTAAGCGCTTAACAAGTACCACCAAAGGTTATTTCCCGCGGTCGGCCAGAACCTTTGTCCACCCTCTTCCATGACCTGGGGCCAGTGCTGGACCTCCTTTTTTTTTTTTTTTTGATGGCATTTGTTAAACGCTTACTATGTGCTTACTATATACCCTGTATATATGTATATATGTTTGTACATATTTATTACTCTATTTATTTATTTATTTTACTAGTACATATCTATTCTATTTATTTTATTTTGTTAGTATGTTTGGTTTTGTGTTTTTTTTCTCTGTCTCCCCCTTTTCGACTGTGAGCCCAATGTTGGGTAGGGACTGTCTCTATATGTTGCCAATTTGTACTTCCCAAGCGCTTAGTACAGTGCTCTGCACATAGTAAATGCTCAATAAATATGATTGATTGATTGATGTGCAAAGCACTGCTCTAAGCACTGGGGAGGTTACAAGGTGATCAGGTTGTCCCACGAGGGGCTCACAGTCTTAATCCCCATTTTACAAAGGTCACACAGCAGACATGTGGCAGAGCCGGGGTTCGAACCCACAACCTCTGACTCCAAAGGCCGTGCTCTTTCCACTAAGCCACGCTGCTTCTCTAGGGACAGGATAATCAGGTTAGACACATTCCCTGTCCCACATGAGGCTCACCGTCGCAATTCCCCGTCTACAGTCTGAGGCCCAGTGAGGTGACATGTCCAAGGTCTCACAGCAGACAAGTGGCGGAGAACTGTACTAAGCGCTTGGGAGAATGCAGTACAACAGAGTTAGCAGACACGTTCCCTGCCCACAAGGAGCTTACAGGCTACAACAACACACTATCTCCCGTACCTACTGCCTGGGAATCAGAGAGAGAAGTTTTCCCTCTCTCTTTCTGGGCTCATTAAGTATGCGTGGCCACGCAATATTTTTCTTGGCTCAAAAATCGCATAATGCAAACAAATCAATTTAAATTTCAAAATGTTTCTTTTTTCCTTCTTTCTTTTTCCTTACCACAAACCTCACCCAGGGAAATAATAAAAAGTTTTGGGCTGGAATACATGTATATATGATTAATAAGTAGAAAGTAATTTTCAACCCTGACGAGTTCCAAGAAAATGGAAAAAGTCACTCTCCAGCAGAATTTTTCATTTCTATAAAGGCAATTTGCATCATTTCATAGGCAACTGCACGCGTGAACTCTTCCCTTCCCTTAATTTGTTGAATAATCCACGCTGTGCCACACTTTCAGAAATCCATAACCACTTTTCTTCATCAGGGAGATGAATATGTTTAATACCAAGCTAACGCTTAAGTTATCAACAGTTTCAGTTAACATGATAACCTATAAATATCCCTAGAAAGAATATTGATCTCGAAACAATGCACACGGGCCCCATGGCAGGAAGGTGACAGACAAACTAATATCACTGATGATTGTTAGAGCCTGAAAGGAGGGAAGAGTTCTCCCATTTTCTCTGATCAAATTCATTCATTCAATCGTAAGTATTGAGCGCTTACTGTGTGCAGAGCACTGTACTAAGCGCTTGGGTGTGTGCAATAGAACAATAAGCAGACACAATCCCTGCCCACAGTGAGTTTATGGTCTAGACGGGGAGACAGACAGTTATATGCTATAATGTCGAGTTGATTTTTCCACATTTAGGTTAAGTGTGTCTAGACTCTAAGCTCTTTGTGGGCAGGGAATGTCTCTGTTTATTGTTATAGTGTACTCTCCCAAGAGCTTAGTACAGGGCTTTGCACACAGTAAGTGCTCAATAAATAGGGTTGAATGACTTAATGATGATGGAGCTGCTGTCACTTGTAGCTGACCACTGCAGGAGTTCCAGCAGCCTGGCCAAACAGTCAATCCATCACTCAATCTATCAATGAATGGTATTTATTGAGCGCTTACTGCGTGCCGAGCGCAGTATTAAGCGCTTGGGAGAGTCGGTAGACACGTTCCCCGCCCACAAGGAGTTTACAGTCTAGAGGGGGAGACAGATATTAACAGTGCTTGGCACATACTAAGTGCTTAACAAATTGTGATTATTTTTCACATAGTACAGTGCACTGCACCTGGGAACCTTTCAAGAAATACTATGATTTCTCCCGCATCGGTCGGGTGAGGGATTGTTCTCTGTGAGTCAGGGTTTGGCGAAAGTTCAGATAATCAATCAGTGATATTTAGTGAGTGCTTACTGTACTAGAGCACTGTGCTCTATTTAATTGTACTTTGGAGAGTAAAATACACTAGTGTTGGTAGACACATTCCCTGCCCACGATAACTCTCCACTGAAGGAAGAAGAAGAATGTTAGTTAGGATTAATTGACCCTTAACATGAAACCCTTCACCAAACTCTCCTTTCTCCCTTTTCTTGGGGTCAGACATCTTCTTTTCTTCCACTTTCTGCTCATGGCCCGAACTTTCAGCGTTTCTCCTCCCCCTTTTTTTTTTCCTCTTTTCAACCTGCTATCGGGAAACAAGAAGGCTTTAGGGAACCCAATTAATAAACCCTGACAGCTAGTGAATGATAGTCGTGACTGCCCACAGCACTGTCCATAAAAGAAGCTGGAAAAGAGGGCTGAGGTGAAATTAACTAGCACCTCCTAGCTTGTGAGCCCCAGGCTAATGGGATTTTTAATAAGATCAGTTATGATCCACTAATGCCAGAGAGCGAAGAGCACACTTCCCGTATGATTTCCCCCTTTTTACCCTGCAATTTTATTCCTTTACCACTGGTTCTTCTGGGGTTTTCTTTATTTTCGGAATGGGCAGGAAGTGTAGGTTTCTTATAAAGGAAAAGCGTGGTCTAGTGGAAAGTCAGAGGACCTGGTTTCTGATATGGAACCTCACATCAGGTCTGACTGGGCCTCAGTTTCCTCATTTGTAAAATGGAGATTCGATACCTGTCAGACTACTGTATTTATTGAACGCTTACTGTGTGCAGAGCACTGTACTCATTCATTCAATCGTATATTACATATTTACTATTCTATTTATTTTATTTTGTTAATATGTTTTGTTTTGTTGCCTGTCCTCCCCTTCTAGACTATTTGATTTTGTTAATATGTGCCAAGCACTGTATTAAGTGCTGGAGTAGGTTCGAGATAATCAGGTTGGACAGTCCCTGTCCCGCATAGGACTCACAGTCTCTGTCGCCATCTCAGAGATGAGGTAACGAGGTACAGAGAAACTGAGTGACTTGCCCAAGGTCACACAGCAGACAAATGACAGAGCTAGGATTAGAAACCAGGTCTTCTGACTCCCAAGCCCAGGCTCTTTCATCTAGGCCACGCTACTTCGCTTGGCCGGGGAAAACAGACTCCTGATTCCAATTTACCTGGAGAAGTAAGCAGCCCTATCTCTGATAACTAGCATTTCCTGTTCCCTCAGCCTCCTTTCATTCATTCATTCAGTGTGGTATCTATTGAGTGCTTTCTATGTGCAGAGCACTGTACTAAGCACTTGGGAGAGTACAATATAACAATAAACAGTTTCATTCCCCACCCACAATGAGCTTACAGCCTAGAGTCCTTCACTAGAAAGACTGTCACTCCATATGGATGGTGAGAAGCAGCCTGGTGTAGTAATAATAATAATAATGATGGCATTTATTAAGCGCTTACTATGTGCAAAGCACTGTTCTAAGCACTGGGGAGGTTACAAGGTGATCAGGTTGTCCCGCAAGGGGCTCACAGCCTTAATCCCCATTTTACAGATGAGGTAACTGAGGCACAGAGAAGTTAAGTGACTTTCCCAAAGTCACACAGCTGGCAATTGGCAGAGCTGGGATTTGAACCCATGACCTCTGACTCCAAAGCCCGTGCTCTTTCCGCTGAGCCACACTGTGTAGTGAAAAGAGAGCCCGGGCCTGAGAGCCAGTTGACCCGGATTCTAATCCTGCCTCTTCCACTTTCCTGCTGTGTGACTTGGACAAGTCATTTATCTTCTCCAGGCCTCAGTTTTCTCAGCGGTAGAATGGGGATTCAGTAGCTATTATCCCTTCTACCTAGACTGCGAGCCCCCTGTGGGACAGGGATTGCATTCAATGTGATTATCTTTTATCTGTCTCATTGCGTAGTATAGTGCTGGGCACATAATAAGCAGTTAACAAATACCACAACTATCATCACTGTCGGTGCAGTGGGCAAATTCCCACAAAAGCTCTCTGCAGTTTCCACCCTGGGAGGAAGGTTGCTTTGAAAATTCCAGCCCTGCATATGAGGATATGAAAGCAGAAGAGATTTGTAGCTAATAAAGCAAAGGATACAGGGTTAGTTTGGTCTTGTTTTGGATGATTTATCCACAAATATGTTCAGTTCCAGTCAGTCCTTGACTCTCCAATTACCCTCATCCCTTGCCCTGGGAACACGATTCTGAATAAGGAGATTCGCTGTCGACTTTGGCCAGAAGAATTGCCAATTATCCCCCGAGAATCGGAGAATAAAATAGACAGGTACAGTGAGAGTCTGGAGCCCCGCTGCCCAGTCATTTTTGTCTCGTTCAGTAAGAGCTATTTTGCAATTTATAAGTCACTCTGGGCTTTGCCAAGGCCGCGCTTGTCTATGCATGCCTTGGCAGACCGAAGTCCCGGTCGGAAGCCCAGCTGTATTTGAATCCGGGTTCTTGGTCGTTAGTGTAAAGAAGGTCCTTAATCACAGCCGTGGCAAGGAGGGGGCAGTTCTAACCTATCCTATTTCTTAGTTTAGATTTGTGAGGCCTGATGGAAAGAGCACAAGGCTGGGAGTCAGAGGACCTGGGTTCTAATCCTGGTTCTGCCAGCTGCTGGCTGTGCGACCTTAGGCAAGCCTCTTCACGTCTCTGGGCCTCCGTTTCCTCATTTGTAAAATGGAGATTCGATACCTGTCAGACTACTGTATTTATTGAACGCTTACTGTGTGCAGAGCACTGTACTCATTCATCCAATCGTATATTACATATTTACTATTCTATTTATTTTATTTTGTTAATATGTTTTGTTGCCTTTCCTCCCCTTCTAGACTATTTTATTTTGTTAATACGTTTTGTTTTGTTCTCTGTCTCCCCCTTCTAGACTGTGAGCCCACTGTTGGGTAGGGACCGTAAGCGCTCAATAAATACGATTGAATGAATGAGTGAATGTCCCCCCCACCTCCTTAGAATGTGAGTCCCGGGTCTGGGTCCCAACTGATCACCTTGTAACCTCCCCAGCGCTTAGAACAGTGCTTTGCACATAGTAAGCACTTAATAAATGCCATCATCATTATTATTATTACCTTGTATCTACCCCAGCACTTAGCCCAGCTTTGATCACAATTACTCTTGTTGAAGGCGCTTCTCCTCCAAGAGACCTTTCCTGACCAAGCCCTCCTTTCCTCTTCTCCCCACCCCATTCCGCGTCCCTCTGACTTACTCCCTTTATCCATCCCCCCTCCCAGCCCCACGCCACTTTTATGTCCAGATTTGTAAAGTATTTATTTCTGTTAATATGTGTCTTCCCCTCTAGACTGTAAGCTCATCGTGGGCAGAGAATGTGTCTATTTTGTACTCTCCAAGCACTTAGTACAGCGCTTCTTCCCCTCTAGACTGTAAGCTCATTGTGGGCAGAGAATGTGTCTATTTTGTACTCTCCAAGCACTTAGTACAGCGCTTTGCACACAGTAAGCACTCAATAAATACAATGGAATGATTGAGTAAAATTCCACAGTGATTATGATCAGCAGAGCTGGCAGAAGTAAAAAGCAAAAGTGATTCGAAAGGCGTTTTTCTTTCTGAGATGGTGTAGAAGGAGAGAGTTTAAGAAGGAGTCAACTGGGAGATTGCTTTGCAGAGGGGTTCTACAGAAGGTAGGGTAATAATAATGATAATAACGATGGCATTTATTAAGCGCTTACTATGTGCAAAACACTGTTCTAAGCTCTGGGGAGGTTACAAGGTGATCAGGTTGTCCCACTGGGGGCTCACAGTCTTAATCCCTATTTTACAGATGAGGTAACTGAGGCACAGAGAAGTTAAGTGACTTGGCCCAAAGTCACACAGCTGACAACTGGCGGAGCCGAGATTTGAACCCCTGACCTCTGACTCCAAAGCCCGGGCTCTTTCCACTGAGCCACACTGCTTCTGGGGTGGATACGGGGGCATTCGAAGTTGCCTCAGCGGCCATGGCAATCATCACCATGCTCCTTCCGGCGGCTGAGGAAAAGCACCACAGTGGGAGACAAGTGTAGGCCCATCTGGGGTGAAGGGCTGCTTTAAAGTATCTGGAGATTTTCTACCCCTATGGAGAAGTGACTGAATTAATTGAAAGGCTGAGCCAAGCCAGGGAGGAAAAAAAGTCTCTTCATTACTTTTAATCAAAGCAATATTTTCCAAGCAGACCGAAGTGGAGAAGACATCGGTAGAAGGCAGTGGGTTCCTGAGAGATTATTTGCATTTAGAATTGGGACTCCTAAGAAAATGTCCACCAAATCCTGTGGGACCTTACTGACTCCTTAAAAAACCATAACTTTTGCCTAACTTTTTTTCTGTGTAATTGGGAGGCAGGTGATTTGTGATCCTGAGGAGAGTTATTTATGCTTCTGTTTTTTCTCCTGTCATTGTCCAACCTCAGGGTCTCTCGTCTTAGAGACTTAAGACAGTTCCTTCCTTCTCTCTGTTTTGTTTATGTGAAAGTGGAGGAAAGCTCCCATGAAATAATAATCATGGTGTTCATTCGGTTGAATTTACTGAGGGATTACTATGTGCAGAGCACTGTACTAAGAGCTTGGGAGAGTACAATATAACAATAAACAGACATATTCCCAGCCCACAATGTACTTGAAGTCTAGAGGGGGGACAGAAAAAATATATGGCTATTTTAGATGATAGTGTGTGTTAGATGCTTCCTATGTGCCAAGCAATATACTAAGCACTGGGGTAAGTACAGTACCTGATGATGGGACACGGCTTCTGACTCATATGGGGCTGATGTTTCATTTTCTAATCTATCAATAGTATTTACTGACCTCCTACTCAGAAGTGGAGAGGTGTACTGAGGACTTGGGAAAGTTCAATTAGAGGTAGAGAAGATGATCCCTGCCAATGCTGTGTACATATTAAATGGTTAATGGTTTATAAATAACTGCTCTGGGCCTCAGTTTCCCCACCTGTAAGCACCCTATGGACATGGAATGTATCTGTGGTACTTTCCCAAGCACTTAGTACAGTGCTGTGCACACAGTAAGTGCTCAATAAATAAGATTTGCAGTCTAGAGAGCTTACAGTCTAGAGAGAATAATAATTGTGGTATATGTGTTTATCACACACCAAGGAGTGTACTAACTGCTACAGTAAATACAAGATAATCCAACCCCATAAGGGACTCGCAGTAGGAGGGAGAACAGTTAATGCATCATCGTTTTGCAGGTCAGTTAACTGAGACCCATGAGAGAAATTAATTGACTTGCCAAAGGTCACAGAGCAGACGAGTGGCACTGTTCTAAGTGCTGGGATAGATTCAAGGTAATTTGGTTGTTCCACATGGGGCTCACAGTCTTAATCCCCGTTTGACAGATGAGGGAACTGAGGCACAGAGGAGTTAAGTGGCTTGCCCATGGTCACAAAGCGGACAAGTAGCGGAGTGGGGATTGGATCCCATGACCTCTGATTCCCAAGCCCATATTCATTCCACTAAGCCATGCTGCTTAAAGCATTTCTTCAGTCTTGTGAGATCCTAGTGAACAGGGAATGAGTCGCTTGTATTTTCCGAGCGCTTAGTCCAGGGCATTCCGCCCAGTGGACACTCAGTAGGAGCCGCCATGGCGACTCCTGTTTCAGAAATTGCATCTTGGTGTTTAGAACAGCTCAGTGGTGGTGAATCTCTCAATTGACAGTACTGAATAAGCGCTTACTGTATGCAGAACACTATACTAAGCGCTTGGGAGAGTCCAATATAACAGAGGCATTCCCTGCCTGCAAGAAGCTTACAGTTTAGAAGGGGAGGCAGACATTAAATGAATAAATACATCAGCAATATGGGCATAAGTGTTACAGAACTGAGAGTAGGGGAAATAAAGGAGTGAAATCCCCAAGGGCGAGAACAATCCTCTACTCCCATCGTGCTAAGGAGCAATGTGGCCCAGTAGAAAGAGCCTGGGCGTGGGAATCAGAGGACCTGGGTTCTAATCCCGCTCCGCCACTTGTCTGCTGGGTAAACTGGGGCAAGTCACTTCACTCATTCATTCATTCAGTCGTATTTATTGAGCACTTACTGTGTGCAGAGCACTGTACTAAGCGCTTGGGAAATACAAATTGGCAACTTATAGAGACGATCCCTACCCAGCAACGGGCTCACAGTCTAGAAGGGGGAGACAAACAACAAAACAAAAGAAGTAGGCAGGTGTAAATATCACCAGAATAAAAAGAATTATAGCTATACATATATATGTAACTATATATAGTTATATACTTCACCTCTCTGGGCCTCAGTTCCCTCCTCTGTAAAATGAGGAATAAGACTGTGAGCCCTATATGGGACAGGGATTGTGTCCAACCTGATTATCTTATATCTACCCCAGCACTTAGAACAGTGCTTGACGCACAGTAAGCGCTTAACAAATACCATTATTACCATTATCCTCCACCACTTACATAATTTATGCAGGTTTGTGGTTTACTGTTTTGTCAAGGACTCTGGACATCTTGGGGTCCTGCGTCAACATCCCCTCCCCTCCTCACAAAACCCCAAACCCCTCCATTCTGAGCTCCCCGGCTGAGATAAGCCCTTTTTGTCAGCCGGAGGATGTTGAGGCCAACCAGGAGAGAGCCAAGTTTTTTTTTTTTTCCGAAAGGGAGGAGGTGATCTTTTGTTTGTTTCAAAGTGTTCCTCTCTGTTCCCTTCTCTTTTAAGGAAGATTATGCATAAAAGGGATAAAAGGAGCTGACTTCTCTAATATTCCATTCTTTTGGTATCTACAGAAGCTCCTTCCAACCTATGGGGCCCGTTTAACCTTGCCAAATGCCATTTTTAGGTTATAGTCATTTTTCTTAAGCCGCCTGTTTTATCTGAGAACTTTTATTATGCAAATTGCAACGTAGATTTAATTTTTTTCTTCTTCTTCCCGCCTGCCGATTATGAAACCAAACTTTTACTCCATGCTAAATGATAGGGGAAATTCCAAAGATCAGATAAAGTAGCTACTGCCTCTCTCGCGAAAAAGTGTGCTGTGGTGCTGGTTTCCTTGTTCGGAGTCTTCATCGCAGTTCTTCTATTTCCCTTCCATCGTATCTTGGAATGAGGTATTTGCCTTTGTTTTACTGAATAATTTCATCTTTTGGAGGAGGAGCGTGGCCTAGTGGGAAAAGCATAGGTCTTGAAGTCAGCCGACCTGGATTTTAATCCTAGGTATGCCACTTTTTTTTAAAATGGCATTTATTAAGCGCTTACTATGTGCAAAGCACTGTTCTAAGCACTGATTTGCCTGCTGTGTGAACTTGAGCAAGTCACTTGACTTCTCTGGGCCTCAACGTCCTCATCTGTAAAGTGGGGATTGAGACTGTGGAGCCCCACGTGGGACAGGAACTGTGTCCAACCTGATTTGCTTGTATCGACCCCAGCGCTTGGTACAGTGCCTGGCACATAGTAAGTGCTTAGCAAGCACCATCATCATTATTAGTATTATTATGTGAGACAGGGACTGTGTCTGATCAGGTTATCTTGTATCTACCCCAGTGCTTAGCACAACGTTCGGCACCAAATAAACCCTTCAGGAATCCCACAGTTATTATGGTTATGATTGTTAATTATTATTCTTCACCTCTTGCAGCATTTCACCTCTTGCATTACTGCGTTTCCTAAAGAGATGAGTATTGCAAAGGGCTGAAATTGCTGCCGATATCCCTGGGCAGCGGCTGTCAATCAGACAGGCTCCGGACCAACCGCTCTCAAGAATGATCATCCATGAAAAAAGCCCACCCTGCAACACGTCACTGTGACCTTAACTTAATTTTTTCCGGTCCTTCTGCGCTTAACTGAGACAGAACGTACCAACGGCAGATTCCCCTATTGTTAGCTGACTAATGAGCCCGAGAGCATTAGGGCCATTAAGGAACATGTGGATTCTGCAATTTATTTGCACACAGATGGGCTTTCTTGGCCCAAACTTGGCCATCAGGAATATTGCAAGGGCCAGTGGACCCGAATGGAACAGGGAGAGGAGGGGTGTGGGAAATGACTCCGACAGGAAGGAATTGGTGAGGATGAGACTTTTGTGAGGTGTGAGAAATTCCTTGCGTTCCTCTTGCAAACTATCATCGTACACAGTAAGCGCTCAGCAAATCCCACAGTTGTTATTATGATATGAAATAAAATCCCGAAGAAGACAAACTATACCAGCTCGCGTTTTCTCAGGGATATATGTCGCCTTTGGGTGAAGGCAGAGAAGGGTCGGCGGTCCGGAGAGGGAATGTGGGTAAAGGCGCAATGGCAGCGGGGTGGTGAGTATGGAATAAATCACTGACAGTGCTGCAGCTCGGCAGGTGAATAAAGCAGCCCCTGCAGGAAGCAGAGGCAGCCGAAGATGGATGACGGGGAACGGGACTTTTAATGGGAAACGGCGTGGATAGAAATGCCCCAACCTGGCCAGGTTGTCCATCACGCTTCCTTTGAAATTGAGGCACTGCTTCAACCAGTCGTTTTGAAGCTGACGCATGGGCCTTGGGCTCCTGGGGGACAAGTGACTGAACTTTGGGGTCTGTGATGGATAGAGAGTGTGTACCCTAAATAATAACAATAACAATGACGGCATTTATTAAGTGCTTACTATGTGAAAAGCACTTGCTCTAAGCGCTGTGGAGGTCACAAAGTGATCAGATTGTCCCACAGGGGGCTCACAGTCTTAATCCCCATTTTACAGATGAGGCAACTGAGGGGCAGAGAAGTGAAGTGACTTACCCAAAGTCACACAGCTGACAATTGGCAGAGCTGGGATTCGAACCCCTGACCCCTGACTGCAAAGCCCGGGCTCTTTCCACTGAGCCACGCTGCTTCTCTAAGTGCTATGGGGCTGAGGGTGGGGGGGAATAAAGAGTTTAAATCCAAGTGCAAAGATGACACAGAGGGAGTAGTAGAAGAAGCAATGTAATAGGGAATAAAAACCAAAACTCAATCGTAATATAGCAGCCCATATAGCCGCCGAAAGATCCGCCAATCATAGTATGGAGGATCTTTTGGCTATTAGGTAGTAACATTCCTTTGTCTCCTTTTCCCTCCCAAATCAATCAGTCAATCAATCGTATTAAGCGCTTACTGTGTGCAGAGCACTGTACTAAGCGCTTGGGAAGTACAAGTTGGCAACATATAGAGGCAGTCCCTACCCAACAGTGGGCTCACAGTCTAAAAGAGTGGGCTCACAGTCAACCAATCCTTCCCATCACTGTGGACACCCCAGCGCTTAGAACAGTGCTTAGCACAGTGTAAGCGCTTAACAAATGTCATCATCATCATCATCACTAGGCCATGCTGCTTCTCCTTGGATTATGCTACAGTTAGCATTATCTCTTGACTGGCCTGGTCAAATCTGGTGTTCAGTCAGCCTGGCCTTCGGGTCAGTCTTTCCTCCGTCTGGTTCAGGTGAGGCACGAGCCGCCTTTATGTCTGGTGTTTTCCTCTGAAGCTCTCAGCTCCTGTCGCCAAATTCCTTGGCTCAGAAACGTGGCCTAGTGGGTAGAGCCCGGGCTTGGGAGTCAGAAGGACCTGGGTTCTAATCCCGGCTCCGCCACTTGACTGCTCTCTGATCTTGGGCGAATCACTTCACTTCTCTGGGCCTCAGCGACCTCATCTGAGTGAGCCCCCTGTGGGGCAGGGACTTTGTCCAACCTGATGAGCTTGTATCTGCCCCAGCGCTTAGAACAGTGCTTGACACATAGTAAGCACTTGACAAATACCATCATCGTTATTATTACGATTACTCTGTTCTTGGGGACCTTCAAGAAGCCGTGAAGTGACTCTGGAGCAAGTTGCGGGCAGGAGTCTCCCCGATCAAGGCTCTGAATCTGGGCAGACTTCTGCCAAATAGTTAATGTCCAGCTGCGCTTTTGGTGTGATAAAATAGCACCACTGTATTGTACTTTTCCCAAGCGCTTAGTACAGTGCTCAGTACCAAGTGCTTAATAAAGAGCATCGATTGACTGGTGGACAAGTTCATCGGGGGCATCTGGGAGACATGAGAGATGATGTCGATGTGGTCGTATAGCTGTTCCTAATGTTGGACTTAGGATCCCCAGGAGATTGACAGAAGCAGCGTGGTTCAGTGGAAAGAGCCCAGGCTTTGGAGTCCGAGGTCATGGGTTCAAATCCCGGCTCTGTCAGCTGTGTGACTTTGGACAAGTCACTTCACTTCTCTGGGCCTCAGTTACCGCATCTGTAAAATGGGGATTAAAACTGTGAGCCCCACACGGCACAACCTGATGACCTTGTAACCTCCCCAGCACTTAGAACAGTGTTTTGCACGTAGTAAGCATTTAATAAATGCCATTATTATTATTATTATAGCTTCTATTCACTCTCCTTAGGCCTGGAAACAGACAACTTACCTCAACATCTGGCCAGAGAAACCTGTAGTTTCCACCTTCTTCCACAGGCAGCCCCCAACCCATTGTCCTAATGATTAATCGCTTCTTCACAACCAGTTGGACGTCACCAAATGCCACTCACAGGCCGGGGCAGTGTGCCCTAATGGAAGGAACACGGGCCTGGGAGAATGGAGACTTTAGTCCTCATCCCGGCTCCGCCACTTACCTATTATGTGACCACGGGCAAGTCGCTTGACTTTTTTTTTTAATGGTATGCGTTAAGCGCTTACTATGTGCCAGGCACTGTACTAAGCGCTGGTGAAGGTAGAAGATTGTCAGGTAGGACACAGTCCCTGTCCCACCTGGTGCTCACAGTCTTAATCCCCGTTTTACAGATGAGGTCACCGAAGCACAGGGAAGCTGAGACTTCTCCGTGCCTTGATTTCCTCATCGGCAAAATGGGGATGAAGTACCTGTTCTCCCTCCCCCTTAGACTGTGAGCCCCGTGTAGGCTGAGGACTGTGTCCTAAAGACTGTGTCAGCTCTTGGCACATAGTGCGAACAAGTATTATTATTACTATTACCATTATTATGCTGTTGTAATGCTTTCCTCACAAGTGCTGGGCTGATATTTGTACATATCTATTCTATTCTATTTATTTTATTTTGTTAGTATGTTTGGTTTTGTTGTCTGTCTCCCCCTTTTAGACTGTGAGCCCACTGTTGGGTAGGGACTGTCTCTATATGTTGCCAATTTGTACTTCCCAAGCGCTTAGTACAGTGCTCTGCACACAGTAAGTGCTCACTAAATACGATTGATGATGATGATGATGATATTATATTAGGAACGACACTATTTACTTGAGCTTCAGCTATGGAATCCACATACTGCCTTCTTCTCTGGGTCATTTAGGGTCCTCGTGATGTGACTGCTCTCAAAGTCGCTACGGATCTATGTTTGTTAGCACGCGGTGCCGTTGTTTGGAAGTTGAATAAAGTGCAAGAAGAAAGAGGCATTAAAGGACTAAAAGCAGTTCCCCAGGCTGGAATTTATAGTGCACTAGTAGAATGCGGAAAGGCTGGGATTCGCTGATAAAACCGAGCCGGCGTCTTTGTGGCAGTAGATATCTCCAGGGAGAAATGGGCAATGAAAGGATGGAAGATTATTTTTCTCCCCCAAATCATGCGATCTCTGTTAGTTCGGAGAGGCCCCGTAGAAGGGGAAGTGAAGAATTGCTGTTGGGGGAGAGCAGAGATGGGATTGTCACCTTGGTACCACCCAGGACTGGATTTTGAGTTCCGTGGTACTGGATCACATTCTGAGCTCTGTCTACGTTTGGATTTAGTTCATTGTGAGCTTGTTGTTGGCAGGGTATGTGTCTATTGTTATCTTGTACTCTCCCAAGCGCTTAGTCCAGTGCTCTGTACACCGTAAGTGCTATATAAACACGAGTGAATGAGTAGTAGTAGTAGTGGTGCGTCTAGCAACTTTGTTGTATTATGATAATGATAATAATTGAGGTATACTTTTAAGGGCGAAGCAGCGTGGCTCAGTGGAAAGAGCCCGGGCTTTGGAGTCAGAGGCCGTGGGTTCAAATCCCGGCTCTGCCACTTGTCAGCTGTGTGACTTTGGGCAAGTCACTTCACTTCTCTGGGCCTCAGTTCCCTCATCTGTAAAATGGGGATGAAGACTGTGAGCCCCTCGTGGGACAACCTGATTACCTTGTTTCTACCCCAGCGCTTAGAACAGTGCTTTGCACATAGTAAGCGCTTAACAAATAGCAACATTATTATTATTATTATCATTATTATTATTATTATTATTATTATGTGCAGGCACTGTACTAAGTGCCGGGGTAGAAACAGGATATTCAGGTTGGACACAGTCCCTGTCCCACATGGGGCTCACAGTCATAATCCCCATTTTACAGAGGAGGGAACTGAGGGACAGAGAAGTGAATCCACTTGCCCAAGGTCAAAGAGCAGATGAGCGGTGGAGCCGGGATTAGAACCCAGGACCTTCTGACTCCCAGGCTTGGGTCCTTTCCACTAGGCCAGGCTGCTTTTCCAAGCGCTTAGTACAATGCTCTGTGAGTGTGCTCTGCACATAGTAAGCACTAATAAATACCATTGCTAGTAGTAATAATAGTAGCAATAATAGTAGTAATATTACTACTACTATAATAGTATAATATTGCTATTATACTATAATACTATATATACTATTATATATTATATAATACTATAATACTATTATACTATAATACTATAATAGTAGTAGTATTAGTGGTACTATCTAGTAAGCTTCTACTATGGGTAAAGCACTGAGGAAAAAACGTCTGAGGAGAAAATTCGACACAGTCCTTGGCTCTCCAGGAGCTCCAAGGGGGTCTCAATATCATTGATCAAGTAATCGGATTTATTGAGTGCTTACTTGGTGAAGAGCACTGTACTAAGCGCTGTAATACAGTATAATAAAATTGGTAATACTAATAATTGTGGTATTTGTTAAGCACTTACTATAAGCCAGACACTGTACTAAATGTGGGGTGGATACAAGCAAATAGGGTCTCTGTCCCACAAGTGGATTACAGTCTTCATCCCCATTTTACAGATGAGGTAACTGAGGCCCAGAGAAGTGAAGTGACTTGCCCAAGGTCACACAGCAGGCCAGTGGCAGAGCCCAGGATTATAACCCATGTCCTCTGACTCCGGGCCCTGGGCTCTTTCCGCTTGGCTGTGCTGCCACTCTTCTTGAAAGAAAGAAGCAGAGTGGCTCAATGGAAAGAGCCCGGGCTTTGGAGTCAGAGGTCATGGGTTCAAATCCCGCCACCGCCACATGTCTGCTGTGTGACCTTGGGCAAGTCACTTCACTTCTCTGAGCCTCAGTTACCTCATCTGTAAAATGGGGATTAAGACTGTGAGCCCCACGAGGGACAACTTGATCACCTTGTATTCCCCCCAGCGCTTAGAACAGTGCTCTGCACATAGTAAGCACTTAACAAATGCCATTATTATTATTATTATTATTTATTATTGGAAAAGAAAACCAGCTTCCAATTTCGGTAACTTCCTGCCTCTAGAACTCTGAGACATTTAGATGCTGAAGAACAGTCTGCCCAGTCTTGGCCCCGGTAAGGAATCTCCTGTGTGGATTTATGACAGCTGAAGAGTGGATGAATAATAAATTAGGAAGACATTCATTCATTCATTCAACCGTATTTATTGAGCGCTTACTGTGTGCAGAGCACTGTACTAAGCGCTTGGGAAAAGACATGGCTGTGCAGCCATGGTAGCAAATGTTCAAAGCGGGAACACGCAAACAGAAGAGTTAATTGGTCTCAGGAGAGGCCGGGCCCCACCAGAGATGTGGGCAGAAACACGGGCGACAAGTGGACGTGGCTAAAATGGAGGCCTGTGATGGAAGTCCGGGCCTTGGTCATGACCCTGATCCTTGGAATCACATTTCTGTATTTGTCTTCAAAACTGGCCTCTCTCATTGTCTGCTCATTACAGCTTTAGCCAAATCTGGGAATTTTTAAGTTAAACAGTCAGATGGACATTTTCCTTGAGGATTCTTGAGTGGCTCCGTTCATTTTCAAAGTTGGGGGTGTCTGGTTCTTTACAGTAGGGAAGCACCATGGCGTAGTGGACAGAACATGTGCTTGGGAGTCAGAAGGCCATGGGCTCTAAGCCAGACTTTTCCATTTTTCTGCTGTGGACCTTAGGCAAGTCACTTAACTTCTCTGTGCCTCAGTTACCTCACATGGAGATTGAGACTATGAACCCCACAAGGGACAGGGACTGTGTCCAACTCAATTTGCTTGTATCCTGGCACATACTAAGTGCTTAACAAATGCCATTATTAGTTATTAAATAATAGCCTCCACTGCATTGAAACTAATTGTTGCTTTGTCCTCTCCACATCCTCTCTTTTCTCCCTCCCTCAGTTTTCCTTCATAGTAATAATAATGATACCGACCTCTCGCCCACATCCCGTCTCTGTCTCCCCCTTCTTCTCTGTCTCCCCCTTCTAGACTGTGAGCCCACTGTTGGGTAGAGACCGTCTCTATATGTTCCCAACTTGTACTTCCCAAGCGCTCAGTACAGTGCTCTGCACACAGTAAGCGCTCAATAAATACGATTGATTGATTGGAATGCCCTCCCTCTTCTTATCTGACAGACAATTACTCTGCTTGCTTTCAAAGCCTTATTAGAGGCACATCTCCTCCAAGAGACCTTTTCCGGCTAAGCCCTCATTTCCTCTTCTCCCACTCCCTTCCATGTCACCCTTGCACTTGGATTTGTTCCCTTTATTCAGCCCCCTCTGAGCCCCACAACACTCACATATATGTCCATAAGTTATTTATTGATGTTAAAGTCTGCCTACCCTTCTAGTTTGCAAGTATATGGTGGCCAGGAAATGTGTCTACCAATTCTGTTATATTGTTATACTACACTCTCCCACTCAGTGCTCTGTACACAGTAGCGCTCAATAAACATGCATATAATTCTGGTATTTGTTAAGCACTTACTATGTGCCAAGCAACTTCTGGTCTACCCTTTCATTACTTTGTAACCTAAAATTATGTTCCCTTTCAGCCTTCGTTCTTCTCCATCAGAGCCCTTCTAAACGTTGCCATCTTTTTGCTCAGTTTTTTTTAACCCAGCTGTCTTTCCAACAATCCAGAAATCAAACCTATTGTTCCTGTGTAAGTGAACTTTTGACACATACAGCATTCTTCCACCATTTAAGCAAATTCAAAGTATAGAGCAAACTTCAAGTCATGGGCTTAGTTTCTCCAGAGGCCTGCCCCGTCAAAGTTTAAAGAAACTGAAGTCAGCCCACACCCTCCAGCTGCTTAGTGTGGGAAAGAACACTCTTCTAAGGGTTAATGGGCAGCGTATGGTAGAGTCCACTAATCTTCCAAACCTGTGCAGCATCTCCAATGAGGTGGTGGAATTTTTGAGAGGTTTTATTTGTGTTTATTGTCTTGTGAGAGATTTTAAGAGTGAATACTTCCTCCATGATCTCTGAAAGAGCCAAATGCAGTGATTAGGGGGGAAAAGCAGCAGTTGACCAAGGGAGGGAGTGGAGAGAATAAGAGAGGAAGAGAGAGAGACAACGAGAGCGGGAGAAGGGGAGAGATGAGAGAGGGGAAGGGGGAAAGAGTTTGTGTGCATGGGTGCCGGGAAGGAGGCAGGAGAGATTGATTATCCAGACCGAGGAAGCGAGTGTGTGTTTGTTCTGGAGGTCTGGAGGGCTTTAAGGTCTCTATTTCCCCCCCTGAGGCCTGGACAGGGGGATGGTGGCAGACTGAGCAGTTGTCTGGTCAAGTATCTGGTAGTGCCAGAGGGCAGGGAATGGTCATTCCATCCTTGGGAAAGCTACAGATGCGCAATGCCAAGTCTACAGTGACTGCTGGCAAGCAGGCATTTCATTCAGTTATTCAGTCGTATTTATTGAGCATTTACTGTGTGCAGAGCACTGTATTAAGCACTTGGGAGAGTACCATAGACCAATAAACAGACCTATTCTCTGCCCACAGTGAGCCTACAGGCTAGAGGGGGAGGTGACATTAATAGAAGTAAATAAATGACAGATACGGACATAAGTGCTGTGGGGTTGGGAAGGGGTGATGAATAAAAAGAGCAAGTCAGGGTGACGCAGAAGGGGGTGGGAGAAAAGGAAATGAGGACTTAGGGAAGGCCTCTTGGAGATGTGCCTTCAATAAGGCTTTGATTGGGGGGCAGAATAATTGGCCATGGCTCCTCAAATCTAACTGCCCCCTTGAGACAAGTCCCCGGCTTCCCTCAGGGCTGCTGGGTTATTCATAATATTATCGTTATTTTGGTGTCTAAGTGCTTACTATGTATCAAGCACTGTTGTAAATGCTGGAATACGCAGATACAAATGGATCAAGTCAGAAACAGTCCCTGCCCCACATGGGGCTCACGGTCCAAATTGGGGGGACAACAGGTAGTGAATCCCCATTTTACCAATGAGGAAATGTAGTGAATCCCCATTTTACCAATGAGGAAATTGAGGCAAAGAGCAGGTAGGTGATTTGCCCGAGGTCACACAGCAGAGTGGGAGAGCCGGGAATAGAACCCAGGTCCTCTTGGCTCCCAGGCTTGGGCTTTATCCACTAGACTGGGCTGCTCCTCATGAGGTGAGAACATAGACATAAAACACACACACACACTCACACACTTTTTCACTCTTTCACTCTCTCTCCCCCCACCCCAGATTGGTTCTGATTATTCCATCCTGCTTGAATTGAAAGGAAAATGGTTTGCGTCTCAGAGGGGCACATACAAAAGACCCCAAACAGCCCAAGTGTTGATTAATAATCTTACGTATTGTGCTTATTCCATTACACTCCATTTCCAAATAATAACCGGCGAGAAAGCCGGACCGATCCTTTTAGAGAGTCCGCCGCCACGGGCGCCTTCGTTATTGAGTCGCCCCCAGACTCCGAGCTTCTACATAATGACAAGATTACACCGGAATTACCGCCGGCCTTCTTAATATTTTTCTTTGAACAGCAAGTTCCTAATTGTTAATCAGTAATTTGGGTTGCCGCGCCTCCTGGAAAGGGTCTCTGTTCCCCAACATAGTAATGAGAAGGATCCTGTGGAAGCCCAAGAGATGGAAATAGAAGATTCCCTCTTTCTCTTTCGGGAAGGGGAGGGTTAGAGGGTAGATTGCCAGCTTCGGTTGCTGGATTCCAGTGGCTCAGGGGTGGCGGGGGGTGGATCATGTGTGCTGTTAGCATGTGTCCAGAGTCCGTGCCAAGGGGAGGTAATAATAATAATAATAATAATAATAATAATAATAATATTAAGCGCTTACTATCATCATCAATCGTATTTATTGAGCGCTTATTGTGTGCAGAGCACTGTACTGAGCGCTTGGGAAGTACAAATTGGCAACACATAGAGACAGTCCCTACCCAACAGTGGGCTCACAGACTAAAAGGGGGAGACAGAGAACAAAACCAAACATAGTAACGAAATAAAATAAATAGAATAGATATGTACAAGTAAAATAAATAAATAAATAGAGTAATAAATATGTACAAACATATATACATATATACAGGTATGTGCCGAGCACTGTTCTAAGTGCTGGGGTAGATACAGGGTAATCAGGTTGTCCCACATGAGGCTCACAGTCTTCACCCCTATTTTACAGATGAGGTAACTGAGGCACAGAGAAGTTAAGTGGCTTGCCCAAGGTCACACACCAGACAAATGGCAGAACCAGGATTAGAACCCACATCCTCTGACTCCCAAGCCCGTGCTCTTCCCTCTGAGCCGTGCTGAGACATATCTTGTATAGCCATTACGCTCTCCTGAGGGAATAGTACGGGTAAACTCGGCCATTCCGTTGGGGTTTTGTCCCTTGGGAATGTGTGTTTTGACAGTCTGATGATTGAATCCCCATTTTACAACTGTAGAAACTGAGGCCCAGCGAAGGGAAAGTCCCACAGAGGCAGGATTAGAACCCAAGTCCTCAGTCTCCTAGGCCTGTACTCTTTCCAGTACGCTGTGCTGACTCGGGAATAGTTGCATCGTGAGGTGTTTTTGCAGAGGCTTAAAGGAGCCACTGATGTCAACCGATCGGTCACTGGTGGTACAAGTGTTTAGTTCAGTGTATTGCACACAGTAAGTGCTCAGTAAATTCGATTGAATGAAAGAATGGCATTGATTAAGTGCCTACAGTGTACAGAACACTGTATTCAAGACTTGGGAGAGTACAATAGACTGTGAGCCCACTGTTGGGTAGGGACCGTCTCTATATGTTGCCAACTTGTACTTCCCAAGCGCTTAGTACAGTGCTCTGCACACAGTAAGTGCTCAATAAATAAGATTGAATGAATGAATGAATGAATGAATCAGTAGATCCAATCTCCACCCTCAAGGAGCTTGCAGTCTAGCGGGGCAGACAGATGCAAGGATAAATTATGTTCTGGGGTTGATGTGTCCATGGAGTCGCTATGGGTCGGAAACGACTCGACAGTGTAAGACAGGACAAGACAATAAGAATAATATTTGTGGTATTTGTTAAGCGCTTAGTATGTGCCAAGCAATGTTCTAAGCACTGTGGTAGATACAAGGTAATCAATCAGTCAATCGTATTTACTGAGCGCTTACTGTGTGCAGAGCACTGTACTAAGAGCTTGGGAAGTACAAGTCGGCAACATATAGAGACGGTCCCTACCCAACAGTGGGCTCACAGTCTAGAAGGGGGAGACCTAAGAAGCGGAAGCCCTAAGTCTGGTCCCATAGAGGGTTCAGTTCTTCACTCGTAACCCTGGAGGGTGGGTGACAATAATAATAACGATGATAATAATGATTAAGTGCTTACTGTGTGTCATGCGCTGTACTAGGCGCAGGGGTAGATTCAAGTTCATCAGGTTGCACACAGTCCCTGCCCAACATAGGGCTCGCGCTCTAAGTAATAGAGAGAGCAGGTATTGAATCCCCATTTCACCCGAGTTCAAGTTTCAGCTCCATCACTGGCCTGCTGTGTGACTTCGGACCAGTCATTTACCCCCTCTGGACCTCAGTTTCCTTGTCTATAAAATGGGGATGAGAGAGGTTGTAAGCCCTATATGGGGCAGGAGCTGTGTGTCTGATCTTAATCAATCGATGGTCTTTATTGAGCACTTACTGTGTAGCCAAACTGTGTTATACTGGACTCTTCAAAGCGCTTAGTCCCCTCTCAGGGTCGTACCTGGGGAGTTTCCGGTAGTCTAGTAACTAGGTTAGCTGGAGAGCAGCAAGCTTGTGAGGAGAAGGCTAGTGGAAGAGAAGGAGGAGAGAGAACGCTGATCGAGTGCCAGGGGCGTCTGCTTGATGCATAGAGAAATGTGCAACCCCTCAAAGTGAAGAGTGGGAGATGAGCAAAAAGCAATGTTTGAGAAGCTGGCCTTGTAAGCATCTTGAGGGCGGGGAAGGTGCCTATTATCAATCAATCGTATTTATTGAGTGCCGGGGCGTCTGCTTGATGCAAAGAGAAATGTGCAACCCCTCAAAGTGAAGAGTGGAAGATGAGCAAAAAGCAATGTTTTAGAAGCTGGCCTTGTAAGCATCTTGAGGGCGGGGAAGGTGCCTATTATCAATCAATCATATTTATTGAGCGCTTACTGTGTGCAGAGCACTGTACTAAGCACTTGGGAAGTACAAGTCGGCAACACATAGGGGCAGTCCCTACCCAACAGCGGGCTCGCAGTGTAGAAGACTATTGACGCTGCCGTTCTCTGGCAAGCGCTTAGTACACTGCTGTGCTCAGAGGGAGCACTCTGAGCGATTGATTAGGTGGCAAAGTTGGGATTCCAATCAGGTCTCCTGCCTTCTATTCCTGGGCTTTTATCCACTAGGCCACATTCTTCAACTCCTAACCCTCTAATCCCTGGTAGTAGCAGAAACTCCAAGGTCAGTTTCTCCACTGAGCTTTCATTTCTTCGTCGGTTTTCAATCGGGGCAACTAATGAATTTCAATTTGAGATGCACTTTAATGCCCGCTGACACATTGATTGAAACTTCTCAGAGCTCAGCTATCCCAAGAAGATAGACAAAGAAGGAAACAAAATGAGTTGTGCGCCGTATGTCCCATTTCTTCACCGAACAAAGGGAAGACAAATTAGTCCTCGAGAAGCCGGGGCAGAGCAATTCAAGGCCTTGCCTGCCACGGGAATGTAGTAAAGACATCAGCACTCATAACTGTCTCCTTCTTACATGGGGGAACGATTCGGCATTTGACCTTTGGAGTCTTCCGCATACCTAGCGCTTAGTACAGTGCTCTGCACACAGTAAGCGCTCAATAAATACGATTGAATGAATACCTGGATTGAGAGAGAATGGTGACGTTAGCAGCAGACGGAAGTTGGGATTTCCAAGAAAGCGTCGCAGGGGTCTTAGCAAGAAGAGACAGTTTCGTCTTCCGATTTCTTTGTTAATATGTGCATGTGTTTTCTCCCCATCAGAGTGTAAATGGGCAGAGTGACACTTTCACGTTTTGAACTTCCCAGCCGCTTAGTACAGTGCATTTTTTAATGTTATTCATTAAGCCCTTACTATGGGTGAAACACTGTTCTAAGCGCTGGGATTGATGTAAAACAATTGGAGTTTCCGTTCCACATGGGACTAAAGGATTAAATACCAGGTCCATCTGACACCCAGGCCCGGGCTCTATCCACTAGCCCACACTGCTTCTCAGTTCAGAAACCATGGCCTCTCTGCTCTCCTCTTTGAAAACTCCACCTACTCTAATGGCCCGGTGTACTGGAAAATTCACATGTGGATTAGGGTTTAAAACATTTGGTACTTTGAGAACCATAGCGCGTTATTCAACAATTATTCAGTTGTTCATTTCTGAGCGGGGTTTATTATCATCAATCGTATTTATTGAGCGCTTACTGTGTGCAGAGCACTGTACTAAGTGCTTGGGAAGTACAAATTGGCAACATATAGAGACAGTCCCTACCCAACAGTGGGCTCACAGTCTAAAAGGGGGAGACAAAACCAAACTTACTAACAAAATAAAATAAATAGAATAGAATAGAATTATTAGGTGAAAGGCAAAGGTATTTCATGTAGTCAAATAAGATTCCTCACATGATGTTGTTTTATATGAGCCGCTACTTATGTCTTTTATTAGAAACAGTCCGGGTTGTTTCAGCCACTGTAATGGAAGGAAGGAAGACCTAGATTTGGAGTTTTATGGCAGAACTCGGGCTTGTGAAAGCATTCTCTGTGTTAAGGGTAATGATATAAGGTTCCAAAGTGTTTTGAGCAGTTGCCAATATATTAAGCTTTTGGCTAAATTAGTGAAATTGCCAAGACATAACTGCATTTCTCCTCTGGTCTCTCCCCCGGCTGGGACGGAGAAGTCAAAGTTAGCCCGCAGTCACACTACCTGACCTGGGGTTTTCAAAGCACTTTTCAGCAAGTTTGAGAAGTGTGGTATCCTGGTTCTTCGTCTGCACCTCAGCCGTGGCCCAAAATAGCTCTTGAACAAGAAACACGGAGAACATAAGGGCAGACACATTTTCTGGAAGAAATTTTCCGGAGACACACAAGGCAGAAATCCCTTTAAACAGGCAGCTGAGGGGGTCTCATTCTCGTTCCCGGTGCATTAAGGGGCAATTTTGGGCAAAGGCGCTTTTGCATTAAACTGTCCTTATCCCAGCTCCGCCAAAAAAAAAAAAAAAAATCCAAATATGTTCCCTATGGAGTATTATGCAAAACACATCCTTAACAGTTGATAATTTGCATGATAAAAAAAATCTTGGTATTCTAGAAAATTTGCTGCTGTGAGAATGACGAGTTGTATTAAATACCAACTCTTATATTGTACTCGCCTATTACTGTATTTATTTATTTCATTTGTACATATTCTATTTATTTTATTTTGTTAATATGTTTTGTTCTCTGTCTCCCCCTTCTAGACTGTGAGCCCACTGTTGGGTAGGGACCGTCTCTATATGTCGCCAACTTGTACTTTCCAAGCGCTTAGTACAGTGCTCTGCACACAGTAAGTGCTCAATAAATACGATTGAAAAAAAAACCTGTCAGCTGTGTGACTCTGGGCAAGTCACTTCACTTCTCGGGGATTCAGTTACCTCATCTGTAAAATGGGGATTAAGACTGTGCGCCCGACGTGGGACAACCTGATCACCTTGTAACCTCCCCAGCGCTTAGAACAGTGCTTTGCACATAGTAAGAGCTTAATAAACACCATCATTATCATTATTCTTTGGATTTAGTTAGGCCCTAGGTTAAAGAGCTCCCCTCTTCCTCACTCCCTGGAACTTCCTTCCCTTTCATATCTTCCAGCTGGTTCAAACCCAGGTTTCGGCAGATTGTATGTTTAGAGAAGCAGCGTGGCCTAGTGGGTAGAGCGCAGGCCTGGAGTCAGAAGGACCCGGGTTCGAATCCTGGCTCTGCCACTTCTCCGCCGTGTGATCTTGGGCAAATCCCTTCACTTCTCTGTGGCTCAGTTGCCTCTTCTGTAAAATGGGGACTAAGACCATGAGCCCCATGTGGAACAGGGACTGGGTCCAACCCGATTTGCTTATATCTACCCTGGGTCTTAGTACACTATACATAGTAAGTGCTTAAAAATACCACAGTTATTATTATTTTATTATTATTAGATGATGATGATGGCATTTGTTAAGAGCTTACTAAGTGCCAAGCACTGTTCTAAGCACTGGGGGGGATACAAGGTAATGAGCTTGTCCCACAGGGGGCTCACAGTCTTAATCCCCATTTTACAGATGAGGGAACGGAGGCCCAGAGAAGCTCTTAAAACAGTGCTCAGTGCTTAGAACAGTGCTTGGCACATAATAAGCGCTTAACCAAGAGAAGCAGCGTGGCTCAGTGGAAAGAGCCCGGGCTTTGGAGTCAGAGGTTATGGGTCCCAATTCCGGCTCTGCCAGTTGTCAGCTGTGTGACTTTCGGCAAGTCACTTCACTTCTCTGGGCCTCAGTGACCTCATATGTAAAATGGGGATAAAGACTGTGAGCCTCCCATGGGACAACCTGATCATCTTGTAACCTCCCCAGCGCTTAGAACAGTGCTTTGCACATAGTAAGCACTTAATAAGTGCCAGTTGGGTAGGGACTGTATATGTTGCCAATTTGTACTTCCCAAGTGCTTAGTACAGTGCTCTGCACATAGTAAGCGCTCAATAAATACGATTGATGATGATGATGAACAGATACATTCCCTGCCCCCACTGAGTTACCTGTGATGGTGATCAATCAATCATATTTATTGAGCGCTTACTGTGTGCAGAGCACTGTACTAAGCGCTCTGTTAAGTATGGAGGAGAGAGAGATAGAGCTACGTAGTTGTCCTCTGGTGGGCTGGGAATGTGTCTATCGTTGCATCGGACCTGCCCCAGTGCTTAGTACAGTGCTCTGCACACGGTGCTCAATAATTCAACTGACTGACTCACTGTCGTTGCATTGCAAGAAAATGTCCATCTCTAAGAATAATAAGCTAATGAGGGACTCTGACCGCACCGTGCCTGTGCAAAGGCTGTCCTTTATCGTGCTGGAGTGTTTGGAAGTTTTCAAAACTTGGAGCTGTTTTCATTGTCACCTCTTTTCTTGATACCACTGTCTAAATCCCACAGCTGTCTCCTAGGTTTCAGCTGAGGTGCTCTGTTCTTCTTTCATTCGATCGGATTTATTGGGTGCTTTCTGTGTGACCACAACCTTCAAATGCCTCACCTTCCCCCCTTCCTCCCTCCCGCCTCACTTTTGGCCACCCAATTTCATCTCGTTTGGTTTTGTTCTCTGTCTCCCCCTTTTAGACTGTGAGCCCACTGTTGGGTAGGGACTGTCTCTATATGTTGCCAATTTGTACTTCCCAAGCGCTTAGTACAGTGCTCTGCACATAGCAAGCGCTCAATAAATACGATTGATGATGATGATGATGATCTCATTGTATAGTAACAATGGTATCTGTTGAATGCCTTTTTGCAGTGCTATATACTGAGCGCTTATGCATGGAGAAGGGCGGTTTGGGTGTCTGGCTTTACCTTTTCTGCATCTAGTCTTCTCAGTTCCACTACCGTCAGGGGCAAAGTGGCTCCGGTTGATTCGGGCCCGGATTCATACCGTGTTGTCTGTCATCAGGTCTGGCCACCTATTGTGGAGTTGAGCCTGTAAGCGACCCCGTTGGGACTGTCTGAAGGTTCAGTTGTGTGACGTCTACAGGGCGACGGGCAGTGAGGCGAATCCGGTTTTCCCTACCGTAGGAAAGTTCCCCAATTAAATCACCTACCTTACCGTCCCTCAATCGCTCAATCAGTGGTATTTACTGAGCACTTACAATGTGCAGAGCGCTCTTCTAAGAGCATGGGAGAGACCGATGCAAGCAAATAAGCAGACACGTAACACATTTGTGGGCAGGGAATGCCTGTTATGTTGTACTCTCCCAAGGGCTTAGAACAGTGCTTGGCACCTACTAAATTCTCAGTGAATACAATTGATTGACTGACACGTTCCCTGCCCATAACGAGCTTACAGTCTCAACCCTTTTGCTGAATGATGCCGAGCCAAAGGCTGGGAATTGTGGGCAGGGAACGTGTCTGTTCATCGTTCTACCGTACGCTCCCAAGCACTTAGTAGTACAGCGCTCTGCACACAGTAAGAGCTCAATAAATACAACTGAATGAATGGATTACTTTTCAGTCATCACTCTCTACAGTAGAGGGATGGGGTTTGAGGAAGTGTGCCCTTCTGTTCGGTTAGTCTAATGTCCAGCGCTTAGAACAGTGCTTTGCACGTAGTAAGCACATTATTATTATTATTATAAGGATGCCCAACCTTCCAGGAGTCACTAAATGGTACCCATGAGACTGTAAGCTCCTTAAGGGCAAGGTTCATATCTTCTAACTCAATCAAACTCCCCCAAGCACTTAATGACAGCATTCTGTACACTGTAAGCATTCGCTAAATCCCACTGATTGATTGCTTACCGTATTTCCGAGGCTCACCTGATCCTTCTGGGAAGTGAAACAGGTCACCACCATCATTTTTATATCGTCTTTCAGTTGGTCAAGTTTGTGAGTTTCTGAAAATGTTTACGGTTACTAGGGTTGAACCGTGAAGGCAGAGGCAGGACTTTGGTTTCTCGTGAGAAAGATAATGTTTTTTTGATTGTCAAGAAACAATATGGTCATCGTGAACCATACACACACCCTTTAGGGATTTCAGAAATGGAAATCTTTTTCACGCACTGATTTCCATTCCTGGATTTGTAATTTCTTTTGCATTCCCCGAAGCTTTGGAAGTTGGCCATTTTTTCTTTCTTCAATCCCAAAGATTCAATGGCACTATTTTTGGGAATTGTATTGCCAGGTTTACAGAATTCGATATCTTTGATTTGGTATTGGATGCATTTCAGTGTAAATCATTCCCAAACTGGCAAGCAAAGAATAAAAATGTGTCAGTGGAAAGTTGTTTGGTTAGTTCCTCTAAGGGAATTTTTAGGTTTATGATTCCTGAAAAAGTAACGCTCTTTGTAACTCTATTCTTTATTGCTGATCCTGTAGTCATTATCAGCATCGACAGTATTTACTATGCACCAAGAACTGCCCTAAGAGCTTAAGGACTACACAGACAAAGTAAAAAAATAAATGTAGTCCCTCCTCTTAAGGAGTCTAGTCTACTGGGGAGAACAAGCAGATAGGCGAGATGACTAAACCATCAACAGCACCCAACATAGATCAAAATAACACATTTCCAAACCGGGAGTCTATTATAGAAGTCATGCATATTACTAAATTTGCCTGTCCAGCCTAAGTACCCTCTAATACAATGGATCAGCATAAAGTCTTAGTTTCTCTTACTAGCATTTGGTTTCCTTTATCCAGCTCATAAAGTGAATTCATGACGATATTGCAGTTCAAGTCGTACACAACTGAGTAGACTGTAATGAACTAATGCTCCTCCATACAGACTTTTAAAAAATCTACACATCTAAAATTCTATGAATGGCTATAAATTAAACTGTGAACGGTTTCCACCGTTTCAAGAAAACTCCCAGTTATTTAACGAGCCATCCTGAACATCTCGCAATCACCAGTTGGAACAATTTGGGGGTTGGGGATAAATAAATACGACGTTCGTGAGGAGATGGGATCGGGAACGGTTTATCTTCGGGGAAAACATCTTTCGCATGCAAATCCCTCTTGCCTTCATTTAATTAAGAAGCTGGAAAAGAAAGGAAAAAAGATTGAATGATTAAACGGTGAACAGGATGAGTGAGCATAATGCTTAGCCTTTCTAAAAGCTCAGGGAAAAAAACTAGACTTGTAAATATTTAAATTCCCTTTTATAAATTATTCAATATTTTTACGATGGATGATGCGCTTTAAAGATGCCAAAACAAACCCTGCTTTCTCCTCTCACTCCTTCCCCTAACTTAAGTCCACCGACATCATTACAGCAGCCCATTCTCCCAAACAGTGGGAGTGTTCTGGCCACCTTCTTCCTATACGGCCTCACAGCTTCCTTCTGAGTCCAAAGCATTTTAAAATTTAAAACAAACCACCAAGTGCCTCTAGGTCTTTCCTAAATGCAGCCACTGGCGTTCATTTCATAGGGAAACTGCACAGCAGGGTGCTTTACCCTAAGCACTCAGCACAGCCCGGTATGATGAAGTAAACGAGCATTTCTTCATTTTGAAAAGGTTTTATTCACTTGCCCTGAATTAGTTTTTCAGCTGAACAAGTGGGGTTTTTTTTGTTGTTGTTGCTGTTGGTTTTTTGTTTTAAGGCGGAATGAAAATAACTGGTTATCAGAAGTCGCGTCTTTAAACTGGGCACCGGGCACAGTCTCTTGAGATCTTGTGGTTTTGGTTGGAGCTCATTTTGGGCAAGGATTGTGTCGTCGTATTCTGTTGTATTGTATCTCCGAAGCGCTTAGTACAGTGCTCTGCACATTGACTGAACATTGTAATAATAATAATAATAATAATGGCATTTATTAAGCACTTACTATGTGCAAAGCACTGTTCTAAGCGCTGGGGGGGATACAAGGTGATCAGGTTGCCCCACGGGGGGCTCACAGTCAATCCCCATTTTACAGATGAGTTAACTGAGGCACAGAGAAGTTAAGTGACTTGCCCAAGGTCACACAGCTGGCAATTGGCGGAGCCAGGATTTGAACCCATGACCACTGACTCCAAAGCCCGTGCTGTTTCCATTGAGCCACGCTGCTTCAATTGTAGCATTCAATTGTATTTTCTGAGCACTTACTATGTGGAGAACACTGTACTAAGCACTTGGGAGAAAACGCTGTAACAATATAACAGACACACTCCCCACCCACAACATCCGTAGAGTTTAGAGGGGGAGATAGGCTGAGGGTGGGGTGATTAAAGGGTACAGATCCCAGCGACGGGGTGGTGCGGAAGGGAGCGGGAGTAGGGGAAGTGAGGGCTGAAGCAGGGACGTCCTCTCCCAAGGACCTTAAAGTTGGGAAGAATGGTGGTCTGAAGCCGGAGGGAATTCCAGGCCAGAGGCAGGATGTGGATGAGGGAAGCAGCGTGACTTAATGGAAATAATAATAATAATAATGACGGCATTTAGTAAGCGCTTACTATGTGCAAAGCACTGTTCTAAGCCCTGGGGAGGTTACAAGGTGATCAGGTTGTCCCACAGGGGGCTCACAGTCTTAATCCCCATTTTACAGATGAGGTAGCTGAGGCACAGACTGTGAGCCCACTGTTGGGTAGGGACTGTCTCTATATGTTGCCAACTTGTACTTCCCAAGCGCTTAGTACAGTGCTCTGCACACAGTAAGCGCTCAATAAATACGATTGATGATGATGATGATGATGATCCCGTGTCTTGTAGAACCGTGCCTGCCGGCAAAATCTCTCAGTAGCAGCCAGCCTCTCCTCTCCTCTAAATTACTGAATTTACCAAGACTAGAACAGAGACCCTTGCATTTCACGCCCTCAAGCGCTTCCCCTTCGCTCCTGTCCCGCTGCACCTGTTGTTCCCCATTCAGAGTATTCATTCTTAATGAGCACTCCGCTTTACTTCCTAGCCTCTCCGTTTTTCATGGGTCAAAAAATCGCTTTCCAGTTCACCCTTGCACAAGCCGACGGTGGCTTCTAGAGCATGCGGGACTAAATTCAGCTGACAGCTCGCCTTGGTTTGCTGCATGCCCGTTGTCGGCTTTTACCAGGGGAACCGAACACTTTTCCCGACACGGTTCAAGTGGAAAACAAGAATCTTGACCGTTAGCACTGAATGGAGCTGCCCACAAACACAGAATAAATCCAATTATCTAAAGGATTTCCGGCCGGCAATACTTCTTTTCCCGGAGAAGGGGAAAGGGAGACAGTGTGGTCCAGTGGGTCTGCTGGGTCACCTCAGACAAGTCACTGAGCTGCTCACTGCCTCAGTTTTCTCACCTGGAAAATGGGGATATGATCCCTGCTCCTTTCAGGTTGTGCCTCCTCCTGTCTTACCTAGCTGATTGCCTCCTGCAAACCAGCACACTCATTTCAACCCCTTGTAATAATAATAATAAAATAATAAAATGATTATATTTGTTAAGCACTTAATATGTGCCAAGCACTGTTCTAAGCACTGGGGTCGATACAAGGGTATCAGGTTGTCCCACGTGGGACTCCCAGTCTTCATCCCCCTCCCGGAGGATGCCTTGCTGAGACCCAACGCCCTTAGCTACTGGCCTAGTCATGCCCCCTCTGATTTTATGGCATTTCTTAAGTGTTTACTATATGCCAGACACTGTTCTAAACACTGGGGCTCAAAGCCTTAATTCCCATTTTGCAGATGAGGTAACTGAGGCCCAGAGAAGTGAAGTGACTGTCCCAAGGTCGCCCGGCAGGCAAGTGAGGGAGCCAGGATTACCACCCGGGCCCTCCTGACTCTCAGGTCTGTGCTTTAACCACTGGGACGCACTGCCTTCCGAGAGAAGCCGGCGGCAACCAATCTAGGGATTGCCAGGCTCAGTAAATGGAGGGGTACAGGCTGGGGCTCAGCAGACTGGGTGGAGATTTTTGTTTTTATTTTATTTTTTTCAAAGGTAGTACAGCAAAGGCAACTTTTCGTTTTGGATTAGTTGTGGTTTTGCTGGTCAAGGGGATAATAATAATAATAATGATGGCATTTATTAAGCACTTACCTAGGTGCAAAGCACTGTTCTAAGCACTGGGGAGGCGACAAAGTGATCAACTTGTCCCACCGGGGGCTCACAGTCTCAATCCCCATTTTACAGATGAGGGAACTGAGGCCCAGAGAAGTGAAGTGACTTGCCCAAAGTCACACAGCGGGCAACTGGCGGAGCAGGGATTTGAACCCATGACCTCTGACTCCAAAGCCCGGGCTCTTTCCACTGAACCACGCTGCTTCTCTTTAGGGACTGTGCTTTTCTTTGTTTGCCCCAGAACTGGATTTGATGTTTCTTGGAGCAAAACTAAATTGCACTGAGGTGGATTCTTACCTCCACAGCTGACAGCTTGGTAGCCCTAAGCAAGGAGAAGCAGAGTGGCCTAGTGGTTAGAGCCCGGGCCTGGCAGTCAGAAGGACCTGGTTTTCAGTCCCGGCTCTGCCACATGTCTGCTGCGTGACCTTGGGTAAGTCACTTCCTTCTCTGTGTCTCAGTTACGGCAGCTGTAAAATGGGGGTTACGATGACTTTTGGATATAATAATAATGGCGTTTATTAAGCGCTTACTATGTGCAAAGCACTGTTCTAAGCGCTGGGGCAGATACAAGGTGATCAGGTTGTCCCACGGGGGGCTCACAGTCTTAATCCCCATTTTACAGATGAGGGAACGGAGGCACAGAGAAGTGAAGTGACTTGCCCAAAGTCACACAGCTGACAAGTGGCGGAGCCGGGATTTGAACCCACGACCTCTGACTCCAAAGCCCGGGCTCTTTCCCACTGAGCCACGCTATTCACCCCCACCCCACAACACTTGTGTATCTATCTTTAAATTCTCTATTATAATTAATTTTTATTCATGTCCGTCTCCCCCTCTGTAATAATAATAATAATGGCATTTATTAAGCGCTTACTGTGTGCAAAGCACCGTTCTAAGCGCTGGGGAGGTTACAAGGTGATCAGGTTGTCCCACGGGGGGCTCTCAGTCTTAATCCCCATTTTACAGATGAGGCCACTGAGGCCCAGAGAAGTTAAGTGGCCTGCCCAAGTCACACAGCTGACAATTGGCGGAGCGGGGACTTGAACCCATGACCTCTGACTCCAAAGCCCGGGCTCTTTCCACTGAGCCACGCTGCTTCTCTGTAGTGTAAGTCTGTTATGAGCAGGGAACATGTCCACTAATTCTGTTGTATTTTCCCAAGCGTTTAGTACAGTGCTCTGCACATAGTAAGCGTTCAACACATGCCATTGATTGATGGCTTGATTGAAAGTCAAAGCAAAATCACTTGGTTTATAACATGAAAGGACAATCTTGTTTAGACAGGGAGGGGAGAAAATGTGTGGTTCTTTTATCATTACTGGGAATTAGTGGCAAGTCGCTCGGTGATATTTGAAAGAACACGTTTGGGAAATCCAGTCGTGGAATTGAATAGATTGATATTGATGAATAAATCCTCGCAACAATAAAGCCTAGGGAAGGTCTAAGGGAGTGGGGTGAGAATATCAAATTACTTTCTTCCTCTTTTCCGAACACTTGAACCGACAAAGGAAAAAGAACGGCTCGTCAGGCTGAAATAGCGCAGAGACAACGATGGAAGGCAAAGTGATCTACGAATTTGTATTCTCGACCCCACTAAGTTTAGGAGTAAAACATAAGACGGTCGGAAAAGCCGTAGAGAAAACTATAAGGGAACGTGGGTTGCCCACTATTTATTACAAGCTGGAAATGGACTGCTTCCTGTGTGCAGAGCACTGAGTAAAGAAAAGCAAAAATTCAAATGGCCAAGGAATTGCACCGTAAGAGGAACAGCTTGGCCAAGAGGAGCAGCGTGGCCCGGTGGCAAGACCCCGGGCTTGGGGGTCAGAGGTCGTGGATTCTAATCCCGGCTCTGCCACTTGTCTGCTGTGTGACCCTGGGCAAGTCACTTCACTTCTCTGGGCCTCAGTGACCTCATCTGTAAAATGGGGATTGAGACTGTGAGCCCCACGTGGGACAACCTGATTACCTTGTATTTACTCCAGAGCTTAGAACAGTGCTTGGCACATATTAAGTGCTTAAAAAATACCATCATCATTATCATTATTATTATTATTATTAAATTTGCCTTTAGAGCTTCTTCAGATGCATCCCAGGCCAAAGAGGGTTAGGGGGAGAGCCTGCCTAGTCTGATGTTCTGCCCCCAAAGAGTCCAGCGAGGGGGGCATAGAGTCAGATGTGGAGAATGGGGAATGATAATAATAATAATAATAATCACGGTATTTGTTAAGAGCTCACTATGTGCCGAGCATAAGTGCCGGGGTAGATACAAGGTGATCAGGTTGTCCCATGGTGGGCTCAGAGTTTTAATTCCCACTTTACAGATGAGGTAACTGAGGCACAGAGAATTAAGTGGCTTGCCCATGGTCACACAGCAGACAAACAGCAGAGCTGGGATTAGAACCCATGTCCTCTGACTCCCAAGCCCGTGCTCTTTCCACTAAGACACGTTGCTTCTTTCATCTTCTCCTACTTAGGTGTATATCTGTAATTTCTTTATTTCTATTATTGTCTGTCTCCACCGCTAGACTATAAGCTCACTGTGGGCAGGGAATGTGTCTGTTATATTTGTGGGCAGGGAACCTATGAGCATGGGGCAGGAGTCCCAGAAGACAGGGAAATGCATGAAAACCCAATGGATCATTCATAGATTTGGAAGATAGGAAGAAGCCGGACACATTGAGTAAGGTTTACCAGAAGTTGAAAGGAAATATTAGAGGGAATCGGGAAGGCTTTGGAACAGTTAATTAGGCCAGGGGAATCATTAAGAAGGGATGAAGTCAGATAACTAAATCAAAAGGTTTTGGAAATGATGGGAAATAAAACATTACGCTTTGCGGGGAATAATTTTGTGAGTTCAGAGAGAGAGCGTGGCAGAGGATGGCACTGTACTAAGTGCTCGGATAGATACAAGGTTGGACCCAGTCCATGTTCCCCGTGAGGCTCACAATCATAATCCCCATTTTACAGATGAGTTAACTGATGCCATAGAAGTGAAGTGACTTGCCCAAGGTCACACAGCAGACAAGTGGCAGGGCTATATCCTTCCAACTCCCAGGCCCGTGCTTTATCCATTAGGACATGCTGCTTTCTCCAGTGGGTGCCACACAATCACTGGAGGATTCTGGTCAGGTTGCCCAAGGAAAACGTCCTGGTAAGCCAGGAGGGCCTATGACTCTGGGGGAGTTGGAAGGGAACAAAGGTTGAAGGGAAATTCAGCTTCAAGTGCCTTGATCAGAAGGGAAAATCAGCCCATTGCCTCTATGTTTTATAGGGGGAGAAAACACAAAATTGCACTATCCTTTGGTCTCTTTGTCCTTAGATGGATAACAAATACCACACAAAAAAAACTGTCTTCTAGTAACTCCATTTGTTACTCTGTGGGCCCTGTCAAGTGGTTCGGAGAACTCGCCATCCCTCTAGACCGTAAGCTTGTTGTGGGCAGGGAATGTATCCATTACATTGTTATACTGAACTCTCCCAAGCGCTTAGTACAGTGTTCTGCACACAGTAAGAGCGGTTGCCTTCAGCCTCTTCCAACTGCCCCATCCCTTGAGTTTGGAAGTCTAAGGGATGACGGTACTGATTGGAAAAAAAAGAAGTGACACTAAATTTCAACTGCTCTAAGATTCTTTGTGCGGTGTACCAGAGTGAACTAGTTCCATCTGCGGGGGCATCAAACTTGGGAAGCATATCTTTCCCACATGGCCGATTTGGTGGATTTACACAGACAGCAAGATCAATTCAGGTTCTGCTGTGGCACGAGCTGAACAGCACATTCCAGGCTCACTGAGTATTTGCTTGGAGAAGTTTTATCTTCGAACCGTTGAAACATTTCTCGAGCAGTGGGTTTTCAGAGGGTGCAAGAATCCAAAGCAACGTGGTCGAGGGGAAAGAGCCCAGGCCTGGAAGCCAGAGGACCTGGGTTTCTAATCCCGGCTCTGCCACTTGTCTGCTGTGTGAACTTGGGGAAGTCATGTCATTCTCTGGGCCTCCGTTACCTCATCCGAAAAATGGGGATTAAATCTTCCTCTGACGTAGACTGTGAGGCCTTTGTGTGTCCAACCTGATTATATCCACTCCAGTGCTAAGAATAGTGCTTGACACATAGTGAACGCTTAACAAATACCATCAAAAAGGTTTATTATTAGTAGTAATAATGATAATAATAATAATATGGCATTTGTTAAGCGCTATGTGCCAGCACTGTACGAAGCGCTGGGTGGATACAAGCAAATTGGGTTGGACTCAGTTTCCATCTCCAATTTGCAGATGGAGGTGGAATTAGAACCCATGTCCTTCTGACTCCCAGGCAGAGCCGGAGTCAATGGGTCGTGGCTTTCCCCTCCAGCCCCTTCCACATCCCACTCCCCTGTGAAGGTAGGCACCAGGACTTCACCTCCACTGCTATAATAATAATAATGATGGCATTTATTAAGCGCTTACTATGTGCAAAACACTGTTCTAAGCGCTGGGGAGGTTACAAGGTGATCAGGTTGTCCCACAGGGGGCTCCCAATCTTAATCCCCATTTTACAGATGAGGGAACTGAGGCCCAGAGAAGTGAAGTGACTTGCCCAAAGTCACACAGCTGACAATTGGCAGAGCCGGGATTTGAACCCATGACCCCTGGCTGCAAAGCCCGGGCTCTTTCCACTGAGCCACGCTGCTTCTCTAAGCCACGCTGCTCTGCCCCAACCCCAACCTGGGTTCCTGGGTTAAGCACTTAGTACAGTGCTCTGCACACAGTAAGCGCTCAGTAAATACGATTGGTTGATTGATTGATTGGGCGCTAACTTTAGCTGTGGAAATGCTTTTAGTCAAGTAATCCCAGGGCCAGAGGTCCCTCTGGCCAAGACACCCGGGCTACTGAGGCCACTCGGGTGGCTAGAGACTGTGACTGTGAGCCCACTGTTGGGTAGGGACTGTCTCTATATGTTGCCAATTTGTACTTCCCAAGCGCTTAGTACAGTGCTCTGCACAGAGTAAGCACTCAATAAATATGATTGATGATGATGATGCTAGAGGCCTGTCCTTATAAGAAGCCTGTGCTCTCCCTCTACCCGCTTTACCCTATCCCATTTGGAACATCACAAATCTTATCCTCTTCCTCGCCAACCTTCCTACGAGGCCCCAGGCTGTTGGCGGGAGATTTCTCTGGAGGCTTGAGCAGATAAACTCGGTACAAAGTGGAATACGCCAGGTTTCGGTGGGGAATGTCAGGAATGCCGAACTCCTTTAGGTGGAGAGAGGGTGCATGTGAGGTGAGGAAATTTGGGATTGAAGAGCGAGGCTTTATTAGGAAGGCATTTGAGACTTAGCTACTGTTCAGACTCCAGTGTTTTCAGCGTTGCAGTTAGAGTCCCTTGCCACTCTTTGGAAAATCTGTGAGCTCTTCATGTCAATCAATCAGTCAATCGTATTTATTGAGCGCTTACTGTGTGCAGAGCACTATACTAAGCCCTTGGGAAGCACAAGCTACATGTCCCCCCCCTCAAGCCTGCAGAAGTGCCATTTTTCAATCATTCCCCATAACCCAAGTTACTCGGTTTTCATTTACAGAACTATCCAGCTTTGCACAACTTCTGACACTTTCTATTTCCCAGTTGTCACGATCCTTCTAAACAACTTTCTTCCCGGGGTACTTAACCTCCACCTAGATCGTTGTCATCAGCAATATTCATTCATTCATTCAATCAATCGTATTTATTGAGCGCTTGCTGTGTACAGGGCACTGTACTAAACGCTTGGGAAGTACAAGTTGGCAACATATAGAGACGGTCCCTACCCAACAGTGGGCTCACAGTCTAGAAGGGGGGGTCTTTTGTGTTGTCTCATTTTAACTCGGTGGAGAAATTTTAGTTCCATTGTTTTCGGAGAATCCCAGGTCGCGAATGCTGAAAACTCTATGCCAAATTTAAAGACGACAAATTCTGGAGCAGTGGCGAGGTGAGGACTGTAATTACATTGGACCCCGTTTTCCTGTTTCATTTTATGTTCCCAGTTCTCTCCTTAAGAAAGTTTCCCTCTCTGAACAAAACTATACTATTGTGTTTTGCAGCTTGCAAAAGGACTCTTCTATCCTTGTACTAATTTATTCTACCATTCTTGAGTTGTATATCTCACTTGCCTGTGTTATTGGAATTATTCATCTTCACTACCAAATCTTCCTAGAGCAGAGGAGTGGGGCTGGCTGCCTTGCCACTTTCTTGAGAAAGTTTCCCAAGTTTCTCTAAGGCCAAGATGTGCAATTTACTCTTTCGGAATAATTTAGGAGAGTTCTGTTTATCTTCCAAAGGGGCTGGGCAGGGCATATTAAACTGCTAAGGGCAGCGAAGAGAAACAATTTAAAAGTGACTGATAAAGGCTCAGAATCACCTATATCATGATGTAGCCCACATCAGGTTGGATGCTTTGGCTAGATTAGTAACTTTTGTTGGAGGAAAAAGTAGGAATCTTGCTGGCTCCGTGCTGAACATGTGATTTTTAGTAAAGTCAGAGGCTCTGGGGTCTTGAGATATATGCAGAGTAGGGAGGACAAGCGTTCCTACCTTTTAGGTGTGATGTTCCTCAACTAAATGAGTTAATTTGAGAAAGTGAAAGTGCTCTGAGAATCTTGGTTGAAAGGCACTTTGAAATTACAAAGTTATTCCCATTTCCCTTGATTTATAGATTCCATTAGAGCAGACACGCACTTCAAATGAGACTCTCCTGAAACACCCAGAGAAACAGGATATTCACCCCCGGAGAAAGTGTCTCATTTTTCTTTGCTTTTCCACATCTCAGATCTGATTAGCCGGGCAAAACAAACTGTGTTTTCGGGGGGAAGATAAAAGCGCCTTCATAAACGAAGCGGAGAGGTTAGTATGCTTTAGCTAAGTTAAGTGGAGCAGCGTGGCCTTGTGGAAAGAGCGTGAGCCTGGGAGACAGAGGACCTGGGTTCTAATCCTGCCCCTGACACTCATGTGCTCTGTGACCTTGGACAAGTCACTTCATTTCTCTGGGCCTCGGTTACCTCATCTGTAAAATGGGGGTCAGAAACCTGAGCCGAGACAGGGACTGTGTCCAACCTGATTAGCTTGTATCGACCCCAGAAATTAGTATGGGGCCTGGCATACAGTAAATGCACAACCGATACCATTTTTTCAAAAGCCCTGTTCTAAGCCCTGGGGTACAGTACAATTTGATCAGACACAGGCCCTCCTCTGCATGGGGCTCCAAGTCTAAGTGGGAGGAAGAACAGGCATTTAGCCCCCATTTCACAGCTGAAGAAATGAGGCCAGGAACAATCAAGTGACTCCCCTTTTAGACTGAGAGCCCACTGTTGGGTAGGGACTGTCTCTATATGTTGCCAACTTGTACTTCCCAAGCGCTTAGTACAGTGCTCTGCACACAGTAAGCGCTCAATAAATATGATTGATGATGATGATGCTCTTTCCACTAGGCTATACTGCTCTACACTAGACAAGACTGTGAGCTCGCTGTGGGCAGGGCCTGTGTCTGATGTTTTAGTGTACTCTCCCAAGCATTTAATACAGGGTTTTGTACACAGTAAGTGCTCAATAAATTACTAGGTGCTTGACACACAGTAAGCGCTTAGCCTACCCCGCGAGCTTGGTTCGTAGCTTTGACGGCTGAGAAGGCTTTCACAAAAACTAGGGCTTGAAGTCAGGTCTCCACATTCTAGCCATATTTTTTGATTTTTATTTTTTACGGTATTTGTACTTATGTGCAAGGCACTCTACTAATCGATGTGCAGATACAAGCTAATCAGGTTGGACGCAGTCCCTCGTCCCATGTGGGGTTCACCGTCTTAATCCCGTTTTACAGATGGGGTAACTGAGGCACAGAGAAGTGTGACTTGCCCAAGGTCACACAGCAGCAGAGTGGCGGAGCTGGGATTAATAATAATTGCGGTATTTGTTAAGTGCTTACTATGTACCAGGCACTGTACTATGTGCTGGGGTGGAGATAAGCAAATCGGGTTAGACACAGTACCTGTCCTGCATAGACCTCGCAGTCTTAATCCCCATTTTCCAGATGAGGTAACTGAGGCACAGAAAAGTGAAGTGACGAGCCCAAGGCCGTGCAGCAGACAAGTAGAGGAGCCAGGATTAGAACCCAGGTCCTTCTGACTCCCAAACCCATGCTCTATCCACTAGGGAATGCTGCTTGCCCAATTTTCTCTGGACTGGAGGGTCTCCTCCCATAGAGAAGCAGCGTGGCTCAGTGGAAAGAGCCCGGGCTTTGGAGTCAGAGGTCATGGGTTCAAATCCCAGCTTGCCAGCTGTGTGACTTTGGCCAAGTCACTTCACTTCTCTGGGTCTCAGTTCCCTCATCTGTAAAATGGGGATTAAGACTATGAGCCCCCCGTGGGACAACCTGATCACCTTGTAACCTCCCCAGTGCTTAGAACAGTGCTTTGCATAGAGTAAGCGCTTAATAAATGCCATTATTATTATTATTTGATGGCAGCATGCTGGGGGGAGTGGGGGCGGATCTGGCTCCCTTTGTCTATGATTAGAGGCGGCTTCCTCAGTCCCCATCTGCGGTGTGGTCGTAGACTCCCCTCGAGCTAGACGGTTGCTCGGTAGTGTCTCTTTGAGATGCCCAGTTTGCCGTCGTAGCTGGGGCTCCCTTGTTCTGATAGGGCGGCCGAGATCATCATCATCATCATCAATCGTATTTATTGAGCACTTACTATGTGCAGAGCACTGTACTAAGCGCTTGGGAAGTACAAATTGGCAACATATAGTGACAGTGCCTACCCAACAGTGGGCTCTTGCTTCCGGCCACTGCCTGGTCACTTTCCTCATTTCTCAGGAGATTAATACATAGCCCGCTCGATGGCTCGGGTACCACGTTTTGATGCTTGCCAGTCCGGGTAGCTCTGCCTTCCTCTCAGAACCCAACCATTAGTTTGCTGCGGCCCCTGGGAACCAGGGTCCTGGGGTAAAGGCTGAGGAAGCGCATCCCTTCCTGGTGCTTGGGAACCGTCTAGGTCAGGATGGATGTTGTAGAGTTTTGCCTCTTCAGTCTGAGGGCCCACCTGCTCCCTCCTAGGATGGAGGAAAGGTGAGAGTGTGGACAAGCGTCGGGCCGATCGCAAATGCTTTCGCTGCCGGGAGAGGAAGAACTCTGTGTGCTTTATTTCCCATTGGAGTGCTGTGCGATTAATGCCCGGCTAGAAATCATCTGCGGGGAAGACAGACACGTTCTTCCGATCCTTCTCCTAAATCGCTAAGTAGCTGAGAAACAACTGGCGGGAGAGCTACTTCGGTGCTGGAAGCTTAGGACGACACTTGACCATTCTCCTGAAGCCAGATATGTAGACGTTTGTAATGCCGTATTTGACAAACATAATTTATCTGTCTTGGTATAATGCATTTCCCATCTGCAGTCTCTTCCTCCGATGTCAAGTATGCCTCATATCCTACTGACTGCCTATCCTCAGAGTGATTTTTTTAAAATTCTTTTATAAATCATTACATTGCAAATATATGTCAAGGCTATGTCTCGGAAATATTAGCTCTTCTCCTCCTACTGTGGAGGGAGAGAGGACAGATCCTGCCCAGTGCAATTGAAATCTCCTTCCAGGGCAGTAGATAATGCTATTATATTACATTATATTACATATCTATTCTATTTATTTTATTTTGTTACATATCTATTCTATTTATTTTATTTTGTTAGTATGTTTGGTTTTGTTCTGTCTCCCCCTTTTAGACTGTGAGCCCACTATTGGGTAGGGACTGTCTCTATATGTTCACAACTTGTACTTCCCAAGCGCTTAGTACAGTGCTCTGCACACAGTAAGCGCTCAATAAATACGATTGATGATGATAATGCAGGACTGTAAATTTCTGGCACTGTGAGACCATGAACGTATACAGCGCTTTCGTTTCAGATCGATTAGCTCCCTTTAGCCTCTCCACATCCCTACCCCAGCTCCGAGTGAAAGATTGTGATCCTTGATTCAGACACCCTCCTGACAGAGTAAACTGACTGTATTTCAGGGCCTGCTCATGGAGGCACACAAACGAGGGTTAAGTCTGTCAGAAGGCAGGCTAGCTGCTGAAAAGCAAGTGCACCATCTGGAAAACGGCAAAAGGGACCACAACTTGATCGTTCAAGTGAAGGGGAGTATTTTTTCTTCGCCCCTGCCGGAGTCTCTAGAGGGATCCGGGGCTGAGACTGTTCTTCTCAGGAGCAGGTGAAAAAAGCAAAAAAAGGGAGAGGCGGTGAAGAGGAGGGGAGCCTGGCCCTTTAGGATTACTAGATGAGAGGTCCCAAAAAGGCCTTGGGTGCCATGTTAGTCGGGAGGACATGACTTCTCGGAGAAGTGCCTGAAGTTCAGCTCTCCCCCTTAGCTCCACCTTACCCTCCTTGGTCTGGCCCTTCTCCCCACTTCTGCCTCCTGAGGTTGAGCTGTTTCCCCCTCCCCTCTCTGCAATATGAGGACTGGGAGACACACAGAGAGAAAGAGAGAGAGCGCAGGTGGGGGGCGGAGACTTCAGAGGAAGGGAGACTTCACTCTTGTCCTCCTCCTCTCCATTGCCTCCACTTTCTCTTCATCCCAATGGCAGAGGTGGAGGGAGGCTTCCTCATGAGGTTTGGCTGCAGCCTGCTTTCTGGCCAAGGTGGCAGCAAATGGAAGCTCTAACGCGTTTTTTTCTTAAGGTATTTATTAAGCAGTCACTATGTGTCAGGCACTGAACTAAGCGCTAGGATACATCCAAGCTAATTATGTTGGTCACAGTCCCTGTCACATATGGGGCGAACAGTCTCAATCCCCATTTTACAGCTGAGGTAACTGAGGCCCAGAGAAGTGCAGTAACTTGCCCAGGATCACCCAGCAGACGAGTGGCGGAGCCAGGATTAGAATCCAGGTCCTTCATGACTTCCGGGCCTGCGCTCTCGCCACAAGGCCACGCTGCTTCTCATGTGTTGGCGGCATTTTAGCGGAGGAAGAATGGGGAGGGTGGCCGGATTACTTCCTACTAGTTCATCAGGAGACGGGTCAGATATCTAACTTCAGAACCTCCCAGAGGAATATAATTGTTCGCTCCCCTGACATGTGCAACACTTCAGTGCATTTTGGGTCAGAACCTGGTGATGGCTGCTTGACTTTGGCAGCACCCAGATCAGCATGTTTCTTTGTCACAAGGACAGGAATTAGAATCAGAGGTGAAGGCATAGGGGGTGGATTTATAGAGCAGGTGAAACATCAGAGAAATAACTGTGAAGCAGGAGGATGTTGCTTTGGGAAAGTCAGACTCGATGGCATCAATTTGACCAAAAAGGCAAATCTCGAGGTGATGAAGGGTTAGGGAGAGAGTTGATGGTTTGGGGGGAACAGCAGAGTGGTCCAGCAGATGCCAAAAAGGAACTACTAATGGCAAAGCTCACTCCATCCATTTTGCTTCTTATTTCCTTTCATTCTTGGGTTTCCTTTGAATGGTGAGCTAATTAGACAGAAAGCGATGGGGAAGAGGGGCAAGGGGAGGTAAGCAATACTGATAACGCCCGGAGATTGGGATTTTGTTATCACCATCGCCTTCTTCCTCTCCACAGACAATTTCTTGGATCAGTCAGTCGAAATCCACCAGGACATTCCTCCAGAACCTTGGAGCCTGGGGATATTTTCCTAGTTTCTTTTCGAGTATATCTGGCTCACCTACTTTATTCGAAAGAGCTGACGTTGTGCTGGGTCCCACAGAACCACATATAAGGTCTGCTCGATGGATCTGTGACCCTAAGTGATTCCCAAAGACTGGTTTCATCTCATCCCATCAGGGAGACCAAGTGACAAAAGATTACCACAATGCTGCATCACGAGGATTTATGCTGTACAGTTAATCTACCCCTTCCAAATTGTGGCCCAATTTTGTTTCAATTATAAACAGTCCCACTAGTATCATAAAAAATATTACCTGTAAGGGTAGCCGTGGTATTTTGAGCGGAATATTGACAGTAGAAAACTAAAGAAGAACACCACGAGTCCAAGTCCCACCAGGCAAATGACTGAAAATTAAGGAGAAAAGACAGGGAGTCATGAAACAGATCATTCTTAGGTTTTCCCTACAGGACAACACCAGTTCAAAAGATTAAAGGTCCCATTCAATTATCTATTCCCAGGGCTGGCCAAAGGGAAATGTATGACAATCTCAAACCAATAGTATCAATCAAACTTTACGCTATTCCTACTCTCAAATTTTGTGGGACTGTACCACTTGGAATGAACCAGTCCTCCTCCCGTCACCCCACGTCTCTTTGGAAAATGGCTCTTTGGCAAATGCAGCTACTCTGAACAGGGTTGTCGGTGACTGAGAAAATTGAAAATCTTCCAGCATTTCTGGTTATCTGATCTAAATTGGATTCTTACCAAAAATTACAGGGAGGATGTAAAACATTCTATGTCCTGAGGCTGAAGAAACAGTAATGTTCCTGAAACCAGGGCTCAGTCTTGTTTTCGCACTCAGAGGAAGATTTTTTTACTCCAAACTAGTTAGTTAAATAAGGAAAAGTATGTGTATCCTTCATCAGAATGTGCTAGGAATAGTTCTAATGATGATACACATTTCATTCACTGCACAGTGAAATTTCCTTTTTGCTGGCTTCAATTTAATGCTTATAATATTTCAGCCAGATGCTGATAAAATTCAACGATCTTCGTACAGATAGCACCGGAAAATTCCTGCCAGTGGAAAAGGTTTCTGTGCTCCACTGTATTATCTTGGTAAAAAATCAATTTTGTTAAAATACATAACAGAGCTCTGTAGAAATGACTATGGCCTGCAAATTCTATTCTCTCTCTAGTTTTGGGCATTTGCCTTAAATCTAAAAGCATGACAGCCACAAGTGGAGGGGAGAGAGAGGAAATTGAAGGCAAAGGAGGAGAAAGATGGAAGAAGTAAACTCCAAACCCAACTCAGAGTGACAGCACAGAAAACTTGGTATTTTTCCCCCCTTTTGCTCTGGCTTTGTGATAATATAAATCTCTCGCTGTTGAGGACAAGAGAGCCAAGGACAGCCTTTCTGACATTTTGTTTCAGATAACGTCCCTGTGAGGAATTTGAGGTGCACAGTGGCAGCAAGTCCAACAGCCCCGAGGAATAATACTTTCGGATGGGCCACCCCAGAAATAGAGAATTATTACAGTTCTGTTCAGAAACGAAAAGCACTTAAGGATATAATAATTCACAGCTCCCGAGGTCAGAGAGGTCTTTAACTTCTATTGTGAAGGCCCAAGTCTTAGTACAGAGATCGACCTAGGGGGGAAGAAATGCAATTGATGATTTGGCAAGGTTTCTTTTCACAATTGTTTTTCTTAAGGAAACACTGAATGCCGTGTGCACTTATGGGAAGAAGTCCGCTGCTCTGGATTCTGAAAAGTCCATGGGCCTTTTTCTGGATAAAGTTGCTCGTCTGGGCCTGCAGGTGAGCTACGCGGGCTGGAAGGGCAAAGCGACCCTCGCAGCATAGGGTAAGTAAACCAAGCAGGTGGTTTACATGTTGTAGAAACTGGAGGTGCCCGGGGAGAGGGCTCCGGTTCCTTCCCTGCCTGACACCCAAACCCTACATTAACGGGTAAATAAGTGCCTCATGATTAGTTGACTCACCATGACAGACAGCAGCTTCCACAGGGAATTATGCTCCCGCCAATCCCCTGCCTGGACACAGGGAACTGACCCGAGCAACCCTTCTGGGGGGTAGGGGGTACGGGGCTGACGTTCTTCCTGTTTCCTGAAAGAAATGGTGAGGCCCACTTCCCGAGTAGTGGTAATGACAGCTATTTTTTAAGTTTTTTTCAATGGTACTCATTAAGCACTTACTGTGTATAATAATAATGATGGCATTTGTTGAGCGCTTACTATGTGCAAACCACTGTTCTAAGCGCTGGGGAGGATACAAGGTGATCAGGTTGTCCCACGTGGAGCTCACGCTCTGAATCTCATTTTGCAGATGAGGGAACTGAGGCACAGAGAAGTTAAGTGACTTGCCCAAGGTCACACAGCTGACATTCGGCAGAGCTGGGATTTGAACCCATGACCTCTGACTCCCAAGCCCGTGCTCTTTCTACTAAGCCACGCTGAGCTGTTCTAAGCACTGGGGTAGATACAAGCTGGTCAGGTCGGACACAGTCCCTCACGGTCTGAGTATTGAATCCCCATTTTATGACTGAGGAAATAGAGGCCCAGAGAAGTGAAGTGACTTGCCCAAGATCACGCAGCAGGAAAGGGGTGGGATTGGAACCCAGGTCCTCGGACTTCTAGACTGTCTCCTCTGTGTAAGGAACTGCAGTGAGTCTTTAGGAGCCCAGCCAGCATCTCTCTTGAAGCCGGGTTTGGGAAGAGTACAGAGGGATGGTGTGTCCTTAGGGTGGGACATCTGCTTTTCTGTTTTTCAAGTCCTGGATTGGAATTCAAGTCCTTTGGCTCCCAGGCCGGAGCTCTATCCGCTGGGCCATGCTGCTTCACAAATGTACATCTGGGCTGGACGCCCACTCTGGATGTTTTCCCGCAATGGGGTGGGTCTGGCTTTAGAGGCCGTTGACAGGGGATATCTGCGTTTGGAAGGTAACAATGTGGCCTCGTGAAGGAGCATGGGTTTACAAGTCCGGAGATACAGGTTCTAATCCCGGCTCCGCCACCTGTCTGTCACGTAACCCCGGGAAAGTCACTTCAGTTCTCTGGGCCTCAGTCTCCTCATCAGAAAAATGGCCAGTAAATTATTGTTCTCCCTCCCCCCTGTGAGCCCCATGTGGGACGAGGACTGTGTTCGACCTGGTTGACTCGTATCTATCCCAGTTTTTGGCACAGCAATCGAACTTGTACTTCCCAAGCGCTCAATACAGTGCTCTGCACACAGTAAGCGCTCAATAAATACGATTGAATGAATGCATGAATCTCCACAGAGAGGCTGGACTGATGCCCCAGGCCCTTTCCAAACAGCTAGTGGTTCTGGGCAACCCAGTCTCTACAACAGGGCAGGGGATTAGCCCGCCTGGGCTGGGATCCCTTGCTCCTTGCGGGGCAGGAGCCCCAAGAATACTCTGGGCCCCGGGCCAGGCTGGAGCGTCAGGGGTCAATTTAATGAGCTTGTAGCTTCTCTGACCAGCCCCCTCTCAGGATCTCACCTGGAAAGTTTCCAGTCCTCTACCAGTCTCAGCTATGGGAAGGAGAGTGAAGCAGAGGCCTTCCCTTTCCATTCCTAGCTTGGGCAGTGACTAGCGAGTGGCAGGCAATCTGTTACAAGTCAAAACTCACCCGTGCTGGGCAGCAGTGACATGGGAGAGAGCCGAGGGTGGAGACTGCATGGAAGGAAGCATTTTAACCAAGTATTTTAACCAAGAAAACTTTATGGATCCCCTACCGGAACGGGGGCAGATGGAGGTGGGGCATTGTGTCCATGGAGTCGCTAAAGGGTGGAAATGACTCGTCAGCATAAGACAAGCTTCTCTCAAACATGCTGTTTAGACTTGGGACTGCCACCAAAGGATTTATTCAGAATAGTCAGGATCAGCTGGGATCAGGGCAAAAAGCCAGGGGGCCTAGGTGAGGAAACAGCATCTTAGCTCTCGTCTCACTTTCCAGATTCTGACTGAGAATACATCACTGAGAAGCAGCGTGGCTTAGTGGAAAGAGCCCGGGTTTGGGAGTCAGAGGTCATGGATTCTAATCCCAGATCCGCCACTTATCAGCTGTGTGACTTTGGGCAAGTCACAACTTCTCTGTGCCTCAGTTACCTCATCTGTAAAATGGAGATTTAGACTGTGAGCCCCACGTGAGACAACCTGATTACCTTGCATCTGCCCCAGCTCTTAGAACAGTGCTTGGCATTTACTTAAGCACTTAACAAATACCCTCATTATTATTATTATTTATCACCACTGGGCAAAGATGTTACCTGAACTTGCTCTCCCCGGGGCTTTAGAAATGCAAAAGGAATCGAATCAACCGGCTCGATTTTCAAGAAAAGATTTTTGTGTTCTTTTCTTTTGAAGAAAGACTTTTGTGTTTGGCCGCTTGCCTCAGTTAAGCAGTCACCCATCATCTGAGCCCCTCTTTAGAAGGTTCCATGCAAGTTTCCAATACTATTTCACCTTAGTACAACTTTTAGAAAATTCAAAAAGCTCAAAGGCCATGTAGCAGTACAGGCTCTACAGGCCTCAAAAGAAGACCAAGAGCTGGGGAATGAAGAGGAAAGTGAAGGCAGGTAAAGGCACACTGACAACCCCCAAATTTAAGGCTTCTTTGAAGTCTTAATCCACTGGGTTTAAGGAAAAGTGTTAAAAGTGTCTGAACAGCATCTCCTATAAATCATAGAGATTGAAGTACAATTAAAATATAATTGGCTGTGGGTAACTTACTTCGCCTTTTTCCAACATCCCCTTTGGAGGTTGCGGCTTCGTTTAGGAGAACCATCCCCATGGTGATAGCAGCATCTACGGTGGTTGTCAAGGAAACGGCAGAACTGTGGAGATCAGGGTGAGCCTGCGTAACCTAATTTCATTTGGTATGAACCAAAAATGTCAAAAATGTTCTCGCCCAGATTACAGAATATGGGTATTACAAACATTTAAATATCAAGGTACTTTCCTCCGTGTAACATACCTGTTTTGGGTGTGTACGACATACCTGCGCACACCTGACTTTTTTTCTAGCAGTTATAACCTGAGATCGGCAAAGTTGGATAATGTTTCAGAAAGCCTATCGATGTTTCAATTTTAAATGAAGCCTTATGAAATTCTATGTTGGGAACTGTGACATTTCAGATAGAACACCTATGTCCACCTTGGCTTTGGCACAAAGCGTTTAGAACAAAAAGGCAGCACTGTTTTTCCCACCCCGCTTCACGATTCCCGGCTTAAACGTCCCCGCGACTACAACGCCTGGGTGTTCATTTCTTCGGTTCTGGAAAATATCAAGGACAGAAAGACTTCTAATAACTGACAGTGTCTAATAACTAGCTTTACGAAGACACATGAAGATTAAAAACAATCTAACTTACCATGATCCAGAACTACTCAGTTGCCTGAAATGTTGAGAGAGAGAAAACGGTTACTTCTGTACTTCCGCTGTTGGGTAGGGACTGTCTCTATGTGTTGCTGACTTGTACTTCCCAAGTGCTTAGTACAGTGCTCTGCACACAGTAAGCGCTCAATAAATACGATCGATTGATTGACATCTGTTCTGAAGGGGAGTGAAGAGGGAGTGCGCCATACTGAAAGACACAATGAGGAAAGAGTCCTCCCCCTCTAGGCTATGAGCTCTTTGAGGGCAGGGATCATGTCTACTGACTATTGTACTATTCCCTCCCTAGCACTCAGTAATAATCATAACGGTACTTGTTAAGTGCTTGCTATGTGCCAAGCACTGTTCTAAGTGCTAGGGTAGATACGAGTTAATCATCATCATCATCAATCGTATTTACTGAGTGCTTACTGTGTGCAGAGCACTGTACTAAGCGCTTGGGATGTACAAATTGGCAACACACAGAGACAGTCCCTACCCAACAGTGGGCTCAGGTCGGACACAGTCCCTGTCCCCCATGGGGCTCACACTCTTCATCCCCATTTTACAGATGAGGCAACTGAGGCCCAGAGAAGTGAAGTGGCTTCACGTGGTGGAGCTGGGATTAGAACCCAGGTCCTTCTGACGGTCCCCGGCCAGTGCTCTATCCACTAAGCCACGCTGCTTCCCAGTTACCAGTGCTCTGCAAACTCTAAGAGCTCAATAAATTTGACTGATTGAAAGAGTCTGGCTTGAGATTTTGGCCTGCGGAATTTTTTAAAAATTTCTGGCGGCGCTAGCGATTACAATCACTTTCTACCCCATCACTTCCAGAAAGGGCCCTGAGGACTTTCTTTTAGGCGATAACTGCTGCTTTGATTTTTGCCTAGCATTTCCCAATTGCCCTATGCTGTGTAGAAGGTTGGCATTCAATAACCTTAATTGCCCTGAGTACTGACCTACTGTTATTCATTCATTCATTCAATCGTATTTATTGAGCGCTTACTGTGTGCAGAGCACTGTACTGAGCACTTGGTAAGTCCAAGTTGGCAACATACAGAGACGGTCCCTACCCAACAGCGGGCTCACAGTCTAGAAGGGGGAGACAGAGGACAAAACAAAACATATTAACAAATAAAATAAATAGAATATGTACAAATAAAATAGAGTAATAAATATTAAGAGCTTACTATGAGCCAAGCACTACGGTGGATACAAGCAAATCAGGTTGGACACAGGCTGTCATTCATTCAATCGTATTTATTAAGCGCTTACTGTGTGCAGCGCACTGTACTAAGCGCTTGGGAAGTACAAGTTGGCAACAGAGACGGTCCCTACCCAACAGCGGGCTCACAGTCTAGAAGGGGGAGACAGAGGACAAAACAAAACATATTAACAAATAAAATAAATAGAAGAAATATGTACAAATAAAATGGAGTAATAAATATTAAGAGCTTACTATGAGCCAAGCACTACGGTGGATACAAGCAAATCGGGTTGGACACAGGCTGTCATTCATTCAATCGTATTTATTGAGTGCTTTACTGTGTGCAAAGCACTGGACTAAGCGCTTGGGAAGTACTGTTATGAGCCTAGAGTTTCCCGCCTGGTAGCCCCTTTCATTTCAAGGGCTCTACAGTGCTGACACCCATCTGACAAGGGCTGAATGGGGCAAAGCCTGGGCTTTTTGGAAAGAACGAGTAATCCTCGGAACCGAGACACTGCCCGGGAGCGGGAATTACAATTTTTTCTGGTAGGTGTTATGCGTTTGCTAAGTGCCAGGCACTGTGAGCAGTGTGACTCAGTGGAAAGAGCACGGGCTTTGGAGTCAGAGGTCATGGGTTCAAATCCCAGCTCCACCGTCAGCTGTGTGACTTTGGGCAAGTCACTTAACTTACTTCCCAAGCACTCAGTACAGTGCTCTGCACACAGTAAGCGCTCAAGAAATACGATTGATTGATTCTCTGGGCCTCAGTTACCTCATCTGTAAAATAGGGATTACAACTGTGAGCCCCACGTGGGACAACCTGATCACCTTGTAACCTCCCCAGCGCTTAGAACAGTGGTTTGCACATAGTAAGCGCTTAACAAATGCCATCATTATTATTACTAAGCGCTAAGGTATGTAAGCTAATTGGGTTGGATGCAGTCCACGTCCCGTACGGGGCTCACAGTTTTAATCTCCATTTTACAGATGAGGGAACTGAGATCGAGAGAAGTGAAGCGACTTGTCCGAGGTCACAAGGCAGACAGAGTGGCGGGGCCGGAATTAGAACCCAGGTCCTCTGACTCCCAAGGCCCGGGTTCTTTCCAAGAGGCCACACTGCTTCCCTAAATGAAGCTCATCCCTCTCCAATTGACAGCCTTGGCTCAAACGGGCAACGCCAGCCCCGGGATGAGGCTGGAGAATCAGTCCCCGTCACTGGAAATCCTGAAATACAGCCCCAGCTGTATTTGATGATATGAAAACATCTAAGCAGCGTGGCTCAGTGGAAAGAGCACGGGCTTGGGAGCCAGAGGTCATGGGTTCGAATCCCGGCTCCGCCTCTTGTCAGCTGTGTGACTTTGGGCGAGTCACTTCACTTCTCTGGGCCTCAGTTACCTCATCTGGAAAATGGGGATGAAGACTGTGAGCCCCACATGGGACAACCTGATCACCTTGTAAACCCCTACCCCAGCGCTTAGAACAGTGTTTCACACACAGTAAGCGCTTAACAAATGCCATTATTATTATTATTATTATTAAGTATACTGAATCGTCACCGGGCCCGACATCATAAATGACCTCCTATAGTTGGAAGACCCGATCGGAGATGGCCGGACTTCCGCCTTCAGCTCTGGAGATTCCTTAGTTTTGTTTGAGGACCGGGCCCAACACTTCCAAGACGCCTCCCCAGCCTAAGCCCTTATTTCTCCTTCTCCCACTCCCTTCTGCGTCACCCACGCACTTGGATTTGCCCCCATTATTCACCCCTCCCTCAGTCCCAAGGTACATACCTATAAATTCACTTATTTGTGTTCACATCTGTCTCCCTCTCTAGACTGAAAGCTCCTTGTTGGCAGGGAACATGCCTATCAACTCTGTTATACTGTACTCTCCCAAGCGCTTAATACAGTGCTCTGCCTACAGTAAACGCTCGGTAAATATCACTGATTGACACTGAATTCCGTTCCCATTAAATTTCTTACCTTGAAAGGATTAAATCAATCAATCAATAGTATTTATTGAGTGCTTACTGTGTGCAGAGCACTGTACTAAGCGCTTGGGAAGTACAAGTTGGCAACATATAGAGACAGTCCCTACCCAACAGTGGGCTCACAGTCTAAAAGGTCTAAAGTCTTAAATGCTACTTTTCTTGCTGGCTGGCTTTCCCGGCATAAATATTGGAGTCAGAGGTCATGGGTTCAAATCCCAGCTCTGCCACTTGTCAGCTGTGTGACTTTGGGCAAGTCACTTCACTTCTCTGGGCCTCAGTGACCTCATTTGTAAAATGGGGATTAAGACTGTGAGCCCCCTTGGGACAACCTGATCACCTTGTAACCTCCCCAGCGATTAGAACAGTGCGTGGCACATAGTAAGCGCTTAATAAATGCCATAATTATTATTAATGGAAGAGAAATGAACTGCGGCCTGTTGGATAGTGCAGGGGCCTGGGAGTTGCCACTTGTCTGCTGGGGGAATCTGGGCAAGTCACTTCACTTCTCTTGGCCTCAGTTCCCTCATCCGTAAAGTAGGGATTAAGACTGTGAACCCCAATGTGGGACAGGGACTGTGTCCAACCGGATTAGTTTGTATCTATCCCAGCGCTTAGTCCAGTGACTGGCACATAGTAGGTACTTGCCAAATACCATTAAAAAAAAAAGTTGCAGAACCTAATCATTTGTCAAGGAGGACACGTTCCCTTCAACCCAGAATCAGACCAGCCTCCCCAGGACCCAGCCCCACATGGTTTTTATTCAGTCAGACATATTTACTGAGCGCTTACCGTGTACAAAGCACTGTACTAAGCACTTCTGAGAGTACAATACAACAACAAACAGTCACAGTCTATGGATCCAAGGAAAGCTCCATGTCTGGAAAATCAGAAATCATTAGGAAATGGTTTATGCTTTTTTAGAGCTATTTTACCACCTCCGTCTCTATTCTTATATTATTCAATTCTGACTAATACCGAAAAACCACTTTACGCCATTAAGTCTCTAATATATCGCCGTCTCCATCTATATCATTACATTTTCACTAAATATATGGTCTTGCTAACTACTCCCTAATGTATTCAGGCAATGTAAAGTCCCCCTTATCTATCTTTTGCTTAACCTATACAACCTGACACTTGACTGTCTCATAAAATCCTCATCTGGAAGATTGAAGTGCTATGGAAAACGAATATCTCCTCTCCCTTGGGACTAAAAATGTATAAAAATTTACTGAATTTAGGTTCCTGGTTTAAGGCTCATTCCAACAGTAAAAGAGGTTTCTTAAATCTTTCTGTTGTCTCCAGTAAAATGAATTGACTAGAGAATGGAAAATGGTATTACTCTCAAAAACTCAGTCTACCTTTTGAGAGATTTCATTGGGGGTAAATTACATCTCTGTACCTCAGTTTCTTCTTCTGAAATACGGGGATAAAATATCTGCCCTCTCCAAGACCAGGAGAGCCCCACGTGCGACATGGACTCTGTCCAACCTGGTTACACTGTCTCTACTCCAGTGCTTGGCACATAGTAAGTGCTTAATAATAATCGTGGTATTTGTTGAGCACTTACTACGTGCTGTTCTAAGCGCTGGGGTAGTCACAAGTTAATTAGGTGCCACATGGGGCTCACAATTTAAGTAGGAGGGAGAATTGGTATAGAAGGGAGGCAGTTTAGCCTAGTGGGTACAGCACAGGCCTGGGAGTTGGAAGGACCTGGGTTCTAATCCTGTCTCTGCCACTTGGCTGTGTGACCCTGAGCAAGTCACTGTTCCGTGCCTCAGTTCCATCGTCTGTAAAATGGAGATTGGGACTGTGAGCCCCATGTGGGACAGGGACTGTGTCCAACCCTACTTGCTTGAATCCACCCCAGTGCTTAGTACAGTGTCTGATAGTAAGTGCTTAACAAATACCACTGCTATTATTATTATGCAGATGAGGTAACTGAGGCAGAAAGCAGTGAAGTGACTTATCCAAAGTCACACCACACGCAATTCAGATCCTCTGACTGCCGACCCGTGCTCTTTCCACTAAGCCATGCTGCTTAACAAATTCCCCGCTGAATAGGGTTGTTAACCTATGCTCTACATGCAGGAAACTTTCAAATAGACTAAAGGATCACTTGATTGTCTTTCCAGTCATGCAGCAACAGTTTAGAACGGTGCTTGGCACATAGAAAGTGCTTAACCAAGAGAAGCAGCGTGCCTTAGTGGAAAGAGCCCGGGCTTTGGAGTCAAAGGTCATGGGTTCAAATCCCAGCTCTACCAGTTGTCAGCTGTGTGACTTTGGGCAAGTCACTTAACTTCTCTGGGCCTCAGTGACCTCATCTGTAAAATGGGGATAAAGACTGTGAGCCCCTTGTGGGACCACCTGATCACTTTGTAACCTCTCCAGCGCTTAGAACAGTGCTTTGCACGTAGTAAGTGCTTAATAAATGCCGTTATAAACCAATACCATAATTATAATGGCATTTTTGTTGGGAATTTTTCAGTACCTGTCAGGCTTGGTTTGCAGTCCCAAGATCGAGATTTCTGTCGGCTCTACCAACGCTCACTCTGGAACTGCTTCCCTTCTGGGCTCTCAGGATCCAAACGGCGCTGGGGAGAACGCCGGCACCACTCGTTCAACCTCTCCCCTGTTGCATTTCTGAGGATGTGTCCCCAGACGGCGACTTTAAAAACAAAACAAAACACCAACTAACTTCACCGCTCTCAGGTTGAGCTTCTAATGCCTGGCCGATGGGGATTTCTAGGCCGTGAGTCCGTTGTTGGGTAGGGGCCGTCTCTGTATGTTGCCGACTTGTCCTTCCCAAGCGCTTAGTACGGTGCTCTGCACACAGTAAGCGCTCAATAAATACGATTGAATGAATCAATGAGTTATGGGTAGCCTGAGAGAGAGACACGCCCAATCGGACTCAATGGAAGTAACTGCCGGCTAGGAAGCGAGAGCCCTTAATTTCAATCAATCAATCAATCAATCGTATTTATTGAGCGCTTACTATGTGCAGAGCACTGTACTAAGCGCTTGGGAAGTACAAATTGGCATCACAAAGAGACAGTCCCTACCCAACAGTGGGCTCACAGTCTAAAAGGGGGAGACAGAGAACAGAACCAAACATACCAACAAAATAAAATAAGTAGGATAGAAATGTACAAGTAAAATAAATAAATAAATAAATAAATAGAGTAATAAATATGTACAACCAATTTCACAGGCAGGAAGGGAAAACGGGGTGAATATTAGGTATTTACCTATTTACAGAGAAGCAGCGTGGCTCAGTGGAAAGAGCACAGGCTTTGGAGTCAGAGGTCATGGGTTCAAATCCAGGCTCCGCCAACTGTCAGCCGTGTGACTGTGGGCAAGTCACTTCACTTCTCTGGGCCTCAGCGACCTCATCTGTAAAATGGGGATTAAGACTGTAAGCCCCCCGTGGGATAACCTGATCACCTTGTAACCTCCCGGCGCTTAGAACAGTGCTTTGCACATAATAAGCGCTTAATAAATGCCATCATCATTATTATTATTACCTTCAACGCACTTCTGTTGTGCTTTTCTGTCAGATCAACATGTCCTTGTGAATATCAGTCAATTGACAGTATTTTCCAAGGGCCTGGGTGCAGAGGACTGCACAAAAGACTTCAGTCAAGCACCATGGCCTAGAGGAGAGTGCCCCAGTGATCTCATCTGTAAAATGGGGATTAATAATAATAACAATGGCATTTGTTAAGTGCTTACTATGTGCCAAGCACTGTTCTAAGCTCTGAGGTAGATACAAGGTAATCAGGTTGTCCCATGTGGGGCTCACAGTCCCCATTTTCCAGATGAGGTAACAGAGGCACAAAGAAGCAGACTTTTGTACAGATTTATTACTCTATTTATTTTACTTGGACATATTTGCTATTCTATTTATTTTGTTAATGGTGTGCATCTAGCCTTACTTCTATTTATTCTGATGACTTGACACCTGTCCACCTGTTTTGTTTTGTTGTCTGTCTCCCCCTTGTAGACTGTGAGCCCACTGTTGGGTAGGGACTGTCTCTATATGTTGCCAGCTTGTACTTCCCAAGCACTTAGTACAGTGCTCTGCACACAGTAAGCGTGCAATAAATACGATTGATTGATTGATTGAGCCCGTTGTAGGGTAGGGAACGTCTCAGTATGTTGCCAGCTTGTACTTCCCAAGCGCTTAGTACAGTGTTCTGCACACAGTAAGCGCTCAATAAATACGATTGAATGAATGAATGAAAGTGACTTGCCCAAAGTCACACAGCTGACAAGTGGCGGAGCCGGGATTAGAACCCATGACCTCTGATTCCCAAGCCCGGGCTCGTTCCCCTGAGCCACGCTGCTTCTTTTAAGCCTTTGAGCCCTATGTGGGACAGGGATGGTGCCCAAACTGATAACCTTGTATCTATCCCAGCATTTAGTACAGTTTCTGGCACACAACTAGCGCTTTAACAAATACCACAGTTATTATTATAAATAATCAGTGCCCTTACTGAGCATTTCCCAAGGGCCTAGTGCATTTCTCAGTCCACAAATCTCTGCCTTCAAGGAGCTTATTGATAGTAGAGGAGTTTGATGTGGAAATAAAATGAAAACCCCTACCTCAAGTACATTCCACATCCGATCTCTGAAGTGAGCCGACACCCTGAACATCTACACCTTCACTCCTAGAGACGGAGAGATATTTAAAATTAATGAAAAGGGATCAGGTCACATTCACAGCAGGTTCTGCAGAAAGGCAAAATGGTTGTGTCTGAAAAGAATTTATAGAGCTAAACTTCTGAGCCAAGTCCCCCAAATGGCTTTAGTCTGGAAAATAGACAGGCAATGGATGTGTGGGTGCGAGGAGGAGAATTAGTCCCGAGTCCCCTTTTTAGAAAGGAATTCCTCAGGGACTTGGGCATAATATTAGGAGACCTCAGAAAGGGTCTCGCTGGGCCTTTTATTAGCAGGGGAATGGAGGGACTGGTGAGAAGAAAGGGAAAATGTAGAAGGTGAAACAAACTTCTGTCGTCTCTTAGGCCCTATTGTAGCACCGGTCCTGGTTATTAATAATAATAATAATAATGGCATTTGTTAAATGCTTACTATGTGCAAAGCACTGTTCTAAGCGCTGGGGAGGTTACAAGGTGATAAGTTGGTCCCACGGGGGGCTCACAGTCTTAATCCCCATTTTACCGATGAGGTAACTGAGGCACAGAGAAGTGACTTGCCCAAAGCCACACAGCTGACAATTGGAGGAGCCAGAATTTGAACCCATGACCTCGGACTCCAAATCCCGTGCTCTTTCCACTGGGCCACACTGCTTCGCTCGTTCTAAGATGGCAGCCTCTCTCTTCTGCGCAGAAACCGGTTAGGTGTGTAACCACTGGCCAATGAATGACTAGGCCATAACCTGGCGGGGGGGTACCCACTGGGAACAAACTGAGATAGTCTGTCCCCCAAAAGATCAGAGGGCCTGATCATCTTACAGATCCTGAGGCTTGCTCCTAGGAAGTAGAAGAAATGCTTTAAAGACTCAACAGACACCAGCACGAGCCTTGACAAAAAACCTACCTGGACCCCAGGTGCCAAAAAATAAAAACAATAGAAAGTAAATTAACAAAAATCAAGATATCTTAACCATGATTTCCCGCTTGCGTATCTTCTAATGCTTTCTGTTGGGAGTGCTCCTCCTTACAAATTTGATTTCTTGGGCAAAGTGCATGATCAACATGATCACGGTAAGCGCTCACTAAATACGCTTGATGATGATGATGATGATGATCTCTGAGTTATGAGAAAACATCCTCGGTGCCTGATCAATCCTCCCATCAACGGCACAGGACACCAGAAGGGGTATTATGGGAGGTTAAGGGACAGAGAGTGGCCTAGGAGAGAAGCAGTATGGCCTACAAAATGGGCCTGGGAGCCTTAAGCAACTTGGTTCTAGTCCCAGCTCTGCCAATTGTCAGCTGGGTGACTTTGGGCAAGTCACTGAACTTCTCTGTGCCTCAGTTCCCTCATCTGTAAAATGGGGATGAAGACTGTGAGCCCCCGGTGGGACAACCTGATCACCTTGTATCCTCCCCAGCACTTAGACAGTGCTATGCACATAGTAAGCACTTAACAAATACCAAAACTATTATTATTATTATTATTCTGTGGGCCTCAGGTCCCTCAGCTACAAAACGGGGATAAAGACTGTGAATCCCATGTGGGACAGGAAATGCATCCAACCTGATCAATTTGTATTTACTCCAGTGCCTACAACAGGGTATGGCACAAAGTGAGCGTTTAATACCATAAAAAGAGAGCGCACAAGCAAGAATTTTCCCTTAAAGACACTGACACGCATGAAAAGCAGCGTCACCTGAGAACCCAAGGGCCGCGGGACCTCGACAGTGCAAGAGCCAGGTGAAAGATCCTGAGGGAGAGATTTAAAAAAGGAAAAAAAATACAAGGTAAATTTGAGTCCTGGACACCAAAGGCTCACAGACTTTGTTGCATTTTGCTGCCGCTAGTGAATATAAAAGGTCACTGCTATTGAACATAAAAGGCCTGACTTCCAATGATGTGGGGGGGACTGAGAAAAAATCTTTAAAGAAGCAGTGTGACCTAATGGAAAGAACCAGGGACTGAGAATCAGAGGATGTGAGTTCTAATTCCGGCTCCACTGCTATGTGACCTTGGGTAAGTTATTTCACTTTTTTTTTTAATGGCATTTGTTAAGCACTTACTATGCACCAGGCACTGTACTAAGCACTTCTCTGAGCCTCAGTTGCCTCATCTGTAAAGTGGGGATTAAGACTGAACCTGTGTCGGACAGGGACTGTGCCCAACCTGATTATCTTGTATCTGCCCCCGTGCTTAGCGCAGTGCCTGCCACATAGTAAGTGCTTAAGAAATACCATAAAAAAACACACACACAAAGAAACAATAGGCTCCATTCCCATTCTATTGCACCTCTGAACAGGTGGGCTCATTTTCCTTTCATAGAGGAGGCAGCATGGCCTAGTGGCGACAGCCCGGGCTTGAGAGGCAGAGGTCGTGGGTTCTAATCCTGACTCCGCCACTTGTCTGCTGTGTGATCTTGGGCATATCACAACTTCTCTGTGCCTCAGTTACCTCATCTATAAAATGGGGATTAAGAGTGTGAGCCTCGTGGTACAGGGACTGCGTCCAACCTGATTACCTTGTATCTCCCGTAGCGCTCAGAACAGTGCTTAGCACATAGTAAGTGCTTAACGAACACCATAATTATTATAGGCACGAATCTGGCTAGATATAAATTTCAGTTCCCATTTCTTTTGCGGGGCGGGGGAACATGCACACATACACAGAGTTTTTAGAGGAAGAAAGCTTCAAACAAATTAGTCAAGAAAAACGAAGTTCAACTAATCACTCACACATTACCCCACAAACAGGTTCTGCTTTAGGTAACAGAGGCTATTTCATGTACATCTATTCTATTTATTTTATTTTGTTAGTATGTTTGGTTTTGTTCTCTGTCTCCTCCTTTTAGACTGTGAGCCCACTGTTGGGTAGGGACTGTCTCTATATGTTGCCAATTTGTACTTCCCAAGCGCTTAGTACAGTGCTCTGCACATAGTAAGCGCTCAATAAATACGATTGATGATGATGATGATCTAATTATTCGCAGACTAAAATATATTTCTCCTGTTGAGTACATGGCGCAGTTTCTCCGCTGATTTTGTCCATCACTTTCCTGCTGCTTAAAGTCAAAATATTGACGTGAACTGCCATATGCCAGAATCTGTTATTTGTGGAAATTGCCCACGATACCCGGAGGCACTGAACATCTTACTGAACTGTTGACAAATATGTTTACATTACATAAAACTCCCTTCTAAATTGCACATGATAACAGGCTACAGTGGCTGCTGGCAAGGAAATCGTGACTTTGTCAATTTAAAGATAAATGGGGATGGCGGTTAAAAATGCTAGTCTATTACGGAAGATTTAAAGGGATCTAAATCTGAACTGACTTCACCCTTCACATCCATATTTAACTTCCTCCTCTAGTATGTTTGTAGGTTTTGCATGTTAAAAGAAAATGAAAGGTTGCTCTCTATTGCTGATTGGCAAGGAACGCTGATGCACTGCTATTTCTCCTTTAATACATGTAGACTGTAAACTCGCTGTGGGCAAGGAATGTATCTGTTTATTGTTATACTGTACTCTGCAAGCGCTCAGTATGGTAATAATAATAATAATGATGGTATTTGTTAAGTGCTTACTATGTGCCAAGCACTGTTCTAAGCGCTGGCGTAGATACAAGGTAATCAGGTTGTCCCAAGTGGGGCTCACAGTCTTAATCCCCATTTTACAGATGAGGTAACTAAGGCACAGAGAAGTTAAGTGGCTTGCCCAAGGTCACACAGCAGACGCGTGGCAGAGCCGGGATTAGAACCCGTGTTCTCTGACTCCCAAGCCCGGGCTCTTTCCACTAAGCCACGCTGCTTCTCTGCACCCAGTAAGCGCCCAACAAATACGAGTGAATACATGGATGACTAGAAAACAAATGTGTCTTTCTCCCAGAAGGAAAGCCGAGGCTACTGTTCTGATGGAGAGAGGCAGGATCTGAACCATAGAAAAAATTTCCTTCTGCTATTTTGTATACAAAATGAGTCTTTTTCTAAATCACAGGCTTTTTTTGTTTGTTTGTTTGTTTAACCTAATCTTTTCCCTGTGAGGAGGAAACTGGCAGCTATCTGAGGTTATAACTTTTCATCTTGAATGACGGTGGGGCGAAAGGAGGCGGAGATTTTAAGGGGAGTGGGAAACAGGAAGGGGGCAGCTTTCACAGTCAATCAATCAATCAATCAATCGTATTTATTGAGCGCTTACTGTGTGCAGAGCACTGTACTAAGCGCTTGGGAAGTACAAGTTGAAAACATATAGAGACAGTCCCTACCCAACAGTGGGCTCACAGTCTAAAAGGGGGAGACAGAGAACAAGACCAAACATACTACCAAAATAAAATAAATAGAATAGATATGTACAAGCAAAATAAATAAATAAATAAATAATAGTAAGCGCTCAATAAATGCTATCATTATTATTTGGCAATATAAATCCAGAACTTCCAATAACCGCCAAAGGCTGGGTCTCAAAATAGGAAGTCAAAAATTTCTTTTGCCTGAAAACTGCAAGCGAAGCGGGGAAACACTCTTTCCCCTTTACAGGAGTAAAACCCTGTCTGCTAAAGTGAAAAACATGTCATGCTTCATTTTTCCTGTTATCACAGGGGAGAGGGAAAGAAGCAAATTGCCAGTAAATACGCATAACAAGTAAATACACATACGCACACGCACACGTGTTTAAAATTTCGTTGTTTCTTTGGAAATCTGATGAGACTATCAGACCGATGTCAACTAGACAGTTTTCCTACCTTCCCTCTTCGGTATGAATGCTCCCTGAATAAAAATAATGAAATTAGGCTGCAGCTAACAATTACTGCCGGCAGGAAGCGGGGAGAGGGGACAGTCGTTTGTTCACGGGGAACTGTTTATATGCCTCCGTGTCGGGCTTCACGCTGCTAGTGAAATTTCCTTCCCTCCCAAATCTCAGCTTGGTTGTGCTGAGCCGTGAAATGAAAGCATCGCCGGCTCTTTTGCCGCGAGATGGGATGAGTGACCTCCCCTCGACCGTCCGTTCCTTCACCGAGGGACCCCCGCCACGCTCTGGGGGGCTCGCTGCCTTAAATACTGAACGCCCCGAAACGTCCGTTACAGCCTGAAGCCCGTAGACGATCCCAGCTACCGCAGACTAAGCCCCGGGCAAGGGGTCATTTTCTTCAGCCTGAAGCACTGACCTTAACTAAGTGCCTTCACTTGGGAACCCGATTCTATCATTTCTTTTAAAATGGGGGTTTCCAGTGGGAAAGACTAAAATCTCGTCCGGGAGCTTGGGATCCCGTCACAGCGAGCATTGAGGACAATCCCTCAATGCTCAGAGCGTTTTCCCTTTTGCCTCCGTCATTCCGGTGAACGGCCAGACATGCGCTGGCAAGCCCGTTCTACGGATGGGGAAATTAAGGCTGGAAAGGAGGCTCTATATGTTGCCAACTTGGACTTCCCTAGCGCTTAGTACAGTGCTCTGCACACAGTCAGCGCTCAGTAAATATGACTGAATGAATGAATGGAAAGAGGCCAAGCCTGGGAGTCAGGAGGACCTGGGTTCTAATCCTGGATCCCCGGTGGAGGAGTTGAACTGTCAGGACTGGAACCCAGATCTCCTCGCTCTAATCATCATCATCTTTGGGCAAGTTACTTCACTTCTCTGGGCCTCAGTTCCCTCATCTGTAAAATGGGATGAAGTAAGCTCTTAATAAATCTGTAAAATGGGGATGAAGACTGAGCCCCCCCGTGGGACAACCTGATCACCTCGTAACCTCCCCAGTGCTTAGAACAGTGCTTTGCACATAGTAAGCTCTTAATAAATACTATCATTATTATTATTATTATTATCTTTAAGGGATTTGTTAAGCGCTTACTATGTGCAAAGCACTGTTCTAAGCGCTGGGGGGGATACAAGGTGGTCAGGTTGTCCCACGTGGAGCTCACAGGCTTCACCCCCTGTTTGACAGATGAGGGAACTGAGGCCCAGAGAAGTGACGTGACCTGCCCAAAGTCACCCAGCTGACAAGTGGCGGAGGCGGGATTAGAACCCATGACCTCCGATTCCCAAGCCCGGGCTCTTTCCACTGAGCCACGCTGCTTCTCTGAAACTCAGAGAAAATGCAACTCGTTTTAGGGTGGACATCCCTAAATCTCCTCTCCCGCAACCCCGGGAACGATACACTCAGGAATGTATCCCAACCCCATCCTTCCTGAATCCTCTGCTATTTTTCAGCCTTCCCAGCTTCCCGAGGGGATGAATTTCATACACTCAACCTCTTCTACGGCTTGATCTGAACCAAAGGTAACCTCATCCCTAGACGGTAAGTGCACGCCAGGCGGGGAACATGACTGCTAATTCTGTTGTTCTTTCGTCACCCGAGTGCTTAGTACAGTGCTCTGCACATTAACAAGTGCTCAATAAATACCACTGAATGACAGCCTCCAAGGTTCAATTTTCTTTTTTTTATGGTATTTATTAAGTGTTTCTAGACTGTGAGCCCACTGTTGGGTAGGGACCGTCTCTACATGTTGCTGACTTGTTCTTCCCAAGTGCTTAGTACAGTGCTCTGCACACAGTAAGCGCTCAATAAATACGACTGACTGAATGAATGAATGCTTTCTATATGCCCCACACTGTATTAAGCATTGGGGTAGATACAAGCTAATCAGGCTCGAAAAAAATCCATGTCCCACATGAGGCTCGTGGTCTTAACCCGTGGCTCAGTGGGAAAGAGCCCGGGCTTTGGAGTCAGAGGTCATGGGTTCAAATCCCGGCTCCGCCAATTAGCTGTGTGACTTTGGGCAAGTCACTTCACTTCTCTGGGCCTCAGTTACCTCATCTGTAAAATGGGGATGAAGACTGTGAGCCCCCCTGAACCCGTGGGACAACCTGATCATCTTGTAACCTCTCCAGCGCTTAGAACAGTGCTTTGCACATAGTAAGCGCTTCATAAATGCCATTGTTATATCACAGATGAGGTAACTGAGGGCCGGATAAGGGAAGCGACTTGCCCAAGGTCACCCAGCAGACAAGCGGTGGAGCCGGGATTAGAACCCAGGCCTGCCCTCGAATGTGCCCATCAACCCTGCGGTATTGAGCTCTCACAAGGGGTTAGGACAGTGCTCTGCGCGCAGTAGGCGCGCAATAAATAGCACTGTTTGAGCCGACGGGAGTTTCAACGCCGTGGCGGGGGACTGGGTCAATACTGAGTCTGCCATCGCCCTGCCAGTACCTTCAAGAGCTGGGGACTTGAGTTGTGTTCCCTCTCGACCTCCCTGCCCCATCCGATCTCGTTCCAAGTCCTCTCCTTTCCCGGGCGGGTCAAGCGGGAAACTTCTTGGATTTCCTGGAAAGGGACATTGCAGAGTTAATGAGACAGTGAGCCTTTCCCTAAATGGAAGGGTGTCCCTTTTCCTTCCCTTCACCGGTTCCCTCTGACTCACCTTGACCTCTGCGGAAGCACAACGCTCGAGCTGCAATGCCGTGCGTCCTCTCTTCTCACCGCGTTACCCGCCCTGCAAAACAGTGTTATTTCCACCCCCCCGGGAAGACCTCAAACGCTTCTTGCAGAGAAGACTGATGTGGGCTGAGGGGAAACACTTTCAAAAATCAATAGTCGGGGGGGAGGGATGAGAAAATTACAGTGGGCGGCTGGTGCAGAAATCAAAGAAAAACCAAACCAGCATTTCACCCCGAAAAGAGTTAGGAAACGACATCCTCTCACGACCGGTCGCTCCCTGCTTAATCACAGAGTAAGTAAACGGAAAATGGAATGCCGTTTCTAAGCCTCAGTAACACCCGCTGTCAGAAAAGAAATGGATTTGAGAGCAGCGGTGGTGAAACTTGCCCTTCCCCATTGACCAGCCCTTTAAAGGATACTCAGCAGCAGGATAATGTGAGATTCTGCCACAAACTGGGCCTGACTGCTCCCGTGTATGTAACTCTGCAGGGCAAAAAAGTAAAAAGAGAGAGAGAGAGAGAGAAAAAAGAAGCAGAAAATAAGAATTACAGGGTGAAAACCATTGAGCTTTTACTGTGTTTAGAGCACTATACTAAGCGCTTGGAAAGTACAATACAGCAATGAAGAGGGGCAATTCCTTCCCACAGCAGACTCAAAGTCTGGGGGTGGGGGAGACAGCCATAAATACAAGCGAACAGGCATCAATATAAATACTTAGAGAATTATAGATGCATACACATATACAACAGCACTACTATCCTCTCTGTCTCACAAACCCGGAACCTTGGCGTTGACCTCGACTCATCTCTCATTCCACCCACACAGTCAATCTGTCACCCGATTTTGTCGGTTCTATCTTCACAACATTGCTAAAATCCACCCTTTCCTCTGCCCTGCTGCTCCAAGCACTTATCCTCTCCTGCCTCGACTACTGCATCGGCCTCCTCGCTGACCTCCCGGCCTCCTGTCTCTCCCCATTCCAATCCCTACTTCATTCTGCTGCCCAGATCACTTATCGACAAAAACGTTCTGTTCACGTCTCCCCGCGCCTCAAGAACCTCCGATGGCTGCCCATCCACCTCTGCATCAAACAGAGATTCCTTACCGTCAGCTTTAAAGCCCTCAATCAGCTCGCCCCATCTTACCTCACCTGACTAATCTCCTACACCAGCCCAGCCCGCACACTCCGCTTCTCTAGCGCCAATTTACTCACTGTGCCCTAATCTTGCCCTTTCCCAAGTCCTCTCCGTAGCCTGGAACTTCCTCTCTGTCCACTCTTTCCACCTTCAAAGCCTTATTATAATAACAATAATAATGATGGCATTTGTTAAGCGCTTACTATGTGCCAAGCACCGTTCTAAGCGCTGGGGAGGATGCAAGGTGATCAGGTTGTCCCACGGGGGGCTCACAGTCTTCACCCCCATTTTACAGATGAGGGAATTGAGAGCCAATCACCTACAAGCCCTCTTTTCTCTCCCTCCTGCGACATCCAGGCACTTCAACCTGTGATCTGTGCACATCTGATACTTGCCCCAATCCCACAGCACTTAGGAACATATCTTTATATTATATATTATAAATTGTTTGTTTATTCACATTGCCTGTCTCCCTGCTTAGACTATAAGCTCGTTGTGGGCAAGGAACGTGTCTGCTGATTCTGTTGTACTCTCCCAAGTGCTTAGCACAGTGCTCTGCACATAATAAGCGCTCAATAAATATGATTGATTGATTGGGAGGGGGCAAGGAAGGGAGGAGAGAGAAGGTTAGAGAGGTCAGTGAAGCCCCATCTCCTCCAGGAGGCCTTCTCAGACTTTTAGACTGTGAACTGTTGGGTAGGGACTGTCTCTATATGCTGCCAACTTGTACTTCCCAAGCGCTTAGTACAGTGCTCTGCACACAGTAAGCGCTCAATAAATACGATTGATTCTCAGACTAAGCCCCCCCTTTTCCTCATCTCCCACTCCCTTCTGCGTCTCTCTGACTTGCTCCCTTTGCCCTTCCCCCTTCTCCACAGCACTTATGAATATATGTCATTTTATTGATTTATACTGATGTCTGTTTATTCGTAGTAATGTTTTTCTACCCCCCTCTAGACTTTGAGCTCGTTGCGGGCAGGGGCTGTCACTTTTCATTGTTGTATTGTACTTCCCTAAGTGCTTAGTACAGTGCTCTGCCCACAGTAAGCGCTTAATAAATACGACTGAATGAATGAATGAGTGACGCTGGATGAAAATGGGCCTCCTGGATCGGCCCCCAAGCGAAGGGACAAGCAGTGCTTGCCCATCTGGCTTTTTGGTTTCGAAGCCATTCTTGGGGGGTCAGCGCACGTTAAGACTCGCACCAATTCATTCATTCAGTCGTATTTATTGAGCGCTTACTGTGTGCAGAGCACTGTACTAAGCGCTTAGGGAAGTACAAGTTGGCAACATATAGAGACGGTCCCTTCCCAATCTAGAAGTCTAGAAGGGGGATTTATAAATGAGGGGACCTGGGCCCAGGGCAGCCAAAGGAGGGTGGTTGTGGGATGGTGCAGAATGAAGAGCGGCTGTGGACAGAGGGAGCGTCCTGGGCAGTGGGACAACAAAAATCTGCCCTACCAGAGGGATTGGGACAGGACAAGTTGCCAACTTGTACTTCCCAAGCGCTTAGTACAGTGCTCTGCACACAGTAAGCGCTCAATAAATACGACTGACTGATTGACAACGGGCACTGACTGACAATACAGAGGACGTGCCCAGCGTGAAACTCCGACAGAGTCCTCTCTCCGGCTCATTCTCCTCGCTTTCCCTGCCCATTACCACCTCCGGTCTTTCCCTTCCACCCCCACTGAGGTGCCTCACCTTCCTTCTCTTCCTGCCTTGGGCCTTTCCCTCTTTCTGCCCCGTCGTCGTCTTCCGTTTCCTGGGGCCGTGCGGTTCCTCTTCCGTCCACTTCTCCACTCTCGACGGCCTTCCGAAATCCAGTCTGTCCGGAGACACCGCGGAGCGGGGCCCTTGGCACTCAAGGGGACGGAAGGAAGAAGGGGAAGAAGTGGGCGGAGGAGGAAGCTGCCAATCTTCAGGAAACAGAGGAGGAGGTGGGGGAACAGAAGGGGAAAAGAAAGGGAAGAAAATCCAGAAGGATGAAGAGGTGAGAAGCTGTGACTCTTTAAAGAGGAGGACAGAAACAGAGGAGGCTTCAACTGAGGCATGGCGTGGCTAGGGGAAACAGCACCGACCTGGGATCTAATTCCAGCTCTGCCAGCTGCTTACTGTGTGACCTTTGGGCAAGTCGCTTAGCTTCTGTGGGCCTCAGTTTCTTCAACTGTAAAATGGGGATTCAATACCTGCTCTCCCTCCTGCTCCCATGCGGAACAGTGACCTGATTAGCTTGTAAGAACCCAAGTGCTTAGAACGGCGCCGAGCACATACCGAGGAGCAAATGCATCTAAAAAAAAAGAAAAAGAAAAAAAAAAAGGAAAGGAGAACTGAGGAGAGTGAGTCGAAGTAAATCAGCCTCATCCTCTCTGCTGCTGGGTTTAGCTCTGCCCTTCCCTCCCCACCAGGCAGGTTTCATAGTAATAATAATTATTATTATGGTATTTGTTAAGTGCTTACTATGTACCAGGTACTATACTAAGTGCTGGGGTGGGTACAAGCAAATTGGGTTCATTCATTCATTCGTATTTACTGAGCGCTTACTGTGTGCAGAGCACTGTACTAAGCGCTTGGGAAGTACAAGTCGGCAACACATAGACATGGCCCCTACCCAACAACGGGCTCACAGTCTAGAAGCAGTGTGGCTCAATGGAAAGAGCACGGGCTTGGGAGTCAGACGTCATGGGTTCAAATCCCGGCTCCACCAACTGTCAGCTGTGTGACCTTGGGCAAGTCACTTAACTTCTCTGCGCCTCAGTTACTTCATCTGTAAAATGGGGATTAAGACTGTGAGCCCCACGTGGGACAACCTGATCACCTTGTATCCCCCCTCAGCGCTTAGAACAGTGCTTTGCACATAGTAAGCGCTTAACAAATGCCATCATTATTATCAGAAGGGGGAGACAGACAACAAAACAAAACATGTGGACGGGTGTCAAGTCATCAGAATGAACAGAATTAAAGCTAAATGCACATCATTAACAAAATGAATAGAATAGTAAGTATGTACAAGTAAAATAAATAGAATAATAAATCCGTACAAACATATTTAGGGGGGCTGTGGGGAGGGGAAACAAGGTGATCAGGTTGTCCCACGTGGGGCTCACAGTCTTAATCCTCATTTTACAGATGAGGAAACTGAGGCTCAGAGAAGTGAAGTGACTTGCCCAAGTCACACAGCAGACATGCGGCAGAGGCGGGATTAGAACCCATGACCTCTGACTCCCAAGCCTGGGCTCTTTCCACTGAGCCACGCTGCTTCGGAACTGGGTGAGGCAGGACTTAGAGGAAGCCCGGCCCCTTTTCCCAAGCCCCTCCAGGGGAATTCCTCCCTCCCTGCATTTCCACAGAATCTATAATCAATCAATCGTATTTATTGAGCGCTTACTGTGTGCAGAGCACTGTACTAAGCGCTTGGGAAGTACAAGTTGGCAACATATAGAGACAGTCCCTACCCAACAGTGGCTCACAGTCTATAATGATGATGATGGCATTTGTTAAGCGCTTACTATATGCCAAGCACTGTTGTGAGCGCTGAATCTATATCCTGGCACCTGACACTGGGGAGGGAAGGGGGGGATTCCGTGCCACGGCGTGATCTTTTTCACAGCACAGGGAACACAAAGGAGATCCCAAATCAGACCAGTTCATCTTCACGATTCTGGGCATTTTTAAAGATGAATAAATGGCCCATCAGAAAAAAAAAACCATAAAATCTTTCCCTTCCTCATCAGCCGGGCACCTAGGATGGGAAGAGGTCGGCTTTATTAAGGCACCTTACCTTTCATCTTCTCCATTAGGGCAATTAAAATTGATTTCTAGAAATGCGAGAATAATTTAAAACGCCTTTACCTCACGGAGGAGATTCATCCCCCTGGAAAAATCGTTACCCAGCCCGACACTAAGTAGCTTCCCCACATCTGGAGGCCCCAGAGAGAGGTAGCAGGCCTCCCGTCTTCGGCCCTAGAGACTTTTTAGCTTTGTTTGAAGCCCGGGCCCATCTTTGCCCCCGACTAATCCTTTATTTCCCCTTTTCCCACTCCCTTCCATGTCACTTGTGCTTGGATATTCCTCCCTTTATTCACCCCTCCTTCAGCCCCACCGCACTCGGGTACATATCTGTGATTTACTTCTATTTATGTCTGTTTCCCCCTCTAGACGGTAAGTTCCTTAAGGGCAGGGACCATGTCTACCAACTCTGTTATGGTGTACTCTCGGGGAAGCAGCGTGGCTCAGTGGAAAGAGCCTGGGCTTTGGAGTCGGAGGTCGTGGGTTCAAATCCCGGCTCCGCCACTTGTCAGCTGTGCGACTCTGGGCAAGTCACTTCGCTTCGCTGGGCCTCAGTTCCCTCATCTGCAAAAATGGGGATGAAGACTGTGAGTCCCACGTGGGACAACCTGCTCACCTTGTATCTACCCCAGCGTTTAGAACAGTGCTTAGCACATAGTAAGCGCTTAACAAATACCAACATTATTATTATTATTATCTCAGTACAGTGCTCTGAACACAGGAAGTGCTCAGTAAATACGATTGATTGACCGAACTTGTTTTGGGGCATGAGACCCCGAGGGGGCTTCTCTGGCTCTGGCCCTAGCCAATGAGCTGTTCGACTAGTTCAGTCATTCATTCAATCGTATTTACTGAGCGCTTACTGTGTGCAGAGCACTGTACTAAGCGCTTGGGAAGTCCAAGTCGGCAACATATAGAGACGGTCCCTACCCAACAGCGGGCTCACAGTCTAGACTAGTTGGTAGGTGGGTTTGGACTGTTTCTCAACCCTCTGTCTTATGTGTGTATATAGATATATATATATATATATATAAAACCTGTATATATGTTTGTACATATTTACTACTCTATGTATTTATTTTACTTGTGCATATCTATTTTATTTTGTTAACATGTTTGGTTTTGTTGTCTGTCTCCCCCTTCTAGACTGTGAGCCCACTGTTGGGTAGGGACCGTCTCTATATGTTGCCGACTTGGACTTCCCAAGCGCTTAGTACAGTGCTCTGCACACAGTAAGCGCTCAATAAATACGACTGACTGACTGAATGAATGAACCCGGGCCGCCTGAGTCCCAGGAGCACCGGAGCCCAGTGGGTCGGAAAGGCCCCTCCACCGTAAGCTCGTTGCTGGCCGTGAATGGGTCTGTTACATTATTGTGCGGTACTCTCCCGAGCACTCAGTACAGAGGCAGGGTGGCTCAGTGGAAAGAGCCCGGGCTTGGGAGTCAGAGGTCATGGGTTCTAATCCCGCTTCGCCAATTGTCAGGTGTGTGACCTTGGGCAAGCCACTTAACTTCTCTGGGCCTCAGTTACCTCACCTGTAAAATGGGGATAAAGACTGTGAGCCCCCCGTGGGACAACCTCATCACCTTGTATCCCCCCTGAGCGCTTAGAACAGTGCTTTGCACATAGTAAGCGCTTAACAAATACCATCATCATTATTATTATTATTATTACAGAGCTCTGCACACAGTGAGCGCTCAATAAATACGACCGACTGACTGGCTGTCAGGAGACCCTGTCCTAGCGCTGGCTCTGTTGCCTGGCTGTTGTGTGACCTTGGGACAGTCACATAAACTTCTCTGTGCGTCAGTTTCTTCATCTGAAAATTGGGGAGTGAATACCTACGTGGGACTGGGACTTTTTCCGATCTGACTGTACCGCACCTATCCCAGGGCTTGGCACAGAGTAAGTGCTCAACAAATACCACCGCCATCATTATTATTTATGATGTGGGCATTTTCAACTTTTCTTTCATCATCATCATCATCAATCTTATTTATTGAGCGCTTACTGTGTGCAGAGCACTGTACTAAGCGCTTGGGAAGTACAAGTTGGCAACATATAGATACAGTCCCTACCCAACAGTGGGCTCACAGTCTAAAAGTGACTGTGATTTTCAATCACCAAAACTACTCTAATAAGTCAGAGGGGCCCCGAGCCCCAACACGCTGCACGGACGATTGACTAAACCCGGGAAATTGTTTCTTCAGGGACGCGTTTTTTTCTTACAACTCGGAGGAAAATGAAACATTTTTATCTGCTGAAATCCAACAGTGATATGATTGGGGGACGATTTAAAGCCGTTTTTGCTAACATAAGATCAATGGTTTCAGAAAAATAGTGGCTGAACTTTGTTTTTTTTTTTAACTGAAGTTAACTCTCCAAAATATTTCTGCTGTGGTACTTGAAGTAAACTGGGCCTCCAGGGCAATTTTAAACGACGATCTAATTCAACTGAACTTACGCTATCACTCTCTGGCACAGTGGATTTCCAGCCTGGTTTCTAACACGCTCTCCTCGCGTGAGATTTAGTTTTGCAATGATCCATTTCTGCTGAGTTCTTTACTGACTGCATGCACTGCTTAATTTACATTTCTCTCTTTTCCTTTTCTAATGCCACCCTATTGGAAGGGAGGAAACGGGAGTATGGAGCAGCAAGTGGTAATTTTCTCTACGTGAACTGGTATTTGGAAGGCCAAGGATCTGAATGGGCAAGCAGACTGACAGGTAGGAAGAACAGAGGGCTTGCTTCATCAGGAATTTCAGCTTCCACCCTCTGTTGTGGCCTGGATGCTAGAAGGACCTGACTTCTAATCCTGGCTCCGCTGGGTGCCCTTGTACGTATTTACATTATAAATATTGTACATATTTATTACTCTATTTATTTATTTATTTATTTATTTTACTTGTACATAGCTATTCTATTTCTTTTATTTTGTTAGTACGTTTGGTTTTGTTCTCTGTCTCCCCCTTTTAGACTGTGAGCCCACTGTTGGGTAGGGACTGTCTCTATAGGTTGCCAATTTGTACTTCCCAAGCGCTTAGTACAGTGCTCTGCACATAGTAAGCGCTCAATAAATACGATTGATGATGATGATGATGATGATGCCCTTGGGTGAGTCACTTCACTTCTCTGTGCTTCTGTTCCCTCGTCTGCAAAATGGGGGTTTAAACAGTGCACCCTTTGAAGGACTGGAGACTGTGTCCGAACTGATTACGTTGTATCTAACCCAGCGCTTAGTACAGTAACTGCGTAACAGATGCCCTGAAAATAAATCAATAAATGAATACAACAAATACATGAGGTTTTCCGCTGGCTCTGTCAGGCAAGGTTTCTCTCTCTGCTCCAGTCAATCAGTCAATCAATCAATCGTATTTATTGAGCGCTTACTATGTGCAGAGCACTGTACTAAGCGCTTGGGAAGTACAAATTGGCAACATATAGAGACAGTCCCTACCCACCAGTGGGCTCACAGTCTAAAAGGGGGAGACAGAGAACAAAACCAAACATACCAACAAAATAAATAGGATAGAAATGTACAAGTAAAATAAATAAATAAATAAATAAATAGAGTAATAAATGCCACTGCCTTCTGCCTCTCTGTCGGCCACCTCGGCCTTCCTTTGTCCCCCTCCCAGCCCACCGCTGCCGGGTTTGTGTCCAGTAAAGCCCACCCCAGTGGCAGTGAATGGTTGGGCACGAATCAATCAATCAATGATATTTATTGAGCGCTTCCGGTGTGCAGGGCGCTGTACTAAGTGCCTGGTCTCTGAGACAGAAGCTCAATGTCTCAGAGTCAAAAGGACATGGATTCTAGTTCCGGCTCCACCACTTGGGCAAGTCGCTTCACTTCGCTGGGCCTCGGTGCTCTCATCTGTGAAATGGGGATTAAGACTGGGAGCCCCATGTGGGACAGGGACTGTGTCCAACCCAGCGCTTAGAACAGTACCGGGTGCATAGTAAACACTTAACAAATGCCATAATAATAAAAAAAAAAAGGATGGTTCATCGGACAGCCGCTTCCCGCTGCTGCCGATTCCCAGCTTTCCCGCTCATTTCAAGTGCAATTCCGCCCTTGAAACTTTTCTCATCCCGGCTGCCCCGGGGTTCTTCCCGGAGCAATTGCTCTCGCCTTCTCGCGCCATCCGTCCGGGCAATCCATCCCCTGCACGGTCCCGGCCCCCCTGAGCGGCGATGAGCGTGGCCCCTAATGCCTGCCGAGCCCGCTGCCTCTAAATCCTCGCTATGGGCGACTTTATCTTGACACCTGACGGGAAATACGGCCCCACGCTGCCATAAATGAAACTTGTCTGGGAAACAAATATGGCAGTGATGGACGACTGGGATCTCACGCCCATATAAAAGGCTTGACAGCCCTCCTGCTCCCCTGACCTTGAGCTAGAGTTGAAGCTTGATGGATGCTCGGCCCTTAGACGCTTGCGTCTCCTAGTCTACCCAAAGGCACCTGTTCTCTTTTCATTTCCCCCTTCTAGATTGTGAGCCCACTGTTGGGCAGGGACCGTCTCTGTATGTTGCCAACTTGGACTTCCCAAGCGTTTAGTACAGTGCTCTGCACACAGTAAGCACTCAAGAAATACGACTGATTGATTGATTGATGAGGCTGTCGACTTCTCGGGCTAGAACGGTCTAGCCACTCTACTGAATGGGACTCTCCCAAACGCTTAATAGTCATTCATTCATTCAGTCAATTGTATTTATTGAGTGCTTACTGCATACACAGCATTGTACAAAGAAGTTGGGAGAGTACGATACAACAACAAATAGACACATTCCCTGTCCACAACGCGCTCACACTCTATTACCTGTACATATTTACTATTTATTTTGCTAAAGATGTGCATGTAGCTTTAATTCGATTTGTTCTGACGACTTTGACACCTGTCTCCCCATGTTTTGTTTTGCTGTCTGTCTCCCGCTTCTAGACTGTGAGCCCGTTGTTGGGTAGGGATCGTCTACTATATGTTGCCAACTTGTACTTCCCAAACGCTTAGTATAGTGCTCTGCACACAGTAAGTGCTCAATAAATACGATTGAATGAATGAATGAGTGAATGAATAAAGGGGGAGATGGACATTGATATACACAATAAAATACAACAACAGGTACATTCCCTGTCCACAACGAGCTCACACTCTATTACTTGTATATATTTACTAATTACTTTGATAATGATGGGCACGTAGCTTTAATTCGATTTGTTCTGATGACTTTGACACCTGTCTCCATGTTTTGTTTTGCTTTCTGGGACCGTTTGTTGCCAACTTGTACTTCCCAAGCGCTTAGTACAGTGCTCTGCACACAGTAAGTGCTCAATAAATACGACTGATTGATTGATTGATTGTCTGTCTCCCCCTTCTAGACTGCGAGCCCGTTGTTGGGTAGGGATCGTCTCTATATGTTGCCAACTTGTACTTCCCAAGTGCTTAGTACAGTGCTCTGCACACAATAAGCGCTCAATAAATACGATTGAATGAAAGGATGAATAAAGGGGGAGATGGACATTGATATACACAATAAATTAGCACTTAATGCCCACAGGAAGCGCTCAGTAAATTCTAATGGCTGACCATTGGTATTCTCGCACCATCATCATCATCATCAATCGTATTTATTGAGTGCTTACTATGTGCAGAGCACTGTGCTAAGCGCTTGGGAAGTACAAATTGGCAACATATAGAGACAGTCCCTACCCAACAGTGGGCTCACAGTCTAAAAGCCAATACTACTACTACTATTAATGATAATAATAATAATTGTGGCATTTGTTTAGCACTAAGTGCCAAGCACTGGGGTAGATACAAGCTAATCGAGTTGGACCCAAGGTCACCCAGCAGACGAGTGGCGGGGCCGGGATTAGAACCCAGGTCCTTCTGACTCTCAGGCTCAGGCTCTAGCCACTAGGCCACACTGCCTCCAGGTTTAGTGCTGGCTGGAGAGGAGAAGACTGAGGGTGGGGATGGGAGGGGGAAAGACAGATGCCCTGGGATAGGGAAGAGGCCTCAGTCGTCTCATCCACGTTTCATTTGCTGCCGGAGGGAGACGAGAAAACCCACTGTTGGGTAGGGACCGTCTCTATATGTTGCCAACTTGTACTTCCCAAGCGCTTAGTACAGTGCTCTGCACACGGTAAGCGCTCAATAAATACAATTGATTGACTGATTGATTTGCTGCCAGAGGGACATGAGAAAACCCACTGTTGGGTCGGGACCGTCTCTATATGTTGCCAACTTGTACTTCCCAAGGGCTTAGTACAGTGCTCTGCACACAGTAAGCGCTCAATAAATACGACTGAATGAATGACGAGGTCCTTTCGGGTATTGTAGGGGTGTGCTGCAGGAGCCCCCCCCATCCCCGCTCTCTTGTCCGCACCCCAAAAGCACTCCTGATCGATGGTGATGGTGATGAAGAAGAGGTACACTCTAGATTGTAAGCTCGTTGTGGGCAGGGAAGGGATCTATCGACTCTGTTGCGTTGGACTCTCCCAAGCTCTTATTACGGCGCTCTGCACACTGTAAGTGCTCAATGCAGCCGACTGATTGATGGCAATAATAATAATAATAATAATAATGATAATAATGATGGCATTTGTTAAGTGCTTGCTAGGTGCAAAGCACTGTTCTAAGTGCTGGAATAAATACAAGGTAATCAGGTTGTCCCACCTGGGGCTCACAATCTCAATCCCCGTTTTTACGGATGAGGTAACTGAGGCACAAAGAAGTGACTTGCCCAAGGTCACACAGCAGACAAGTGGCAGAACTGGGATTAGAACTCAGGACCTCCCGACTCTCAAGCCCAGGCTCTATCCACTACGCCACGGTGATGAAGACAGAGCAGTGGGCAAAATTTACAGCTTGCAAAGAACTCTTTTTCAATCGTTCAAAAATGCATAAACATTTAATGCCGATTCGATCATTTACCTCGCTAATTTCACTGTACCTCATTTTCCCCTTTAACTAATCTAAATGTATTTTATCAAGATGGAAACTAACCTCATTACAGGAAAGTTCCAAAGAGCTGCATGAGCCACGTCTCCTTTAATAATGAAACTACATAAAATTGCAAAAATGGAAACAAGTTTAAATGATTATACAATTATTTTTTATCCAAACAACTACAGCTTTTGAACTCATTAAATGATCATTTTTTCAAAAGAAGGAGCGATTCCACGGATTTAAAGTTCCACCGTGTATAACTATTGATAGCCGGGTTTTATCATTTCCTTTGCTAGCTATTCAATTGAGAAAACTCATACTTTTGGAGATAATACAGCCACTCAATCACAGTTCAAAGGAGTATCCGATTTAGTTTATCACTTTCTTTGAGGTAGAAAAAGGTAAACTTCTGTGTTCTGAGTGTAATTTTTTACCAGATTTGGCTTAATAGAAAGCCAGTGTACATATTTTTCTTCACTGGCTGCCTTTACAAGAGTTCAAAGATGATCTTTTAGACTGTGAGCCCACTGTTGGGTAGGGACTGCCTCTATATGTTGCCAACTTGTACTTCCCAAGCGCTTAGTACAGTGCTCTGCACACAGTAAGCGCTCAATAAATACGATTGATTGATTGATTGATTGATCTTCTGTTAGGTTGCGCAGACTGTAATTCTACTGCATTCTGAAATCCTTACAACACGCAGCACTGGAAATTGATATTGTCTCTCTTGGAGGTGACTGACAAGCAGCATGGTCTAATGGAAAGGACGCAGGCTTGGGGGTCAGAGGACCTGGTTTCGAATTCTGGCTCTGTCAGCTGCCTGCTGTCAACAGTCTCAACTTCTCTGCGCCTCAGTTCCCTCATCTGTAAAATGGGGATTTAATATCTGTTCTCCTCCCTGACTAAGCCCTCTTTTCCTTTCCTCCGATTCCCTCTGCTTCACCCTGACTTGCTCCTTTCATTCAACCCCCATCCCAGCCCCACAGCACCTGTGTACATATCTCTAATTTATTTATTTCTATTAATGTCCGTCTCTCCCTCTCCAGACTGTAAACTCGTTGTGGGCAGGGAATGTGTCTGTTATATTGTTCTACTGTACCCTCCCAAGCACTTAATACAGCGCTCTGCATACGGTAAGCGCTCAATAAATACGATTGACTGACTCCAACTTGTATGGTGAGCCTCATGGAGGACAGGGACTGAGGCCAACCTCACTGTCTTTGGATCTACTCGGGTGCTTGGTATAGAGCCGGGCACATATTACCTGCTTAATGACTATTATCATTATTGTTATTATTATTAATATTGATAACCCAGTCCAGCTTAAATACTTTACATTCTCCTTAACCAGAACGTGTTAATCCTCCCCCTCTCCATCCCCGCCGCCTTACCACCTTCCCTTCCCCACAGCACCTGTATATATGTATATATGTTCGTACATATTTATTACTCTATTTATTTTACTTATACATATCTATTCTATTTATTTTATTTTGTTAATATGTTTGGTTTTGTTCTCTGTATCCCCCTTCTAGACTGTGAGCCCACTGTTGGATAGGGACCGTCTCTATATGTTGCCAACTTGTACATCCCAAGTGCTTAGTACAGTGCTCTGCACACAGTAAGCGCTCAACAAATATGATTGATTGATTGAGTGAGTGAGTTTCCCGCCTCGAGGACTCTGGACGTTCTTTCTCTGGATTCTCCTATTATTACATATTACCTCCTATGATGGGAGGGGTCTTTTCTTGGGAGCCCTGTGTGCAGAGCACTGTCCGACCCGCTTGGAAAAATAATAACAACCATAATTGGTATTTGTTAAAAGCTTACAATGTGCTAGGCCCTGTACTAAGCACTGGGGTGGAACAAGCAAATCGAGGGGACACGGTCCCTGCCCCACATGGGGATCACAGTCTCAATCCCCATTTTACAGATGAGGCACAGAGAAGTGAAGTGACTTCCCCAAGGTCACACTGCAGACAGGTGGTGGAGCCGGGATTAGAACTCAGGTCCTTCTGATTCCCAGGCCCGGGCTCTATCTACTAGACCACGCTGCTGCTCTAAGCGTGAAGTACAATCTAACAGAGTTGGTAGAAATGTTCCCTGTCCAGAAGGAGCTTAAGAAAACCAAGTCTACAGTTGTTCTTTAAAATGAAGACTCACTAAATCGACATACGCATTCTCCAATAATTATGATGGCATTTGTTAAGCGCTTACTATGTGCCAAGCACTCTTCTAAGCTCTGGTAATAACAATGATGATATTTGTTAAGCGCTTACTATATGCCAAGCACTGTTTTAAGCGCTGGGGATGAGATACGAGTTTAGCAGGTTGTCCCAAATGGGGCTCCCGGTCTTAATCCCCATTGTACAGATGAGGTAACTGAGGCCCAGAGAAGTGAAATGACTTGCTCAAAGTCACCCAGCTGACAAATGTCAGAGTCGGGATTAGAACCCACGACCTCTGAGTCCCAGGCCCACGCTCTTTCCACTGAGCCACGCTGCCTCTGGAAGCCGATTAGATTCAAATCGGTTCTCGGCAAAGGTTTTCCGCGCCCAGGCTACTGAAACAGATGGGTCGCCTGACATCAAATTAGAGAAGCAGCGTGGCTCCGTGGAAAGGGCACGGGCTCTGGAGTCAGAGGTCATGGGTTCAAATCCCAGCTCTGCCACTTGTCAGCTGTGTGACTTTGGGCACGTCACTTAACTTCTCTGGGCCTCAGTTCCCTCATCTGTAAAATGGGGGTTAAAACTGTGAGCCCCCCTCCGTGGGACAACCTCATCACCTTGTAACCTCCCCAGCGCTTAGAACAGTGCTTTGCACATAGTAAGTGCTTAATAAATGCTATCATTATTATTATTATTATTATCAAATTTAATTCATCTCAAGGTGGTTATCACTTCATACTAGCCAGTCACGTTAACGCTTTTGGACACGGTGAATCAGGGAAGCTCAAAGGTTGTTCACACAAAACTCCAAAGTTCGATGAAATATGCTTTTTTCTCATTCAGCCGGCAGGTAAGGGGCTGTGAATAAGTACTGTAATTGAGTTTGAATAACTTGGCTACAAAGCTTTAAAACTTTCATTACAATCATTATAAATAGCAGTCATCTCGCTATCGGATTTTGTTGCTGTTCAGGCCTCTTCAGCCAATTTCGTAAGTATGACTGCCTCTTCCCTATAAAATTTCAAGTACGAACCAGAAGAGGAAAGCTGATGGTTCAATATATGCTTCACTGGCAAATAAATATTTAACGCTGACTTCCTAAAGAGTCGGAATCGTGTGGGGACAATGAGAGGGTGTTGGAAGAAAAAAACCAAAACCCAAAACACTTTTTTCAATCGCAGCATCCAGGAAGCCGGCCCACCCGCGAGTTTCTTTCGGAGCGATGAGATATTTATCATTTTAATAATATCTACACCGCGTTAAGAGCCACATTTCGGGATGCGCGAGGAGAAATTGGTTACACTACAAAAAACCACTGATAATGGTGTTATCTTCCATTCCCGCGAATATAACCTCGGAAAGGGAGCGTCCTCTAACTTCCTCTATTGACGATTCAAAGCCGTCTTGAGCATTCGCATTCCGCTCTGACATCTGCATTACTGATAAGAGGCAGAAAGTCCCAGAAAAAGTCCGAACGTGGCTCCCTTAATTGCTCTCTTAAATATAGCATTTTTAATACCGAGCTGGAGACTTGGATCGAAGGGTTCCGAGAAATCCTAGCTCCCTGATTCATTCCATCGTATTTATTGAGCGCTTACTGTGTGCAGAGCGCTGGACTAAGCGCTTGGGAGGTGCAAGTTGGTGAAGACCATTCGGAAAGGAATGGCTAAAAAAAAGTCTTCCCTTTCCTTTCTAAGTGACCTGCAGGTAACTGGAATATAACAGATGACTCAGCTGAGCTCTAAAATAAAATGTCAAATTGTCTAGTAAAATATACCCATGTACACCAAAGTTCACTCACTTATTTCGCATTTATTGAGCCTGATTTCCTCACTTATATCTCTGCATCCGTGCGATAACCTCGTTGTAGCCAAGGAACGTGTCTGTTTGTTGTACTGTACTCTCCAAGAGCTCAGTACAGTGCTCTGCACACAGTAAGTGCTCAACAACTTCCCAAGCGCTTAGTACAGTGCTCTGCACACAGTAAGCGCTCACTAAATACGACTGAATGAATGAATAAACACAATTGAATGAATGAGTGAATGAATAAGGACTCGTAAATTATGGACCTCGATATGTATGGGATATGCATGTTAATGCATACTGGAAAAAGCGTGGACCTATAAGTTAGAAGATCTGGGTTCTAAACCCGGCAGTGTGTGCTGTGTGACCTTGGGCAAGTCACTTAACTTCTCAGTGCCTCAGCTCCCTCACCTGTAAAACGGGGCTTAAATAGCTGTTTTCACTCCTTCTTCGGCCGTGACCCCCATGTGGGACGGGGACTGTGTCCAACCTGATTAACTTGCATCTACTCCAGCGCTTACAACGGTACTTGACGCACAGTAGGTGCTTAAAAAATAGCGTCACTGTTATAATAATAATAATAATGGCATTTATTAAGTGCTTAGTATGTGCAAAGAACTGTTCTAAGCGCTGGGGCGGTTACAAGGTGATCAAGTTGTCCCATCTTGATCCCCCATTTTACAGATGAGGGAACTGAGGCCCAGAGAAGTGAAGTGCCTTGCCCAAAGTCACCCAGCTGACAACTGGCAGAGCCGCAATTTGAACCCATGACCTCTGACTCCAAAGCCCGGGCTCTTTCCAGCGCTTAGTCCAGTGCTCTGCACACAGTAAGCGCTCAATAAATACGACTGATTGATTGATTTCCACTGAGCCACGCTGCTTATTTATAGAAGCTTCACATTTATTAAGAGCTCGCCGTCTGCGGAGCACTGTAATGAATCACGCTGATTGAGTGCTCACTGTTTGCAGAGCACTGAACTAAGTCCTTGGGAGAGCACAATGTAACAAAGTTGGAAGCCACGTTCCCTGCCCACAGTGAGCTTACAGGCAACACCAAGCAAACCATTTTGGACTGGTACAAGAGACTCAGAAGGACAGTGGCTCGGAGGCTCGCTATTCCGGATTTGTTCTTACCGGAATTCATTCAATCGTATTTATTGCATTTATTCAATCGTATATATTGAGCGCTTACTGTGTGCAGAGCACTGTACTAAACGCTTGGGAAGTCCAAGTTGGCAACATACAGAGACGGTCCCTACCCAGCACTGGGCTCACAGTCTAGAAGGGGGAGACAGAGAACAAAACATATTAACAAAATAAAATAATTAGAATAAATATGTACAAATAAAATAGAGTAATAAATCCTTACAAACATCCATCCATCTATCCAGGTGCTGTGGGGAGGGGAAGGAGGTAAGGCGGGAGGGATGGTGGGGGAGGAGGGGGAGAGGAAGGACACATAGCACGAGAAGAAGAATGAAATAGGGAATGATTTCCTTCAGCCAAAAGAAAATCTTAAAAAGACGTCATTAAACATAGCTTATCTCTTCTTTAAGGAGCCAGCTCCCCTGCATAAGTGATTTCTGATGCCTCTACTCTTCTATTCCTAAGTGGCAAAATGCTTTTAATCTGTTAACGATGATCTGGGCTTCCTGGCATTCCCCATCTACCCACATAACCAAGCGAGGGGAAGAACTCGACCTACTAATCTGAACTTTTAAACGGCCAAAAGTCATTTGTTGAAATGTCAAACCGCCCGGTTTAATTCATTCTCATTGGGCTCACGTGAATGGGCTCCTTTAGAATAGAATGAGGACACACTGTAACTGTTAATTTTCACAAAAAGAGTAAGGGATTACTGTGAAAGCTCCCTAGGTAGCTAAATAACCTACCAGGGGCTGCAGTGGAATCAGCAAATCATCAATCAATCAATCGTATTTATTGAGCGCTTACTATGTGCAGAGCACTGTACTAAGCGCTTGGGAAGTACAAATTGGCAACATATACAGCAAATACATATACAGCATATACATATGCAGCAAATACACTGCAGGACACCTGTGGATCACACTTTTCCCCCTTCAAAGCCCTACTAAAAGCTCACCTCCTCCAGGAGGCCTTCCCAGACTGAGCCCCCCTTTTCCTCTGCTCCTCCTCGCCTCCCCATCGCCCCAACTCCCTCCCTCTGCTCTACCCCTACTCCCCACCCCACAGCACTTGTGTATATATGTACGTATTTATTATTCTATTTATTTTATTAATGATGTGCATATATAATTCTGTTTATTCACATTGATGCTATTGATGCCTTTCTACCTGTTTTGTTGTCTGTCTCCCTCCTTCTAGACGGTGAGTCCGTTGGGTAGGAATTGTCTCTGTGGCCGAATTGTACTTTCCAAGCGCTTAGTACAGCGCTCTGCACACAGTAAGCCCTCAATAAATACAATCGAATGAATGAACAGTTGCGTGTAATGAAAAAACCAAAGATGATCAGACTTAATCAGTCTCCTTGGGACGGCAATGGGGGGAAGAGAGGAGAGTGGACTTCATTAACTTATACTTTCCCTAGCACTTAGAAAGGTGGTTAATAATAATAATGGCATTTATTAAGCACTTATTATGTACAAAGCACTGTTCTAAGCGCTGGGGAGGTTACAAGGTGATCAGGTTGTCCCCCGGGGGGCTCACAGTCTTCATCCCCATTTTCCAGATGAGGTAACTGAGGCCCAGAGAAGTGAAGTGACTTGCCCAAAGTCACACAGCTGACAACTGGCAGAGCCGGGATTTGAACCCATGACCCCTGACTCTAAAGCCCGGGCTCTTTCCACTGAGCCACGCTGCTTCTCCTGCGTGTTTGACATGTAGTAAGCGCTTAACAAATACCATACAAATACCATAACAACTAAACAAAAACAAGCGCTCGGTACAGCACTTTGCTCACAGTAAGCACTCAATAAACACCACTGACTGACGGAGTGGATAGATGGATAGTATTTCGCTGGCCTGCAAATGCAATGTGCCAATTTAGGCAGCTCTTAGAATAATAATGTTGGCATTTGTTAAGCGCTTACTATGTGCAAAGCACTGTTCTAAGCGCTTGGGGGGATACAAAGTGATCAGGTTGTCCCACGTGGGGCTCACAGTCTTAATCCCCATTTTACAGATGAGGGAACTGAGGCTCAGAGAAGTTAAGTGACTTGCCCAAGGTCACACAGCAGACATGTGGCGGAGCCGGGATTCGAACCCATGACCTCTGACTCCAAATGCACATAGTAAGCGCTTAACAAATGCCATCATTATTATTATTATTATTATTATTATTATTATTATTATCTCCCGAGGGTAAAGTTGTGATGCGAAAATGTGGGTGCCAGTCTGGTGGAATTTATTTTTGGCGTGCTTACTATGTGCAGAGCATTGTGCTAAGCACCCGGGAGAGCACCATATAACAGAGTTGGTAAGCACAGTCCCCGCCCTCAACAGGCTTACAGTCTAGACGGGAGAACGGACGTTAATCTAAATCTCCGATGGGATACGGTCACACTCGGCCTCCCACAGTGAGAGATGCTGTCAGGTTTCTTTGAAAAATCTGGGTTGTGACCTCCTTTTAATAAGCACACATTTAATCGGCATATAAATTGCAAATCAAGCCGTAAATATGATGTAGAACCGATAATGACTGTTTTCAATTATGAATGTATTTTCTAGTAATAATGGGCAGTTTCACCACAATGACACAGTCCTCTATGATGCAACTTAGCCTTTTGTGCATCTGACCATTTTACAGAGTTTAATATGGGAAGCGATGGTTTCTTGATCTTAACAGAATGGACAGCGCTGTAATTCACAATAGCTACTTCTCTGAAAGATAATTAAAGCATTTTCGCTTTATTAGCATAGCAGTTTGTTGGTTAATCTATTAGAAGCCCCGTTGTTGAGGTCCGGAGGAAGGTTATTTTGGCTACTGCAAATTTCCACAGGCAAATACTTTTTTTTTTTTTTAAAAAAAAAGGGAAATAGTTTTGATGATAGAAATCCCGGATCATTATGATTATGCACATGCTAAAATCATGAGTACGGTATAAACTTATCAAAATTGCATGTCTAGGTCATCTGATCATCAAAAAAGGAAGCTTGCTGTATCTGTTGGTACAGGATGACCAATTTAGCTTCCTTGAGATGTAGGACATCTTACCTCCTTCCCTTCCCCATAGCACCTGTATATATGTATATATGTTTGTACATATTTATTACTCTATTTATTTATTTATTTATTTATTTATTTTACTTGAACATATCTATTCTATTTATTCTATTCTATTCTATTTATTTTATTTTGTTAGTATGTTTGGTTTTGTTCTCTGTCTCCCCCTTCTAGACTGTGAGCCCACTTTGGGTAGGGACCGTCTCTATATGTTGCCAACTTGTACTTCCCAAGCGCTTAGTACAGTGCTCTGCACACAGTAAGCGCTCAATAAATACGATTGATGATGATGATGATGCACATGCTAAAATCATGAGTATGGTATAAACTTATCAAAATTGCATGTCTGGGTCATCTGATCATCAAAAAAGGAAGCTTGCTGTATCTGTCGGTACAGGATGACCAATTTAGCTTCCTTGATATGTAGGACATCTTACCTCCTTCCCTTCCCCATAGCATCTGTATATATGTATATATGTTTGTACATATTTATTACTCTATTTATTTATTTGTTTTACTTGTACATATCTATTCTATTTATTTTATTTTGTTAATATGTTTGGTTTTGTTCTCTGTCTCCCCTTTTAGATTGTGAGCCCACTGTTGGGTAGGGACTGTCTCTATATGTTGCCAACTTGGACTTCCCAAGCGCTTACTACAGTGCTCTGCACACAGCAAGTGCTCAATAAATACGATTGATTGATTGACTGATTGACAGCACACTGACCGTGATGTAGGGAGAGTTCAATTTGAAAGGACACCTCGATATTTGCACCCTGAACCACATCTACATGTAAACACACACATGCCTCTAAATACGAATCCAGACATGGTTCATCCCTCCCGTTGAATAATAATAATAATAATAATGATGGCATTTGTTAAGCGCTTACTATGTGCAAAGTACTGTTCTAAGCACTGGGGAGGGTACAAGGTGATCAGGTTGTCCCACTTGGGGCTCACAGTCTTCATCCCCATTTTACAGATGAGGTAACTGAGGCCCAGAGAAGTGAAGTGCTCGCCCAAAGTCACACAGCTGGCAACTGGCGGAGCCGGGATTTGAACCCATGACCTCTGACTCCAAAGCCCGTGCTCCTTCCAATGAGCCACGCTGCTTCTCTAATAATGGTATTTGTTAAGTGTTTATTATGTGCAAAGGACTGTTCTAAGTGGTGGGGAGGATACAAGGTGATCAGGTTGTCCCAAGGGGGCTCACAGTCTTAATCCCCATTTTACAGATGAGGTAACTGAGGCCCAGAGAAGTGAAGTGACTCGCCCAAAGTCACACAGCTGGCAATTGGTGGAGCCGGGACTTGAACCCATGACCTCTGACTCCAAAGCCTGTGCTCCTTCCAATGAGCCACGCTGCTTCTCTAATAATGGTACTGGTTAAGTGTTTATTATGTGCAAAGGACTGTTCTAAGTGGTGGGGAGGATACAAGGTGATCAGGTTGTCCCAAGGGGGCTCACAGTCTTAATCCCCATTTTACAGATGAGGTAACTGAGGCCCAGAGAAGTGAAGTGACTCACCCAAAGTCACACAGCTGGCAATTGGCGGAGCCGGGATTTGAACCCATGACCTCTGACTCCAAAGCCCGGGCTCCTTCCAATGAGCCACGCTGCTTCTCTAATAATGGTATTTGTTAAGTGTTTATTATGTGCAAAGGACTGTTCTAAGTGGTGGGGAGGTTACAAGGTGATCAGGTTGTCCCACGAGGGGGGTCACAGTCTTCATCCCCATTCAACAGATGAGGTAACTGAGGCCCAGAGAAGTGAAGTGACTTGCCCAAAGTCACACAGCTGACAAGTGGCGGAGTCGGGATTCAAACCCATGACCTCTGACTCCAAAGCCCGGAATCTTTCCATTGAGCCATTGAGCCACGCTGCTTCTCTCTGCTGTTTCTTTGTTGAAATCCACAAAAAGCCAGGGAAGTGCATAAGGAAAAAAGCCCAACTTCCAGGGAAGAGAAGATGCTTTTTACCTCTTTCAGGGTGGCACCTGGAGAGTTTCCAGTCCTCTACCAGTCTCGGCTATGGGAGGGAGAGTCAAGCAGAGGCCTGTCCATTAAATTCCTAGCTTGGCCAGTGGCTAGTGACAAGACAAGACCCTGCTTTATATGCGCTCCCTCATCCGAGAGCATTTTTTCGAGCGTTTACTCAAAATCACTCCGATCTGCAGATACATCGGGTCTGAAGTCTTCATGCGATTTTAAACTTTAATGACTTTCCAATACACGCGATGAGATGAACTTCAAATGGTACTTGAAAACATAATTCACAAAATCATTTTATAGAACCACTAGAATAATTTCCGAGCCACACACTTTAGATGCCGTATTTTTTACTTCGGCCCTCTGGCATGAGTCGTGCGATGAGTGAAGGTTAATTGTGGGCAACGGTTGGCTGCTATGATATAAAGAAATCTATATTGCAACCTAGCCTAATGAATGATTCCCAGTTCTCCTAGAGCGCAGCATGGCCTAGTGGACAGAGGATGGGGCTGGGAATCAGAAGGACCTGAGTTCTAATCCAGATTCACCACTTGTCTGCTTTGTGACCCTGGGCAAGTCATTTCACTTCTCTGGGCCTCAGTTCCCTCATCTATAAAATGGGGATTCAGACTGGGAGCCCTCTGTGGGACTCGTACCATGTATGTCCAACCCGATTAACTTGTATCTAACCCAGCGCTTGGCAGAGTGCCTGGCACAGAGTAAGTGCTTAGCAAATACCATAAAAACAAAAATTCAGGGGTTATGTTCTTGCAAAATCTCACGTTAAGGCACACAGGGGTTGGGACAGGTTCCTGTTCCAGCTGTTTTTTTTCTTCTGATGAACCGGAGAGCCCTGAATCTGGACAGACCCAATCAATCAATCGTATTTATTGAGCGCTTACTGTGTGCAGAGCATTGTACTAAGCGCTTGGGAAGTACAAGTTGGCAACATATAGAGACAGTCCCTACCCAACAGTGGGCTCACAGTCTAAAAGGGGGAGACAGAGAACAAAACCAAACATATTAACAAAATAAAATAAATAGAATAGAAGGCCGTCGAAGAATGTTCCTGAATTCTTTCATTCATTCATTCGATCGTATTTATTGAGCACTTACTGTGTGCCGAGCACTGTACTAAGCTCTTGGGAAGTGCAAGTTGGCAACATATAAAAACGGTCCCTACCCAACAGCGGGCTCACAGTCTAGAAGGGGGAGACAGACAACAAAACAAAACATAAAAACAAAATAAAATAAATAGAATGAATATGTACAAGTAAAATAGAGTAATAAATCTATACAAACATATATACATATACACAGGTGCTGTGGGGATGGGAAGGAGGTAAGGTGGGGGGATTCAGACTGTAAGCCCATTACTGGATAGGGTCTCTATATGTTGCCAACTTGTACTTCCCAAGTGCTTAGTACAGTGCTCTGCACACAGTAAGCGCTCAATAAATACGATTGATGATGATGATGATGATGGGGAGGGGGAGGAGGGGGAAAAGGGGAGAGTTCGAATTCCCAAACCAAGTTAGGTTCTAGTCAAAAGGCATATCGAAAGTATATACTGAGGCAGAACCGAGGGCATGATTTTAAGCGTCATTTTAAAAACCATATTTACATACTTGTACATATTTACTATCCTATTTATTTAGTTAGTGATGTACATTTAGCTTTAATTCTATTTGTTCTGATGACTTGACACCTGTCCACATGTTTTGCTTTGTTGTCTGTCTCCCCCTTCTAGACTGTGAGCCCGTTGCTGGGTGGGGGCCATGTCTATATGTTGCCGACTTGTACTTCCCAAGCGCTTAGTACAGTGCTCTGCACATAGCAGGCGCTCAATAAATACGACTGAATGAATGAATGAATCAAAAGTTACTCAAGTTCAAATCTGCTCAAAGAGTTTAGGAACACACTACAACCACTATGCCATTACTACTTCTACTACTCTTACTACTACTAATAACAATGATGATAATGATTGTGGTAATTGGGAAGCCCTTACTCTGGGCCAAGCACTCCATTAATCAGATCGTCCAAAGTCCAAGAAAGACTAACAGGCATTTTACCTCAGTTTCAAAGATGAAGAAACTGAGGCCCAGAAAACTAAAGTGACTTATGCGAGGTTACCCAGCAGGGAAGTGGTCGAGTCAGGATTATTCATTCAAGCATTCATTCGTTCATTCAATCGTATTTATTGATCACTTACTGTGTGCATAGCACTGTACTAAGCAAATGGGAGAATACAATAAGACACGTTAGAACCCAAGTTCTCTCATGCTCTTTCCACTAGGCCACCCCTGCTTTTCATCTCTCTCTCTCTTTCTCCCCTCTCCATCTCCTCCCTCTCTATATAAATGACTGTATATAGAACAACTCATATACAGATGTTATATATTATTTTCATCCCTAAATAATCCTTAGCCTTCCTACTTGAAGAGAAGGCTATTGACAATAAGATTGTCAATTTTTAGACTGTGAGCCCACTGTTGGGTAGGGACTGTCTCTATATGTTGCCAATTTGTACTTCCCAAGCGCTTAGTAAAGTGCTCTGCATATAGTAAGTGCTCAATAAATACAATTGATGATGATGATGATAAGATCTGACCCGAGGATTACTGTAACTGAAATGACTGACGTAACCTTGACCTTTCCAAAAACCTCTCGGCCAAAAAAACAAAATAATGATGACACTGTCCTTTGCACAGTAGAGTGTTTTATGGAATTCACTAATCCCAATGATGACTGAATATTCATTCATTCATTCAGTCATATTTACTGAGCGCTTACTGTATGCAAAGCACTGTAATAGGCGCTTGGAAAGTACAGTTCGGCAACAAATAGAGACAATCCCGACCCAACAATGGGCTCACAGTCTAGATTCCTAACCTAGAGTGATTCCCACATTTCCTAGCATAAACCCTGTACACTAGTCCTTGCCTATATGTCCCACTCCAACCAGAGGGTGGGAGGTGGTTCACAGCTTGATCAGAAAAGCAATATTCATCCGCAAACCGCATTATTAAGGTCACATCTCCTCCAAGAGGCCTTCCCCGATTAAGCCTGCTTTTCTCCAGCTCGCTCTCATTCATTCATTCAATCACCCAGCGCTTAGAAGTGCTATGCACATAGTAAGCGCTTAACAAATACCATCGTTATTATTCAGTCGTATTTATTGAGCACTTACCGTGTGCAGAGCACTGTACTAAGTGCAATTCGGCAACAGATAGAGACCATCCCTGCCCACAACGGGCTCACAGTCTAGGGAGGGGGAGACAGATAAGAAAACAAGACCAGTAAACAACTATCCCTGTCCCACACAGGGCTGGAAATCTAAATAGGAGAGAGAACAGGTATTGAATCTTCATTTTACAGATGGGGTAACTGATCTTCTGCTACATCCAGCATATACACTTGGCTCCTCTAATGCTGCTGACTTCTCACCCACGGAATCAATCAATCAATCAATCAATCAATCAATCGCATTTATTGAGCACTTACTGTGTGCAGAGCACTGTACTAAGCATTTGGGAAGTACAAGCTGGCAACATATAGAGACAGTCCCTACCCAACAGCGGGCTCACAGTCTAGAAGGGGGAGACAGAGAGCAAAACCAAACATACTAACAAAATAAAATAAACAGAATAGATAGGTACAAGTAAAATAGAGTAATAAATATGTAGAAACATATATACATATATACAGGTGCTGTGGGGAAGGGAAGGAGGTAAGATGGGGGGAAGGAGAGGGGGACGAGGGGGAGGAGGGAATGCCTTCCCTCCTTTATTTTACTTGTACATATTCTATTTATTTTATTTTGTTCTCTGTCTCCCCCTTCTAGATTGTGAGCCCACTGTTGGGTAGGGACTGTCTCTATATGTTGCCAGCTTGTACTTCCCAAGCTCTTAGTCCAGTGCTCTGCACACAGTAAGCGCTCAATAAATACGACTGAATGAGTGAATGAATCGGCCAGACGATCACTCTCCCCCGACTTCAAGGCCCTACTGAAGACCCGTCTCCTCCAAGAAGCCTTCCCTGACTAAGCCCTCATTTCCTCTTCTCCCACTCCCTTCTGCCTCTCCCTGACTTGCTCCCTTTACTCATCCCCCCCTCCCAGCCCCACAGCGCTTCCGTCTGTATCTGTCATTTATTTATTTCTATTAATGTCTGTTTCCCCCAGTTCTCGACTGCAAGCTCGCTGTGGGCAGGGAATGTGTGTACTGTACTCTCCCACGCGTTTGGTACAGTGTTCTAGACGCAGTAAGTACTCAATATATGACTGAGACCCAGAGAAGTGACGTGACTTGCCCAAAGTCCCACAGCAGGCATGTGGCAGGGTCTGGATTAGAACCCAGGTCCTCTGACTCCCAACTCTGTGCTCTTTTCCCTAAGCCACGCTTCGTCTGAATTCTCACAAATGAAGAATCGGCACTGCCTTTCAAATTGCTAATGATAATTATAATAATGACACTGATACTTGGGATCCCTGGCTGGTTGCAGTTCACTTTAAATGAGAGGCTACTGACTAAATTATTCCTCAACTGGCTTTCTACATTGGTCAATTCCCTGGATAATTGCTCTACCTTCCATTTTCCTTTGGCCACCCGGAGCTGGCTGAAGAAGGCGGTGAAACAGCCCGACCAGATTTAATGGAGGGTGACTGCCTCAATTTCTGTTGGGTTTGGAGCTCGAAAAACCTGGTCGGAGTGTGATGAATTGCTGAAAAAATATTGCCTTTTCGGGATCAGGGAACATTTTTTAAGGTTTACTGATCTCAAATCAAAACAGGCTAGTCAGCCAAAATCCAAAATACACAGGCTTCTGTGAATTCCTTTGGAAAAGGTTTCCTTCCCTGCTTGTATGGGGCATAAATAATGCTTTCCTTTGGGGGAACACTTTATCCCTGCCAGGTCGGTGTGGGCAGGGAATGTATCTACCAACTCTTATACTGTTCTCTCCCAAGTGCTTAGTACAGTGCCCTGCACACAGTAGGTGCTCAGTACAGCTCCCTAGCACTTAGTACAATTATCTGCACATAGTAAGCGCTCAATGAATGAATACAACTAGCTGACTGAATTAAGCACTGTCCAACATATCTTGTTAGCTTTTAGAAGGAAACTTAGACTTATCCACATAGAGATGATTTCTAAAAATGAAAATGAGTTCCATCACCCTTTCAGTTTCAATTTACAATCAATCAATCGTATTTATTGAGTGCTTACTGTGTGCAGAGCACTGTACTAAGCGCTTGGGAAGTGCAAGTTGGCAATATATAGAGGCAGTCCCTACCCAACAGTGGGCTCACGATCTAAACAGTTCGATCACTTAAATACTTAATGCGTTTATGTATTTTTCCATTGCGGTTTTTTAGTTATTCCCTTTTCTCAAACAATAAAGGCACTTCTTGAGCACCTACTGGGTGCAGAACACTGTCCTAAGCGCTTGGGAGAGTCGTTTGGATGATAAAATCCTTGAGGGCAGGGATTGCACTACTATTTCACCGCGCAGGTTGCCAGACAGATTCCAGGAAAATGGAGACATCCGTGAGAGGTTTCTTGACAGCGTCGAAGGGGCCTTTATCGGAGCAACTGACAGAGCATCTTCCTCGACTGACGGGGCCAGGTAATAGACGTTTCGGTGACTGTCAAGCTAGTCGTTGGCAGGGAATGTGTTGATTGTTATACTGTCCTCTCCCAAGAGTTTAGGAGAGTGCTCTGCACACAGTAAGCGCTCAATAAATACGATGGAATGAACACTTGGAAGACTGTCATCTCTGCTAGCAGAGAACACTAGCTCTTCAGACCAAAACAAATTCAAGACAGTCATTAATTATATTAATGGCTGTCTCCCCCTCTATCATCATCAATCGTATTTATTGAGCGCTTACTATGTGCAGAGCACTGTACTAAGCGCTTGGGAAGTACAAATTGGCAACATAAAGAGACAGTCCCTACCCAGGAGTGGGCTCACAGTCTAAAAGAAGCACTGTTCTAAGCGCCGGGGAGGTTACAAGGTGATCAGGTTGTCCCAAAGTGGGGCTCACAGTCTTAATCCTCATTTTACAGATGAGGTAACTGAGGCCCAGAGAAGTGAAGTGACTTGCCCAAAGTCACACAGCTGACAGTTGGCAGAGGCAGGATTTGAACCCATGACCTCTGACTCTAAAGCCCGGGCTTTTTCCACTGAGCCACGCTGCTTCTCTGGTCAGTAAACTAATTGTGAGCAGGGAATGTGTCTACCAACTGTTATACTGTATTCTCCCACGCGTCTAGAACAGTGCACTGTACGCGTTAAGTTGCTCAATATTGATTTATATTCATGTCTGTCTCCCCTTCTGGACTATCAACTCTCTGTGGGCAGCGAACGTGTCTGTTTATTGTTATATTAAAACCTCCCAAGCACTTAGTCCAGTGCTCTGCACACAGTTAGCACTCAAGAAATACAACTGCATGAACGAGTGAAAGTCTACAAACTCCGTTATATTGTACTCTCCCAAGAGCTTACTAGAGTGCTCTGCATTCAGTAAGTGCTCAATAAATTCCACTGATGGATCGACTGATCATTGGAGTATCGCTGTGATGACTGCAGAGCTATCTGTAATATAGCCAACTTGCCAACTTGTACTTCCCAAGCGCTTAGTACAGTGCTCTGCACACAGTAAGTGCTCAATAAATACGATTGATGATGACGATGACGATGAGTAATCTCTCATGGTGCTCTGGTGGTGTGAGTGAGTGCAAAGAGACATTCTTCAAGGAATCAATCAATGGTGTGAGCTGATCACTTACTGGGTACAGAGCACTGTATTAAACCCTTGGGAATCAGCACGTGAAGTTCAGAAAGATACCTTCATTTGTATTGATATTTGCTGTTTGGGAATCAGCGCGTGAAGTTCAGAAAGATACATTCATTGGTCTCGATATTTGCTGTTTCTGGGGTTTCTTTATGGTATTTGTTACAATGAGGATTAAATCCTTCTCCTGCCGATTTAGAGCATGAGCCCCATGCCGTGTCTAATCTGACAAACTTGAATCTGACCCAGAATTTAGAACTGTCCCTGACGCATAGTAAGCGCTCAACGAATACTGCAGGAAAAAAAACAACAAAATAAAAAGAATGTGTCTACGGACCCATTCAGATCACCAGTGGATCACTGGAGGTTACAGATAATTCTGTCCTCATTAACAGGGAAAGAGAGAATCTTAGGGCCCGGCTGTCCTCTCTTCTCTCTGACAGTCATGTTCCTACTAGGAGAGTAAAACCAAGTAATAATGATAATAACAATAATGATGCTTGTATTTGATAAGCGCTTACTCTGTACCGAACACTGTTCTAAACGCCGGAGGAGATACAAGGTCCTCAGGTTGTCCCATGTGGAGCTCTCAGTCTTAATCCCTATTTTACGGATGAGGTAACTGAAGCACAGAGAATAAGTGTTAGTATGTTTGATTTTGTTCTCTGTAGCCCCCTTCTAGACTGTGAGCCCACTTTTGGGTAGGGACTGTCTCTATATGTTGCCAGCTTGTACTTCCCAAGCGCTTAGTACAGTGCTCTGCACACAGTAAGCGCTCAGTAAATACGATTGATTGATTGATTGAAGTGACTTGCCCAAAGTCACACAGCTGAGAAGTGGCGGAGCCGGGATTACAACCCACGTCCTCCGACTCCCAAGCCTCTTTCCACTAAGCCACGCTGCAAGGGCGTAGCCTCTGGCAAACTGCATGCAAATAATTACTTTTCCCACCTGGGGCTCACAGTCTCCATCCCCATTTTCCAGACGAGGTCACTGAGGCCCAGAGAAGTGAAGCGGCTCGCCCAAGGTCGACAAGCAGCAAGCAGCAGCAAGCAGACAAGTAGGAGAAGCAGCGTGGCTCAGTGGAAAGAGCCCGGGCTTTGGAGTCAGAGGTCAAATCTTGGCTCCGCCAATTGTCAGCTGTGTGACTTTGGGCAGTCACTTAACTTCTCTGGGCCTCAGTTCCCTTATCTGTAAAATGGGGATTAAGACTGTGAGCCCCCCGTGGGACAACCTGATCACCCTGTAACCTCCCCAGTGCTTAGAACGGTGCTTTGCACATAGTAAGCGCTTAATAAATGCCATCATCATTATTATTATTATTATTAAATGGCCAAGCCGGGATTAGAACCCATGACCCAGCGTGGCTCAATGGAAAGAATTGCGCCCACATGCCAGAAGAGAGAAGAAATTCATCCTGCTGGGTAATCCTGTTTTAAATTGCAGACTAGATGTGGCACATGCAGGGGAATCTGAGGTGAATGCCAACTGTCAAAAGCTTCAGATACTCCCAAGGAGGAGAACGCAACAATTGTTCAGTATCTCTGCACTTATTGGCACATAGTAAGCGCTTAACAAATACCATCATTATTATACGGTCTAAGTATGGATCTTGTTTCAGTGGATCCCTTTCATATAGCACGATTGTTCTTTCATGGAAAAAAAAAAGAAACAAACCCCCAAACCCCAAATCATTTATTCTAAGTTCCCTGTAATTGTACAGTAATAATAATAATAATGATGGCATTTGTTAAGCGCTTACTATGTGCAAAGCACTGTTCTCAGCGCTGGGCACTGTTCTAAGCTCTTGGGTAATGACTGTTTTTGTGATGACTTTCATGCCGTTAAGTGGATCATTTGCACTTGACTGTGCTATAACAAAACATCTGAATAGAGACAAACACATAAACTTTCAAAACAACACAGCACTGAACTTCTTGGGCTATTGATTTCCTTTATATTCGCCTTTACTGGGTAATTTACATTTAAGTTTCAATTTAATGGAACTTATCGTGGCGAAAACTGAATGATCATTTTCGGCTCTCTGGGATACACTTGAAATCCACTGTTTTTCCTAGCCATAGAAGAGATCCAGGCGAACGGAAAAAGAGGAACCCGATAATTTCTTCTTTTCATCATCATCATCAATCGTATTTATTGAGCGCTTACTGTGTGCAGAGCACTGTACTAAGCGCTTGGGAAGTACAAGTTGGCAACACATAGAGACAGTCCCTACCCAACAGTGGGCTCACAGTCTAAAAGAGGGAGCGCTCAGTACAGTGCTCTGCACACAGTAAGCCCTCAATCAGTACGACTGACTGAATGAATGACAGGGACTGTGTCCAACCCGATTTGCTTGTATCCATGCCAGCGCTTAGCCACTTCCTATGTGCCAGGCATTGTGCTAACACCAGAATTATTATTATTATTATGGAGTGCTTATTGTGTGCACAGCACTGTAGCAAACAGCTGGGAGAGTCCAATATAAAAGTAAAACAGACACATTCCCTGATCACAACAAGCTTATATTCTAGAGGCGGGGATCGGCATTAATGTGAAGAAATAAAGTTACAGGTATGGACACTGTGGGGCTGGAAGGGGAGATGAATTAAGGGAGCAAGTCAGGGCGATGCAGAAGGAAGGGAGTGGGAGGAGAGGAAAGGAGGGCTTCATCAGGGAAAGCCTCTTAGAGGAGATGTGCCTTCAATAAGCTTTGAATAGGGGCGGAATAGCAAAGGAGATCATGAGCACATGTCCAACGGGGGCTGTTTTACCCAGAAAAAACAGAACTGACTTGAGTCAACGTCCATAAATCTGAACACCTGTCACTTGAGTTGAAAGGACAGAGAGGTGTTCTCCATGCTTACTCTTGGGGAACAATATGCACAAAGAGGCCCAGAGTGGGCAGGGATTGTCTCTATTGCTGAATTGTACTTTCCAAGCAATTAACTTGGAACCGTTTCTCTGTACACAGTAAGCCCTCACTAAATACGACTGAATGAATAAGGATTGCTCGGGGAGGACCAAAGTTACATCTACATAAGGTACAAGGTTCAGCCTGCCTCATTATTGACTCCCATCTTGGCAGGAGGTTTGGGTGGTTTCCCCAGTCCATGGCACCCAAAACGATCGTTAGGAGAGGACCGCTTGACCATCCCCCAATTTTCCCTTCACACCCCTAACCTTCCCCCTAGTAAACAATCCGTCAGTCATTCAGTCAGTCAGTAAACTGAATTTAAGATCCTCCATTCAGTTATTTATCCAAACCCCTCGTGTCTAATTGACAAGACCGCCAATAACGAACGCTTCAGAGAGGAGATCGAGCTCCTGGTGATTTTTTGGTCTGGATAGGTAGTACGAACATTCCCCATTTCTCCACACAGGACTGCTTTACCTGGGGATTTGGGACCAAGTTGTAATTCTGGAAATAAGAGCAGCCTCCAGAGGACCAGTGAAAACACACGTAACCGACAGGTGCTCTGTTCTTTTAACCCACACTCTATGAAGATCAGGATGCCAATTAACGGGGCCGATTATAATACTCTGTTCTTGAGGACGGGGTCCTTGTAAGATAGGACTCGCGTACGGATTTTCTTCTTGCCTACTAGTTACTAACACCAGATACATTGGTTAAATAAATAAATCTAGAATCACTCCCCCCCCAAATAATTTCTTACTTATGATCCAATATACTGTGAAAAATGAGAATGCAAACTATACTCAATCGTACCTGAATGGGATTTCACAAATGAAATCCCTCAAGAATGAATATAATGAAATAGCACAAATAGACTTAAACGTAAATATAATATCAACACAATAGAATGAACTATATGATGAAACATTAATAATGAAATCTCATCATTGCAAATTTCAAGCTGGCGGTGATCTGTGGCAGGGAGCTTGGAAGTTCAGAAGATTAAAGGTTTGCAAGGCAAGCACTCACCACTTGTCCATTCTGGGGGTTCTTATGGGCGTAGGGGGGTCCGCGGATGTGATTCCACATTTGGCCCGAAGTCATGGCGAACACCACACACTGAAAAACAAGACAATAAATAAATATGATTGATTGATTGATTGATTGATTGAAGACAAGTTCGGATGACTCTGAAGAACGGGGGAAGCACGATGCAGGTCTGTGGCATTTTAATCAAGAGGTCCCACCCTTCCTTTATTCACCCAAACCTCCCAGCCCCAAAGCACCTATGTCCGTATCTGAATTTTTTAATTTTTATTCAGTTCTGTCTCCCCTTCCAGACTGTAAGCTCATTACAGGCAGGGAATGACTCTGTTTATTGTTCCACTGTACTCTCCCAAGCGCATAATACAATGCTCTGCACACAGTAAGTGCTCAATAAATGCAGCAATGAATGACAATGAATGCTCGACCACTATGCCGCGAGACGCGGCATCACGTACACAGCAGGTTTGCATGAGTGACAGGGTCCTCAACAGTGCACCCCAGCCAGACCAGAGATAATAATAATAATGATGGTGTTTATTAAGCGCTTACTATGTGCAAAGCACTGTTCTAAGCGCCGGGGAGGTTACAAGGTGATCAGGTTGTCCCACGGGGGGCTCACAGTCTTAATCCCCATTTTACAGATGAGGTAACTGAGGCACAGAGAAGTAATAATAATAATAATAATGATAGCATCTATTAAGCACTTACTATGTGCATAGCACTGTTCTGAGTGCTGGGGAGGTTACAAGGTGATCAGGTTGTCCCACGGGGGGCTCACAGTCTTAATCCCCATTTTACAGATGAGGTAACTGAGGCCCAGAGAAGTTAAGTGACTTGCCCAAGGTCACACAGCTGACAATTGGCGGAGCTGGGATTTGAGCCCATGACCTCTGACTCCAAAGCCCGGGCTCTTTCCACTGAGCCACACTGCTTCTCTGAGGCATACGCTGCTTCTCTGAGGTAACTGAGGCGTAGAGAAGCAGCGTGGCTCAGTGGAAAGAGCACGGGCTTTGGAGTCAGAGGTCATGGGTTCGAATCCCAGCTCCGCCACATGTCTGCTGTGTGACCTTGGGCAAGGCACTTAACTTCTCTGAGCCTCAGTTACCTCATCTGTAAAATGGGGATTAAGACTGTGAGCCCCGCGTGGGACAACCTGATCACTCTGTATCCCCCCAAGCGCTTAGAACTGTGCTTTGCACATCGTAAGTGCTTAACAAATGCCAACATTATTATTATTATTAAAGTGAAGTGACTTGCCCAAGGTCACACAGAAGGCAAGTGGCGGAGCCAGGATTAGAACCAGGTCCTTCTTAGTAAACCCAAATCTCCATCCACTAGATCATGCTGTCATTCCTTCACTGACGCACCTGTATATGTGTATATGTTTGTACATATTTGTTACTCTATTTATTTATTTATTTTACTTGTACATATCCATTCTATTTATTTTATTTTGTTAGTATGTTTGGTTTTGTTCTCTGTCTCCCCCTTTTAGACTGTGAGCCCACTGTTGGGTAGGGACTGTCTCTACAGGTTGCCAACTTGTACTTCCCAAGCGCTTAGTACAGTGCTCTGCACACAGTAAGCGCTCAATAAATACGATTGATGATGATGATGATGACGATGGATTCACAAAAGCCTAAGCTTCCGAATTCTTTGGCACCTTTTCTTTTTCTTTTTTAACGGTATTGGTTAAGCACTTACTTTGGGGCAGGCGCTATTCGAAGCGATGGGGTAGATGCAAGGTCATCTTGGACATAGTCCATGGCCCACCTGGGGCTCACAGTCTTAATCCCCATTTTACAGACGGGGTAACTGAGGCACGGGGAAGTGAAATGACTTGCCCGAGGTCCCAAAGCAGACAAATAGCGGAGCTGGGGCTAGAATCCGGCTGTGCTCTATCCACTAGGCATTCCCTCAATGACAATGGGTCCTCAGAAACCCAAGCCTCCTACTTCTTTGGCACCTGAAGTATATTCTCTGAGACTAACTTGGATGCGTCTACATCATTCCCTCTAACTTGGGAATGCCCATATAAATCCTTTCATCTTGGACATCCGATAGAGCTACCAAATTTCCCGAGTTTTCCCAGGCAAAGTTGGCTATCTCTACTTCCAGCGTGCAAAAAAATGATCAGAAAACATCTCTAAGATTACCCGGCGTAAAAATGATGTTCTTCCTACGGCTGTCCCACCACTGATTTGGCTTTCTTTATCTTTGGAAAATTGCAAGTGGTGAGGGCTTGGGGGAAGGAAACAATTTCCTGCATATCGATATGAAAAATCCAGTGTAATACATTATTTTCCGCCGAGGCCGATTCTTCAAACTTACGCACCAAACTTCCGTTGACACACAGAAGAAAAACAAACCGAAGAGAAAAATGAAAAAAAAAGTCAGACAGAGTAAAGGTTCCATTAAAAGATTCGCGGTGTCCATGGATGTTTATACTACAGCAATCTCATAAAAGTCCAAGGTAATTGGGTAATTTTAAAGTTACCCAACCTCAGAAGAAAAGACTAAATAAGAAATCCATTGCAGTGACCTTCTCTAACTCCTGAAATGTTTCAAAAATTGAATGGCTTCTTTTTGAGAGGATTCATCCAGTGGAAAATTTCCTTTCTGACCCATCAACCCTTGGCGTCCACTTTCCGCAGAAATCACACAATGTTACACTGGTCACGTGCCTATCGTAGCGCAGTGATGATTACTATTAACAATACTAATAATAATGCTATTTACTAAGTGTGTTACATGTGCCAGGGTAGGTATGAGATCATCCCCACAGCAGCTGTATATATGTATATATTTTTGTACATATTTATTACTCTATTTATTTATTTATTTATTTATTTTACTTGTACATATCTATTCTATTTATTTTATTTTGTTAGTATGTTTGGTTTTGTTCTCTGTCTCCCCCCTTTAGACTGTGAGCCCACTGTTGGGTAGGGACTGTCTCTATATGTTGCCAATTTGTACTTCCCAAGCGCTTAGTACAGTGCTCTGCACATAGTAAGCGCTCAATAAATACGATTGATGATGATGATGATCAAATCGGACACAGTTCCTGGCCCGCATGGGGCTCACAGTAAAAGGGGAAGGGAGAACAGGTATCTTTGTCCCTAGAGAAGCAGCGTGGCTCAGTGGAAAGAGCTTGGGCTTTGGAGTCAGAGGTCATAATAATAATAATGATGGCATTTATTAAGCGCTTACTATGTGCAAAGCACTGTTCTAAGTGCTGGGGAGGTTACAAGGTGATCAGGTTGTCCCACGTGGGGCTCACAGTCTCAATCCGCATTTTACAGATGAGGTAACTGAGGCCCAGAGAAGTGAAGTGACTTGCATGAAGGTCATGCATTCATGGGTTCAAATCCCAGCTCTGCCAATTGTCAGCTGTGTGACTTTGGGCAATCAATTGTATTTACTGAGCGCTTACTGTGTGCAGAGCACTGTACTAAGCACCTGGGAAGTCCAAGTTGGCAACATAGAGAGACGGTCCCTACCCAACAGTGGGCTCACAGTCTAGAAGGGGGAGACAGAGAACAACATAGTAACAAACTAAAATAAATAGAATAGATATGTACGGGTAAAATAGAGTGATAAATACGTACAAACATATCTACATATATACAGGGCAAGTCACAACTTCTCTGTGCCTCAGTGACCTCATCTGTAAAATGGGGATTAAGACTGTGAGCCCCCCGTGGGACAACCTGATCACCTTGTAATCTCTCCAGCGCTTAGAACGGTGCTTTGCACGTAGTAAGCGCTTAATAAATGCCATTATTATTATTATTTTGCAGAGGAAGAAACTGAGGCACAGAGAAGTGACGGCTTGCCCGAAGTCACAGGGCAGACAAGTAGCACAGCATATTGTAGCATCCTGTCACCTGATTCCATCACGTCTCGTTCAATGAAGCCGGGTCACCTGGCCCTGCCGTCTGATGGGAAGCAGGGCTCACAGGTAAAAAACCGAAGATACTACTCAGGACACCCGACGTGCCTTGAATCTGCCCCAGCGCTTAGAACAGTGTCCGGCACATGGTAAGTGCTTACGGAGTACCGTAATTGTTATTGTTAGATCGTGCTAGTAGCAGGACCAGGGCTCCGAGGACCAGTAACAATCATAATTGTGAGCCCACTGTTGGGCAGGGACTGTCTCTATATGTTGCCAATTTGTACTTCCCAAGCACTTAGTACAGTGCTCTGCACACAGTAAGCGCTCAATAAATACAATTGATGACAATTGTGCTATTTGTTGCACGCTCACTATGTGTAGAAAACTGTTCTAAAGTGCTGGGGTAGATACAAGCTAATCGAGTTGGACACAATCCCTGTCATAATCACAACAATCATAATGATGGTATTTGTTAAGCGCTTACTATGTGCCAAGTACTACGTGCCAAGAGAAGCAGCGTGGCTCAGTGGAAAGAGCCCGGGCTTTGGAGTCAGAGGTCATGGGTTCAAATCCTGACTCCGCCAATTGTCAGCTGTGTGACTTTGGGCAAGTCGCTTAACTTCTCTGGGCCTCAGTTACCTCATCTGTAAAATGGGGATGAAGACTGTGAGCCCCTCGTGGGACAATCTGATCACCTTGCAACCTCCCCAGCGCTTAGAACAGTGCTTTGCACATAGTAAGCACTTAATAAATGCCATTATTATTTATTATTAAGTACTGTATGTATGTATATATGTTTGTATATATTACTCTATTTATTTATTTTACTTGTACATATCTATTCTATTTATTTTATTTTGTTCGTATGTTTGGTTTTGTTCTCTGTCTCCCCCTTCTAGACTGTGAGCCCACTGTTGGGTAGGGACTGTCTCTATATGTTGCCAACTTGTACTTCACAAGCGCTTAGTACAGTGCTCTGCACACAGTAAGCACTCAATAAATACAATTGATTGATTGATTGATTGAAGTACTGCTCTAAGCGTTGAGGTAGATACAAGCTAATCAGGTTGTCCCACTTGGGGCTCACAGTCTTAATCCCCATTTTACAGATGAGGTAACTGAGGCACAGAGAAGTGGCGTGCCCAAAGGCACACAGCTGACAAGTGGCAGAGATGGGATTAGAATTCAAGACCTCTGGCTTCCAAGCCCGTGCTCTTTCCTCTAAATCACGCTGCTGTCCCAAATGGGGCTCACACTCTCAGTCCCCATTTTACAGATGCGGGGACTGAGGCTCAGAGAAGTGAAGTCGCTTGACCAAATTTGCTGGAAGAAGTTTCGGAACAAAGTTTGAGGCTCCGCTTGCACCGGATATTGGATGTCACTTTTTCCCAAAGGTCGTGGCTTTCTATATTTGGTTTCCTCCTTTTCTGCTTACCCGTTTATTTATACGGCAGCATAAAGATCTGCTAGGTAATGATCCACTGATAGGAATATTGCCGTTTCTCGGCATCTGCCATTTCCTGATATTGTCGCTCGGATGATGATATTACAGGAAACAGGAACGCAATCGATACCTTCCTGCCGTCCTCATCATCATCAATCGTATTTATTGAGCGCTTACTATGTGCAGAGCACTGTACTAAGCGCTTGGGAAGTACAAATTGGCGACATATAGAGACAGTCCCTACCCAACAGTGGGCTCACAGTCTAAAAGGGGGGAGACAGAGAACAAAACCAAACATACAAACAAAATAAAATAAATAGAATAGATATGTACAAGATATGTCGTCCTCTCCTATCGGAGTGCAAAAGATGATACTTGGAGCAAATGGGGTTTGTGGGATTTGGAGCTAGTCTAAAATTCATGACCAAATTATTTCCCTGTACCTTATGCAACGCCGGGCGAAACCTCAATTAAAAAATGCCTAACTCCCACATAATAATAATAATAATAATAATAATAATAATAATGATAATGATAATGATGGTATTTGTTAAGCGCTTACTATGTGCTAAGCGATGGGGGGGGATACAAGGTAATCAGGTTGTCCCCCGTGGGGCTCACAGTCCTAATCCCCATTTTACAGATGAGGGAACTGAGGCACAGAGAAGTGAAGTGAGTTGCCCAAAGCCACACAACTGACAAGTGGCAGGCCGGGATTAGAACCAGGATTTGAACCCATGACCTCTGACTCCAAAGCCCGTGCTCTTTCCACTGAGCCACCCTGCTTCTCTAAGTAAAGTGCTTACTATGTGTCAGGCACTGCACTAATTGCTGGGACAGACCAATCAGTCGCTCGATGGTACTTACTGAGTGCTTACTGTGTGCAGAGCACCATACTAAGCGCTTGGGAGAGGACAATACAACAGTAAAAAGACACGTTCCCTGCCCACGGCGAACTTACAGTCTAGAGGACTGTAAAGGGTTACAGCACATGGCAGAGGACACGGTGGTCTCTAGCCATAACAACAATAATAATAATAATAATAATAATAATAATAATGATAGTATTTGTTAAGTGCTTACTATGTGCCAAGCACTATTCTAAGCGCTGGGAGGATACAAGGTGATCAGGTTGTCCCATGTGGGGCTCACAGTCTTAATCCCCATTTTACAGATGAGGGAACTGAGGCCCAGAGAAGAAGTGACTTGCCCAAAGTCACACAGCTGACAATTGGCGGAGCCGGGACTTGAACCCACGACCTCTGACTCCAAAGCCCGGGCTCTTTCGCCAGCCACCTGGTCTAGTGGATAGAGCCCGGGCCTGAGAGTCAGAGGACGTGGGTTCTAATCCCGTCTGCTGGGTGACCTTGGGCACGTCACTTCACTTCTCTGTGCCTCAGTTACCTCATATGCTAAAGGGGAATTAAGTCTGTGAGCCCCACATGGGACAGAGACTGCGTCCAACCTGATTACTTTGTATCCACCCCAGCGCTTAGGAAAGTGCCTGGCACATAGTAAGCACTGCAACAAATTCCACAATAATAGTAACTATTATAATTACACGCAGAATTGGCATTAGAACTCAGGTCTCCTGGTTTCCAGAGCAAGGGCTCATTTCTCTGGACCAACAGCAGGGCTACTGTAGTTCTTCCTCTTCAAGAAAGACAGCCCTTGCGGGGAAAAAAAATCTATTTTTTCATTTATTTTTAAAGCAGAAAAAGGCACTCAAATCAGTAAACTGCTATTTGCAGGGGGTGCAGGGGGGCAAAATAGAAATTGATAGAGATGGTTTAGACCGTCAGCTTCTTGTGTGCAGGAAATATGTCCATATGTCTACCAACTCTGTTATATTACACTCTCCCAAGCACTTAGTACAGTGCTCTGACCGCAGTAAGAGCTCAGTAAATATCACCCCATTTTAAAGCCACAGAAGATGCAAAAATAGAACTGATCCAAAGTATGGGAAATGGATTACACATTAAATATCTCTTAACAACAAAGGCCTTTTTAAAGAGAACTTACGATGTAGTCTAAATTTTAACATGGAAGAGGGATATTTATTTTTCAGAGATTAAGGTGCTCTTTTACATTTTTTCGGTCTTTGGTAGTAGAACACCGACTCCTGCCAAAAATGACATGAAAACCTCCCTCAACAAGTGAGAGAAAATGAAATGAAGCCCACAGGGGGATAATGTGAGAAAATTGCCATTTGAAATTAGAATCAAAATCTCCACGTTTCACTAGTAGCTCTTGAGTATAAAAAGCCAAGTGAAACATACAGTCCTTTCAGAGAGAGGAACGATAAATGTCAACAAATTACAGGTGGGGAAAAACTGTAAGTTGTAGAATGCTTTGTTTAAACACAGCAAAGAAAAACAAAATCCATACTGCTGTGGTGGGACTCGGATTCTGCTTTCCAAAACCTCTCTTTTTCTGTTAACTGTTGTTTCAGCCGGCCGAATAATTTAGGTATCTTAGCCACAGAATTTAATTAGGGCCCGCAGTCGCAATTGGTCCTGAAGTGCTTCTGAATTTCAGCAGCCCTAATACGAGCAAACGTGAAAATGATCATTATTTCCATCGGAAAGGCCGTCACGGCCCGGAAGTGAAGCGGATTTATAGGCACCAAATGCAACCGACCAGTCCGAGTTGGGCCCCCGTTAATTACAGCCAAAATGACTCTACGTCAGTATTTAACCAACCAACCACGTAGAGAAGCAGTGTGGCCTCGTGGATGAAGTCTGGGCCTCGGGGTCAGAAGGACCTGGGTTCTAATCCCGCTCTGCCACTTATCGACTCTGTGACCTTGGCCAAGTCACTTGACTTCTCGGTGCCTCAGTTCCCTCATCTGTAAAATGGGGGTTACGACTCTGAGCCCCACATAGGACGCGGGCTGTATCCGACCTGATTAACTTGTATCTACCCCGGCGCTTAGCACAGTGCCTGGCTCATAGTCAGCGCTTGACGAATACCCTTAAAAGAACAACGGAGGCTTCAAGATATTACGACCCAAAGCTAGACGACAGAGGAGTTAATCGGAGAGTGTACTGAGATCGTTGTTTAGGTGGCTCAAGATGAAAAAGAGAATTCCAACTTTCAATGTATGAGGGGGCTCGCCACTGATCGTTACGATCAATGCTAATGGATGCTAAGTCTGCAGCCCATAATAATGATTATGGTATTTGTTGCAGTGCTTACTATGTGCCAGGAACTGTACTAAGCACTGGGGTGGATACAAACGAATCAGGTTGGACACGGTCCCGGTCCCGCACAGGACTTCCAGTCTTAATCCCCGTTTTCCAGATGAGGGAAGCGGGGCCCGGAGAAATGAAATGATTTGGCCCAGGTCACACAGTAGACAGGTGGTGGAGCCGGGATTAGATTCCCTGATTTCCCCCCGGGCCCGCCTTAAAAGCATCGGCCGAGTCGGGGCGGAGGGGAAGATGTGGACGACGTGTTCCCTGAGATCCGGAAGAACTCCCTCCCTCGTAGCCAGAGCACCGCGGTGTGGGTCGGGGGTTGTGGCTGAGCTACCTGGTACCTGACTTGGCACTTAGCACACCGCCCGGCTCGGGGGAGACCACTAAGTAGCGAAACTCTGATTATTCCTTTGGAAATTGCTGTTGTCTGAGTGCCCGAAACGGAGCGCCGAATAATGCCGTACCAGAGCGGCCATGGCCCAACCCGTCTTGTTGTAGACGAACTCCAAGTTGTTCCTCCTCAAGTAGAGCAAACCGCCAACGAGGGACACGAGGAGGGCCAGGGCAATAGTGCCGGAGTAGTTAGGGGGGCGAAAGACTCGGATCTGTAAGAAAAAAGCAACAACACACAAAAAAGGCCGAGATTAGTTAGGGCTAATAAAGGGATCGATAGGCAGAACCCACCCCGAAACACAGCTTGAAAACAAGCTCAACTGGAGAAAAATCTTTTGGATATTCTTGTCCCTTTGGAGGTGACCTGAAGAAACCTAGTTCGGGATTTCACCTTAAACATTAGTGGTTCGTCCACTGCCGCAGTCATCTTGAACATTTTGCCATTTTTCTGTATTTATTATATATACGAATGCTTTTCCTAAAGATGGTGTAAGGGGTGTCTGCTAAACTGTTCCAAGTGCTAAGTACAAAGTGCTAAGCACTTAGTACGGAGCACTGCACACAGCAAGGTTTTAAGGGGTGTCTGCTAAACTGTTCTAAGTTCCAAGTGCTAAGTATAAAGTGCTAAGCGCTTACTACGGCGCTCTGCACACAGCAAGGTTTTAAGGGGTGTCTGCTAAACTGTTCCAGTTCCAAGTGCTAAGTATAAAGTGCTACGTGCTTAGTACGGCACTCTGCACACAGCAAGGTTTTAAGGGGTGTCTGCTAAACTGTTCCAAGCTCCAAGTGCTAAGTACAAAGTGCTAGGCGCTTAGTACGGCGCTCTGCACACAGCAAGGTTTTAAGGGGTGTCTCCTAAACTGTTCCAAGTGCTAAGTATAAAGTGCTAAGCGCATAGTACGGCGCTCTGCACACAGTAAGGTTTTAAGGGGAGTCTCCTAAACTGTTCCAAGTGCTAAGGATAAAGTGCTAAGCGCTTAGTACGGCGCACTGCACACAGCAAGATTTTAAGGGGTGTCTGCTAAACTGTTCCAAGTGCTAAGTATAAAGTGCTAAGAGCTTAGTACGGCGCTCTGCACACAGCAAGGTGTTAAGGGGTGTCTGCTAAACTGTTCCAAGTTCCAAGGGCTAAGTACAAAGTGCTAAGCGCTTAGTACAGCGCTCTGCACTCAGCAAGGTTTTAAGGGGTGTCTGCTAAACTGTTCCAAGTTCCGAGTGCTAAGTACAAAGTGCTAAGCGCTTAGTACAGCGCTCTGCACTCAGCAAGGTTTTAAGGGGTGTCTGCTAAACTGTTCCACGTTCCAAGTGCTAAGTACAAAGTGCTAAGCGCTTAGTACGGCGCACTGCACACAGCAAGGTTTTAAGGGGTGTCTACTAAACTGTTCCAAGTTCCAAGTGCTAAGTATAAAGTGCTACGTGCTTAGTACGGAGCTCTGCACACAGCAAGGTTTTAAGGGGTGTCTGCTAAACTGTTCCAAGTGCTAAGTATAAAGTGCTAAGCTCTTAGTATGACGCTCTGCACACAGCAAGGTTTTAAGGGGTGTCTGCTAAACTGTTCCAAGTGCTAAGCGCTTAGTACGGCGCTCTGCACACAGCAAGGTTTTAAGGGGGTCTGCTAAACTGTTCCAAGTGCTAAGTATAAAGTGCTAAGCGCTTAGTACGGCACTCTGCACACAGCAAGGTTTTAAGGGGTGTCTGCTAAACTGTTCCAAGTTCCAAGTGCTAAGTATAAAGTGCTAAGCGCTTAGTTCGGTGCTCTGCACACAGCAAGGTTTTAAGGGGTGTCTGCTAAACTGTTCCAAGTGCTAAGTATAAAGTGCTAAGCGCTTAGTTCGGTGCTCTGCACACAGCAAGGTTTTAAGGGGTGTCTGCTAAACTGTTCCAAGTGCTAAGTATAAAGTGCTAAGCGCTTAGTACGGCGCTCTGCACACAGCAAGGTTTTAAGGGGTGTCTGCTAAATTGTTCCAAGTGCTAAGCACAAAGTGCTAAGCGCTTAGTACGGCGCTCTGCACACAGCAAGCATTCAGTAACTTCGATTCGCTGATTCTTAAAAAAAAGCACACCTAAAAATCTTTCAAATGGACTTGGATCCCTAGACTAAGTTTGGATGAGAAGAGTTACTTTACGCGGGTCTAGACTGTGAGCCCGCTGTTCGGTAGGGACCGTCTCTATATGTTGCCAACCTGTACTTCCCAAACGCTTAGGACAGTGCTCTGCACACAGTAAGCACTCAATAAATATGACAATGAATGACATATTAAAACGCTTTCACTAACACAGTAATGGGGGCTGTGGCAACGTATTTGCCATTCCTCTGAGCTGTACATCGGTCCAAGCCTGCTTTGAGAGAAACCTCGGCCTCAGTGTGAGATCGGGGAAGGGAAAGTGGTGTCGGGCTGGTTCCGGGGCGACACGGGGGAGGCACGTACGTGGACGTCTGTTCTGTCGGCGATCCACTTGGCCATCTGCTCCGCCGCAAAGCCGATCCGCTGCAAGTCGAAGGTGTCGGCTCTCTTGGGCTTGCCTTTTGGGGGGAAATGCATGAAGGTGGGAGCGGAATTCATGTTCAGCTGCAATGGAGAGAACAGAGAGATAAACCTTGGGCTTGTCGTGAACAGGGAACGTCACTGTTTATTGTTATAAAGTGCTTTCCCAAGACCTTAGTACAAGTCTCCGCACACAGTAAGTGCTCAATAAATACGACTGAATACGTCTGAATGAACATTAACCGGGACAAACCCATTTTGTACAGTAAGGATAATGGTAATGATAACGATGATGGTCGTACTTTTTAAGCACACAGAAAGTGCTCAATAAATACGACTGAATACGTCTGAATGAACATTAACCAGGATAAACCCATTTTGTACAGTAATGACAATGATGATAATAACGATGATGGTGGTACTTTTTAAGCACTTCCTGTGTGCCAAGCACTGTTCTAAGCGTGGAGTAGATACAAGTTAATCAGGTTGGACACAATCCCTGTCTCACACGGGGATCACAATCTTAATTCCCATTTTACAGATGAAGGAACCAGAGAAGCGAAGTGACAAGCCCCAGGTCACACAGCAGACAAGTGGCAGAACAGGGATTAGAACCCAGGTCCTTCTGACTCCCGGGCTCTACCCACTAAGCTATGCTGTTTGAACGACTTTTTTTCCTTTTTTTGGTGGCGAATCACCATGGCACCAAAAACAGTGGTGGATCTCCAGAATGCTAATTATCATTTTCAAGAGTTGTTGCAATGGGAAACGTTTCTGGAGTGAACTAGGGCTTTGGAACAGTGGGCTCGAAAATGCGACAAGTAGGGAAGGGTAGACTTTTGGAAGGATGCCTTTCCTGTCCCTTCATCGGTACACCCAATGTGTACACAAGCTCTCGAGTGCTATGGGACTGCCAAACCCATGTACAGACCATGGATATGCATTGTTGAAAATGTGCACGGATGGCACCTTCCAGAAAGCATGTCCAGCACTTACACACGCGAGCAACATTTGCAGATTCTCACCACACTGACATTGCATCCACTAAGAGAAGGTTTCGCTGAGGAGTAAAAAAATGCAGGTTGAAAATGGGGCACCTTGGACTCTCTCACTGACCTGTTTTTTGACCTCAGGCAAGTCACTGACCCACTGTACGCCTCCGTTTCCTTATCTGTACAATGGATATCCCCCAGGGTTATTGCGAGAGCGAATGAAATTAAAAAAAAAAAAAAACATACACGCATTTTGGGAAACAGAGGTCAATCTGGGGTTTAACTTCTCTTACTACTTGGAGTACTGTGCCAAGTGCCTCTCGGTCGACAGAACGTATAGCGGAAAGCTTAAAGCCAGAAGATTTAACATGGACCAACCGTCACCACGGGCCCAACCATCTAAAAAAACTCATCCCTGAGGATGATCCTAAATACCCAATCCAGTTCTGGTGCTAGGCATTTCCCGAACCCTCACCCTTGCTGAGCAAAATTCTGGCCTCGGTGAGGTTCTCCAATTGAAGTTATCCCCATGAATCGATTTCATTTTTTGCAAGTGTCCACACCCGGGCTCCTGATGACCGGGCACCTGTTGTTTTCCAGGCACGAGCCTGGGTGTCGGCAGGACCTGGGTTCTAATCCTGGCCCCGCCACTGGTCTCCTGCTGTGTGACCTTGGGCAAGTCACTTCACTTCTCTGGGCCTCGGTTCCCTCACCTGTACAATGGGGATTGAGACCGTGAGCCAAACGTGGGATGGAGACGGTTTCCAATATGATTAGCTTGTATAAGCGCTTAACAAATACCATTAAAAAAAAAAGCTACACAGTCACACATCATAGTCAAACAGCATTTGGGTGACTCCCCCGGTTAAACAATGTAGCGGGGGCGGGGTTCTCCCTAATCATCATCAATCGTATTTATTGAGCGCTTACTATGTGCAGAGTACTGTACTAAGCGCTTGGGAAGTACAAACTGGCAACATATAGAGACAGTCCCTACCCAACAGTGGGCTCACAGTCTAAAAATGTGCTTGAGGGGACCGTAAAGTTGGGCGGAACCAGGCCCAGTTGTCATTTTGGGCTAAAAAATCTTGAGGTCCTCATATATGACTGGAGAATTTCCATTTGCACGGCTACTGCTGTCAGAATGCTACCTATATCTACGAACGGTGGCCGCTTACTTTGTTAAATAAATCTAGAAGGAAGAGGATGCTATGCTTTTAGAAAGCTGCAATCCATCAATCGATGGTATTTCCTGAGCGCTTACTGTGTGCGAAGCACTGTACTGAGCGCTCGGAAGAGTACAATCCAACAGAGTTGGTAGGTGTGTTTCCTTTCCCCGGGACCTCACAGGCTACAATAGGAAAATCCAGGTATTTTTCCGGTTCAGAAACTGGACATTTTGAGGTCAATAATTTAGAAGACTAGTTTGACTGAGAACACGTAGTACAATCCACTAGACTAAAAGCTCCTTGAGGGCAGGAATTGTTCCCTGCCTGCTCCAAAACGTTTATCATCAATCGTATTTATTGAGCGCTTACTGTGTGCAGAGCACTGTACTAAGCGCTTGGGAAGTACAAGTTAAGTGTAGAACCGTGCTCTGTGTACTATAAATGTTCAATAAATATCACTGACTGAGAGATAGCAGAAGTTATATTTATGTAGCTCACAGGGTACAATGCCAGAGGAATATTCCTTGCCTGAAAGGTGCTTACGCTCTTAATGAAGATGTAATGGAAAGACACAGGCAGGATATTTTTGTTCTGTTGGCACTTCTCAGATCATTTGAAGGAAGCGGTAAACAAAATGAATATTCTAAGGGGAAGAGTGCAATATCTGCAGAGTAAAAAGGTTCACATGGGTTGCTGTTGAACTGACAATTAATTCAATTACCTTATCGAAATGCATGTTGACACCTCATATGCGTTTTCTTCTTCCTGATTTTACATTTCCAAAAATACTCCTGGCATAGGAGATAATTTAGCAAACTGCATTTGTCAAAATACACTAAACTATACCGTCTGCTAGCCAAGGATTTCCTGATATAGAGAGCTCATCATAACATCTGAATAAATCATGTTTGACAAAGTTTAGAACTCTTCTGTCAAGAACACTTCTTCAGGGCAAGTCTAAGAGATGTGTGGTGCTGAATTTGCCATCAGCTATACCATTTATACATTACAGAGACTGCAGGGCAAAAAACCCCCAGTGGCGTGACACATATCTTTGATAATAATAATGATTATTGGATTGATATATTATTTTATTTAACTGTATGCTTATAAATCTGATAATATTTGGTAGTCGTTAAATGCTTGCTTTGTGCGGAACGCCGTATTAAGTGCCGGGGCGGATACGTGTTAATCGGGTGTTACACTTGCGGTCTAAATAGGAGGGAGAACACATTTTGCAGATCAGAAAACCGAGATGCAGGAGAGTGAGGTGACTTGCCCGAGGTCACCGAACTGACAATTACTCTATTTATTTCTACTCTATGTATTTATTTATTTTACTTGTACATATCTATTCTATTTATTTTATTTTGTTAGTATGTTTGGTTTTGTTCTCTGTCTCCCCCTTTTAGACTGTGAGCCCACTGTTGGGGAGGGACTGTCTCTATATGTTGCCAACTTGTACTTCCCAAGCGCTTAGTACAGTGCTCTGCACACAGTAAGCACTCAATAAATACGATTGATGGATTGATTGATGGACAAGGGGCCTCCGGAGTTGGGGACTGAACCCAGCTCTCCCGATTCCCAGCTCCGCGTTCTTTCCATTAGACCCCACTGCTTCTCTACGATGGCAGCTAAGATCTAACGTGGGAAAACGGCCCTGAAAATGTAGCGACCGGTAATAACAATATTACCATCCAAGCTCACGGCTTTATGCACTCTAATGAAAGTCAGACCCGCTGAAATATTAGATGACTGAGAAAGGCTCACGCGGCTTTACCCGAAATGATCAGGTATTCCAAAGACACTGCGCACACCGTGAGTTCCCGTGGCTAAATTAAAATACTTATGCGAGCGCCTAACGTACCGACGTGAAGAGTGTTGCTTCCCTCCTATGAGTAGATATAATGGAAAACCAGGATATTAAAGTCATTTCTTACTGTTCTTCAGGAGAAGATTTACTTTCTTTTCGCATTAGGCAGATTCAAATTTACTTCAAATGATCAAAAACCATCATCTCCTCTAGGCTTTTTTTTTTTTTCATGTGTTTAAATTTAAGCTTCTAATGCTGACAGTAGCTAGGCAGTGGAGAAAGCAGAACAAATCTGCGTCTGGAATCCTCACCTCCATTTTAACCTTTCGAAACCCCTCAATTAAAGAGGAAACTGTAGCTTCATCTCTACTACAGTTACCAAAAAAAAAACACCCTGTTTTTCTGAGCACCTGAGTGACCTTGGAAGGCCCTCCTTCATTTCTGCCTATTCTGAGGCAGTGTCCTAATAACGAACGACACCAAAACCAAGTCGTGAGGCCCTATCGAAAAAGCGATCTGTGACCTTTGGATGCCTGTACTTTCCAAGCACTCAGTACAATGCCCTGCACACAGTAAGCGCTTAACAAATATTATTATTATATTATATTATAATAATATATATCATATATTATTATTATTATTATTATATTATTATTATATACATATCTTTAAATTATGTATTAGAATTAGCAGACATTTTCCCTGCCCGTACGTACTTAGAGCTTAGAGGGGGAGACAGACAGTAATGTGAATTAAAAATTTATAACATAATTTAAAGATATGTACATAATATTTTTTATTTGCATTACTGTCTGTCTCCTCCTCTAAGCTCTAAGTACGTATGGGCAGGGAAAATGTCTGCTAATTCTACTTTACTGCACTCTGCCGAACACTTGGAACAGCGCTCTGCACGTAGTAAGCGTCAATAAATACCACTGATTGATTGACTGATTAGTACAGTGCTCTGCACACAGTAAGCGCTCAATAAATACGACTGATAAATACGATTGATGATTGGTCGACTGCTAAAAGGTTAAAGGAACACGATCCCTGCTGCAAGTCTTGGAGACGCCTATAAGGGCACGCCAAGACGGTGTCTCAAAAGCCATGAAGAAAATTCCTGATCCTTCCCGAAGGACCTACTTCCTGGTTGAGGATAAGCGAGGTTCTGGAAGAAGTGGTGTGTCGTGTAGTGCAGGTTCTTGGAGATCGCTGTTTGCTTCCTAACGAGAGAGGGAATCTGTACTTCTGTTAGGTGGGGAGAGTTAAAGCAACCTGAATAATGTAGTAATAGTAGTAATAGTATTCATTAAGGGCTTACTGTGGGCAGACCACTGTACTAAGCGTTGTGAGGGAATACAAAGGTGGGAATTATAGCTGGTCCTTTGAGAGGCTCACAATTGGAAAGACAGGCAGCATGGAGAAGCGGCTTAGCCCAGTGGAAACAGCACAAGCCTAGGAGTCACAGGACCTGGGTTCTAATTCGGCCCCTGCCAACTGTTTGCTGTGTGACCTTGGGCAAGCCACTTTTAACTTCTCTGGGCCTCAGTTCCCTCATCTGTAAAATGGGGATTAAGACCGTGAGCACCATGTGGGACAGGGACTCTGTCGAACCCAATTTGCTTGTGTCTACCCTAGGGCTTGGTTCAGTGCCTGACACGTAGTAAGAGCTTAACAAATACCATCATCATCATCATCATCATCAATCGTATTTATTGAGCGCTTACTATGTGCAGAGCACTGTACTAAGCGCTTGGGAAGTACAAATTGGCAACATATAGAGACAGTCCCTACCCAACAGTGGGCTCACAGTCTAAAAGGGGGAGACAGAGAACAAAACCAAACATACTAACAAAATAAAATAAATAGGATAGATATGTACAAGTAAAATAAATAAATAGAGTAATAAATATGTACAACCATATATACATATATACAGGTGAACCCAATTTGCTTGTGTCTACCCTAGGGCTTGGTTCAGTGCCTGACACATAGTAAGAGCTTAACAAATACCATCATCATCATCATCATCATCAATCGTATTTATTGAGCGCTTACTATGTGCAGAGCACTGTACTAAGCGCTTGGGAAGTACAAATTGGCAACATATAGAGACAGTCCCTACCCAACAGTGGGCTCACAGTCTAGAAGGGGGAGACAGAGAACAAAACCAAACATACTAACAAAATAAAATAAATAGAATAGATATGTACAAATAAAATAATTAGAGTAATAAATATGTACAAACATATATACATATATACAGGTGCTGTGGGGAAGGGAAGGAGATAAGATGGGGGGATGGAGAAGGGGGACAAGTATCAGTATTATTGACAAAAAATATGCTGCTCTACAATAATGGCTCTCGATTAATCTTTTGCAAAAGGGATGGCCACAGGGCCCCCTTACCTGTTGGAAAACATCAGCCCCCTCGTCGTAGTCCACTATCGTGAAGAACAGCTTGTTGGAAAAGGCGGACGAATAACGCCACGAGTTTGCCAGCACCTGGTACTCTTCGTTCGCTTGCCTGGTGAGGACAACAGGGGTAAAGTTGGAGCCGGTTAGGATTTCAGACTGGATAAAGCTTAGTATGAGGCGGGTGAATCAATCAATCGTATTTATTGAGCGCTTACTGTGTGCAGAGCACCGTACTAAGCACTTGGGAAGTACAAGTTGGCAACATATAAAGATAGTCCCTACCCAACAGTGGGCTCACAGTCTAAAAGGGGGAGACAGAGAACAAAACCAAACATACTAACAAAAGAAAATAAATAGAATAGATATGTACAAGTAAAATAGAGTAATAAATATGTAATAAATATGCCCATCCGCCAAGCTAGCTCTCTTCCTCCCTTCAAGGCCCTACTGAGAGCTCACCTCCTCCAGGAGGCCTTCCCACACTCAGCCCCTTCCTTCCTCTCCCCCTCGTCCCCCTCTCCATCCTCCCATCTTACCTCCTTCTCTTCCCCACAGCACCTGTATATATGTATATATGTTTGTACATATTGATTACTCTATTTATTTATTGATTGATTTTACTTGTACATATCTATTCTATTTATTTTACTTCATTAGTATGGTTGGTTTTGTTCTCTGTCTCCCCCTTTTAGACTGTGAGCCCACTGTTGGGTAGGGACTGTCTCTAGATGTTGCCAACTTGGACTTCCCAAGCGCTTAGTACAGTGCTCTGCACACAGTAAGCGCTCAATAAATACGGTTGATGATGATGTATATACGTCTGTACATATTTATTACTCTATTTCTTTTTCTTGTGCATACCTATTCTATTTATTTTATTTCGTTAGTATGTTTGGTTTGGTTCTCTGTCTCCCCCGTCTAGACTGTGAGCCCGCTGTGGGGTAGGGACTGTCTCTCTATGTGGCCATCTTGGACTTCCCGAGTGCTTAGTCCAGTGCTCTGCACACAGTAAGCGCTCAATCAATACGATTGATTGATTGATTGATTGATTGGGATGTGTTATTCCTCCAGAAGATGCTCTATCTTATCTACTGGAGTCCTGAGGAGGGCAGGCACGCAGCAGCCACCGCTACACGCCACTAACTCCGCGGAAGGCACCGGCCTCTTAAACCTGTTCGATTCAATCCTCACCGTTTTCATTAAGCCGAGAACGGCGCTTCATCAATCAATCAATCAATCAATCAATCGTATTTATTGAGCGCTTACTATGTGCAGAGCACTGTACTAAGCGCTTGGGAAGTACAAATTGGCATCACATAGAGACAGTCCCTACCCAACAGTGGGCTCACAGTCTAAAAGGGGGAGACAGAGAACAGAACCAAACATACCAACAAAATAAAATAAGTAGGATAGAAATGTACAAGTAAAATAATTAAATAAATAAATAGAGTAATAAATATGTACAACCATATATACATATATACAGGTGCTGTGGGGAAGGGAAGGAGGTAAGACGGGGGGATGGAGAGGGGGACGAGGGGGCATCATCCTCATGCCATCATTCCCTCTACACTGCACTTCGTCCTCGGGAGACTTATTTATGGAAAACTACGAAGGATTTTTTTTTTAAAAAACCCAGTTAGGACCCTGATGCTGGCTCCTCTTACATGTATGCAGAGAAGCAGCGTGGCTCACCTGTATATATGTTTGTACATATTTATTACTCTATTTATTTTACTTGTACATATCTATTCTTTTTATTTTATTTTGTTAGTATGTTTGGTTTTGTTCTCTGTCTCCCCCTTTTAGACTGTGAGCCCACTGTTGGGGAGGGACTGTCTCTATATGTTGCCAATTTGTACTTCCCAAGCGCTTAGTACAGTGCTCTGCACATAGTAAGCGCTCAATAAATACGATTGATGATGAAAGAGCCCGGGCTTTGGAGTCAGAGGTCGTGGGTTCGTCTGCTGTGTGACCTTGGGCGAGTCACTTCACTTCTCTGAGCCTCAGTTCCCTCATCTGGAAAATGGGGATTAAGACTGTGAGGCCCCCCACCGTGGGACAACCTGATCAACTTGTGTCCCTTTGCACATAGTAAGCGCTTAACAAATGCCATTATTATATTATTATTGTTATACGGGGAATGTGTCTTTATTGTTATAGTGTTTAGTCCAGTGCTTGGCGCACAGTGAGCGCTCAATAAAAGCACTTTTGTACAGATCTGTGACTTTATTTACTTGTATTGATGTCTGTCTCCCCCACTCTAGACTGTGAGCTCACTGTGGGCAGGGACTGTCACTTTTTATTGTTGTACTGCACTTTCCCAAGCGCTTAGTAAAGTACACACAGTAAGTGCTCAATAGGTACAAATGAATGAATGAAATAGGAATGAATGCATGAGTATATATAAATTACACATATCTATAGCTATATCTACACATATATATAGATATATACAGTATTTGTTAAGCACTTACTATGTGCCACACACTGTAATAATAATATTAATAGTAATAATAATGACATTTATTCAGCGCTTTTTAAGCACTTACTACGTGCCACACACTGTAATAATGATAATATTAATAGTAATAATAATAATGACATTTATTAAGCACTTTTTAAGCACTTACTATGTGCCACACACTGTAATAATGATAATATTAATAGTAATGATAATAATGACATTTATTAAGCGCTTTTAAGCACTTACTATGTGCCACACACTGTAATAAAAATAATATTAACAGTAATAATAATGACATTTATTAAGCGCTTTTTAAAGCACTTACTATGTGCCACACACTGTAATAATAATAATGTTAATAGTAATGATAATAATGACATTTATTAAGCGCTTTTTTAAGCACTTACTATGTGCCACACACTGTAATAATGATAATATTAATAGTAATAATAATAATGACATTTATTAAGCGCTTTTAAGCACTTACTATGTGCCACACACTGTAATAATAATAATATTAATAGTAATAATAATAATGACATTTATTAAGCGCTTTTTTAAGCACTTACTACGTGCCACACACTGTAATAATAATATTAATAGTAATAATAATAATGACATTTATTAATCACTTTTTAAAGCACTTACTATGTGCCACACACTGTAATAATACTATTAATAGTAATAATAATAATGACATTTATTAAGTGCTTTTTTAAGCACTTACTATGTGCCACACACTGTAATAATAATATTAATAGTAATAATAATAATGGCATTTATTAAGCGCTTTTAAGCACTTACTATGTGCCACACACTGTAATAATAATATTAATATAGCAGTAGTAATATTACTATGTGCAAAGCACTATTCTAAGCGCTGGGGAGGTTACAAGGTGATCAGGTTGTCCCACGGGGGGGCTCACAGTCTTCATCCCCATTTTACAGATGAGGTCACTGAGGCCCAGAGAAGTGAAGTGACTCGTCCAAAGTCACACAGCAGACAATTGGTGGAGCCGGGATTTGAACCCATGACCTGCGGACTCCAGAGCCCGTGCCCTTCCCACTGGGCCACGCTGCTTCTCTTCTCCGTACTACGTGCTGGGATATATTCATCATCATCATCATCAATCGTATTTATTGAGCGCTTCCTGTGTGCAGAGCACTGTCCTAAGCGCTTGGGAAGTACAAATTGGCAACATCTAGAGACAGTCCCTACCCAACAGTGGGCTCACAGTCTAAAAGGGGGAGTTAACTTTTAGACTGTGAGCACACTGTTGGGTAGGGACTGTCTCTAGATGTTGCCAATTTGTACTTCCCAAGCGCTCAGTACAGTGCTCTGCACACAGTAAGCGCTCAATAAATACGATTGATGATGAGTTAACCTGATTCAAGTTAATCAGGTTGGACACAGTCCCTGTCCCACACGGGGCTCGCAGTGGTAAAACCCCCATTTTCCAGAAGAGGTAAGGGGGGCACGGAGAAGGGCCGTGACCTACCCAAGAACCCGGGGCCTTCGGACGCTCAGGCCCCCCGCTCTATCCACTTCGCCACTTCTCGGTGTTCTCTCCCCTTCTTTCTGAATTTGAAACCAACATTCTTTCAGATTGATGGATCGATTGATTGATTGATTGACTTCAGGAATACTTAAAACATCCCTGTGGTCCTTAAAATTGACTTTAAGTCTGTTCTCCCTTCTGCAATGCATTCATTCAATAATTTCCCTTCCCCCCGCCAGCCTCCAAATACTGCTAGTTTGGATTTTTATATAACCTTCAAAAGAAGCCTCTTTCCGATATACTTCTGGAGAAAGTGGCTGAGAAAACAAAAACTATAATTGGGCGACTAAATAATTAGGTTTGGGGTATAAGACTTGATGGTACAGGGAAAAAAGTCTACCAGACAGCAGAGCTGTGTTACTTTTTCAACAGTGACTTGTGTGCAGGTATCAATGGATTGATTGATTGATTTCAGGAATACTTAAAACAGCCCTGTGGTCTTTAAAATTGATTTTAGGTCTGTTCCCCCTTCTGCAATGCATTCATTCAATAATCTCCCTCCCCGCCCCCCCCCCCCCCACCCCCCCCCCCCCCGCCTCCAAATCCTGCTAGTTTGGATTTTTATATAACCTTCAAAAGAAGCCTCTTTCCGATATACTTCTGGAGAAAGTGGCTGAGAAAACAAAAACGATAATTGGGCGACTAAATAATTAGGTTTGGGGTATAAGGCTTGATGGTACAGGGAAAACAGTCTACCAGACAGCAGAGCTGTGTTACTTTTTCAACAGTAACTTGGGTGCAGGTATCAATGGATTGATTGATTGATTTCAGGAATACTTAAAACAGCCCTGTGGTCTTTAAAATTGATTTTAGGTCTGTTCCCCCTTCTGCAATGCATTCATTCAATAATCTCCCTCCCCGCCCCCACCCCCCCCCCCTCCCCGCCTCCAAATACTGCTAGTTTGGATTTTTATATAACCTTCAAAAGAAGCCTCTTTCCGATATACTTCTGGAGAAAGTGGCTGAGAAAACAAAAACGATAATTGGGCGACTAAATAATTAGGTTTGGGGTATAAGGCTTGATGGTACAGGGAAAAAAGTCTACCAGACAGCAGAGCTGTGTTACTTTTTCAACAGTGACTTGTGTGCAGGTATCAATCGATTGATTGATTGATTGATTGACTTCAGGAATACTTAAAACATCCCTGTGGTCCTTAAAATTGACTTTAAGTCTGTTCCCCCTTCTGCAATGCATTCATTCAATAATCTCCCTTCCCCCCCACCGCCTCCAAATACTGCTAGTTTGGATTTTTATATAGCCTTCAAAAGAAGCCTCTTTCCGATATAATTCTGGAGAAAGTGGCTGAGAAAACAAAAACGATAATTGGGCGACTAAATAATTAGGTTTGGGGTATAAGGCTTGATGGTACAGGGAAAAAAGTCTACCAGACAGCAGAGCTGTGCTACTTTTTCAACAGTAACTTGTGTGCAGGTATCAATGGATTGATTGATTGATTGATTGATTTCAGGAATACTTAAAAGAGCCCTGTGGTCTTTAAAATTGATTTTAGGTCTGTTCCCCCTTCTGCAATGCATTCATTCAATAATCTCCCTTCCCCCCCGCACCTCCAAATCCTGCTAGTTTGGATTTTTATATAACCTTCAAAAGAAGCCTCTTTCCGATATACTTCTGGAGAAAGTGGCTGAGAAAACAAAAACGATAATTGGGCGACTAAATAATTAGGTTTGGGGTATAAGGCTTGATGGTACAGGGAAAAAAGTCTACCAGACAGCAGAGCTGTGTTACTTTTTCAACAGTAACTTGGGTGCAGGTATCAATGGATTGATTGATTGATTGATTGATTTCAGGAATACTTAAAACAGCCCTGTGGTCCTTAAAATTGATTTTAGGTCCGTTCCCCCTTCTGCAATGCATTCATTCAATAATCTCCCTTCCCCCCCACCGCCTCCAAATACTGCTAGTTTGGATTTTTATATAACCTTCAAACGAAGCCTCTTTCCGATATAATTCTGGAGAAAGTGGCTGAGAAAACAAAAACGATAATTGGGCGACTAAATAATTAGGTTTGGGGTATAAGGCTTGATGGTACAGGGAAAAAAGTCTACCAGACAGCAGAGCTGTGTTACTTTTTCAACAGCAACTTGTGTGCAGGTATCAATGGACTGATTGATTGATTGATTGATTGATTTCAGGAATACTTAAACCAGCCCTGTGGTCCTTAAAATTGATTTTAGGTCCATTCCCCCTTCTGCAATGCATTCATTCAACAATCTCCCTCCCCCCCCCCCCACCGCCTCCAAATACTGCGAGTTTGGATTTTTATATAGCCTTCAAAAGAAGCCTCTTTCCGATATAATTCTGGAGAAAGTGGCTGAGAAAACAAAAACGATAATTGGGCGACTAAATAATTAGGTTTGGGGTATAAGGCTTGATGGTACAGGGAAAAAAGTCTACCAGACAGCAGAGCTGTGCTACTTTTTCAACAGTAACTTGTGTGCAGGTATCAATGGATTGATTGATTGATTGATTGATTTCAGGAATACTTAAAAGAGCCCTGTGGTCTTTAAAATTGATTTTAGGTCTGTTCCCCCTTCTGCAATGCATTCATTCAATAATCTCCCTTCCCCCCCGCACCTCCAAATCCTGCTAGTTTGGATTTTTATATAACCTTCAAAAGAAGCCTCTTTCCGATATACTTCTGGAGAAAGTGGCTGAGAAAACAAAAACGATAATTGGGCGACTAAATAATTAGGTTTGGGGTATAAGGCTTGATGGTACAGGGAAAAAAGTCTACCAGACAGCAGAGCTGTGTTACTTTTTCAACAGTAACTTGGGTGCAGGTATCAATGGATTGATTGATTGATTTCAGGAATACTTAAAACAGCCCTGTGGTTCTTAAAATTGATTTTAGGCCTGTTCCCCCTTCTGCAATGCATTCATTCAATAATCTCCCTTCCCCCCCACCCCCGCCTCCAAATACTGCTAGTTTGGATTTTTATATAACCTTCAAACGAAGCCTCTTTCCGATATACTTCTGGAGAAAGTGGCTGAGAAAACAAAAACGATAATTGGGCGACAAAATAATTAGGTTTGGGGTATAAGGCTTGATGGTACAGGGAAAAAAGTCTACCAGACAGCAGAGCTGTGTTACTTTTTCAACAGTAACTTGTGTGCAGGTATCAATGGATTGATTGATTGATTTCAGGAATACTTAAAACAGCCCTGTGGTCCTTAAAATTGATTTTAGGCCTGTTCCCCCTTCTGCAATGCATTCATTCAATAATCTCCCTTCCCCCCACCCCCCGCCTCCAAATACTGCTAGTTTGGATTTTTATATAATCTTCAAACGAAGCCTCTTTCCGATATAATTCTGGAGAAAGTGGCTGAGAAAACAAAAACGATAATTGGGCGACTAAATAATTAGGTTTGGGGTATAAGGCTTGATGGTACAGGGAAAAAAGTCTACCAGACAGCAGAGCTGTGTTACTTTTTCAACAGTAACTTGGGTGCAGGTATCAATGGATTGATTGATTGATTTCAGGAATACTTAAAACAGCCCTGTGGTCCTTAAAATTGATTTTAGGCCTGTTCCCCCTTCTGCAATGCATTCATTCAATAATCTCCCTTCCCCCCCCCCCCACCGCCTCCAAATACTGCTAGTTTGGATTTTTATATAACCTTCAAAAGAAGCCTCTTTCCGATATAATTCTGGAGAAAGTGGCTGAGAAAACAAAAACGATAATTGGGCGACTAAATAATTAGGTTTGGGGTATAAGGCTTGATGGTACAGAGACAAAAGTCTACCAGACGGCATTCATTCATTCAATCATCATCGTCATCATCAATCGTATTTATTGAGCGCTTACTGTGTGCAGAGCACTGTACTAAGCGCTTGGGAAGTTGGGAAGCAGCGGGGCTCAGCAGAAAGAGCCCGGGCTTTGAAGTCAGAGGTCATCCGTTCAAATCCCGGCTCTGCCACTTGTCAGCTGGGTGACTTCGGGCAGGTCACTTCGCGTCTCTGGGCCTCAGTTACCTCCTCTGTAAAATGGGGACTAAGACGGTGAGCCCCACGTGGGACAACCTGGTCACCTTGTAAATTTCCCAGCGCTTAGAACAGTGCTTTGCACATAGTAAGCGCTTAATAAATGCCATCATTATTATCATTATTATTATTATTATTCATCACCCTTCAGTCACCCGGGTCCTGCTCCCTTTCTTCCAGCGTGTAGCCGCTGGCAGTCCATAAAGGTCTAAGGCCTCCGGACGCTTTTCGGCTAAACTTAAGGAGCGGCGTGACCTAGTGGATAGAGCCTGGGCCTGGGAATCGGAAGGACCTGGGTTCTAATCCCGGCTCCGCCGCTTCTCCGCCGGGGGATCCAAGAAGCAGCGTGGCTCGGTGGAAAATCAACCAATCAATCGTATTTATTGAGCGCTTACTGTGTGCAGAGCACTGTACTAAGCGCTTGGGAAGTACAAGTTGGCAACATAAGAAAAGAAAAAGATCCCGGGCTTTGGAGTCAGAGGTCATGGGTTCAAATCCCGGCTCCGCCACTTGTCAGCTGCGTGACTTTGGGCAAGGCACTTCGCTTCTCTGGGCCTCAGCTCCCTCATCTGTTAAATGGGGATGAAGACTGTTGAGCCCCATGTGGGACAACCTGATCACCTTGTAACCTCCCCAGCGCTTAGAACAGTGCTTTGCACATTGTAAGCGCTTAATAAATGCCATTATTATCATTATTATTATCCTCCCCCCTCCTCCCTTTCCTCCACCTTACCTCCTTCCCTTCCCCAGAGCACCTGTATATGTTTGTACATATTTATTACTGTATTTATTTATTTATTTTACTTGTACATATCTATTCTATTTATTTTATTTTGTTAATATGTTTGGTTTTGTTCTCTGTCTCCCTCTTCTAGACTGTGAGCCCATGGTTGGGTAGGGAACGTCTCTATATGTTGCCAACTTGTACTTCCCAAGCGCTTAGTACAGTGCTCTGCACACAGTAAGCGCTCAATACGATTGATTGATTGATTGACCCTGCTAAGTGCTTAGTACAGTGCTCTGCACACAGCAAGCGCTCAATAAATACGACTGAATTCATTCATTCATTCAATCGTATTCATTGAGCACTTACTGTGTGCAGAGCACTGTACTAAGCGCTTGGGAAGTCCAAGCTGGCGATATACAGAGACGGTCCCTACCCAACAGCGGGCTCACAGTCTAGAAGGGGGAGACAGACAACAAAACAACACATATTAACCAAATAAAATAAATAGAATAGTAAATATGTACAAGTAAAATAAATAGAGTAATAAATCTGTACAGACATCTATACAGGTGCTGTGGGGAGGGGAAGGAGGTAGGGTGGTGGGGATGGGGAGGGGGAGAGGAAAGAGAGGGCTCAGTGTGGGAAGGCTTCCTGGAGGAGGTGAGCACTCAGTAGGGCTTTGAAGGGAGGAAGAGAGCTAGCTTGGCGGATGGGCGGAGGGAGGGCATTCCGGGCCCGGGGGAGGACGTGGGCCGGGGGTCGACAGCGGGACGGGCGAGAACGAGGCCCGGTGAGGAGATTAGTGGCGGAGGAGCGGAGGGTGCGGGCTGGGCTGGAGAAGGAGAGAAGGGAGGTGAGGTAGGAGGGGGTGAGGTGATGGACAGCCTTGAAGCTGAGTGAGGAGTTGTTATAACTTATCAGCTGGGGGAATCCTGCTAAGTGCTCAGTACAGTGCTCTGCACACAGTAAGCGCTCCATAAATATGACTGAATGAACTTCACTTCTCTGGGCCTCGGTTCGCTCACCTGCAAAATGGGGATTAAGACCGTGAGCCCCATGTGGGACAGGGACTGTGTCCAGCCAGATTTGCTTGTGTTCACCCCAGCGCTCAGTATGGTGCCTGACGCACAGTAGGCGCTTAATGAATCCCATAGAAAAGGAAAGAAAGAAGAACACAATACAGATCTCCATTCTAGCCTAGGCAGAGATAATATCCTCTGTCAGGACTGTGTCTAACCCAACTTGCTTGTATCCCCCTCTCCATCCCCCCCATCTTACCTCCTTCCCTTCCCCACAGCACCTGTATATATGTATATAGGTTTGTACATATTTATTACTCTATTTATTTATTTATTTATTTTACTTGTACATATCCATTCTATTTATTTTGTTAGTATGTTTGGTTTTGTTCTCTGTCTCCCCCTTTTAGACTGTGAGACTGTTGGGTAGGGACTGTCTCTATATGTTGCCAATTTGTACTTCCCAAGCGCTTAGTACAGTGCTCTGCACATAGTAAGCGCTCAATAAATACGATTGATGATGATGATGATGATCTACCCCAGAACTTAGCAGAGTGCCTGGCACATTGTAAGCGCTTAACAAACACCACAATTATTGTCACTATTATTAGGAAGAGCAACTTCGTTTACGACCGTATATAAAAAGGCCTGTTTACTGCTAATTGAGCGGACTTGAATGATCTCAGAGAAGAGAATTTGGAGAAATGATCTCCGTTGTGTTTCAGATTTTATTATTTTTTGGAACCAGATTTTTTGGAATATTATTATTTTGGCCCGTGGAGGAGAGTGAGGCTTAGCAAAGATTTGGATGTCAAGAGGAAGCCTTGCAAAACGAGAGAGAGAGAGAGACAGATCCCTACACGGGATTGAGCCCGGAACACAGCAAGGATCAAGTGGAGACAATGCGGTAGTACTTTCCCAAGCGCTTAGTACAGTGCTGTGCACACAGTAGGCGCTCAATGAATACAGCTGAATGAATGAATGGTCTTTTCCAACTCACTCACTTTCATGGACACTGTCTCTGAAACCTAAGCCCCCAGAGCATCCACGAAGCTGGGAACTGAACGATGCTGCCAAACAGATGCGATCCAGATCTCCGGAGGCTCCGTCTGAATTCAGCCAAGTCATATTTTACGGTAAATATTTCCCAAACAGCTCCTGATGGGCAATGGAGATGGTGATAGAGACCATTTTGGATATTCTAATTCTCAGCAAATATACCCACGTCACCAGTTTTAGAAAAGAAATGTAAATGTGGAACCGAAACGACTGCGCCTGATTCCGCGGGGCATTTCGTGTACCTTCGGCATTTAAGAAACTATACTTTTCCCCTGAAGAAAATATTGGAAATTACTGCTTGAACTTAGATTCTGAAAGTTTAGTGAGGGGCCTGGGCTATTTTTCAGAGAGTACGCCTACTGGGATGGAAGTATCAAATTATCACGCGCTGTTTTCCAACAAGCCGAGGTAGAGCACATCTTCCGGTGGCGATCAAGGCTCGTTTCATCATACTAATAATGATCGTAATAATGATGGCATTTGTTGAGCGCTTACTATGTCCCAGGCACTGTACTAAGCACTGGGGTGGATACAAGCAAACCGAGTTTGACAGAGTCGCTGTCCAGAATAGGGCTTACAATCTCCACTTTAGAAATGGGGTTAACTGAGTACCAGAGAAGTGAAGTAACTTGCCCAAGGTCACACAGCAGACAAGTGGCGGAGCCAGGATGAGAACCCACGACCTTCTGGCTTCTCCTTCTGGAGAAGCAGCGTGGCTCGGAGGAAAGTGCCCGGGCTTTGGAGTCAGAGGTCAAGGGTTCAAATCCCAGCTCCTCCAGTTGTCAGCTGTGTGACTTTGGGCAAGTCACTTCACTTCTCTGGGCCTCAGTTCCCTCATCTGTCAAATGGGGATTAAGACTGTGAGCCCCCCGTGGGACAACCTGATCACCTTGCAACCGCCCCAGCGCTTAGAACAGTGCTTTGCACATAGTACGCGCTTAATAAATGCCATCATTATTATTCCATGCCCGCGCTCTAACCTCTATGCCATGCTGAGCCCGTTCCATCCCACATTAGCCAAAATTAAGGAATTCCACCTGATTAGAATGAGAAGTGAAATTCCGCATTTGGGGCAGGTCGCGTCAGTTGCGGATTTTCGAGGGAGCAAAGCTTTGGGAACGAAAACGTGCCGAGCTGTAAACATCCTCGTTCACGTTTTGCACTTATTGCAACCAGCAGGAACCCCTGCCACACACCAACGCGGTTATCTCTCGTCACAAAGGAACATTCTGAACGTACTGAACATCATTAGCGGCTGCAGCGGTTGCCCAAGCTTGCCATTCGTGGAAACAGCCTTCTGTTAAAAACAGAAAACAGCGGACCTATTTTTACAGAAAAGACGCTCTGCGTTTCCACCAAGACTCCGTTCCCTCCTCCTGCATTCGCAAAGCAAGGAAGGACACGGACAGCCTCTTTTTAATCAATATCCATTCTTTCTGGCAAACTCTCAACCTGAAATCTTGGCCGGGTTCGGTGGCTAAAAGGCAGTGCAATATACATAATAGCATCTGCATGATTTATTTCTTGGGAGAGGGATGGCTTTTTCTTCCAATTATTCGGAGGGCTCTAAATCCAGAAGCAAAGCCTCTTAACCTACTTCTGAACTGAGCTGGCTGGGCAGCAAGGGAGTCGGGGGAGGAGAACGGGTAACAAAGGTACGTGGCAAATCGCTCTGCCGTCCTGCTCGATAACAAAGGGATGCTGGATTTAAGACAAACCTCTTTAAACTGGGGTACTTGAGGATGAAAAACGCACTCCTCTTCTCACGAACTTCTGAGAGGCAGACGTGCCTGGCTGCCAGGATTCTGGTGGAACTTTCCTTTCCTTTCCTTTTTCCTTTCCTTTCCTTTCCGTCTATGTTGGTTATGGTCTACCAACTCTGTTGGACTGTATTCTCCCACGTGCTTAGTACAACACCCTTCACCCCATAAGCCCTTAAAAAATACTATCGACGGACTGACTGTAATAGTAGGAACAGGGCTGGCAGGGATCAGAGCCAACAACCGTAACTGAATTCCTCGCGTGGGTTATCGGGGCTGAAGTCTCCACGCTTCGGCGGGAGACCAGTCCTTCATTTGCCAAGGGAGATACCAACGTGACAATCCACCATCGCTATAAAAATACCATTGGTATGTCAATCAACCGCCCAGTTATTGAGCACTTACAACGCTACATTCATTCATTTAATCGCATTCATTGAGGGCCTACTGTTTGCAAAGCACTGAACTAAGCACTTGGGAGAGTACAATGTACCAATACACCGACACATTCCCTGCCCACAATGAGTTTACAGTCTAGAGGGGGAGGCAGACTTTAATAATAACGATAATAATGACGGCATTTGTTAAGCGCTTACTATGCGCCAGGCCCTGTACTAAGCGCTGGGACTGTTATAAGCAAATCAAGTTGGACACAGTCCATCCCATTTGGGGCTCACACTCTCTACCCCTGTTTTACAGATGGGGGAAGTGAGGCCCAGAGAAGTGAAGTCACTTGCCCACGGTCACACAGCAGACAAGTGGTGGAGTCGGAAAGAACCCATGACCTTCTGATTCCCAGGCCCGGCCTCTATCCTTGTCTTGTCTTATGCCATGGAGTCATTTCCAACCCACAGCGACGCACTGGACACTTCTCTCCCAACTCCCCACCTCCATCAGCAATCGTTCTGGTAGCGTATCCATAGTCTTCCTTGTAAAAATACAGAAGTGGTTTCCACTGTCTCCTTCCACGCAGTTAACTTGAGTCTCCAACCCTCGACCCTCTCCCATGTCGCCGCTGCCCAGCACGGGTGAATTTCGACTTGTAGCAGATTGGAAACTCTCCAGGTGTGACCCTGAGAGGGGAGCGCCCTATCCACTACGCCACAACAGAAAGAATTAAATGAAAGATCTGGACGTAAGTGCTGTGGGGCTGGGAGGCGGGGGATGACTCGAGGGAGCAAATGGAAGAGTGACAGAGAAGGGAGCGGGAGAAGAAGAAAGGCCTTATGGTGGAGACGTGCCTCCAATAAAGATCCGGGCAGAGGATTGTTCCTGGTCGGAGGGTTAGCTCCGTATCCCTGGAGGGAAGAGGGAAGGGGGTCTGGACTACAGACTGTGGAACTGGATACTTCACAGCCTCCCTCAGAGGTGATGGTTAAATCACTGAAAGGACGGAAGAGAGACAAGGTATCGGTCCTTGTTGGTTCCGGGATGAGAGTGCTCTTTCTCTATTTAAGGTCAGTGATCACTAACATAGCGCCCAGGAGAGTAAAGGTGAGTTCTTGCTAAATAAGATACAGGCCAACACAGATCTCTGTTTCCTTGAATGGCAACTTTCAAATAGTGACAGTCAGACTGATTATGAAGTCGTCAAGTGAATCATCTACCCCAGTGCTTAATACGGTGCCTGACAAGTGAATTATTTTACCCATATATATATATACATCGTTTCACAGGAGTGAGCGAGAGCAAGAGATTGTGTGAAGACACTGGGTTTTTACGCTCGCCTACTTGGGAACGAATTAAATGATCACACCCATTTGAAACCTGCAATATCAAAAGCAGGGTATGGAATGGAGAGCAAGGTGCCAGATGCCACAGTAGGAATTTTTAACTGTGATTTTTCGTGCATTTGGATAGGTTAAGGTGTGATAGTGGCATTTCCAGTTTACGGGCTTTCAAAAACGGAAAGGTAGGGAGGCGCACTGACAAGTCAAAATCCTAATGCGTGCACCCTTACAAATGGATCAATGGCTTCTTTCAAACCGCTTCGAAACAAATAATGATTTCCTATTGCGGATTCCAGGGCAATTCGTTGTGGGCAGGGAACGCGTCTGCTTGCTGGTATATTGTATTCGCTCTAGCACCCTGTACAGTGCTCTGCACACAGTAAGCGCTCAATAAACATGACAATGAATGAATGAATCCAACAGGGTTTCAAATATGCAACCGGATTTATAAAACCTATATTCATATAGGCAGGGAGCCCTCCTTATTCATATGCCTCATGGAGCAATTGAGAAACACTTGGCCAGTCTCACATGGCATTTACTTTTCCCCCGGTCTATGCAGATGGGGAAAGAACAGCTCAGTGAGGGTGAGAGATCTGTTGAAGTTTGAGCAAACCCTCAGTTCCACTTCCACCGGGGAAACTGAGGAATTTTAACATCCACTCAGGCTTCTTTACCAGTGAGCCGTGGCCCAGCCCATTAAAGCGATCATTTATCTCTCATCTTTCCTAAATGATGATGATGGCATCTGTTAAGCAACTACTACGTGCACATACTTTCCACATAGTAAGCGCTTAATAAATGCCATCATTATTATGTGTGAAGCACTGTTCTAAGCGCTGGGGGGATACTTAACTTCTCTGTGCCTCAGTTCCCTCATCTGTAAAATGAGGATTAAGACCGTGAGTCCCTGTGGGACAACCTGATCACCTTGTAACCTCCCCAGCGCTTAGAACAGTGCTTTGCACATAGTAAGCACTTAATAAATGTCATTATTATTATTATTATATTTATACAGATTTATTACTCTATTTTAGTTGTACATATTTACTATTTATTTTGTTAGTGATGTGCATATAGCTTTAATTCTATTTGTTCTGACGATTTTGACACCTGTCTACATGCTTTGTTTTGTTGTCTGTCTCCCCCTTCTAGACTGTGAGCCCGTTGTTGGGTAGGGACCGTCTCTATATGTTGCCGACTTGTACTTCCCAAGCGCTTAGTACAGTGCTCTGCACACAGTAAGTGCTCAATAAATATGATTGAATGAATGAATGAATCAGGCTGTCCCACTTGGGGCTCACAGTCTTCATCCCCGTTTTCCAGATGAGGTAACTGAGGCACAGAGAAGTGAAGTGACTTGTCCAAAGTCACACAGCTGACTAGTGGCAGAGTCGGGATTAGAACCCGTGACCTCTGGCTCCCAAGCCCGTGCTCTTTCCACTGAGCCACGCTGCTTCTCCCGAGGATCTTACGCCTTCTGCGATGTGGCAGATTGATGATGATGGCAGCAACAAGCCTAAGTGCACTTGGGGGGATAAATGGTCTTCAAAGAATTATCATTCGTTGGAATAGTAATAATAACGATGGCATTTATGAAGCGCTTACTATGTGCAAAGCATTGTTCTAAGCGCTGGAATGGAAAACTGGGTCCGATGCTTTTTATCCGGGTTTCGGCTTGAAGGGGGCGTGGCGGGGAGGAGAAGGGGGCAGAATGCGGCTGATCTACTTTGCCTACGCTCAACTTACCCGGTGGGGCATCAACATGCAACTTATTAATCAATCAATCAATCAATCGTATTTATTGAGCGCTTACTGTGTGCAGAGCACTGTACTAAGCACTTGGGAAGTACAAGTTGGCAACATTATTACCCGATGAGTGCACGTCAGGGTCTTACTGATCATATTTACAGCCATCAATGATACACAGCCCGTCTATTTGAAGCGCTGTCTGTCTCCGAGGCCAAATTGACAGTTTATAGCGGCAAGGCTGGAAGCTGCTCCACCCGGACCCATTTCATTAAGCCAAGAGAGCTAGGGAAGGAAAAACCCGCTACTGCCCCTCAGGACCCGAAAACCTTCCCGGACGGATTACCTGACTCACCCTCAGCCGGAGCCACGAGTGCAGCAGGTTTCCTTGGGGCAGCTGAAATGATCTTATTTCGACTTCATTTCCCTTAATTTCCCCCGCTCCGCGCATCTCCTCCAAGAGGCCTTCCGCGACTAAGTCCTCTTTTCCCACTCGGACTAGTCTCTAATCAATCAATCAATCAATCAATCGTATTTATTGAGCGCTTACTGTGTGCAGAGCACTGTACTAAGCGCTTGGGAAGTACAAGTTGGCAACATTATTACCCGATGAGTGCACGTCAGGGTCTTACTGATCATATTTACAGCCATCAATGATACACAGCCCGTCTATTTGAAGCGCTGTCTGTCCCTGAGGCCAAATTGACAGTTCATATCGGCAAGGCTGGAAGTTGCTCCACCCGGACCCATTTCATTAAGCCAAGAGAGCTAGGGAAGGAAAAACCCGCTACTGCCCCTCAGGACCCGAAAACCTTCCCGGACGGATTACCTGACTCACCCTCAGCCGGAGCCACGAGTGCAGCAGGTTTCCTTGGGGCAGCTGAAATGATCTTATTTCGACTTCATTTCCCTTAATTTCCCCCGCTCCGCGCATCTCCTCCAAGAGGCCTTCCGCGACTAAGTCCTCTTTTCCCACTCGGACCAGTCTCTAATCAATCAATCAATCAATCGTATTTATTGAGCGCTTACTGTGTGCAGAGCACTGTACTAAGCGCTTGGGAAGTACAAGTTGGCAACATTATTACCCAATGAGTGCACGTCAGGGTCTTACTGATCATATTTAGAGCCATCAATGATACACAGCCCGTCTATTTGAAGCGCTGTCTGTCTCCGAGGCCAAATTGACAGTTTATAGCAGCAAGGCTGGAAGCTGCTCCACCCGGACCCATTTCATTAAGCCAAGACAGCCAGGGAAGAAAAAACCCGCTATTGCCCCTCAGGACCCGAAAACCTTCCCGGACTGATTACTTGACACCCTCAGCCGAAACCAAGGGTGCAGCAGGTTTCCTTGGGGCAGCTGAAATGATCTTATTTCGACTTTATTTCCCTTAATTTCCCCCGCTCCGCGCATCTCCTCCAAGAGGCCTTCCCCGACTAAGTCCTCTTTTCCCACTCGGACTAGTCTGTAATCAATCAATCAATCGTATTTATTGAGCGCTTACCGTGTGCAGAGCACTGTACTAAGCGCTTGGGAAGTCCAAGCTGGCAACATATAGAGACGGTCCCTACCCAACAGTGGGCTCACGGTCTAAAAGGCGGAGACAGAGAACAAAACCAAGCATACTAACAAAATAAAATAGAATAGATATGTACAAGTAAAATAAATAAATAGAGTAATAAATATGAACAATATGTACAATCAATGTGGGGTGGGAATTGTCTGTTTATTGTTGTATTGTACTCTCCCAAGTGCTTAGTACAGTGCTCTGCACACAGTAAGTACTCAGTAAGTATGATTGATGGATCGATCTGCACCCAGCAGGCATCCAGTACGTGGCTCAGTGGAAAGAGCCCAGGCTTTGGAGTCAGAGGTCATGGGTTCAAATCCCGGCTCCGCCACTTGTCAGCTGGGTGACTGCGGGCAAGTCACTTCACTTCTCTGGGCCTCAGTTACCTCATCTGTAAAATGGGGATTACGACTGTGAACCCCACGTGGGACAACCCAATCACCTTGTATCCTCCCCAGCGCTTAGAACAGTGCTTTGCACATAGTAAGCGCTTAACAAATGCCATCATTACTTATTATTACTATTTATTACTCTCGGGGGAGTAGCGTCCTTGCTTGGAGAACTGAGCTCAGTAAGTGAAATAAGAAAGGCGGGATCGTATTTACTTGCTTGTTTTTTGTTTTTTTTTTAAACTCCATGAATAGCACTGATTACGGATTACCGGAGGGCGACGACTAATCTGACCAGATGGAATTTTGTGGTGCTGTTATTTTGAGGAGGCTTGGCTTTGTAGGGAGAAAAGCGCAGGTTATGATGCCTCAAGATCATGATGGATGTGAGTGGAAGAATGAAAAATAATTATATCTTTTTCTTATTTTTGCTGAAAGGGAAACTGCACTTTCAGTTCACCTGATACATTGTGAAGTTATCGCATCACACTTAAATCCTCCACTTAAAATAGTTTTCCGCACAAATGATTTCGGCGTCTGTGGAGCTAAACGAAAGCAACGTCTTTGGGATGATCCTCCAAATCTGTCTTCTAATCCCGGCTCTGCCGCTTGTCTGCTGTGTGAACTTGGGCAAATCACTTCACTTCTCTGGGCCTCAGTTTCCTCATCTGTAAAATGGGGACCGAGACTGTGAACCCCACGTGGGACACGGACTGTGTCCAACCTGATGGGCTGGTATGTGCCTGGCGCATAAGTGCTTAACAAATACCATAAAAACAAATCTCCCTCTAGCTATTGCAAATTCACATAAACTGAGAAAAAGGACTGCATTCCTCTCCCAACAACAACTAAAGACACCGTCCAAATAAATATATCTATGTAAAGAACCAGATTTCCTCTAAGGTTTCACAGGTGAATGATACGTTTTTGACAGAACAACACTGGATGAAGAATTACTAGACTTACTGGAGTGTGAGCCCGTTGTTGGGTAGGGGCCGTATCTATATGTTGCCAACTTGTACTTCCCAAGTGCTTAGTAAAGTGCTCTGCACACAGTAAGTGCTCAGTAAATACAACTGAATTACAACCCTGCAGTTGGCAGGCAAGGTAAATTCAATTAAAATTGCCTGCCGTGTGACCTTGGGCAAGTCGCTTGACTTCATTGTGCCTGTTACCCCAGCTGTAAAACGGGGATGAAGACCGTGAGCCTCATGTGGGACCGGGACTGTGTCCGATCCGATTAGATCGAGTCGACCCTAGTGCTTAATACAGTGCCTGGCACATAGCAAGCGCTTAACAGATACTTAGTACAGTGCTAAGCGCTTACTACAGTGCTCTGCACATAGTAAGCGCTCAATAAATACGATTGATGATGATACTACTTTTTTTAAACTGCACCTATAGATGTTGTGACGTATCTATTGTTTTCTACAGCTACTACATTAGTACGATGCAGGAAAGACAAAGCTGTATATCATTTCCTGTGACCACAATTCTCCGCTACATGATGGTGAGGAGAATTCATTCATTCATTCAATCGTATTTATTGAGCGCTTACTGTGTGCAGAGCACTGTACTAAGCGCTTGGGAAGTCTAAGTTGGCAACATAGAGAGACGGTCCCTACCCAACAGCGGGCTCACAGTCTAGAAGGGGGAGATGGACAACAAGACAGAACATTCTTAAGTAGTGTCTGAATCAATCAATCAATCAATCAATCGTATTTATTGAGCGCTTACTGTGTGCAGAGCACTGTACTAAGCGCTTGGGAAGTACAAGTCGGCAATGTATAGAGACGGTCCCTACCCAACAGCGGGCTCACAGTCTAGAAGGGGGAGATGGACAACAAGACAGAACATTCTTAAGTAGTGTCTGAATCAATCAATCAGTCGTATTTATTGAGTGCTTACTGTGTGCAGAGCACTGTACTGAAGCGCTTGGGAAGTATAAGTCGGCAACATCTAGAGACGGTCCCTACCCAACAGCAGGCTCACAGTCTAGAAGGGGGAGATGGACAACAAGACAGAACATTCTTAAGTAGTGTCTGAATCAATCAATCAGTCGTATTTATTGAGCGCTTACTGTGTGCAGAGCACTGTACTAAGCGCTTGGGAAGTCCAAGTTGGAAACATCTAGAGACGGTCCCTACCCAACAGCGGGCTCACAGTCTAGAAGGGGGAGATGGACAACAAGACAAAGCATTCTTAAGTAGTGTCTGAAGTGAGTCACTAACCCATTTCTCCTCTTCTCAAAGGAGCCCTTCTTGCAGAGTATCTAGGCCTGGGAAAGAGAGCTTCAGAAATAAATAATATCTCAAGGAATAAACCAAAACACCGAGCCCGAGAATGAGATCTAGCTACACTAAAATAACCTCTCGACCCCCATCGTAAAATCCCTTTAGAGCTTGTTGTGGGCCGGGAAGCATCTACGTGCACCGTACTCCCTCAAGCGCTTTGTACAGTGCTCCGCACAGAGTAAGCGCTCAATGAATACCACTGATGATGATGATGATAATAATAATAATAATGATGATGATGGATGGCATTTATTAAGCGCTTACTATGTGCAGAGCACTGTTCTAAGCGCTGGGGGGGATACAAGGTGATCAGGTTGCCCCACATGGGGCTCACAATCTTCATCTTCATGGAGAAGCAGCCTGGCTCAGTGGAAAGAGCCTGGGCTTTGGAGTCAGAGGTCATGGGTTCAAATCCCGGCTCTGCCAATTGTCAGCTGTGTGACTTTGGGCAAGTCACTTCACTTCCTTGGGCCTCAGTGACCTCATTCGTAAAATGGGGGATTAAGACTGTGAGCCAACAACCTGTGGGACAACCTGATTACCTTGTATCTACTGGTGGACTGCTTTAAATAATAATAATAATAATAATGGCATTTGTTAAGCGCTTAAATTCCGTCATAAAATTCCTTTAGAGCTTGTTGTGGGCCAGGAAGCATCTACATGCACTGTACTCCCTCAAGCACTTAGTACAGTGCTCCACACAGAGTAAGCGCTCAATGAATACCACTGATGATGATGATGATAATAATAATAATAATAATAATGATGATGGCATTTATTAAGCGCTTACTACATGCAGAGCACTGTTCTACGCGCTGGGGGGGGTTACAAGGTGATCAAGTTGCCCCACGTGGGGCTCACAGTCTTAATCCCCATTTTCCAGTTGAGGGAACTGGGGCTCGGAGAAGTCAAGTGACTTGCCCAAGGTCACACAGCAGACATGTGGTGGAGGCAGGATTCGAACCCATGACCTCTGACTCCAAAGCCCGGGCTCTTTCCGCTGAGCCACACCGCTTCTCCAACTTTAAAGCCATTTAAAGCCAACGGTGAGGAGTTTTTGTTTGAGGCGGAGGTGGACGGGCAACCACTGGACATTTTGGAGGAGCGGGATGACAAGTCCTGAACTTTTTGGAGAAAAATGATCCTGGCAGCGGAGTGAGGTGTGGACTGGAGTGGGGAGAGCCCGCTGTTGGGTAGGGAACGTCTCTAGATGTTGTCAACTTGTACTTCCCGAGCGCTTAGTCCAGTGCTCTGCACACAGTAAGCGCTCAATAAATACGATCGAATGAATGAGAGGCAGGAGGCTGGGAGGTCAGCGCGGAGGCTAATCCATCATCATCATCATCAATCGTTTTTATTGAGCGCTTACTATGTGCAGAGCACTGTACTAAGCGCTCGGGAAGTACAAATTGGCAACATATAGAGACAGTCCCTCCCCGACAGCGGGCTCACAGTCTAAAAGGGGGAGACAGAGAACTAAACCAAACATACTAACAAAATAAAATAAATAGAATAGATATGTACAAGTAAAATAGAGTAATAAATATATTATATTATATTATATATATTATATTATATTTATTACTCTATTTTACTTGTACATATCTATTCTATTTATATATTTATCTATTCTATTTACTCTATATATTATATATATATTATATTATATTTATTACTCTATTTTACTTGTACATATCTATTCTATTACTACTAATACTAATAAATATACTAATAAATATAATATAATATAATAATAACCAGGTAGGATAGGATGAGTGATTGCATTAGCGTGGTAGCAGTCTGGATGGAGAGGAAAGGGTGGATTTCAGCCACGCTGTGAAGGTGGGACTGACGGGATTTAGTGATGGATTGACTACGTGGGTTGAATGACGGAGTGGAGCCAAGGCTAACGCCAAGGTCCGAGCTGGTGAGACAGGAAGGATGGAGGTGCCGTCTACAGTGACGGGAAGGTCAGGGGGAGGACAGGGCTTGGTTGGGAAGATAAGGAGCTGTGTTAAGTTTAAGGAACGGGAGGACATCCGAGTAGAGATGTCTTGAAGGCAGTACAAATTGGCAACACATACAGACAGTCCCTACCCAACAGTGGGCTCACAGTCTAAAAGGGGGAGACAGAGAACAAAACCAAACATACTAACAAAATAAAATAAATAGAATAAATAATAAACATACCTAACAAGTGGCGGAGGCTGGGATTAGAAACCAAGTCCTTCTGACTCTTTGGTCCGTGCTCTATCCGCATGGCCACGCAGTTGCACTGGTGCTTGTTTTGGTTTATTTTTTAAGGTATTTGTTAAGCGCTTACTATGTGCCAGGCACCATATTAAGCACTTGGGTGGGTAGGTAAGTAGGCCACGCTGCATCTCTTGATTCACTTGCCCTTTCTCCCTTCAAGATAACCGTCTGGATCCGTCTCCCTACAACGAGCTTACAGTCTAGAGGGGGAACTTACAGTCTACAGAGGGCTACTGCAAGGATGATGAGAACTGCAATGTGCAAGACGATTTTAAGGGTTTCAATGATTATTCCCCATCTATACTTCAAGCAAACCAACTCTCCATTAACTCTTTGAGACTGTGAGCCCACTGTTGGGTAGGGACTGTCTCCACCCTGTACTTCCCAAGCGCTCAGTACGGTGCTCTGCACATAGTAAGCGCTCAATAAATACGATTGATGATGATGATGAGGAGGAGGAGGAGAGGCGAGACTGGAGAGAGGGGGAGGGATCGGGGCTGGAGATGGAGATCGTGGGAGCGAACGAGCTCTCCAAGGCAGAGGGTGTCGACTGGAAGGGGCCCCAGAAGTGGACCACGCTGGATTACCTGCAAACCGAGCACTGTCTCTGAGGCTGCAGCGCGGTGAACATGACGATGACGGAATAGTTGCGGGGCGGGGCCTTCAGGAACCTTCGGAACTTGTCTCCGTTCATGCGGATGACGGAGCGTCGTGCGCTCCACTCCATCAGCTGCTCCACTTTTTCGGCTAACAGGTTCTGCGATCACAGGCGAGAAGGCAAGACGGGGGTTGGCGGTGGGGGCGACTCCGGTTCCAGTGACCCGCGGAATCGGGCCTACGATGGGGGGGGACTGCTCAATTGCACAGCGTACCTTAACTGTCGTTGCAAAAATGAAATACAAAGCAGCGTAATGGGCTAACTTAGACTGTCGCCATGTTCCAGGAAGGGAATGTGTCTGCTAATTATTAATAATTATAATTGTGGTATTTGTTAAGCACTTATTATGTGCTTACAGTATAAACGCCAGGGTGGATATATAGAAGAAAATCGGGTTGGACACAGTTCCTGTCCCACCTGGGGCTCACAGTCTAATCCTGTTGGATTGCCCTCTCTTCAATGCTTAGAACAGTGCTCTGTACTTTTAGTAAGCACTCAATAAATATCACTGATTGATTGATTTGTTCCGTGCTTACTATGTGCAGCTGTGTGACTTTGGGCAAGCCACTTTACTCCTCTGGGTCTCAGTTCCCTCATCTGTAAAATGGGGATTAAAGCTGTGAGCCCCCCGTGGGACAACCTGATCTCCTTGTAATCTCCCCAGCAGCGCTTAGAACAGTGCTTTGCCCATAGTAAGTGCTTAATAAATGCCATCATCATTATTATTATCATTATTAGCAGGCACTGTACTAAGTGCTGGGGGAGATGCAAGCTAATCGAGTTGGAAACATCATCAATCATCAATCGTATTTATTGAGCGCTTACTATGTGCAGAGCACTGTACTAAGCGCTTGGGAAGTACAAATTGGCAACATATAGAGACAGTCCCTACCCAACAGTGGGCTCACAGTCTAAAAGGGGGAGACAGAGAACAAAACCAAACATACCAACAAAATAAAATAAATAGAATAGATATGTACAAGTAAAATAAATAGAGTAATAAATATGTACAAACATATATACAGGTGCTGTGGGGAAGGGAAGGAGGTAAGATGGGGGGGATGGAGAGGGGGACGAGGGGGAGAGGAAGGAAGGGGCTCAGTCTGGGAAGGCCTCCTGGAGGAGGTGAGCTCTCAGCAGGGCCTTGAAGGGAGGGAAACAGTTCCGGTCCCACTTGGGGCTCACAGTCTTCATCCCTATTTTACAGATGAGGTCACTGAGGCCCAGAGAAGTGACGCGATTTGCCCAAGGCCACACAGCAGATACGTGGCAGGGCAGGAATTAGAACCAGGTCCTTCTGATTTTCAGGTCTGTGCCCTATCCATTAGGCCGCACTGCTTCTGCAGAGGGCCGCGTAGATACGTACCTCCCTGCGAGAGAGCATGGCAACAGCCTGAGCATCGGGGGATGAGAAACCTACGTTCTAGTGCCAGCTGTGCCCGGCCCGCCGTGCGGGACCTTTGGCAAATCGCCGACCCTCGCCGTGCCTCGGCCTCCTCCTCCGCAAAATGCGGAGGAGATCGCGCCTGGAAGTCGGAAGGACCTGGGTTCTAATCCTGGCTCTGCCGCTCGTCTGCTGTGTGACCTTGGGTGTGTCGCTTCACTTCTCTGGGCCTCGGTGAACTCATCTGTAAAAGGGAGATCGAGACCGTGAGCTCCATGTGGGATCGGGACTTGTGGCCACCCCAGTGCTTAGAACAGTGTCCGGCACACGGTATGCCCTGTAACAAATACTACGGTTATTACTATCATAATCCTAGTCTCCGTCCCTCTTAGACTCTGAGCTGCAGGTGGAATGGAGCCTGAATCCCATATGGGTTCAAATCCCTGAATTGTCAGCTGTGTGACTTTGGGCAAGTCACTTCACTTCTCTGGGCCTCAGTTCCCTCATCTGTAAAATGGGGATGGAGACTTTAAGCCCCCCTTGGGACAGCCTGATCACCTTGTATCCTCCCCAGCGCTTAGAACAGTGCTTTGCACATAGTAAGCACTTAATAAATGCCATTATTATTATCATTATTATTATTATATGAGTTATGAAGGCTAGATGGTCCATTCCCAACAATATTCTAGACTCTGAGTTTGTCGTGGGCGTGGACTGTGTCTGTTTATTCTTCTATTGTCCTCTCCCATTCACTTCACTTCTCTGGGCCTCAGTTACCTCATCTGTCAAATGGGGATGAAGACTGTGAGCCCCCCATGGGACAACCTGATCACCTTGTAACCTCGCCAGCACTTACACCAGTGCTTTGCACATAGTAAGCGCTTAATAAATGCCATTATTATTATTATTATTTATTGAGTGCTTACTGTGTGCAGAGCACTGTACTAAGCGCTTGGGAAGTACAAGTTGGCAACATACAGGGACGGTCCCTAACCACCAACGGGCTCCCAAGCGCTTAGAACAGTGCTCTGCACACAGTAAGTGCTCAGTAAATACGACTGAATGAATGAAAGAACCGTGAGGAAGGATGTCTCAATGGCCAACTAGAAAAAATTCCCTCTAAAGTGTCCTGTTGACCATGTTGGAGCTGAATAATAGGCTAGGCGGTCTAGCCTAGCACACAACACTGCATTTTTTATGATCTAACAACGATAATAATTATAGCATTTGTTAAGCGCTTGATTATGATGATGATGGCATTTATTAAGCACTTACTATGTGCAAAGCACTGTTCTAAGCGCTGGGGACGATACAAAGTAATCAAGTTGTCCCATGTGGGGCTCACAGACTTAATCCCCATTTGACAGATGAGGTTACTGAGGCCCAGAGAAGTGAGGTGACTTGTCCAAAGTCACCCAGCTGACAAGTGGCAGGGCCGGGATTTGAACCCATGACCTCTGACTCCAAAGCCCGGGCTCTTTCCACTGAGCCACGCACTCAGGTGCCAGGCACTGTACTAAGTGCCAGCGTGGGTCCAAGCAAATCGGGTTGGACACAGTCCCTGGCCACGTAGGGCTCACAGTCTGAATCATCATCATCATCATCATCAATCGTATTTATTGAGCGCTTACTATGTGCAGAGCACTGTACTAAGTGCTTGGGAAGTACAAGTTGGCAACATATAGAGACAGTCCCTACCCAACAGATGAGGTAACTGAGGCACAGAGAAGTGAAGTGACTTGCCCAAGGCCACACAGCAGACAAGTGGCGGAGCCAGGATTAGAAACCATGACCTTCTCATTCCCCTGTCCTTGCTCTATCTACTAGCTCACGTTGCTCCTCCAAAGTATTTCTCACATAATAACCTTCAAAACTCGACACATGCTACGGGGTAATCCTAAAAATTACAGAAAGCATTAATCCAAACCCCAACAGCAGGGCCCCAAACTAATCATCATCATCATCAATCGTATTGATTGAGCGCTTACTGTGTGCAGAGCACTGTACTAAGCGCTTGGGAAGTACAAATTGGCAACATATAGAGACAGTCCCTCCCCAACAGTGGGCTCACAGTCTAAAAGGGGGAGACAGAGAACCAAACCAAACGTACTAACAAAATAAAATCAATAGAATAGATATGTCCAGGTAAAATAAATAAATAAATAAATAGGGTAATAAATATGTACATACATATATACAGGTAATAACTTTTAGCGCCCCATAAAACAAGTAGTTCTAAGTGAACAGTGTTTCTAACTATTGGAAAGTATCCATGGTATTCCTTTAAATGAGATAACGGGGGGAAAAAAAAACCAACTGTTTTCATAAAATTGCACTTGGCATTTTCCTTCGCTGGTATCCATTGTTTTTATTCCATCTCTGCAAAACGTACCCGGTGGGAAGATTTACTATATAAGGCCGTAATAGCATTCTGTGACTTTTTTTTTTCTTTCGGAGTGTCACATATAAGGTCGGGTCAGCACTTCTACGATGAACACATATATTTTCAGTCCTGCTCTATTTTCTCTGGGTAGAAACTTGGCATTCAAACCTCACATCCAAAGAGCAATTTCTCACTGCAAAGTTTGGGAGAACAATTTCACCTGACAAATTCTCACTTTCAGGAGCATCAAAAAGAGACGCGCTCCGGACGCTACGGTCGTGCGATGCCTCTTGACGTTGTTATTATAAAAGGAAGGCCCGTGTTTTCCCCTTCCATCATCAATCGTATTTATTGAGCGCTACGTGCAGAGCAGTTCATGTGTCTTTCGGGCTCCCTCACCGATACAGAAAGCCACCGTAAAATGATAGGAATTATCCCTAAATTCCTTCTAGAACAGTTGACTGATTTCCGTGGAGCCAAAACCATGGATACTTGGTGTCAGAGATGGAAAAGGCTCAGGGCCAAATCCGTGCGGGGGACTAGCCATTGCAACTACCCAGGAAAGATGGCTGTCTAGTCTTTTTTTAAAAAAATGGCATTTCAATCAATCAATCAATCATTCGTATTTATTGAGCGCTTACTGTGTGCAGAGCACTGTACTAAGCGCTTGGGAAGTACAAGCTGGCAACATATAGACAGTCCCTACCCAACAGTGGGCTCACAGTCTAGGAGGGGGAGACAGACAACAAAACCAAACATACTAACAAAATAAATAGAATAGATAGGTACAAGCAAAATAAATAAATAGAGTCTGCTAAGTGCTTATTATGTGCCAGGCACTGTATTAAGCACTGGGGTAGATAGATACGACCGAATCACGTTGGACGTGGTCCATGTCCCACATGGGCTCTTAATCCCCATTTCACAGACAGGCAGCTTGGCTCGGTGAAAAGAGCCCGGGCTTGGGAGTCAGAGGTTGCGGGTTCGAATCCCGGCTCCGCCGCTTGTCAGCTGTGTGACCTCGGGCAAGCCACTTCACTTCTCTGGGCCTCAGTGCCCTCGTCTGTAAAATGGGGATTAAGACTGTGAGCCCCCCGTGGGACAACTTGATTACCTTGGATCCCCCAAGCGCTTCGAACGGTGCTTTGCACATAGTAAGCGCTTAATAAATGCCATCATTATTACTATAGTAAGCACTTAGCAAATACCATTATTATTATTATTTTGCGTATGAGGTAACTGAGGCACACAGAAGTAAAATGACTCGCCCAAGGTCACCCAGCGGACAAGTGGCAGGGCCGGGATGAGAACCCAGATCCTTCTGACTCACGGGCCTGTGTTTTAACCACTAGACAACACTACTTCCCTGCTTTCCTTCCCAAACTCAGGGATAGGGACACTACAGCTTTGGTTGGTAGCTCCCAACAATGTTTTCTTACCCTGATAATCAAAATGTCACATCCAAACCAAATCCACCAGGCTCTTTAGTGGACAAGGAAAATAAGTGGATGGCACGGCCCTCTAAGGACCCATCCTACAAGTAAAATAGAATAATAAATCTGTACAGATGAGGTAACTGAGGCCCAGAGAAGTGAAGTGATTTGCCCAAGGCACACAGTCTAGTAATGTATTAGACAGTTGGAGGTTTAATGACCATAATGACCTCCCTACAATACTAGAAACCTCCGACTGTCTAATACATTACTAGAGGGGAAACTCCAACACTGTGAAGGAGTCAGAAGGACCCTGGTGTCACCTGTCTGCTGTGTGCCTTGGGCAAATCACTTCACTTCTCTGGGCCTCAGTTACCTCATCCGTACAGATTTATTACTCTATTTTACTTGTACATATTCACTGTTCTATTTATTTTGGCAATGATGGTGCATCGAGAAGCAGCGGGGCTCAGTGGAAAAGAGCCCGGGCTTTGGAGTCAGAGGTCATGGGTTCAAATCCCGGCTCCGCCAACTGTCAGCTGGGTGACTTTGGGCAAGTCACTTCACTTCTCCGTGCCTCGGTTCCCTCATCTGTAAAATGGGGATTAAGAGTGTGAGCCCCCAGTGGGACAACCTGATCACCATGTAACCTCCCCAGCGGGGCAAGTCACTTCACTTCTCCGTGCCTCGTTTCCCTCATCTGTAAAATGGGGATTAAGAGTGTGAGCCCCCAATGGGACAACCTGATCACCATGTAACCTCCCCAGCGCTTAGAACAGTGCTTTGCCCATAGTATGCGCTTAATAAATGCCATCATTATTATTATTATCTAGCTTTACTTCTATTTATTCTGATGACTTGACACCTGACCACATGTTTGGTTTTGTTGTCTGTCTCCCCCTTCTAGACTGTGAGCCCGCTGCTGGGTGGGGACCGGCTCTAGATGCTGCCGACTTGTACATCCCAAGCGCTTAGTACAGTGCTCTGCACACAGTAAGTGTTCAATAAATACAACTGAATGAATGAATGAATGAATAAATAAACTGGGGATTAAGACTCTGAGCCCCATGTGGGACAGGGATTGTATCCAACCTGATTAGTTTGGATTTAACCCAGGGCTTAGTACAATGCCTGGCACTTAACAGAACCACAAAAAATTCCACTTTCTCTCCTCCAATTCTCTCGTTGACGCACTCCAATCTGAACCCAAGGCCTTCTGATTCCCGGGCCTCTGCTCTATCCACTCGGCCATGCTGTTTCTTTTTCTTCTTCACAGGCCAGACCTAGCTTTTGAAAGGCATTTTTGGTAGAAAATTTCCCCTCACCGCCGACAAACGACCGCTCTCCCCATCTTTAAGGCCCTACTAAAATCATAGCTTCTTAGTACAGTGCTCTGTCCACAGAAAGCGCTCAATACACATGACTGATTGACTGTGATGCTATTTAGCATTGCAAGTCGGTTTTGCAAATACCTGTCTACCCTGGGTACAATTTTAGGGCGAAAAAGCCCTAAAAGGCACTAAACTTAGTTCTTCATTTCAAAAAAAGGAGTCTTTTCTTTTAGATTCACTTGAATGAAAGATACTTTAGGGCGAAAGGCAGATGAGAATTAAAATGTCAGTTGTGAATATCCTCCACTCAAGTCGTACGAAGGCCGGAGCGGGGTCTGTCAGTCAATCCTATTTATTGAGCGCTTACTGTGTGCAGAGCACTGTACTAAGCACTTGGGAGAGTATGATATCATCATCATCATCATCATCAATCGTATTTATTGAGCGCTTACTGTGTGCAGAGCACTGGACTAAGCGCTTGGGAAGTACAAGTTGGCAACATATAGAGACAGTCCCTACCCAACAGTGGGCTCACAGTCTAAAAGGGGGAAGACAGAGAACAAAACCAAACATACTAACAAAATAAAATAAATATGACAATAAACAGACACATTCCCTGCCCACAATGACTGTAAGAGACATGCCTACAAAAAACCGCCACTATCCCCCTCTTGGGAATAACTACGACAAACGTATCCCGCTGTGTTCCTCATCTGACTCTGACAACCTCTAAGAGGTTGGTAGTGTCCACGGAGACAGCAATGATCTATTGAGAAATCTTTCTGTCACAGGGATATTCAGCTTTGTTAAATAATAAGGCTTAGGGGTCTCCAAGTTAACACCGCAGCTGTCCATCCCAAACAGGAGGCTCCATCTATCTTTCCGCGCATCTCGTCTGTAGACTTAACGCGCCTTCCTACCCCTAGGCACCCACCAAACTTAGGAACGGCGTATTAGGAAAGATGAGGACGGAATAATGGATCTCCTCAAATATTCTCCCCAAACAGAGTAGGGCTTGATAAAGCTGTTCTTTGAGGTGAGCGGCACATACTAGATGAGAAGATGTGTTCTCCCCCTTTTAGACTGTGAGCCCACTGTTGGGTAGGGACTGTCTCTATATGTTGCCAACTTGTACTTCCCAAGCGCTTAGTACAGTGCTCTGCACACAGTAAGCGCTCAATAAATACGATTGATGATGATGATCCGTTCTGGGACCTGTCTTGCACATATTCGACGGAAGGAGAGTGATGTATAGTTCCCCTAAGAAAATTCACATCCGTAATCAACAAATAAAGGATTACAATATATTCTACAATTGAACACTGCTTGTTGAGGGCATGAGCCGTCAGAGGAGGCATCCTTTGAAGCAAAGGTCAAAATATTGACGAATGCCTTTCAGTTCACTTTAATTGGGGCTACAAAACTAGGCCCTGAGGCAAAATCGGTGGCGATGACAGGTGACTCTGAAAGACGCTTTTAAGCTCTCAAGGTTTTCTTCCCCACAACTCCTAAAAAGCTGGGAAGCACCTAACCAGGATCATCATCATCATCATCAATCGCATTTATTGAGCGCTTACTGTGTGCAGAGCACTGTACTAAGCAATTGGGAGAGTATGATATGACAATAAACAGACACATTCCCTGCCCACAATGACTGTAAGAGACACGCCTACAAAAAACCGCCACTATCCCCCTCTTGGGAATAACTACGACAAACTTATCCCGCTGTGTTCCTCATCTGACTCTGACAACCTCTAAGAGGTTCATAGTGTTCACGGAGACAGCAATGATCTATTGAGAAATCTTTCTGGCACAAGGATATTCAGCTTTGTTAAATAATAAGGCTTAGGGGTCTCCAAGTTAACACCGCAGCTGTCCATCCCGAACAGGAGGCTCCATCTATCTTTCCGCGCATCTCGTCTGTAGACTTAACGCGCCTTCCTACCCCTAGACACCCACCAAACTTAGGAACGGCGTATTAAGAAAGATGAGGACGGAATCACGGATCTCCTCAAATATTCTCCCCAGATAGAGTAGGGCGTGATAAAGCTGTTCTTTGAGGTGAGCGGCACATACTAGATGAGAAGATGTGTTCTCCCCCTTTTAGACTGTGAGCCCACTGTTGGGTAGGGACTGTCTCTATATGTTGCCAACTTGTACTTCCCAAGCGCTTAGTACAGTGCTCTGCACACAGTAAGCGCTCAATAAATACGATTGATGATGATGATGCGTTCCGGGACCTGTCTTGCACATATTCGACGGAAGGAGAGTGATGTATAGTTCCCCTAAGAAAATTCACATCCGTAATCAACAAATAAAGGATTACAATTTATTCTACAATTGAACACTGCTTGTTTACGGCATGAGCCGTCAGAGAAGGCATCCTTTGAAGCAAAGGTCAAAATATTGATGAATGCCTTTCAGTTCATTTTAATTGGGGCTACAAAACTAGGCCCTGAGGCAAAATCCGCGGCGATGACAGGTGACTCTGAAAGACGCTTTTAAGCTCACAAGGTTTTCTTCCCCGCAACTCCAAAAAAGCTGGGAAGCACCTAACCAGGATCATCATCATCATCATCAATCGCATTTACTGAGCGCTTACTGTGTGCAGACCACTGTACTAAGCAATTGGGAGAGTATGATATGACAATAAACAGACACATTCCCTGCCCACAATGACTGTAAGAGACACGCCTACAAAAAACCGCCACTATCCCCCTCTTGGGAATAACTGCGACAAACCTATCCCGCTTTGTTCCTCATCTGACTCTGACAACCTCTAAGAGGTTGGTAGTGTCCACGGAGACAGCAATGATCTATTGAGAAATCTTTCTGGCACAAGGATATTCAGCTTTGTTAAATAATAAGGCTTAGGGGTCTCCAAGTTAACACCGCAGCTGTCCATCCCAAACAGGAGGCTCCATCTATCTTTCCGCGCATCTCGTCTGTAGACTTAACGCGCCTTCCTACCCCTAGACACCCACCAAACTTAGGAACAGCGTATTAATAAAGATGAGGACAGAATCACGGATCTCCTCAAATATTCTCCCCAGATAGAGTAGGGCTTGATAAAGCTGTTCTTTGAGGTGAGCGGCACATACTAGATGAGAAGATGTGTTCTCCCCCTTTTAGACTGTAAGCCCACTGTTGGGTAGGGACTGTCTCTATATGTTGCCAACTTGTACTTCCCAAGCGCTTAGTACAGTGCTCCGCACACAGTAAGCGCTCAATAAATACGATTGATGATGATGATGTGTTCCGGGACCTGTCTTGCACATATTTGACGGAAGGAGAGTGATGTATAGTTCCCCTAAGAAAATTCACATCCGTAATCAACAAATAAAGGATTACAATTTATTCTACAATTGAACACTGCTTGTTGAGGGCATGAGCTGTCAGAGGAGGCATCCTTTGAAGCAAAGGTCAAAATATTGACGAATGCCTTTCAGTTCATTGTAATTGGGGCTACAAAACTAGGCCCTGAGGCAAAATCCGCGGCGATGACAGGTGACTCTGAAAGACGCTTTTAAGCTCACAAGGTTTTCTTCCCCGCAACTCCAAAAAAGCTGGGAAGCACCTAACCAGGATCATCATCATCAATCGCATTTATTGAGCGCTTACTGTGTGCAGAGCACTGCACTAAGCGCTTGGGAAGTACAAATTGGCAACATACAGAGACAGTCCCTGCCCAACAGTGGGCTCCCAGTCTAAAAGGGGGAGACAGAGAACAAAACCAAGCATACTAACAAACTAAAATAAATAGAATAGATATGTACAAGTAAAATAAATAGAGTAATAAATATGTACAAACATATATACAGGTGCTGCGGGGGAGGGAAGGAGGATCCAAAGCCTCCCCAAAAGGAACAAGTTTTAACTCAAATCTCAACGAAAGATCGTTCGTGAACGGTTCAGCTGGATGGATAGGGGTCCCTTGCCGTGTCTTCAAATGCTTCGGACTCTCGTCTCCAAGCACCTGGTGAAATCCGCAGGCCACCGAGCAACTTAATCCTCCCCACAGCGAGGGAGAGTCGGCTTTTGAGAGAGTCGCTGGGGGACGATTATTTTTTGGGGAGGGTATCTCAGTAGTTTCCTACACAAGGGGACGACGTCTCCCCGAAGGCAGCAGATGTTAAGTCAGGGATGGAGCCTCGAACCGAGGGCGGCCCGGCTGGCGGGAGGAGATGGACTCCTCTTCGCCCGCTCCCTCTTTGGATAGAGATTCCCTCTGTGGTGTAATGAGGCAATCTGCTGGATGTCGGGAAGACGGCTTCGGGCTGGGAACCCACACTCCCCCACAGGCGGCGGCGGGGGGGGCTTTCTCCATTTTCAGATCCCCACAGGGGAACGGGGCATCAAATATGCAAACTGAGAATTTAGTATCGTGTCCTCCTGTAGCGCAGTTTCAACAATGATCACATTCTAGATCACATTTCTACACTGTGAGCCCGCTGTTGGGTAGGGATCGTCTCTATATGTTGCCAACCAAGCTCTTAGTACAGTGCTCAATAAATAGGATTGATTGATTCTAACAGCCTAGGCATTATGCAGAAGGAGCGTGGCTTAGTGGATAGCCCCTCTGCCACGTGTCTGCTGTGTGATAATAATAATGATCAATCAATCAATCAATCGTATTTATTGAGCGCTTACTATGTGCAGAGCACTGTACTAAGCGCTTGGGAAGTACAAATTGGCAACACATAGAGACAGTCCCTACCCAACAGTGGGCTCACAGTCTAAAAGGGGGAGACAGAGAACAAAACCAAACATACCAACAAAATAAATAGGATAGAAATGTACAAGTAAAATAAATAAATAAATAAATAAATAAATAGAGTAATAATAATAATAATGATGGTATTTGTTAAGCGCTTACTCTGTGCGAAGCACTGTTCGAAGCGCTGGATCCTGGGCAAGCTGCTTCTCTGGGCCTCAGTTACCTCATCTGGAAAATCTGGACTAAGAGCGTGAGCCCCATGGGGGACAGGGACTATGTCCAACCTGATTAATTGTATCTTCCCCAGCGCTTAGAAGGCTGTGAGCCCGCTGTGGGCAGGGATTGTCTCTATTTGTCGCTGAACTGGACTTTCCAAGCGCTTAGTACAGTGCTCTGCACATAATAAGTGCTCAATACATATGACTGAATGAATGAACAGTGTTTGGTACACAGCAAGCACTTAACGGGCACCATAATTATTGTTAGTATGTTTGGTTTTGTTCTCTGTCTCCGTCTTTTAGACTGTGAGCCCACTGTTGGGTCGGGACTGTCTCTATATGCTGCCAATTTGTACTTCCCAAGCGCTTAGTACAGTGCTCTGCACATAGTAAGCGCTCAATAAATACGATTGATGATGATGATTATTAAATATCATCTATGTACACACACGCATGCAAGCATGCACAAAAATACATGACACACCCGAATCTGGATGAACAGCCAGGCCGTTCATTTTTCTGCTGCTTCCATGCTTAAATGAAGTGATGGCGAGAAATGCCAGATTCCAACTTTCTGGACTTTCATTCATTCATTCAATCATATGTATGTATGTATGTATGTATGTATTTATTTATAATGGCATTTATTAAGCGCTTACTACGTGCAAAGCACTGTTCTAAGCGCTGGGGTTGGTTACAAGGTGATCAGGTTGCCCCATGGGGGGCTCACAGTCTCAATTCCCATTTTACAGATGAGGTAACTGAGGCCCAGAGAAGTGAAGTGACTTGCCCAAAGTCACACAGCTGGCAATTGGCGGAGCCGGGATTTGAGCGCTTACTGTGTGCAGAGCACTGTACTAAGCACTTGGGAAGTACATCGTTCCCCCCGTGAAGGGATTGATTTAGACGACTTCTGGGGGCACCATCACAGGCAGAAGGAAGGTTCACTGTGGCAGGCAGATGCCAGCGTGGCAGCGAATGGAGGGGACAAGTTACCCCCCAGCCAGCGGGAGCTCTAAGGCCTCTTTTCTCCCTTTGCTGCTCTTATACTGTACTCTCCCCCCAGGCGCTCAGTACAGAGCTCTGCCCACGGCAAGCAGCCCGGAAGCATGAGAAGCAGCGTGGTGTAATGGAAAGAGCCCAGGCCTGGGAATCGGAGGACCTAAGTCCTAATGCCATCTTTGCCATCTTACCTCCTTCCCTTCCCCACAGCACCTGTATATATGTATATATGTTTGTACGTATTTATTACTCTATTTATTTATTTATTTTATTTGTACATATCCATTCTATTTATTTTATTTTGTTAGTATGTTTGGTTTTGTTCTCTGTCTCCCCCTTTTAGACTGTGAGCCCACTGTTGGGTAGGGACTGTCCCTATATGTTGCCAATTTGTACTTCCCAAGCGCTTAGTACAGTGCTCTGCACATAGTAAGCGCTCAATAAATACGATTGATGATGATGATGATGATGCCAACCGCTTGCAGTGTGACCATAAGCAAGTCATTTCACTGGGCCTCAGTTTCCTCAACTGTAAAATGGGGACTCAATCCCTGTTCTCCCTCCAACTTGGACGGGGACTGTATCCAACCTTATTGATGATGATGGCATTTATTAAGCACTTACTATGTGTGAAGCACTGTTCTAAGCGCTGGGGAGATTACAAGGTGATCAGGTTGTCCCACAGGGGGCTCATACGACCATATTAACCTGTAATGATACTAATGGCATTTATTAAGCGCTTACTATGTGCAAAGCACCGTTCTAAGCGCTGGGGAGGTTACAAGGTGATCAGGTTGTCCCACCTGGGGCTTCCAATCTCAATCCCCATTTTACAGATGAGGTAACTGAGGCACAGAGAAGTGAAGTGACTTGCCCAAAGCCACACAGCTGACAGGTGGTGGAGCTGGGATTTGAACCCATGACCTCAGACTCCAAAGCTCTTGCTCTTTCCACTGAGCCACGCTGCTTCTCTGTATTCATTCAACCGTATTTATTAATCAATCAATCGTATTTATTGAGCACTTACTGTGTGCAGAGCACTGTACTAAGCGCTTTGGAAGTATAAGTTGGCAACATACAGAGACGGTCCCTACCCAACAGTGGGCTCACAGTCCAGAAATTTATTGAGTGCTTACTGTGTGCAGAGCACTGTACTAAGCGCTTGGGAAGTACAAGTTGGCAACGTATAGAGACGGTCCCTACCCAACAGCGGGCTCACAGTCTCTGTACCTACCTCAGCGCTTAGAACAGGGTTTGCCAAAAATAGTAAGTACTTAATAAATGGAACTGGAAAAAAGAAAATCTAAGTGCTCAATAAATATGATCACCCACTGTTGGGTAGGGACCGTCTCTATGTGTTGCCAACTTGGACTTCCCAAGCGCTTAGTACAGTGCTCTGCATACAGTAAGCGCTCAATAAATACGATTGATTGATTGAATAACTGATCTATCGACCGCGGGGGCACAGTCCGACCTAAATGAGTTGCACCTACCCCAGTGCTTTGGACGGTGCCTGACACATCATCATCATCATCATCATCAATCGTATTTACTGAGCGCTTACTGTGTGCACAGCACTGTACTAAGCGCTTGGGAAGTACAAGTCGGCAACATATAGAGACAGTCCCTACCCAACAGTGGGCTCACAGTCTAAAAGGGGGAGACAGAGAACAAAACCAAACATACTAACAAAATAAAATAAATAGAATACATATGTACAAGTAAAATAAATAAATAAATAGAGTAATAAATATGTACAAACACATATACACATATACAGGTGCTGTGGGGAAGGGAAGGAGGCAAGATGGGGGGATGGAGAGGGGGAGATGGGGGGATGGAGAGGGGGAAGTAAGCGCTTGACAAATACAAGTAAAAAAAATGCAGAAGAGAGTACTGGTACAGTGGTTTAGAGCCTATTTGGATTAAATGGAAAATGGTTTAAAAAGGAAAAAGGGCAAATGAAATGTCTTAAACATGGGGATTGTACAAACCCGCAAGCAGCCATCACGGATTGCCGCTGAGGTATACCAATATGCCATTAATAATGAAAATGCAGAGGGAGGTGATTTCCAAGGTGATCAGAATGCCAAGGGCAACAAGTACCCGGAGATGGGCCACTGCATTGTATGCCATCTTAATCTTCCCAGATCACCGAGGAACCACAAGTCCAAAGCGTTCCCAAAGCCCATCCTGGAGGTCACAGAGACAATGATAAATGTGGTGTGTTGTGGATCCAAAAGAAAGGTCGTAACTTGCATCCCAATCACCAGTGGCGGGGAAAAACACACAGTTGCCGCCTTAGACTTCAGTAGAATTCTTCACGCATTCATTCATTCATATACCTGTACATATGTATATATGTTTGTACATATTTATCACCCTATTTATTTATTTATTTTACTTGTACATATCTATTCTATTTATTTTATTTTGTTAGTATGTTTGGTTCTGTTCTCTGTCTCCCCCTTTTAGACTGTGAGCCCACTGTTGGGTAGGGACTGTCTCTATATGTTGCCAAATTGTACTTCCCAAGCGCTTAGTACAGTGCTCTGCACATAGTAAGCGCTCAATAAATACGAGTGATGATGATGATGATTCATTCATTCAATCGTATTTATTGAGCGCTTACTGTGTGCAGAGCACTGCACTAAGCGCTTGGGAAGTAGAAGTTGGCAACATATAGAGACGGTCCCTACCCAACAGTGGGCTCACAGTCTAGAAGGGGGAGACAGAGAACCAACAAAAGATAGGAACAAAATAAAATAAATAGAATGAATATGTACAAATAAAATAGAGTAATAAATACGTACATATATACAGGTGACACACATACAAACACAAACACACACACACAACACACCCAAACACACAGAGGTCAGATAAATGTGGTGTGGGGTGTAACAGAAAAAAAAGGCCACAGTGTGCAAGCTAACCATCAGCTGGAAAAAGAAACGTTGTTAATGTTTCCACCTTAACTAGTAGAATTCTTTGCACGCACACCACACAAACACACACACACGGTTGATAAATGTGATATGGTGTGTATTAGGAAAAAAAAAGGGCACAATGTCCATGCTCATCATCAATGGGGCGGGGAGGGAAATATGGTTAGATCTGTCATCTTAGATTCCAGCAGAATTCTTCACAAAAAAACACAGTCACATACTCATAGAGGGTAGAATAAAAATAATTTTAAAAACTATGATATTTGTTAAGCACTTACTATGTGCCGAGCACTGTTGTAAGCGCTGGGGTAGATACAAGGTTATCAGGTTGTCCCACGTGGGACTCGCGGTCTTAATCCCCATTTTCCGGAGGAGGTAACTGAGGACCAGAGAAGTGAAGTGGCTTGCCCAAGGCCACACAGGAGACACGTGGTGAAGCTTGGATTAGAACCCATGTCCTCTGACTCCGAAGGCCGGGCTCTTTCCACTGAGCCACACTGTTTCTACGCTTCCCTCTCCTCCCCCTCTCCATCCCCTCCCACCTTACCTCCTTCCCCTCCCCACCGCACCTGTATATATGTATATATGTTTGTATGTATTTATTACTCTATTTATTGATTTGTACATATTTATTCCATTTATTTTATTTTGTTAATATGCTTTGTTTTGTTCTCTGTCTCCCCCTTCTAGACCGTGAGCCCACTGTTGGGTAGGGACCGTCTCTAAACGTTGCCAACTTGTACTTCCCAAGCGCTTAGTCCAGTGCTCTGCACACAGTAAGTGCTCAATAAATACGACTGAATGAATGAATGAATCAATCAATCAAATGTTGTTGATTTCAACACATCCATTTGGATTAGGCTTTCATCGTTAATAGTCTCAACTTTATAATGCATATATACAGACCGTATGTCCACAGACTTTTGCGCACACAGATAGGAATGAATCAAATGTTGTTGATTTCAACACATCCATTTGGATTAGGCTTTCATCGTTAATAGTCTCAACTTCATAATGCATATATACAGACCGTATGTCCACAGACTTTTACGCACATAGATAGGAGTGATGGAGAGCGGTGGCCAAACAGATCTCCTCAAGTAAGAAAGGCTATTTTTGCTTGACCATCCATCAACTCCCTGCCCTTGCCCGTCCCTGACCGAGTCACGCCATACTTCACAACGAGCTCCGCCAAGTCTGGAGGAGAAACGGGTGACTGCCCTGCTCTTGGTCGCACAGAGTTTGGGCCGGCCTTGGAGAAATGGAGGAATCTCAGTGCACAATCAATCAATCAATCAATCGTATTTATTGAGTGCTTACTGTGTGCACAGCACCGTACTAAGCGCTTGGGAAGTACAAGTCGGCAACACGTAGAGACAGTCCCTACCCAACAGCGGGCTCACAGTCTAGAAGGGGGAGACAGAGAACAAAACCAAACATACTAACAAAATAAAATAAATAGATATGTACAAGTAAGATAAATAAATACAGTAATACAACACATCGTGTGGCTCAGTGGAAAGAGCCCGGGCTTTGGAGTCAGAGGTCATGGGTTCGAATCCCGGCTCTGCCACGTCTGCTGTGTGACCTTGGGCAAGTCACTTAACTTCTCTGAGCCTCAGTTACCTCATCTGTAAAATGGGGATTGACTAAGAGCCCCCCGTGGGACAAACTGATCACCTTGTAACCTCCCCAGCGCTTAGAACAGTGCTTTGCACATAGTAAGCGCTTAACAAATGCTATCATTATTATTATTATTCAATGTCCGACTCTGGATCTATTCTACAAAGTCAGAAAGATGTGATCTTGCCAACTTGTGCTTCCCAGGCGCTTGATGCAGTGCTCTGCACACAGTAAGCGCTCAATAAATATGACTGAATGAACGAACTTCTCTGTGCCTCAGTTACCTCATCTGTAGGATGGGGATTAAGACTGTGAGCCCCCCGGGTACAACCTGATCACCTTGTAACCTTCCCAGTGCCTAGAACAATGCTTTGCAATCAATCAATCAATCGCATTTATTGAGCGCTTTCTGTGTGCAGAGCACTGTACTAAGCGCTTGGGAAGTACAAGTTGGCAACATATAGAGACAGTCCCTACCCAACCGTGGGCTCACAGTCTAGAAGGGGGAGACAGAGAACAAAACCAAACATATTAACAAAATAAAATAAATAGAATAGATATGTACAAGTAAAATAATCAATCAATCAACCAATCAATCGTATTTATTGAGCGCTTACTGGGTGCAGAGCACTGGACTAAGCGCTTGGGAAGTACAAGTTGGCAACATATAGAGACAGTCCCTACCCAACAGTGGGCTCACAGTCTAGAAGGGGGAGACAGAGAACAAAACCAAGCATATTAACAAAATAAAATAAATAGAATAGATATGTACAAGTAAAATAATCAATCAATCAATCAATTGCATTTATTGAGTGCTTACTGGGTGCAGAGCACTGTACTAAGCGCTTGGGAAGTACAAGCTGGCAACATATAGAGACAGTCCCTACCCAACAGCGGGCTCACAGTCTAGACGGGGGAGACAGAGAACAAAACCAAACATATTAACAAAATAAAATAAATAGAATAGATATGTACAAGTAAAATAATCAATCAATCAATCAATTGTATTTATTGAGTGCTTACTGTATGCAGACCACTGTACTAAGCGCTTGGGAAGTACAAGTTGGCAACATATAGAGACAGTCCCTACCCAACAGTGGGCTCACAGTCTACAAATAAATAGAGTAATAAATACGCACATAGTAAGCGCTTAATAAATGCCATTATTATTATTATCTTGGGCGTCTCACCTCTCTGGGCCTCAGTGACCTCACCTGTCAACGCTTAGTACAGTGCCAGGCACCTAGTAAGCCCTTAAATACTATAAAAAAAACCCCAAAAAACAAAAGTTCAAGACCTTCGAGAAGCCTTGGACATAGAGTTGGAAGACTCAGGTCACAGAGCACTGTTTGGACGTGTTTCCCACCAACAGGAGCTGGAGATATCAAGATGAAGGCCGACAATCCGGCGCTCTTTTACCTTCTCCTTGGTCTACCCCCCCTTAAATTTCCAGGACCTGACCCCTGAATCCATCAAGAAGCCTAATGGATAGAGCCCGGGCCCGGGAATCGGAAGGTCACCGGTACTAATTCCCGCTCCGCCACTTGTCTTCTGGGTGACACGGGCAACACACTTAACTTCTCTGTGCCTCGGATCCCTCGTCTGCAAAATGGGGATGTATATATGTATATATGTTTGTACATATTTATTACTCTATTTTACTTGTACATATCTAGTCTATTTATTTTATTTCGTTAGTATGTTTGGTTTTGTTCTCTGTCTCCCCCTTTTAGACGGTGAGCCCACTGTTGGGTAGGGACTGTCTCTATATGTTGCCAATTTGTACTTCCCAAGCGCTTAGTACAGTGCTCTGCACATAGTAAACGCTCAATAAATACGATTGATGATGATGATGATGATGATTAAGACTGCCAGCCCTGTGTGGGGCAGGGACCATGTCCAATCCGATTACCTTGTATGTACCCCAGCCCTTAGAACGGTGCCCGGCACATCGTGAGGACATAATAAATGCCATAATTATTAACCTTGTATCTACCCCAGCACTTAGAACGGTGCCCGGCACATCGTGAGGACATAATAAATGCCATAATTATTAATTACTTTTATTACCAAGGGTATTTCCTGAACTGTTACTGTGGGCAGAGCAGGGGACTGGGTGTTTGGGAGTGCACCATGCAGAATCGGGGCCTGTCCCACATAGGGCTCACAGTCTTAACCCCCATTTTACGGACGAGGGAACAGAACCACAGAGAAGTTAAGTGACTTGCCCAAAGTCACACAGCAGATAAGTGGCGGAGCCGGAGAAGAACCTGTGACCTTCTGATTCCCAGGTCCGGGCTCTATCTAGTTTCCCCCGCTAAACTATGAGCTCGTTGTGGGCAGGGAAATTGTCTGTTTGTTGATTGTATTATCCCAAGCACGTAGAACAGTGCCTGGCACATAGTAAGCGTTTAACAAATACCATAAAAATCATAATACTAAATATACATAAAAGAATAAACAAATTACAGAATAAATGGATATACTAATAAATCACAGTTTTCTTGATCATATTTCTCAAAGACATATAGGAGACAGCCTGCTCTCCTTAGTATGTTTGGTTTTGTTTTCTGTCTCCCCTTTTTAGACTGTGAGCCCACTGTTGGGTAGGGACTGTCTCTATATGTTGCCAACTTGGACTTCCCAGGCGCTTAGTACAGTGCTCTGCACACAGTAAGCGCTCAATAAATACGATTGATGATGATGAACACAGGAGTTGCAACCGCTAAGAACCACACGTCATAGAAAAACCCCAAAAAACACCTCCACAACACCTCCGTGACCTGTTTATAATGTACCCCGTCGGAAGACATTACTTAATCTCCTGTTGAGAATTCCGCAAACTGCAAAACCCAATATTCCCGTATCGGAAGAAGTAAGCACTTAACAAATATGATGGCATGAATGAACGAATGAAAGTGACGGCACTGTAATTCCGTGACCTATAATCATTTGCTAAATCTCCAGTGAAGAATCATGAGGGTACAATGAAACACTAACTTATTTTCCCTATCGTTCCCAAGTGGAAGTAGATGGGGCCCAGATTTCCTTGATTTTTCTTTAACCGTTAATGATCCCTGAGGAGTTATTATGTTTCTGGCACGGGGAAATAATATACCTGAAATTTCCCATTTACAAAAGCCCACCGCCACAATAGGCATCCTTCCCCATTGGAGAAAGCCAAAGAATGCGGTCTCTGTATCTATTACATAAAGAGAAACGGAAGTTTGCCAAATGAATAATGGGCAAAATGGCAACACATTCTGAAAATGCCCAACTGCAGTAATAACAGAAATGGAGGACAATGAAGCCAGCTCCGGGGATTTTGTATCATAAATGCCAAAAGCGATAGATGGGAAAATAATAAATCCGGGGACAGAAATAAAGAGAGGAATCCAGACGAAGTGGAACAATGAAGCGGCATAATGGCCAGAATACAGATTTAGTGGTCACTGAAGAAAAATCGTTCTCGCCGGCAGTCAAGAAACCAGGTTGGCATTTTTTTAATCCGTCTTTCACTCCCTACACCCATTAGAGATGAGGAAAAAAAAATCAAAGTTGACATTGGGCACAACACTGAGATAAAATTACATGCTTCTCCACACCGTAAGCTTGTTATGGGCAAGGAACGCGTCCGCAAATTCTGCTTTATTGTGCTCTCCCAAATTCTTGGGTTTGGGTCGGGGGTCGGGGACGAGATGGGGAGAGGATGACAGGGAAAATGACAAAATGGGAAAGGTTTGGCCATGGTTGAGATTGCATATAATTTTGTTCCAGTCGCCTTTCTGTAGGAGAGGTAACATCATCATCATCATCATCAATCGTATTTATTGAGCGCTTACTATGTGCAGAGCACTGTACTAAGCGCTTGGGAAGTACAAATTGGCAACATATAGAGACAGTCCCTACCCAACAGTGGGCTCACAGTCTAAAAGGGGGAGACAGAGAACAAAACCAAACATACTAACAAAATAAAATAAATAGGATAGATATGTACAAGTAAAATAAATGAATAGAGTAATAAATATGTACAAACATATATACAGGTAACACTAGGGAGAGAATTATGTAGGACATCCAGGTAGGTTCTGAATTTCAAGAACATTAGTTATGAGGAAGGGCTAAAAGGGTTGAACTAATTCTCGCTGGAAAATGTTTCAAGGTGACGGCCGAAACGAGGAGACATTTGATTAAGAGGAACACATGCTTTTCAAACAATGGGGAACAAAACCGAAGAGCGAGGCACGGCAGGGCGGAGAGGAGGTGGAGGCATTTTTTTAATCGGTCTTTCACTCCTGTACCGATCAGAGATGAGGAAAAAGAAAATATTCATTTAATCGTATATACTGAGTGCTTTCTGGGTGCAGAGCACTGTACTAAGCGCTTGGAAAATACAGGTCAGCAACAGAGACCATCCCTGCCCACACCGGCCTTACACACTAGAATTTATCAATACAGATAAACAGAATTATAGATGTAGACACATTAAAACAGCTCCTCCAAGAGGCCTTTCATTCATTCATTCATTCAGTCGTATTTATTGAGCGCTTCCTGTGTGCAGAGCACTGCACTTAAGCGCTTGGGAAGTACAAGCTGGCAACATATAGAGAAGTAGCGTGGCTCAGTGGAAAGAGCACGGGCTTTGGAGTCAGAGGTCAGGGGTTCGAATCCCGACTCCACCACGTCCGCTGTGTGATCTTGGGCAAGTCAACTTCTCTGGGCCTCAGTTCCCTCATCGGTAAAATGGGGATTAAGACTGTGAGCCCCACGTGGGGCAACCTGATCACCCTGTATCCTCCCCAGCGCTTAGAACAGTGCTTTGCACATAGTAAGCGCTTAACAAATGCCAATTATTATTACCATTATTATTATATAGAGACGGTCCCTACCCAACAGCGGGCTCACAGTCTAGAAGGGGGAGACAGACAACAAAACAAAACATATTAACAAAATAAAATAATGAAGCACTTGGCAGGTAGCCCATTTTTTCCCCCATTGTTCTCTTCCACATGCTTAATCCAGTGCTCTACATCATCAATCGTATTTATTGAGCGCTTACTGTGTGCAGAGCACTGTACTAAGTGCCTTATTGCTTGAAATACTTTGACTTGGAAACTTTCCTGAACAAGCCCCCGTGTCCTCTTCTCCCACTCCCTTCCGCATCACCCCGACTTGCTCCCCGCTTTCTTTCCCCCTCCCAGCCCCACACCACTTATATGTACATAGCTGTCATTTATTTATTTCACAATGGGCTATTTATTTCTAGACTGTGAGCCCGCTGTTGGGTAGGGACCATCTCTAGATGTTGCCAACTTGTACTTCCCAAGCGCTTTGTACAGTGCTCTGCACACAGTAAGCGCTCAATAAATATGATCGTATTTATTACTCTATTTATTTATTTATTTTACTTGTACATATCTATTCTACTTATTTCATTTTGTTAATATGTTTTGTTTTGTTCTCTGTCTCCCCCTTCTAGACTGTGAGCCCACTGTTGGGTAGGGACCGTCTCTATATGTTGCCAACTTGGACTTCCCAAGCGCTTTGTACAGTGCTCTGCACACAGTAAGTGCTCAATAAATATGATTGATTGATTAATGGATTGATTGATTGAAGCTGGGCTGACTGTCTTCCAGGCCATGCTGATCTGGCCCTGCCCACCAATGCAGCCAGCTAAAGCTTTACTTGAACTGTTCCGCAAACTCTTTTACTACGGGACTCAAGAAAGCAATAGTAGAAATTTTAAATCCATTCCACTTTGTCTTCAGAGTAGAGAAAAAGGATTCTAGAGGTCAATAAAAACTTAATAACTTAATCCATCTTTCTAGGTTCAATAAGATGAATGTTTAGAGCTTTTCAGTTTAAAAAAACCGCACTACTTGTACCTTGTCTAGACAAATTTAAGGATTTAATATTCTTCAAAAATAGCTTGAGTGAACACACTCGAAAGTCCAGGTGTTTGGGTGTTTCAGCCGAGGAAATAACTCATTTTCATGTAGAATGGGGCAGGATTTCTGTCTTCTAACTCTACTGTGCTCTTCTCAAGTGCTTAGTATGGAGCGCTCTTCAGAGTTGGTGCTCAGTAAGTATTATTGATTCACTGAGTTACTCCAGTCTGCAAGCATTTATCAAGTTCAGCCTCTATTATTCAAGAAAGTGCAGCATAATTGGGCAAAATCTATTTATGTCTGGAAGAATTAGGTTTTGGCAGGTCATCAGGATATGCTGCAGATTTGACTGGAGCACTTCACAATTATATATATTCGTTCCCAAGTCTGTCTGCTGCTCCGCCAGAGTTCAAATGATTTGAGCATCCAAGACATCGGCAGAAGGTTTGGCAAGGGCTTTTCTGACCCAAAATAGGCTAGATATTTGAGAAACAGTATCCCTGATTTGTTAGGTGCTTACTATGTGCCAAGCGCTGTGCTAAGACCATCAGGTCCTATATAGGGCTCACGGTCTAAATGGGAAGGGAGAACTGGTTATTATGTTTCCATTTTGCTGGTGAAGCAACAGAGGCACAGAGAAGTGAAATGACCTGCCCAAGGTCACATGGCAGGTACGAGGCAGAGCCAGAATTAGAACCCAGGTCCTCGGACTCTTCCCACTAGGCCGTAGTTATTCTTTCTCAGAAGAGGACGATAAGGGACAAAATACTCAGTCACTCGAACGTAACAGTGGCGTGCGTCTACAGAAAATAAACACGTTCCTCATGAATTCTTTCAATCCTTCTTTAGTCATAAATATATCACAAGAAAGAGAACAAAGAATGAAGAGATGGATTGATGCTTAGCTTTTACCACAGCTCTGAAATTGAATCACCAGCCAACTCTGTACTGGGCAAAACTCTTTTCTCATAAAAGAATCTGAAGCCCAGATGTTTCTTAACGGTGTAAACGGAGGCTACCTCATTTTCAATGAAACAAAATGTTTCTGATTTGGTTTCTGTTGATGTTCCCATTCCTCAGAATCCTCTCTTTCCCCATCCTCCCACTCTCCCAAGAATTGGAATCGGCCGCCGTGGGTTCGGGAGGCAGCGGAACCGGGATATTGTCTTTTGCTTCTTGGGACACAGTGTTATTAGGAACTGCTCCTGAATAATCATAGTCATAATTGGGATTGTTAGCACCCACTATTATTATCACTATAATGGCATTTATTAAGCACTTACTACGTGCAAAGCACTGTTCTAAGTGCTGGAGTAGATACAAGGTAATCGGGTTGTCCCACGTGGGGCTCACAGTCTTAATCCCCATTTTACAGATGAGGGAACTGAGGCACAGAGAAGTGAAGTGACTTGCCCAGGGTCACACAGCAGACAAGTGGCAGAGCCGGGATTAGAACCCACGACCTCTGACTCCCAAGCCCGGGCTCTTTCCTCTGAGCCACGCTGCTTTGAAAAGGCAAATGTCATAATATTCGGCGGGAAGATTATTTAAAAAAGAAAAAGGTTAGAGAATGCAATATAACATCTCACAGTTATTTTGTACAGAGCTTAAATTTCCAAGATCCACATTACTATTTCAGAGATATGTCCTTGGGGCCTTTATTATTCAATTGTCCAAATTACCGTCATTAGTTAAAATCAACAACTCCTCACAATATACCCTTGAACTTACGGAGTCACCTGTAAACTGTAACCACGAAGACAGCTGAGGTGCGACTTTTGAAAACTTGAAATCAAAAAGAACCCATTCGATATCGAGACACTGCAGTTCGATCATCATCATCATCATCAATCATATTTATTGAGCGCTCACTGTGTGCAGAGCACTGTACTAAGCGCTTGGGAAGTACAAATTGGCAACATATAGAGACAGTCCCTACCCAACAGTGGGCTCACAGTCTAAAAGGGGGAGACAGAGAACAAAACCAAACATACTAACAAAATAAAATAAATAAATAGAGAATAAATAAATAAATAGAGGATAAAATCAATAAGGATTCTGTCTTCTTGTTTTGTTGGCTGTCTCCCCCTTCTAAACTGTGAGCCCGTTGTTGGGTAGGGACCGTCTCTATATGTTGCCGACTTGCACTTCCCAAGCACTTAGTTCAGTCAATAAATACGATCGAATGAATGAATGAATGACCTTTAGCCTTCAGATAATATTAGATAATCAATCCTAAAACCATTGCCTTTTCCTGCTCTGGGTTTGGAACAGGTCACTTACTGGCTTCCTGACAACTGAACTCCTGTTGCTCAAATGGGTTTTGTCTGCCATTTTCCCCCTCTGGAGTCTTTGGAGAGGCCGTGGACAAACACATTCGCGTCAACATTCAATTGATGATATTTATTAAGAACTTACTGTGTGCAGAGCACTGTACTAAGCCCTTGAGAGAGTCTGATGTAAAAGTTTTGATAGACATGTTCCCCAGACAGTGAGCCCGTTGTTGGGTAGGGACCGTCTCTATATGTTTCCAACTTGGACTTCCCAAGCGCTTAGTGCTCTGCACACAGTAAGCGCTCAATAAATGCAATTGAATGAATGAATGACCTTTAGCCTTCAGATAATATTAGATAATCAATCCCAAAACCACTGCTTTTTCCCGCTCTGGGTTTGGAACAGGTCACTTTGGCTTCCTGACAACTGAACTCCTGTTGCTCAAATGGGTTTTGTCTGCCATTTTCCCCCTCTGGAGTCTTTGGAGAGGCCATGGACAAACACATTCGCATCAACATTCAATTGATGATATTTATTACGAACTTACTGTGCGCAGAGCACTGTACTAAGCCCTTGAGAGAGTCTGACATAAAAGTTTTGATGGACATGTTCCCTAGACAGTGGGCCCGTTGTTGGGTAGGGCCTGTCTCTATACGTTGCCAACTTGGACTGCCCAAGCGCTTAGTGCTCTGCACACAGTAAGCGCTCAATGAATACGATCGAATGAATGACCTTTAGCCTTCAGATAATATTAGAAAATCATTCCCAAAACCACCGCCTTTTCCCGCTCTGGGTTTGGAACAGGTCACTTACTGGCTTCCTGACAACTGAACTCCTGTTGCTCAAATGGGTTTTGTCTGCCATTTTCCCCCTCTGGAGTCTTTGGAGAGGCCATGGACAAACACATTTCCGTCAACATTTAATTGATGATATTTATTCAGAACTCATTGTGTGCAGAGCACTGTACTAAGCCCCTGAGAGAGTCCGATGAAACAGTTTTGATAGACATGTTCCCTAGACAGTGAGCCCGTTGTTGGGTAGGGACCGTCTCTATATGTTGCCAACTTGGACTTCCCAAGCGCTTAGTGCTCTGCACACAGTAAGTGCTCAATAAATACGATCGAGTGAATGAATGAATGACCTTTAGCCTTCAGATAATATTAGATAATCATTCCTAAAACCACTGCCTTTTCCCGCTCTGGGTTTGGAACAGGTCACTTACTGGCTTCCTGACAACTGAACTCCTGTTGCTCAAATGGGTTTTGTCAGCCATTTTCCCCCTCTGGAGTCTTTGGAGAGGCCATGGACAAACACATTCGCATCAACATTCAATTGATGATATTTATTACGAACTTACTGTGCGCAGAGCACTGTACTAAGCCCTTGAGAGAGTCTGACGTAAAAGTTTTGATGGACATGTTCCCTAGACAGTGGGCCCGTTGTTGGGTAGGGCCTGTCTCTATACGTTGCCAACTTGGACTGCCCAAGCGCTTAGTGCTCTGCACACAGTAAGCGCTCAATGAATACGATCGAATGAATGACCTTTAGCCTTCAGATAATATTAGAAAATCATTCCCAAAACCACCGCCTTTTCCCGCTCTGGGTTTGGAACAGGTCACTTACTGGCTTCCTGACAACTGAACTCCTGTTGCTCAAATGGGTTTTGTCAGCCATTTTCCCCCTCTGGAGTCTTTGGAGAGGCCATGGACAAACACATTCATGTCAACATTCAATTGATGATATTTATTAAGAACTTATTGTGTGCAGAGCACTGTACTAAGCCTTTGAGAGAGTCTGCTGTAACAGTTTTGATAGACATGTTCCCTAGACAGTGAGCCCATTGTTGGGTAGGGACCGTCTCTATACGTTGCCAACTTGGACTTCCCAAGCGCTTAGTGCTCTGCACACAGTAAGCGCTCAATGAATACGATCAAATGAATGAATGACCTTTAGCCTTCAGATAATATTAGATAATCATTCCTAAAACCACTACCTTTTCCCGCTCTGGGTTTGGAACAGGTCACTTACTGGCTTCCTGACAACTGAACTCCTGTTGCTCAAATCATCATCATCAAGCGTATTTATTGAGCGCTTACTATGTGCAGAGCACTGTACTAAGCGCTTGGGAAGTACAAATTGGCAACATATAGAGACAGTCCCTACCCAACAGTAGGCTCACAGTCTAAAAGTGGGCTTTGTCAGCCATTTTCCCCCTCTGGAGTCTTTGGAGAGGCCATGGACAAACACATTCGCGTCAACATTCAATTGAAATTAATTACGAACCCATTGTGTACAGAGCACTGTACTAAGCCCTTGAGAGAGTCTGATGTAAAAGTTTTGACAGACATGTTCCCTAGACATGAGCCCGTTGTTGGGTAGGGACCGTCTCTATATGTTGCAAACTTGTACTTCCCAAGTACTTAGTGCTCTGCACACAGTAAGCGCTCAATGAATACGATCAAATGAATGAATGACCTTTAGCCTTCAGATAATATTAGATAATCATTCCTAAAACCACTGCCTTTTCCTGCTCTGGGTTTGGAACAGTACTAGCTTCCTGACAACTGAACTCCTGTTGCTCAAATGGGTTTTGTCAGCCATTTTCCCCCTCTGGAGTCTTTGGAGAGGCCATGGACAAACACATTCGCGTCAACATTCAATTGATGATATTTATTAAGAACTTATTGTGTGCAGAGCACTGTACTAAGCCCTTGAGAGAGTCCGACGAAACAGTTTTGATAGACATGTTCCCTAGACAGTGAGCCCGTTGTTGGGTAGGGACCGTCTCTGTATGTTGCCAACTTGGACTTCCCAAGCGCTTAGTGCTCTGCACACAGTAAGCGCTCAATAAATGCAATCGAATGAATGAATGAATGACCTTTAGCCTTCAGATAATATTAGATAATCAATCCCAAAACCACTGCCTTTTCCCACTCTGGGTTTGGAACAGGTCACTTACTGGCTTCCTGACAACTGAACTCCTGTTGCTCAAATGGGTTTTGTCTGCCATTTTCCCCCTCTGGAGTCTTTGGAGAGGCCGTGGACAAACACATTTGCGTCTACATTCAATCGATGATATTTATTACAAACTCACTGTGTGCAGAGCACTGTACTAAGCCCTTGAGAGAGTCCGATGTACCAGATTTGACAGGCATGTTCCCTAGACTGTGAGCCCGTTGTTGGGTAGGGACCGTCTCTATACGTTGCCAACTTGTACGTCCCAAGACCTTAGTACAGTGCTCTGCACACAGTCGAGGATGACACCAAGGTTGCGGGCTTGTGAGACGGGAAGGATGGTAGTGTCGTCAACAGTGATGGGAATGTCAGGGAGAGGGCAGGGATTGGGAGGGAAGACAAGGAGTTCAGTCTTGGACATGGAGCTCCTCCTCCCTTCCCCATCGCCCCGACTCCCTCCCTCTGCTTTACCCACCTCCCTGCCCCACAGCAGTTGTGCATATATGTACATGTTTATTATTTTATTATTCTATGTATTCTATTAATGTGTATATATATCTATAATTCTATGTATTTATATTGACGCTATTGATGCCTGTTTACTTGTTTTGTTTACTGTCTCCCCCCTTCTGGACCCCAAGCCCGTTGTTGGGCACGGATTGTCTATTTGTTGCCCAATTGTACTTTCCAAGCGCTCAGTGCAGTGCTCCGCACACAGTAAGCGCTCAATAAATACAACTGAATGAATGAACTGAATGAAATAGGATTCTTCCCAAGTGCCACAGAGAGGTAGGTGATAAAGATAATGTAGAAAATCATATTTTATTTGTTGGGTACATTGATTTTATATCACTTCAAGGACATTACTAAAAACCAACAAGGACAAATACCGGTTTACTTTTCTCTTGCAGTAGAAATAAGCCAAAGGGGCGGGGGGAGTGAGGAGGTGCTGGTTAAATTCATGGATTATCAAAAAAAAAAGTTACTGCAAGTCCATATGATTAATTACATAGGTGAATCCTCTTGAGGTGTCTTTGTGCTATAAAACCTACGATGAACAGTTACGTTGGTGCGTTAAAATGCAATGGTAGCAATTTCTCAGTTCTTCTCTCACAAACAGCTAAACCATGCAAAAAAAAAAAATCAAAGCTTTTCCCTGCACTAAGATCACTGAGCTAAAGCAACTACCTATTTTATTTTGAAAGATAAGAACCAATTTTTGGTTTGCTAAAATCAAACAGTGAAACAAATAGCTAAGACCGCAGCTAAAATGACCACTGTGCCTTCCATTAACGAACATTTTATAGAACACGACCATTAAAAGAAACCCTTAAAAACCCATGCAGTGATGCCTTGGCAATGTCTAAAAAGCTATTTAGCCCAATTGTTCCTGATGCAAATTGTATTTTTCCTCTTTGATGTTCCCTGCGCTTTACAACTGAAGATCACGCTGGCTTTACTTGAAAGGAAATCCTGGAGAGCCTCCTTAGTTCTGCGCCTTTGTTTCCTATCTGTGTTATGATGCACAGGACTTTCTCATTTCAAGGATTTCATCCAGTGCTCCCAGTTTGGATACAAGCAGTGTGGCTTAGTGGATATAGCCCGGGCCTTGGGTGTCAGAAGGACCTGGGTTCTAATCCCGGCTCTCCCACTTGTCTGCTGTGTGACGCTGGGCAAGTCACTTCACATCTTTGTGCCTCGGTTACCTCATCTGCAAAGTGGAAATTAACGACTGTGAGCCCCAAAGTGGGACATGGACTGTGTCCAACCTGATTACCTTGTACCTACTCCACTGCTTAGCGCAGTGCCTGGCACATAATAAGCAGTTAACAAACACCTATATCTAAAAAAACTGCTTGAGTACCACCACCTTAGTTCTGTGCAATGCTAGCAGATTTAAAGAACAAGTAAAGACTAAGCAAAATCAGAGCCCTCTCCCCACTGATTTCAGTGTCACCGTTCCACAACTCTACAGTGTTAACAATTCCATTAGAGGCCCTAATTTTCCAGTACCTCGAAACTAACTGAAATATTTTGCTCTTGGAGCAGACAGCCCAAACAACAGGATACTGCTGAGCTCAAAACAAAAAACTTCACTTAAAATTTTATTCCTTTTAAGAACTGCTTTTCCCTGTCCTAAACTGAATATTTTCTAAAGAGCCCATTACTTCAAAAAAACCCAAAATAAACCTCCCCATTCAAAAAGCCTGGGATGCTATCGCCTTTGGGGGGAAAAGAAATAACCGAAAAAACAGGAGAGAAGATTTTTTCATTGGCACTGGACAGATCTGAAGAGTCAGCAAGAGGGAGCTACACATAATAAGGCCCTGCAAAACATTCTTTGCAGCCACTGATATTTATTAAGCAATTACAATGTACAGGGCATTATATTAAGCGCTTGGGAGAGTATGCTACCACAGGGCCGGTAGAAATGATCCCTGTCATCATCATCATCATCATCAATCATATTTATTGAGCGCTTACTGTGTGCAGAGCACTGTACTAGGTGCTTGGGAAGTCCAAGTTGGCAGCATATAGAGACAGTCCCTACCCAACAGTGGGCTCACAGTCTAGAAGGGGGAAACAGAGAACAAAACCAAACATACTAACAAAATAAAACAAATAGAATAGATATGCACAAGTAAAATAAATAAATAAATAGAGTAACAAATATGGGAGAGAAACAAATGCACCTGCTGGGAGTTGCGAAGTCTGAACACAGTGACTGAAACTGTTAGATTATCTCACTGCTACACTTACCTTGCTTTGTAATCGCTTGCTGACTTAAAGACAAAATTAAAGTATATAAATATATATATATATATATCTATGTTTGTACATATTTATTACTCTACTTATTTATTTTACTTGTACATATTTATTCTATTTATTTTACTTTGTTAATGTGTTTTGTTTGTCTGTCTCCCCCTTCTAGACTGCGAGCCCGCTGTTGGGTTGGAACCGTCTCTATATGTTGCCAACTTGTACTTCCCAAGCGCTTAGTGCAGTGCTATGCACACAGTAAGTGCTCAATAAATATGACTGAATGAAGGAATGAGTGAAAAGTTTAAGAAATAAGACTGTTTTAAAGAACTATAATAAAAACAGAGTTCGAAAAAGCCACGTACGGCTTTGATGGTCCTCCACTGACTAGATTATTATTTGCGTTACCACTGTATTTTGTTAAATGTTTACTGTGAGATAGATACAAAAGACAGAATGCTCTGCACACAGGAAGTGCTCAATAAATAGCATCGATTGACTGAGGCAGGGCAAAGACCATGACATAATAATAATAATAACAGAGAAGCAGCGTGGCTCAGTGGAAAAGAGCTCGGGCTTTGGAGTTAGAGGTCATGGGTTCAAATCCTGGTTCCACCAACTGTCAGATGTGTGAGTTTGGGCAAGTCACTTCACTTCTCTGTGCCTCAGTTCCCTCATCTCTAAAACAGGGATGAAGACTGTGAGCTCCCCTTGGGACAAACTGATCACCTTGTAACCTCCCCAGCACTTAGAACAGTGCTTTGCACATAGTAAGTGCTTACTAATGCCATTATTATTATTATTATTATTAATAACTGCGGTAGTTGTTAAGTACTTACTGTATGCCAGGCACTGTCCTAACTGCTGTGGTGGATACAAACTAATCAGGCTGGATACAGTCCCTGTGCCATAAGGGCTCACAGTCTTAATCCCATTTTACAACTGAGGTAACTGAGGCACAGAGAAGTGACGTGCCCAAGGCCACACATCAGACAAGCGGCAGGGTGGGGATTAGAACCCAGGTCCTGCTGACTCCCTGCTGAAATCTGTCCTATTTTTTTCCCACTTTTGTGAAAAAAATCAATTCTGCTGCCTACATTTTATGAATTCTGTATTTGCCTTCTCAAGTTACCAAAATTAAAAACTGTTGTGTGTATTTACTGACAACTCTTCTCTTTGTGATCAGGGTAATGCAACTTATTTTGCTAAATTCCACTGCCTTTAATTTTTTGAAGTGGGGGAGAACAATAATCTGTCTGATAGAAAGAGGGAGGTCCGAGGTAATAATAATAATAATAATAATAATAATAATGGCATTTATTAAGCACTTACTATGTGCAAAGCACTGGGAATAAGACTGTGAACCTCCCATGGGACAACCTGATCACCTTGTAACCTCCCCAGTGCTTAGAACAGTGCTTTGCATGTAGTAAGTGCTTAATAAATGCCATTACTATTATTATTACTACTAAGCATTTGGGAGGGTACAATAGAATTGTTAGGCATTCTCCCTGCCCACAACGATCTTGGAGTCTAGACGGAAACAGACATTTATATAAATTAATAAATGATGGATACACACATAAGTGCTGTGGGACGAGTCAGTAAAGGGTGCAAATCCAAATGTGTACTCTATTTATTTTACTTGTACATATCTATTCTATTTATTTTGTTAATATGTTTGGTTTTGTTCTCGTCTCCCCCTTCTAGACTTTGAGCCCACTGTTGGATAGGGACTGTCTCTCTATGTTGCCAACTTGTACTTCCCAAGCGCTTAGTACAGTGCTCTGCACACAGTAAGCGCTCAAAAAATATGATTGATTCATTGATTCTAAGCGCTGGGGAGGTTACAAGGAGATCAGGTTGTCCCACGGGGGGGCTCACAGTCTTAATCCCCATTTTACAGATGAGGGAACTGAGAAGTGACTTGCCCAAAGTCACCCAGCTGACAAGTGGCAGAGCCGGGATTCGAACCCATGACCCCTGACTCCAAAGCCCGGGCTCCTTCCACTGAGCCGCGCTGTGGGTGAGAGGTCGGCGGCGAGGTAGATGAGATGGAGGGGCAGTGAGAAGCTCGGCCTTAAAGAAATAAAGTGTGCGGTTTGGGTTGTTAATAGGAGAGCAGCGACTGTGAGCCCACTGCTGGGTAGGGACTGTCTCTATATGTTGCCAACTTCTACTTCCCAAGCGCTTAGTACAGTGCTCTGCACACAGTAAGCGCTCAGTAAATTCGATTGATTGATTGAGGTAGGAGAATCAAGGTGATGAAGTGACTTAAAGCCAATGCTGAGGAGTTTTTGTTGGATGCCGAGGTGGATGGGCAACCACGGGACTTTCTACAAATGTGCCTACCAACTCTCTCGTCCTCTCCCAAGCGCTTAGCACAGTGCTCTGCACAGTTCGCACTCAATGACTGACTGAAGGCAGTCCTGAAGGTGGGTATTTTAGCATTTAACACATCAGTCCTTCAAACCGACCGCTGCAACCCAATCTAATACATCCCAAACGTGTCAAGGAGGGGTGAAATCCCGTTTCTTTTTTTGTCCCAACTATAATAAAGCTCCAACTGAGATGAAGAGATGTGAGCTTAAAAACACCGTTACTTAATTCTTAAACCACTAGCCCTCAGCTGAACTGCTGACAGTGGCTTTGTTCGCATACTTATATTTTCAATTGTACCTTAGGGGTGGTATGGAAACAAGTGCATTGAGTGATTCAGTCTGGTACAGAAACCTTTTCAAACACAGGGAAGCAATTATGTATATATGTTTGTACATATTTATTACTCTATTTATCTTACCTGTACATATCTATTCTATTTATTTTATTTTGTTAGTATGTTTGGTTTTATTACTCTATTTATCTATTTATCTATTTATTTATTTATTTATTTATTTATTTATTTATTTATTTATTTACCTTACTTGTACATATCTATTCTATTTATTTTATTTTGTTAGTACGTTTGGTGTTGTTCTCTGTCTCCCCCTTCTAGACTGTGAGCCCGCCGTTGGGTAGGGACTGTCTCTATGTGTTGCCGACTTGGACTTCCCAAGCGCTTAGTACAGTGCTCTGCACACAGTAAGTGCTCAATAAATACGATTGATTGATTGATTGATTATGCAACCCAGAGTAAAAGCTGCTCTCCTCCAATATATATTATTATTCCTTCTGAGAAAGGAACTGTTGCAGGCACCGGAAAGTGCTTCATTCCATTTGGCATTATGCTGATTGGGAAAATGGAGTAATTTGGTGACTAGGAGTGTATCTTAGGGGAGAAGCAGCATGGCTCAGTGGAAAGAGCCAGTGGTTCAAATCCTGACTCCACCAATTGTCAGCTGTGCGACTTTGGGCAAGTCACTTCACTTCTCTGGGCCTCAGTTCCCTCATCTGTAAAACAGGGATTAAGACTGTGAGCCCCCCGTGGGACAACCTGATCACCTTGTAACCTCCGCAGCGCTCTGCACATAGTAAGCGCTTAATAAATCAATCAATCAATCGTATTTATTGAGCGCTTACTGTGTGCAGAGCACTGTACTAAGCGCTTGGGAAGTACATGTTGGCAACACATAGAGACAGTCCCTACCCAACAGTGGGCTCACAGTCTGGAAGGGGGAGACAGAGCCATCATTATTATTATTCACCCACCTGAAAACAGGATTATCTACCAAAGGAGCTTTTTTATGGGAAGCAGCGTGGCTCAATGGGAAGAGCGCGGGCTTTGGAGTCAGAGGTCATGGGTTCAAATCCCGGCCCTGCCAACTGCCAGCTGTGTGACTTTGGGCAAGTCACTTCTCTTCTCTGGGCCTCAGTTACCTCATCTGTAAAACGGGGATTAAGACTGTGAGCCCCACGTGGGACAACCTGATCACCCTGTAACTTCCGCAGCGCTTTGCACATAGTAAGCGCTTAATAAATGCCATCATTATTATTATTCACCCACCTGAAAACAGGATTATCTCTCAAAGCGGGGAGAATGGATCCATCCTGAAGGCGAAACCCAACCCTCAGCAAAACCCAGGCGCCCTCTCCTACAATGATCGGTCGGATGGAGGCTGTTAATTTATCGCGCTCGGGAGTGGTGAGCAGCTCATGAAAAATTCCCAAGGAGAAGCCTTTGAATTTCCCATCCTTATCCCTCACACTGCAATGAGAACGGACGCGGGGACACTTTGGTTTCTCATACAGAGCTGTCGAAAACACACAGGGATGATGCAGATGATGGGGCACAGCATGGTTGGTTAGCGTCTCCCTCCTCAGCACCTTGAGAAGCAGCGTGGCGTGGTGGAGAGAGACCTTGGGCAAGTCACTTTACTTCTCTGTGCCTCAGTGACCTCATCTGTGAAACAGGGAGCAAGACTGTGAGCCCCTCACAGGACAGGGACTGTGTCCAACCTCATTTGCTTGGATCCAACCCAGCACTTAGTACAGTGCCTGGCATATAGTGAGCCCTTAGCAAATACAATTATCATTACTATTAGTAATAATAATAATAATAATAATAATAATAATAATAATAATAATAATCACTTTGGACCAAGCGCTCCCAGTATTATTAGTTTCCTTATCTGTAAAATGGAGATAGGATTCACTGTGAGCCCCGTTTGGGAGAATGTCCCCTGTCTGATAATTATTCATCTTCCTCAGCGCTTAGCTCCTATTAAGTGCTTAACAAATACCATTATTACATTATCATTATTGTTATGTTGCTGCTCTATCTTCTGCTGCTACTTACGATAAATCTTCCCCTGGATGAAAACTACAGTTAATGAGATTTTTTGTTTTTCTCTGAGAGATCAAGTTTAATTAGGGATGGGAACTGGTTGCATTTCAATAATCGCTCATTTTTTTTTAATTCCTCTAGATGGTTGGGGAGATGGTCCTGTTTCCGTTTGTTACTACACGTTTGCAGTATCGTCTTCGAAGTTTACAAAGCTATCGGTGTTTCACTTGGTAAAAAGAAGTGAAAAGAAGACTGTATAAGTAATCTAGAAATTTCCAGAGGACTATAGCTCTTATCTGTTTGTTGATCCATAGGCAGAGAATGACTCCTGATGCCACGGTTAAATGTTTTTAAGTTCAAATTAGTCATCAAATGCATATTCAATCGTATTTATTGAGCGCTTCCTGTGTGCAGAGCAGTATATTTGTGGTGGTGCATTTTAAAGCAGGTTCCAAGAACTGCACATATACCTGCTTTCAAGGCTCTTCAAAGGAAAAAAGGCTTATAAAAATAAAACCCTATCAACGGGCTTTTTTATTTTTATTTTCTGCTGTTTATCTATTACCAAGCAATTGCTATCTGGAGGTTTTTTTTTAGTTACTTGTATTACCCATTTCTGCTCATGGCTGTAACTTAAAGCCAATTGCAGGAAATTGAAGATGAACCTTTAAAACGTTTACCCAGCAACTTGGCCAAATTTGTACAATTCATATAATCATAGCTAATGAGTACAATTACCTTCTAAAATCTTTCACCCTTTCAAGCGGCAGGTCCCGTGATCGTGTGTGCATTCTGAAATATTCCATCACATTCCCCCTTTCTCACTCATGCTATGATCTCCAATTAGAGAGAGTTTCTGCAGTTTTTGATATGGGGTGAATGAGAAACGATTTACATTATTTCCATGGAGAATAATTTCAAGCAACACAGGATAACACAAAACAAGCTGAAGTGATTTTCGAAACGAAAATCCTTAGGCAACGAAAGTCCTTACTAGAAAGCGGGCCCAAAATACATCGTCGGCCTAGTGCTTTTTAGGATTTCTATCACCACAGGAAGAGGAGAGTCTGCTGATGATTAGGAATGAATAACGTTTTTGCCTAAAAATCTTGCATCAGGAGGAGAAGAGTATAAACGAAGTCAGGGCGCTAATTCAGTGTAGGACAAAAACGCACGTTTCCACCTCCAAAGTCAAGATAATTTTTTTTCAGAGGAGTTTCTTTCTTTACTGTATTATTTAAGCGCCTACTTTGGGCCAGGCACTGTACTAAGCGCTGGAGTGCGTACAAGCAAATTGGGTTGGATACAGTCCCTAACCCACGTGGGGCTCACAATCTCAATCCCCACTTTACAGATGAGGGAACTGAGGCACAGAGAAGTGAAGCAACTTGCCTAAGTCACCCAGAAAATAAGAAACAGTGTCAGGATTAGAACCCAGGTCCTTCTGGCTCCAGGCCCGTGCTTATTTACCCTAGGGAGCACTCACAATAGTTTCAATTTCGCTTCACGTATTTGTTTCATTTCTATTTATTAATTTATCCCATCCAGGTAAACACGTGAAATCACAGAGTCTTGCCTTATGTCAAAATCATCTGACGTTCCAGAATGTTGCGATGAACCTGAATGTCCACAGTTTTGACCTTCATTTTTACTTTAATCACAGAATTGATGGTTCACTTATACTTGCAAAGTGGATTAACTTTCTTTTCCAAATTTCATTTTGAAAAAATTGCTCTTTCTCCTCCGAATAAATTCAATCGTTCGTTCATCCATTCAATCGTATTTACTGCTGACTGCGTGCACAGCACTGTACTGAGCATTTGCAAACTACAATTCAGCAACAAATAGAGACAATCCCGACCCAACAATGGGCTCACAGATCTAATACTGAAACTGAAATCGTGACTTTATACTTAAATTATGTGCTCTGAGGGACTGGAAATATCAGTTTGCCCTTTTTAGGTGGAGTGAACCGGTGAAAGAGCTTGAAAATAGATTTAAACTGCCCCCAAAAGAATTCTTTAGTCCAATTGGGTACCAGCGGCAAGTTGCTTTCCAAGCGCTTAGTACAGCGCTCTGCACACAGTAAGCGCTCAATAAATACGATTGAATGAATGAACGAATGAACAAATGTTAAGAGATGGGCCCTCTGGACTCTAGCTTGGGTTGTGGGACTGTTGAAATGTGTTTCGAGGGGATAAAGAAGATGACTCCCTCTACACTCTCAGCACTTAGAACAGTGCCCAGTGCTTAGAACAGTGCTTTGCACATAGTAAGCGCTTAATAAATGCCATTATTATTATTATTACACTCTCAGCTTGTTATGGGCAGAGACTGTATTTACCAACTCTTGTTCTATGGTTATCTTCTACTCTCCCAAGCGCTTAGTACGATTCTCTTGTATGGTACCCTCCCAAGCGCGTAGAACAGTGCTCTGCACACACTAAGCACTCGATAAATACCACTGATTGATGAGTACAGTGCTCTGCACAAAGTGCTCAATAATGACAATAATTTTGGTATTTGTTAAGCTCTTGCTGTGTGCTGCGCACTGTACTAAAGAAGCAGAGAAGCTTCTGGGAAGCAGCGTGGCTCAGTGGAAAAAGCCCGGGCTTGGGAGTCAGAGGTCATGGGTTCAAATCCTGGCTCTACCGCTTGTCTGCTGTGTGACTTTGGGCGAGTCACTTCACTTCTCTGGGCCTCAGTTCCCTCATCTGTAAAATGGGGATTAAGACTGGGAGTCCCCCGTGGGACAACCTGATCACCCTGTATCCTCCCCAGCGCTTAGAACAGTGCTTTGCACATAGTAAGCACTTAATAAATGCCATTATTATTATTATTATTATTATTATTACTAAGCACTGGGATGAAAGCAAATCAGGTTGAACGCAGTCCCTGTCCCACACGGGGCTCAGAGTCTCAATCCCCATTTTCAGATGAGGTAACTGAGGCGCAGAGAAGTTGAAGTGACTTCCCCAAGGCCATAAAGCAGTCGAGTGGCAGAGGCGGAATTGGAACCCATGACCTTCTGAATCCCAGGCCCGGGCTCTATCGACAACACCATCACAAGTGCTTAGGGGTGAATGTCTAAATGTTTAAACAATACGGTCCCAAGTGCATACAGTAGGGAAGGAAAACGGGGTGGGGAGATCAATCAATCAATCAATCGTATTTATTGAGCGCTTACTGTGTGCAGAGCACTGGGAGATGAGAGATGAGTCTGGGAAAGCTTCCTGGAAGAGATGGGATTTTAGTAGGGCTTTAAAGGAGGGGTGAGGGATTGGTCTGAGGCTCCAGGGAAGGCTCCATCACCAAGAAAATGAGGAGAAGCAGTGTGGACTAGTGGATAGAGCCCGGGCCTGGAGTCGGAAGGATCCGGGGGGTTGAGACGGTGAACCCCATATGGAGTTGAGAAGCAGTGTGGCTCAGTGGAAAGAGCCCGGGCTTTGGAGTCAGAGGTCGTGGGTTCAAATCCCGGCTCCGCCACTTGTCGGCTGTGTGACTTTGGGCAAGTCACTTCACTTCTCTGGGCCTCAGTTCCCTCATCTGTAAAATGGGCCTTAAGACTGTGAGCCCCCCGTGGGACAACTTGATCATCTTGTAACTGTGAGCCCACTGTTGGGTAGGGACCGTCTCTATATGTTGCCGACTTGTACTTCCCAAGCGCTTAGTACAGTGCTCTGCACACAGTAAGCGCTCAATAAATACAATTGATTGATTGATTGACTGTAACCTCCCCAGAACTTAGAACAGTGCCTTGCACATAGTAAGTGCTTAACAAATACCATTATTATTATTATAACAGGGACTATGTCCAACTTGATTTGCTTGTACCCACCCCAGCGCTTAGCACAGTGCCTGGCACGTAGTAAGCACTTAAATCATCATCATCATCATCAATCCTATTTATTGAGCGCTTACTGTGTGCAGAGCACTGTACTAAGTGCTTGGGAAGTACAAATTGGCAACATATAGAGACAGTCCCTGCCCAACAGTGGGCTCACAGTCTAAAAGGGGGAGACAGAGAACAACACCAACATACTAACAAAATAAAATAAATAGAATAGATATGCACAAGTAAAATAAATAAATACCACAATAAATAAATAAATAAATAAACACTTAAATACCATAATAACCGTAATAATAATAATCCTGGATCTGCCACTCTTCTGCTGGGCGACCTTGGGCAAGTCACTTCACTTCCCTGGGCCTGTTGCCTCATCTGGAAAACGGGGATTTAGATTGTGAGCCCTATGTGGGACAGGCAATGTGTCCAACCTGATCAGCTTGTATCTACCCCAGTGCTTGGAAAAGTGCTTTGCACATAGTAAGCGCTTCACAAATGCCATCATCATTATTATTATTATTAGAACAGTGCCCAGCACGTAGTAAGCACTTAACAAATACCATAAGAAAAAAAAGAAAAGAAAGCACACTGGTTCATTCACTCAGTCTATCATATTTATTTCCATTAAGCTGTGCTGTGGATCAATGGGATGATGAATGCTTTAAGCCTATTCCGTGTCCAATTAGAGGGGCAACTTTGGGATCCAAGACACTGGCTTTCGACAGAGGGAAAGAACAGTCAAGGAACATCATCATCATCAATCGTATTTATTGAGCGCTTACTATGTGCAGAGCACTGTACTAAGCGCTTGGGAAGTACAAATTGGCAACATATAGAGACAGTCCCTACCCAACAGTGGGCTCACAGTCTAAAAGGGGGAGACAGAGAACAAAACCAAACATACTAACAAAATAAAATAAAAGCATAACCAGATCTCCGCCGTATTTATCTGCTTTTGATGCTACTGATGCCTGTCTGCTTGTTTTGTTTCATCGTCTGTCTCCCCCTTCTAGGCTGTAAACCCGTTGTAGGGTAGGGACCGTCTCTATATGTTGCCGATTTGTACTTTCCAAGCGCTTAGTACAGTGCTCTGCACACTGTAAGCACTCAATAAATACAACTGAGTGAATGAATGAATTTATTGAGCGCTTACTGTGTGCAGAGCACTGTACTAAGCGTTTGGAAAGTACAATTTGGCAACGGATAGAGCCAATCCCTACCCAACAACGGGCTCACAGTCTAGTCTCGTTACTCCAAATCATCATCATCATCATCAATCGTATTTATTGAGCGCTTACTGTGTGCAGAGCACTGTACTAAGCGCTTGGGAAGTACAAATTGGCAACATATAGAGACGGTCCCTACCCAACAGTGGGCTCACAGTTTAAAAGAGTCTAAACCAGTCTAAATCAGGTTTTACTGAACCACTCTTACAAATGCCACCAGATCTATTCCATCCAGAATCTTCCTGCCAATTCGCATGTGGCAAATCCCGTTATTCAGACCCTCCAGCGATCTAAATTCCACTGGCTATAAATACCTGAGATTCAAATACGCTAAGTTCCTTTCTGTGCATGAAAATGAGCAGGATGAGTCATTCCTTTCTTTCCTCTCGATTGTACAGATGACAAAATCGGGAGAGGAGTGCGGAAAAGAATCGAAGGGACGCAGAGGGAAAAAGTCAAGGCAGAGAGGAGCTCCAAGGCTACCTCAATAAATGGCTTGAAGTACGGTGAGGATGACTTTCGTTCATTCATTCAATCATATTTATTTATTACTCTATTTATTTATTTTACTTGTACACATCTATTCTATTTATTTTATTTTGTTAGTATGTTTGGTTTTGTTCTCTGCCTCCCCCTTTTAGACTGTGAGCCCACTGTTGGGTAGGGACTGTCTCTAGATGTTGCCAATTTGTACTTCCCAAGCGCTTAGTACCGTGCTCTGCACATAGTAAGCGCTCAATAAATACGATTGATGATGATGATGATTTATTGAGCGCTTACTGTGTGCAGAGCGCGGTACTAAGCGCTTGGGAAGTACGAGTTGGCAACATGACTGAATGAGAGACCGGGCTCGTGAATAAATACAATTGATTGCCAACGGCCAGTTATGTTTCTAATATCATCATGTGCTTAATATGCATAATATGCACATGCATAATATGTGCTTTATCCTTAGATTCCCCCTGTATCCTTAGGTACCCCCTGTTATTATTAATAGTATTAATATTTGCACTAAGCACTGGGGTAGATACGGGATAATCAGGATACGACACAATCCCTTTCCCGAACGGGGCTCACAGTCTTAATTCCCACTTTACAGATGAGGTCACTGAGGCACGGGGAAGTGACTTCCCCAAGGTCACACGGCAGGCGAGTGGCAGAGCCGGGATTTGCTAAGCGCTTACTATGTATCAGGCACTGTTCTAAGAGCTGGGCTACATACTAGTTAGCCAACAGGGCCTAATGCAAAGAGCTTGGGGGTCAGTGTCTGCTGTGTGACCTTGGGCAAGTCACTTAACTTCTCTGAGCCTCAGTTACCTCACCTGTAAAATGGGGATTAAGACTGTGAGCCCCACATGGGACAACCTGATCACTTTGTATCCCCCCCGCCAAGCGCTTAGAACAGTGCTTTGCAAATAGTAAGCGCTTAACAAATGCCAAAAAAAAAAAAGATCTGGGTGGCTCTAATCCAGGCTCCCCCACTTGCCTGCTGTGTGACCTTGGGCAAGTCATTCACTTCTCTTGGCCTCAGTTACCTCACCTGTAAAACGGGGATTAAGACAGCGAGCCCCATATGGGACAGGGGCTCTGTCCAACCTGATTTGCTGGTCATCCACTTCCAGATTTTTACCAAGAAAACTCTATGGATCCACTGTCAGGACAATTGCAGACAATAATGATGGCATTTATTAAGCGCTTACTACGTGCAAAGCACTGTTCTACGCGCAGGGGAGGTTACAAGGCGATCAGGAGGTAGTGCATCCACCAAACTAGCTCTCTTTCTCCCTTCAAAGCCCTTTCTAGACTGTGAGCCCACTGTTGGGTAGGGGCCGTCTCTATATGTTTCCAACTTGGACTTCCCAAGCGCTTAGTACAGTGCTCTGCACACAGTAAGCGCTCAATAAATACGATTGATAGTGAGAGCTCACCTCCTCCAGGAAGCCTTCCCAGACTCAGCCCCCTTTTTCCTCTCCTCCTCCCCATTCCCCCATCTTACCTCCTTCCCCTCCCCACAGCATCTGTATACGTTTGTACAGATTTATTACTCTATTTATTTTCCTTGTACATATTTACTATTCTATTTATTTTGTAAATGATGTGCATCTAGCCTTACTTCTATTTATTCTGACGACTTGACACCTGCCCACGTGTTTTGTTTTGTTGTCTGTTTCCCCCTTCTAGACTGTGAGCCCGTTGCTGGGTAGGGACTGTCTCTTTATGTTGCCAACTTGGACTTCCCAAGCGCTTAGTACAGTGCTCTGCACACAGTAAGCGCTCAAGAAATACGATTGATTGATTGATAGTGAGAGCTCAACTCCTCCAGGAGGCCTTTCCAGACTCAGCCCCCTTTTTCCTCTCCTCCTCCCCATTCCCCCCACCCAACCTCCTTCCCCTCCCCACAGCACCTGTATATATGTTTGTACAGATTTATTACTCTATTTATTTTCCTTGTACATATTTACTATTCTATTTTGTAAATGATGTGCATCTAGCTTAACTTCTATTTATTCTGACGACTTGACACCCGTCCACATGTTTTGTTTTGTTGTCTGTTTCCCCCTTCTCGACTGTGAGCCCGTTGCTGGGTAGGGGCCGTCTCTATATGTTGCCACCTTGGACTTCCCAAGCGCTTAGTACAGTGCTCTGCACACAGTAAGCACTCAATAAATATGATTGATTGACTGATTGATTGATTGTGAGAGCTCACCTCCTTCAGGAGACCTTCCCAGACTGAGCCCCCTTTTTCCTCTCCTCCTCCCCATTCCCCCACCTTACCTCCTTCCCCTCCCCACAGCACCTGTATATCATCATCAATCGTATTTATTGAGCGCTTACTGTGTGCAGAGCACTGTACTAAGCGCTTGGGAAGTACAAATTGGCAACATACAGAGACAGTCCCTACCCAACAGTGGGCTCACAGTCTAAAAGGGACCGTCTCTATATGTTGCCAGCTTATACTTCAATCAATCAATCGTATTTATTGAGCGCTTACTGTGTGCAGAGCACTGTACTAAGCGCTTGGGAAGTACAAGTGCTCTGCACACAGTAAGCGCTCAATAAATATGACTGAATGCATGAATGAATGAATCCACCCCAGTGCTCAGTACAGGGCCTGGCACATGGTAAGTGCTTAACAAACATCACAATTAATAGTATTATTATGATTATGATTATTATCATTACTATTATAAGACCAAGGGACCAAAGAGCCAATTAGGAAGGAGAATAAATCCCAAGTAAGGCAATTTACTGCTGTAAAGTCACAGAGGGGCACGAGAAAGATGTAAACAGAACTTAAAAGAAACCCTATGTTTTTACATAAGTCAATTGTACGTGGCGGCACACCCACCCAACCACTTTCCGGAACCTGTTATTTGGGAATACACATTTTTAATAAATGCTATTTTGCTCTTTATGCCATTTTGCCGGTATGTCTTTAGAATGTCAAAACGTTAATACTGAATTGTATATCCATTTACTGGCAGGTTTATATAGCTAGTCTCGCCTACGAATCAACACATTATCACGGCAGGGGAGTCTGCGTACGCCAGTGAAGCTTAGAGCCATGCCCCTGAGAGACAGGAGAAGCAGCGTGGCTCGGTGGAAAGAGCCCGGCCTTTGGAGTCAGAGGTCACGGGTTCAAATCCCGGCTCCGCCAACTGTCAGCTGTGTGACTATGGGCAAGTCACTTTTAACTTCTCTGGGCCTCAGTTCCCTCATCTGGAAAACGGGGATTAAAACTGTGAGCCCCCTGTGGGACAACCTGATCGCCTTGTAACCTCCCCGGTGCTTAGAACAGTGCTTTGCACATAATAAGCGCTTAACGAATACCATCATCATTATTATTACTATAGTCTCTTTCCAGGTTTACCCATAATGGCAAGGTCTAAGCCGAAACATCCAAGCAGATTCACCTGTGCTGAGCAGGAGCAGTAAGCGCTCAATAAATACGAGTGAATGAATGAATGTATATATGTTGGTACATATTTATTACTCTATTTTACTTGTACATATTTATCCTGTTTATTTCATTTGGTTAATATGTTTTGTTTTGTTGTCTCCCCCTTCTAGCCCGTGGGCCCGCCGTCTCTATAATGTTGCCAACTTGTACTTCCCAAGCGCTTAGTCCAGTGCTCTGCAATCAATCAGTCGTATTTATTGAGCGCTTACTGTGTGCAGCGCTTAGTACAGCGCTGTGCACACAGTATGCGCTCAATAAATACGATACTGTGTGCACAGCACTGTACTAAGCGCTGCACACAGTAAGCGCTCAATAAATCTGACTGAATGAATGAGCATATTGATCAAAGACGACGGCAGAGACTTGAGCATTTACGGCGCAGAAGGTAGTGGTAAACAGCTTCTGTATTTTTAACCAGGAAAATTCTATGGATACACATACCAGAATGACTACATATTATAACAACAACTATGGTATTTGTTCTAAGTGTTTACTAGGTACCAAGCACTGTTCTAAGCGCCGGAGCACTGTCCTGAAGAATGCTCTGGAGAAAATCCGACCAGAGTCGCTACAGATTGGAAACGACTTGTCGGCACCGGATGATAGCTAGTAATAATAATAATAATGTTGGTATTTGTTAAGCGCTTACTATGTGCAAAGCTTGTTAGACTCTGTCCAACCTGATCACCTTCTATCTATCCACGTTGGCTTAGAAAGTGGCTGGCACGTAGTAAGTGCTTAGCAAATACCACGGTTATTCTCAATAATCTAGAAAGCATGTGGCAATGCAGAATGGAGTCGAAGGATTGCACTCTAATTCTTATAGCACTGTATGTCTGTTCCTATAAGCTAAGGCCTGTCTACCGGCTCAGTTCGGTCAATCAATCAATCAATCGGATTTATTGAGCGCTTACTGTGTGCAGAGCACTGTACTAAGCGCTTGGGGAGTCCAAGTTGGCAACACATAGAGACGGTCCCTACCCAACGGTGGGCTCACAGTCTAGAAGGAGGAACAGTCTGTGCCCCAGCGGGAAGAGGAGTGGTGGGATGAGAGCTTGCCAACGCGGTCGTGTGGGACAAAATCTCTGGAATCAATTCCGTTACGTTCAGGCCCGAAGTCGCAGGGCAAGGATTTTCCACTTTTCTCGTTGATTCCATCGTTATAATGATGATGATGATGGTATTTGCTAAGCGCCTGCTACGTGCCAAGCACTGTTCCAAGTGCCGGGGCAGATACAAGATAATCAGGTTGTTCCACGTGAGTGTTTCGTTCTCTGTCTCCCCCTTTTAGACCGTGAGCCCACTGTTGGGTAGGGACTGTCTCTATATGTTGCCAACTTGTACTTCCCAAGTGCTTAGTACAGTGCTCTGCACACAGTAAGCGCTCAATAAATACGATTGATTGATTGATTAATCCCCATTTTACAGATGTGGTAACTGAGGCACAGAGAAGTTAAGTGACTTATCCAGAGTCACACAGCTGACAAGCGGCAGAGCTGGGATTTCATTCATTCAATCATATTTATTGAGCGTTTACTGTGTGCAGAGCACTGTACTAAGCGCTTGGGAAGTACAGGTTGGCAACACATAGAGACGGTCCCTGACCTCTGAATCCCAAGCCCGTGCTCCTTCCCCTGAGCCACGCTGCTTCTCTAATATGAGGCATCTTCAAAAGTGACAATTTTGAAGAACTGCCGTCAACCTAATTAGGGAAAATGCCTCTCAACCGCTCCCGTCAATCCTTTCCATTTCATTTTTAAACTATTTCTCTGTGGAAACAGTACTGGGGGCCACTATGGAGTGAAAATGTTTTAAGGCAAGAGTAAAACTGAGCGGGGCAACACCACACAACCGAAAAACTCCTCCTCCGGAGTCGGAGACCCAAGGTTGGCAACAGGTTTAGTGTGGTGAGCCCCTAACAAGCTGCCTTATTAGTGACTGGCTGTGATCCCGTCAACAACAAGAAGGAAGGGATGGGCCAAGGCATTGATGGGCTCAACGGGATGATTGCTGGCAGGTGAGGGTGGAGCAGGGAGGGGAGGTGTGCCCTTCTCTCCCTGGTCTACCCAGTAACGGGCCTTGACCAATCAATGAGTGCCACACACAGCCCAGCTGCCCTGCCTAAAGTGGATAAAAAGCCCTCATGTGACCCACGATGAAGCCTATGCAGGAGGCACGTAGGAAGCAACGCTGAAGCCTGTGGAGAAGAGGAGAGCCAAGAAGAAAGCACACAGAAAGAAGCAGCATCGGCAAAAAGGGCTCCCTTGATCATCAGCCTGGTATCGGACCCTTGGTGGAGTGAGTGTGTATATGTGTCACTCCCTTGCACATTGGGAAACTTCCCCCAGTAACCTTGGTGGTCGGTGACGCTACTATGTGTCACGGAGGCTCCCCCGGTCCAGGAAAATCCCGCCGGGCACCATCTGCCACCAAATCCTGTCGGTTCCACCCTCACGCCATTGCTAAAATCCGCCCTTTCTTCTCCATCCAGATCACCCTGTTAATCCAAGCATTTATCCTTTTCCACCAAGAGGCCAACACCAGCCTCCCTGCTGACCTTCCAGCCTCCCGTCTCTCCCAACTCCAATATACACCAACACTGTGTTGCTCGGATGACTTTTCTACAAAAAGTTGAGGCCGTGTTTCCCCACTCCTCAAGGAACTGCATCAGTTGCCCACCCTTCTCATCAAAAAGAAACTCCTCACCGCTGGCTATAAAGCACTCAATCGCCTTGCCCTCTCCCACCTTATTTTGCTGCTCTTCTACCCTCACGCTTTCCTCCTAATGCCAACCCAGGTCCCTGTGTGACGATCTCGTCTATCTCGCCACCGACCCCTCGCCCACATCCTGCCTCGGGCCTGGAATTCTCTCCCTGTTCATATCCGACAGGGAATTCCCTCGCCCCACATCCAAGACTTTTTTAAAAGCACAGTTCCTTCAAGAGGGATTTTTCATTCCCTCTTCTCCCAATCAATCAATCACTTGCATTTATTGAGCGCTTACTGTGTGCGGAGCACTGGACTAAGCGCTTGGGAAGTACAAGTCAGCAACATATAGAGACGGTCCCTACCCAATAGCGGGCTCACAGTCTAGAAGGGGGAGACAGAGAACAAAACATATTAACAAAATAAAATAAATAGAATAGATATGTACAAGTAAAATAGAGTAAAATGCCCCACATCCAAGACTTTTTTAAAAGCACAGTTCCTTCAAGAGGGATTTTTCATTCCCTCTTCTCCCAATCAATCACTTGCATTTATTGAGCGCTTACTGTGTGCACAGCACTGGACTAAGCGCTTGGGAAGTACAAGTCGGCAACACATAGAGACGGTCCCTACCCAACAGTGGGCTCACAGTCTAGAAGGGGGAGACAGAGAACAAAACATATTAACAAAATAAATAGAATAGATATGTACAAGTAAAATAGAGTAATAAATACACTCCCTTCTGCTTCACCCTCACATTTGGATTTGCACCCTTTACTGACTTCTCCCACAGCACTTATGTGTGTATCCATCATTTATTAATTTATATTAATGTCTGTTTCCGTCTAGACTCCAAGATTGTTGTGGGGAGGGAGAATGCCTAACAATTTTATTGTACCCTCCCAAATGCTTAGTAATACTAATGGCACTTATTAAGCACTTACTACGTGCAAAGCACTGTTCTAAGTGCTGGGGAGGTTACAAGGTGATCAGGTTGTCCCATGGGAGGCTCACAGTCTTAATCCCCATTTTACAGATGAGGTCACTGAGGCACAGAGAAGTGAAGTGACTTGCCCAAAGTCACACAGCTGACTAGTGGTGGAGCAGGGATTTGAACCCATGACCTCTGACTCCAAAGCCCGTGCTCTTTCCACTGCGCCACACTGCTTCTCTAGTACTGTGCATGCACAAAGCACTCAAATCCCAGCTTGGACACTTGTCCCCTGTGTGACCTTGGACAAGTCATTTCACTTCCCTGAGCCTCAGTGACCTCAGCTGTAAAATGGGGATTAAGACACGAGCCCCAGGTGGGACATGGATTGCATCCGACCTGAAGCAGCGGGGGGTCGGTGGAAAGAGCCCGGGCTTTGGAGTCAGAGGTCATGGGTTCGAATCCCAACTCCGCCACATGTCTGCTGTGTGACCTTGGGCAAGTCACTTAACTTCTCGGAGCCTCAGTTACCTCATCTGTAAAACAGGGATTAAGACTGTGAGCCCCATGAGGGGCAACTTGATCACCTTGTATTCCTCCCAGCGCTTAGAACAGTGCTCTGCACATAGTAAGCGCTTAACAAATGCCATTATTATTATTATTGGCTTGTTTGTACCCCAGTGCTTAAAACCGTGTTTGGCGCTGAGGAAGAGCTGAACAAATAACCTTTACAAAATAAATGACACTGATTGATTGATTAACACCTGGGTGAAGGATTAAAGACCTTGCCCTCCCATTCCCAACAGGAAAACTGGGATGACATCAGTTGAGTGTAAGTGAACTCATCAAATCAGGACAAAGGACCTACGGATAGGATGAAATTCTGTTGAAAGAAACCTAATCGGGCGATATTCCCATTTTCCAGGTGAGGTAACTGAGGCTTAGAGAAGCGGGGTGACTCGCTCAGGGTCACACCCCAGACAAGAGGCAGAGCGGGGTTTGGAATTCAGGGCCTGGATTGTGTGGCCAATCCCTAGTAGTGAGTCAATCATATTCACTGAGCTCTTACTGTGTGCAGAGCACTGTACTAAGCGCTTGAGAGAATACAATGTAACGATAAACACATTCCCTGCCCACGAACTTAGTGTGTAGAGTTGCTTGTCCTGGGATAACCCAGCTCCCTCACTTAAGATTTGGGAGACTCAATCTGTAGTACTTATTGAGCATCCACTATGTGCCTATCCCTGTATAAAACAAATGGCAGAATAGAAACAGTAGGATTAATCGGGGCCCTCGAAGATTTTATCTTCTAGCTGGGGAGACCTTTATCAAAATAATATTGACAGCATTTATTAAGCGCTTACTATGTACAAAGCATTGTTCTAAGCGCTAGGGAGGTTACAAGGTGATCAGGTTGTCCCACGGGGGGCTCACAGTCTTCATCCCCCTTTTCCAGATGAGGTAACTGAGGTCCAGAGAGGTGAAGTGACTGGCCCAAAGTCTCACAGCTGACTGTGAGCCCACTGTTGGGTAGGGACTGTCTCTATACGTTGGCAACTTGTACTTCCCAAGTGCTTAGTACAGTGCTCTGCACACAGTAAGCGCTCAATAAATACGATTGATTGAAGTGGTGGGGCAGGGATTTGAACCCATGACCTCTGACTCCAAAGCCCGGGCTCTTTCCACTGAGCCACGCTGCTTCTCCCAAGTTACATAACCACTATGGGGGAAGTGCTGAAGTGGAAATTGGGAGAAAATAAAGGGTGGGGAAATGAGAAACTCATCAGGGAAGGCCACCTGGAAAAGGTGGAATAATTACATTCCTTGAAGGCTCACCTGATGCAGGGCACTGTCCTAGGCAATTTAGCTTTGTAGGCTAGAGAAGTGACACGTTTGCCTGCAAACAGTTTACTCTGAAGGGGAAGGCTAACATCATCATCATCAATCATATTTATTGAGCACTTACTATGTGCAGAGCACTGTACTAAGCGCTTGGGAAGTACAAATTGGCAACATATAAAGACAGTCCCTACCCAACAGTGGGCTCACAGTCTAAACGGGGGAGGCAGAGAACAAAACAAACATACTAACAAAATAAAATAAATAGAATAGATATGTACAAATAAAATAAATAAATAAATAAATAGAGTAATGAATATGTACAAACATATATACAGGTGCTGTGGGGAAGGGAAGGAGGTAAGAAGTGGGGGATGGAGAGGGGGACGAGGGGGAGAGGAAGGAAGGGGCTAACATACATATTTACAACTAGCCCGGTCAAATTAAATAGTTCACAGGTGTGTCTGAGTGCTCAGCAGGGTGGCAAATTTACAGGTGGGTTGTCCAAGAAGAGGAAAGCAGTGGTCTGCCCCATGGGAAGCAGGAGGGAGGGTGTCAGAAGAAACCTGAGTAAAATGAGCTGGGAAAAACAAAACAGTCAAGCCAGGGTCAAGTCGGAAAAGAGGAGGGAGCCAATGGAATGCCTCGTCTACTAAGTTTCTATTTAGTTTAGGGAGGAATTGGCAGTCATTGGAGGTTTTTCAGTGGGAAGATGTATGCCAAAGGGTGACATCATCATCATCATCATCAATCGTATTTGAGCGCTTACTATGTGCAAAGCACTGTACTAAGTGCTTGGGAAGTACAAATTGGCAACATATAGAGACAGTCCCTACCCAACAGTGGGCTCACAGTCTAAAAGGGGGAGACAGAGAACAAAACCAAACATACTAACAAAATAAAATAAATAGAATAGATATGTACAAGTAAAATAGAGTAATAAATATGTACAAACATATATACAGGTGCTGTGGGGAAGGGAAGAAGGTAAGATGGGAGGATGGACGGGGACGAGGGGGAGAGGAAGGAAGGGGCTCAGTGTGGGAAGGCCTCCTGGAGGAGGTGAGCTCTCAGTAGGGCCTTGAAGGGAGGAAGAGAGCTAGCTTGGTGGATGGGCAGAGGGATTGGGGGCATTCCAGGCCCGGGGGATGACGTGGGCCGGGGGTCGATGGCGGGACAGGCGAGAACGAGGTACGGTGAGGAGATTAGCGGCGGAGGAGCGGAGGGTGCGGGCTGGGCTGGAGAAGGACAGAAGGGAGGTGAGGTAGGAGGGGGCGAGGGGATGGATGGACAGCCTGGAAGCCCAGGGTGAGGAGTTTCTGCCTGATGCGCAGACTTGGAAAAAAGAACTGGACAGAAAAGTGAAGAATGGACTGGAGAGCCCAGAGGCACAGAGAGTAGGGACGTTAGGGAGGTCACATAAGTAACAAAAACACAGCTACGTTACTACAGGCAAATTTCACAGGCATGTAAGGTGTGGAATGGAGCGTACATCGCATAAGACCGCTACAGGAAAATTCACACGAAGCAGTATGATCTAATCCTTGATCAATCAGTGGTATTTACTGAGTCCTTTACTGTACTAAGGAAAGAAAAATACAACAGTTGTAGCAGGGTGGCCTAGTGGGAAGAGCACGATCCTGAGAGTCAGAGGATCTTGGTTCTAATCCCGGCTCTGCCGGGTGACCGTGGGCAAGTCACTTAGCTTCTCTGGGCCTCAGTGACCTTATCTCTAAAAGAGGGATTAAGACTTCTAGCCCTCTACGGGATATGGATTGTGACCAACCTGATTAACTTGGATCTATCCTAGTACAGTGTCTGGCACATAGTAAAAATTAATGCAAAAAAAAAACAACAATTGGTCCTAAAATGATGCATCTGGGGGGTTTTGGAAGGGGCATGCATAGGTTTGTCTGGGTGGATGAGACGAATACGCACAGACTGTGAGTGGCCGGTGTTATTCTACTTGTCCATATCTATTCTATTTATTTTATTTGGTTAGTATGTTTGGTTTTGTTCTCTGTCTCCCCCTTTTAGACTGTGAGCCCACTGTTGGGTAGGGACTGTCTCTATATGTTGCCAACTTGGACTTCCCAAGCGCTTAGTACAGTGCTCTGCACACAGTCAGCGCTCAATAAATATGATTGATTGTGTGGAGAAGAGGGAAAGAGGAAGCAGGAGGAGGGCGAAAATCCATTTGAATGTCGACAATCCTTTACTCTGGACAAAACACTGGGAGCTCAATTCTTTTAATAGAGTATTCTCCCTAGTTCGTTGTGGGCAGGGAATGTGTCTGTTTATTGTTATATTATACCCTCCCAAGAGCCTAGCAGAGTGCTGTGCACACAGTAAGCGCCCAAATACGACTGAATGAATGAAAGCGCCTAGTTCGGTGCTCTGCACGCAGTAAGCGCTCAATAAATGATTGAATAATAATAATTATGGTGTTCGGCGCCTACCATGTGCAAGACACTGTATTAAGCGCTGGGGTGGATACAAGGAAGTTGGGTTGGCCACAGTCCCTGTCCCACGTGGGGCTCACTTAAACGAAAGCGCCTAGTACGGAGTTCTGCACATAGTAAGCACTTAATCAAAGCCACTGATTGATAAAACTGGGAAACAGATGAAACTCTATGAAAGGACGGAGGGGAGAGGAGAATGATGCAGGGATGCTGCCTAGGGAAAAGCTAAGACTGGGGTGTACGAGGAGGGTTGGATGTTTACTTTTGGGCAACCATAATAATTGTGGTATTTAAGTGCTTACTGTGTGCCAGGCACTGTAGTAAGCGCTGCAGTGGATACCAGCAAATCGGGTTAGACACAGTGCCTGTCCCACGTGGGGCTCAGTCTCAATCCCCATTTTCCAGATTCATTCATTCATTCAATCGTATTGAACGCTTACTTTGTGCACAGCACTGTACTAAGTGCTTGAGAAGTACAAGTTGGCAACATATAGAGACGGTCCCTACCCAACAGTGGGCTCACAGTCTAGAAGATAAATAGAATAGTAAAAATGTACGGGGAGGGAGGGAGGGAGGTTTGTGCATATATATATATATATATATGTTTGTATGTATTACTCTATTTTATTTGTACATATTCTATTTGATTTTGTTAATATGTTTTGTCTTGTTGTCTGTCTCCCCCTTCTAGACTGTGAACCCACTGTTGGGTAGGGACCATCTCTATATGTTGCCAACTTGTACTCCCCAAGCGCTTAGTCCAGTGCTCTGCACACAGTAAGCGCTCAATAAAAGACTGAATGAATGAATATGTTTGGTTGTCTGTCTCCCCCTTCTAGACTGTGAGCCCGCTGTTGGGTAGGGACTGTCTCTATACGTCGCCAACTTGTACTCCCCAAGCGCTAAGTCCAGTGCTCTGCACACAGTAAGCGCTCAATAAATACGATTGAATGAATATGTGCTTCCCAAGCCGTTAGTCCAGTGCTCTGCACACAGTAAGCGCTCAATAAATACGACTGAATGAATGAATATGTTTTGTTGTCTGTCTCCCCCTTCCAGACTGTGCGCCTGCTGTTGGGTAGAGACTGTCTCTATATGTTGCCAACTTGTACTCCCCAAGCGCTTAGTCCAGTGCTCTGCACACAGTAAGCGCTCAATACGACTGAATGAATGAATATGTGCTTCCCAAGCTGTTAGTCCGGTGCTCTGCACACAGTAAGCGCTCAATAAATACGACTGAATGAATATGTTTGTCTGTTTCCCCCTTCTAGCCTGTGAGCCCGCCGCTGGACCGTCTCCATGTGTTGCCAACTTGTACTCCCCGAGCGCTTAGTCCAGTGCTCTGCACACAGTAAGTGCTCAATAAATACGACTGAATGAATATGTTTTGTTTCGTTGTCCGTCTCCCCCTTCTAGCCTGTGAGCCCGCCGTTGGGTAGGGACCGTCTCTATATGTTGCCAACTTGTACTCCCCAAGCGCTTAGTACAGTGCTCTACCTACAGCAAGCGCTCAATAAATACGATTGAATGAATGAATATGTGCTTCCCAAGCCGTTAGTCCAGTGCTCTGCACACAGTAAGCGCTCAATAAATAGGACTGAATATGTTTTGTTTTGTCTGTCTCCCCCTTCTAGACCTTGAGCCTGCTGTTGGGCAGGGCCCGTCTCTATATGTTGCCAACTTGTGCTTCCCAAGCGCTTAGTACAGTGCTCTGCACACAGTAAGCGCTCAATAAAGATGATTGAATGAATGCATATGTGCTTCCCAAGTGCTTAGTCCAGTGCTCTGCACACAGTAAGCGCTCAATAAAGGCGACTGAATGAATGAATACGTTTTGTTGTGTTGTCTGTCTCCCCCTTCTAGACTGTGAGCCCGCTGTTGGGTAGGGGCCGTCTCTAGACGTTGCCAACTTGTGCTTCCCAAGCCCTTAGCCCAGTGCTCTGCACACAGTACGCGCTCAATAAAGACGATTGAATGAATGAATATGTGCTTCCCAAGCGCTTAGTCCAGTGCTCTGCACACAATAAGCGCTCAATAAAGGCGACTGAATGAATGAATATGTTTTGTTGTCCGTCTCCCCCTTCTAGACTGTGAGCCCGCTGTTGGGAAGGGACCGTCTCTAGACGTTGCCAACTTGTGCTTCCCAAGCGCTTAGTCCAGTGCTCTGCACACAATAAGCGCTCCATAAAGACGACTGAATGAATGAATGAATATGTGCTTTCCAAGCGGTTAGTCCAGTGCTCTGCACACAGTAAAAGCTCAGCACGACTGAATGAATATGTTGTGTTGTCTGTCTCCCCCTTCTAGACTGTGAGCCCGCCGCTGGGTAGGGACCGTCTCTAGACGTTGCCAACTTGTGCTTCCCAAGCGCTTAGTCCAGTGCTCTGCACACAATAAGCGCTCAATAAAGACGACTGAATGAATGAATATGTTTTGTTGTGTTGTCCGTCTCCCCCTTCTAGACTGTGAGCCCGCTGTTGGGAAGGGACCGTCTCTAGACGTTGCCAACTTGTGCTTCCCAAGCGCTTAGCCCAGTGCTCTGCACACAATAAGCGCTCAATAAAGATGATTGAATGAATGAATATGTGCTTCCCAAGTGCTTAGTCCAGTGCTCTGCACACAGTAAGCGCTCAATAAAGACGACTGAATGAATGAATATGTTTTGTTGTGTTGTCCGTCTCCCCCTTCTAGACTGTGAGCCCGCTGTTGGGAAGGGGCCGTCTCTAGATGTTGCCAACTTGTGCTTCCCAAGCGCTTAGCCCAGTGCTCTGCACACAGTACGCGCTCAATAAAGACGATTGAATGAATGAATATGTGCTTCCCAAGCGCTTAGTCCAGTGCTCTGCACACAATAAGCGCTCAATAAAGGCGACTGAATGAATGAATATGTTTTGTTGTCCGTCTCCCCCTTCTAGACTGTGAGCCCGCTGTCGGGTAAGGGCCGTCTCTAGATGTTCCCAACTTGCGCTTCGCCCAGTGCTCCGCACGCAGTAAGCGCTCGCTCAATCACTACGATTGATGGAGGGAGGGAGGGAGGGAGGGAGGGATGGAGAGGCGTTGCCGGGGGCCGTTGCCTAGCAACCAGAGCTCGGCGCAGGCCGGGCTGCGCGGCTCACCTCCTTCTTCTTCTGTCCCCCGGCGCGCTGTCCGCCGAGCGGGGCCGGGAGCAGCAGCAGCAGCGGCAGCAGGAGGAGCAGGAGGAGGAGGAGGCGGCGGCGGTGCGGTTGTCGGTGTCGGTGTCGGGGCCCCGCGGCGGGCGGCCCCCCGGCCCCGGCCCCGGCCCCGGCCCCGGCCCCGGCCCCCCGCATCGCCACGGCCACGGCCACGGCCACGGCCATCCCCGCCGGCCGCCCACGAGGCTTCTTCCCCGACTCCGCCCCCCCCGCCGGGAGCCCCGCCCCGCCCCCTTCCCGCCCGCCGCGCATGCGCCGCCCCGGGCACCGCCCCTCGGCTGCGCGCGCATCGCCTCCTGCCGGACCCCCGAGCCGGGACACCTGAGGAACGCACTCACTCATTCATTCATTCACTCATTCATTCATCCATCTATCTATCTATCTATCTATCTATTCATCTATCTATCCATCCATCCATTTATCTATCGATCCATCCATCCGTCTATCCATCCATCTATCCATCCACCCATTCATCCACTCACTCATTCATTCACTCATTCATTCATCCATCCATCCATCGATCTATCTATTCATCCATCCATCCATCCATCCATTCATCCATCTATCCATCCATCTACCCATTCATCTATTCATTCATTCTCTCATTCATTCTCTCATTCATTCACCCATCCATTCATCCATCCATTCATCTATCTATCCATCCATCCATCTGTCCATCCATCTGTCCATCCACCCACCCATTCATCTATTCATTCACTCATTCATTCTCTCATTCATTCACTCATTCGTTCATCCATCTGTCCATTTATCCATCCATCCATCCATCTATCTATCTATCGATCTATCTATCTACCTACCTACAAGTATTTTACTTGTACATTTCTATCCTACTTATTTTATTTTGTTGGTATGTTGGGTTCTGTTCTCTGTCTCCCCCTTTTAGACTGTGAGCCCACTGTTGGGTAGGGACTGTCTCTATGTGATGCCAATTTGTACTTCCCAAGCGCTTAGTACAGTGCTCTGCACCTAGTAAGCGCTCAATACGATTGATTGATTGATTGATCTATTCATCTATCTATCCATCCATTCATCTGTCTATCCATCCATCCACCCATTCATCCATTCATTCATTCTCTCATTCATTCACTCATTCATTCATCCATCCATCCATCGATCTATCTATTCATCCATCCATCCATTCATCTATCTATCCATCCATCCACCCATTCATCCATTCATTCATTCTCTCATTCATTCACTCATTCATTCATCCATCCATCCATCTATCTATTCATCCATCCATCCATCCATTCATCTATCTATCCATCCATCCATCCATCCATCCATTCATCCATCCATCTACCCATGCATCTATTCATTCATTCTCTCATTCATTCTCTCATTCATTCTCTCATTCATTCACTCATTCATTCATCTATCCATCTATCCATCCATCCATTCATCTATCTATCCATCCATCCATTTATCTATCCATCCGCCCATCTATCTATCCATCCATCCACCCATTCATCTATTCATTCACTCATTCATTCTCTCATTCATTCACTCATCCATCCATTCATCCATCTACCTATCTATTCATCCATCCATCCATTCATCTATCTATCCATCCATCCATTTATCTATTCATCCACCCACCCATTCATCTATTCATTCATTCAATCGTATTTATTGAGCGCTTACTGTGTGCAGAGCACTGTACTAAGCACTTGGTAAGTACAAGTTGGCAACATATAGAGACGGTCCCTACCCATCCATCCATCCATTCATGTATCTATCCATCCATCTATCCATCCATCTATCCATTCATCCATCTATCCATCCATTTCATCCATTCATTCAATAATATTTATTGAGCGCTTACTGTTTGCAGAGCACTGTACTAAGCGCTTGGGAAGTACAAGTTGGCAACATATAGAGAAGGACCCTACCCAACAACGGGCTCACAGTCTAGAAATCCATCCATCTATCCGTCCATCCATCCATTCATTCCTTCCGTCGGATGAACTGAGCACTTACTGTGCACAGATCACTGTGCTAAGCCCTTGGAAAGGACAATACAGCAATCAAGAGAGGCAATCCCTGCCCAATCACTCCCCTTCCCGAATCATCACTAGTAGTGGTAATAATGATAATATAATTATGCTATCGTACATGTTATAAAATGTCCTAATATCTTAGGATCTATTACATTAGTATTCTATAGAATATACCATTAGAGTACATAGTGTATTATATTAGTACTATAGTTAATATGCCATCTTATTTTATAGATACATATTATTAATATATATAACATCTAATATAGTACACTATATACTATAATATGCAATATGCACCGCATTATGTACTATATAATACGCAATATACTTCATTATATTAGTATTGTATAATATACTATATATAATACTAATATAATATACTATAATAGTATACAGTATACTATATGTAATATACTTTATATAATCCTAATATAAGATGATAGTATATTGTATACTTTGTGTAATATTAATATAATATTGTATATTTCATATTATACAATATACTATATATACTACACTATATGTTATATAATATGCAATATTCGTATATAATATTCTATAATGTATGTGCTATAATGTGCTATAATAATAATAATTATTATTATAACTGTGGTATTTGTTAAGCTCTTACTATGCCCGAGGTGCTGTACCAAGCACTGGGGTGGATGCAAGTAAATCGGGTTGGACACAGTCCCTGTCTCGCATGGGGCTCACAGACTCTGTCCCCATTTTCCAGATGAGGGAACTGAGGCCCAGAAAAGTAAAGCGACTTGTTCAAGGTCACACCCCGATGCAGAGCAGGGATTAGAACCCATGACTTTCTGGCTCCCAAGCCCGTGCTCTATCCACTATGCCATTCATTCATTCAATCGTATTTATTGAGCGCTTACTGTGTGAAGAGCACTGTACTAAGCGCTTGGCCATGTAGTTGTGGTACCGGGTAAGTGGCTATTGTGTGCCAGGCACGGTATTAAGAAGCAGCATATTGAGAAGCAGCGTGGCTCAGTGGAAAGAGCCCGGGCTTTGGAGTCAGAGGTCATGGGTTCAAATGCCGGCTCCAGCACTTGTCAGCTGTGTGACTTTGGGCAAGTCACTTCACTTCTCTGGGCCTCAGTTCCCTCATCTGGAAAATGGGGATGAATACTGTGAGCCCCAGGTGGGACAACCTGATTACCTTGTATCTACCCCAGCGCTTAGAACAGTGCTTTGCACATAGTAAGTGCTTAACAAATACCAACCTTATTATTATTATTTATTATTATTATTAAGCACTGGAGTAGACATAAGCAAATGGGGTTGGGCATAGTCCCCATCCTACAAGGGGCTCAGAGTCTCGATCTTCATTTTTCATTTCACACTCGAATGGATTCTGTTGTTGGTGTGAAAGAACACCATGCCCACCACAAACTAAAACTAGCTTCCTCTCCCAGCTTTTGGTGATGAGGTTGAGTCTGCTTTTAGAGGAAACAGGCGCTGTCTGTCCTCACCCATGCAGAACTGTGGTAAACAGTACGATGAAAGGCCCCTTGAGCTGTCGCTGCGACTTGATTTTTTATTTTCTGTTGTTGGACTTGACAAACCCTTGGCTTAGGAGGTCACAGTCCCCTTGTCCCGATTTTACCAGAGCCTAGCTGTCTCTGTTATCATTCGCTTAAAAATGCACCTCATTCTTGCCTGCAGTAACAAACAGCACTCTCTGCAGAACGCGTGTTAAAATTTGTCCTATCTTTCAATCAGTCAATCAAACATATTTATTGAGCACTTACTGTGTGCAGAGCACTGTACTAAGCGCTTGGGAAGTACAAGTTGACAACATATAGATACAGTCCCTACCCAACGGTGGGCTCACAGTCTTAAAGGGGGAGACAGAGAACAAAACCAAACATACTAATAAAATAAATAGAATAGATATGTACAAGTAAAATAAATAAATAGAGTAATAAATATGTACAAACATATACATATCTAGAACAGTGCTTGGCACATAGTAAGCACTTAACAAATGCCATTATTATCATTATTATTATTATATTCAGTGCTTGAAAAGAGCTTGGCCCAGGGAGTGAGAAGACCAAGGTTCTCATCTCAATCAAACAATTAAGCAAATTGAACGCTTACTGTGTGCAGAGCACCGTAATAAGCAATCGGGAGAGTACAATATAACGGTAGACACATTCCCTGCCCACAGCAAACTTTCAGTATGAAGGGGCAGACAGACAATAATATAAATACGTGAATTATGGATTTGTACAAAGGTGCTTTTGGAATGAGGGAGGGGTGAATAAAGGGTCCAAATCCAAATGAAAAGGTGACAAAGAAGGGGATGGGAGAAAAGGAAATAGAGGCTTAGGGGGAAAGGAGATGTGCTTTTCATAAGGTTTTGAACTTGGGAAGAATAATTGTCCGTCGGTTACGAGGAAGGAGGGCTGTCCAAGCCAGAAGCAAGATGTGGGCGAGAAGTCCGTGGCAAGATCGACAATATTAGGGTACAGTGAGTAGGTTGGTATTAAAAGGCGGGTTGTGGGGTGGGTTGCAGAAGGGGACAAGGTGGCTGAGTACTTTGAAGCTGATAATAAGGAGTTTCTGTCCGATGTAGAGGTGGACGGACCACCACGAGAGGTTCCTGAGGAGCGGGGAAACATCAATCAATCAATCAATCAATCGCATTTATTGAGCGCTTACTGTGTGCAGAGCACTGTACTAAGAGCTTGGGAAATACAAGTTGGCAACATATACAGTCCCTACCCAACAGTGGGCTCACAGTCTAAAAGGGGGAGACAGAGAACAAAACCAAACATAGTAACAAAATAAAATAAATAGAATAGATATGTACAAGTAAAATAAATAGAGTAATAAATATGTACGTCATCATCAATCGTATTTATTGAGCGCTTACTATGTGCAGAGCACTGTACTAAGCGCTTGGGAAGTACAAATTGGCAACATATAGAGACAGTCCCTACCCAACAGTGGGCTCACAGTCTAAAAGGGGGAGACAGAGAACAAAACCAAACATACTAACAAAATAAAATAAATAGAATAGATATGTACAAGTAAAATAAATAAATAAATAGAGTAATAAATATGTACAAATATATATACATATACACAGGTGCTGTGGGGAAGGGAAGGAGGTAAGATGGGGGGATGGAGAGGGGGATGAGGGGGAGAGGAAGGAAGGGGCTGAGTGTGGGAAGGCCTCCTGGAGGAGGTGAGCTCTCAGTAGGGCCTTGAAGGGAGGAAGAGAGCGAGCTTGGCGGATGGGCAGAGGAAGGGCATTCCAGGCCAGGGGGAGGACGTGGGCCGGGGGTCGACGGCGGGACGGGCGAGGACGAAACATGGACTGAACATTTCTGTGGAAAAATAATCCAGGCAGCAGAGTAAAGTACGGACTGGAGAGGAGAGAGACAGGAGGCAGGGAAGTCAGCAAGGAGGCCGATGGATTTATCAAGGCAGGTTAGGATAAGTGCTCGGATTAACGTGCTTGGATGGAGAACATCCATCTAGTCCCTTCTAGACTGTGAGCCCGTTGTTGGGTAGGGACTGTCTCTATATGTTGCCGACTTGTACTTCCCAAGCGCTTAGTACAGTGCTCTGCACACAGGAAGCGCTCAATAAATATGAATATGTTTGTACATATTTATTACTCTATTATATTCATAGTATATATGAATTATATATTATATATAATTATATATTATATATATTATATATTCATATTCATATTATATATTAATATATTATATTATTATATGTAAGTTTGTACATATTTATTACTCTATTTTACTTGTACATATTTATTCTATTTTATTTTGTTAATATGTTTTGTTTTGTTGTCTGTCCCCCCACTTCTAGACTGTGAACCCGCTGTTGGGTAGGGACCGTCTCTATATGTTGCTGACTTGTACTTCCCAAGCGCTTAGTACAGTGCTCTGCACACCGTGAGCGCTCAATAAATACGATTGAATGAATGAGAAGAAAGAGCTGATTTTAGCAGTGTTGTGAAGGTTGAACCGACAAGACCAGGGGGGTGGGAAAATACTTGGAGTGGGACACCATTGTAGCTCAAATAAGGAATCCTGCAATATTGTTAGCAGAATCGAGAAGCAGCATAGCCTACTGGAGAGATCCCTGGCCCGGGAATCAGAAGGATCTGGGTTCTAATTGTGACCATGCCACTTGTATGCTATGTGACCTTAGGTAAGTCCCATCAGTTTTCTGTGCCTCAGTTCTCTCATCTGTAAAATGGGGATTAAGACCATGAGCCCCATGTGGGACAGGGACTCTGTCCAGCCTAATTACCTTGAATCTGCCTGGCACATAGTAAGCCCTTAAGAAATACCATGAAAAAGATGTTGTTGCTAAACCTCTAGCACCTAAATCCCCAATTGCAGATACTATAGTTGATCATTTTGTATTTGCAGCTGGGAAGGAAGGTACGGCTCTGTCATTACCTCCTTTGAAGGCATCTGAAGCACCTGTATTTGCTCAACCACTTCAGGCACACCTGAGGTAAGGTTGAATCACCTAATGGATGCCTACGTGAGACCCCAATCTCTAACAGGAAAAATCAATGTGAAGTTCTCAGTGGGTAGCTGAGCTGACAAAAATAAAATAGTTTTTTGCCCTGGACCCCAAATCCCTTTGTCCACTGGGCATGTGTCCAGAGCTGATGGCCTTCAGATAATTATCTGTCTCTAAAGGCCACTGTGGCCAACCAGTAATGCCCTCTGACCCCTAAAAGCCTAACACTCAGATAGCTGGAAGGTTGGGAGATGGAGGAGAGTTGGAATTTGTTTCTTAACTCTGAGGAATCTGTTATTTGGTTCATGCCAAAGAAAATCACAATATGGATAATGGTTCTTTGGGAACAGTGAAGGCAGATGAGAAGAGTGGACAACTTCCCCCTCCCTCTCCCCCTTTTAGACTGTGAGCCCACTGTTGGGTAGGGACTGTCTCTATATGTTGCCCATTTGTACTTCCCAAGCGCTTAATACAGTGCTCTGCACATAGTAAGCGCTCAATAAATACGATTGATGATGATGATGATGATGACAAAATGCGCTTTGTTAGAAGTATAGTGTCCTGTGATGTTTTAGAGGGTTTCCTTTAATTGGTCAAGTAGGGAGCGCAGAAGCCTTCTCAGGGGTTGAGAATTTGGGGGAGAGAATCAGTGGACTTGACCCCGCCTGAGGGAAAATTGCCTCCAAGACCCCAGAATTAATTATCAACATTGTTAGAATTTGGCATATGCAGCAAAGGTCAGAGGTGGATAATTATGAAGGCATTTTTAAATTGCTAATTTTATATCAAGTTTAGTGGTGAGCATCGGGGCAGGTACAGAATAATTAGGCATCATCCTTCCCCACACGGCCCTCCTAGACTAAGAGGAAGAAGAAACAGGCTTTTTATTCCCCTTTTACAGATGAGGAAGTGGTGTGGCTTAGCGGATAGAGCACGAGCCTGGAGTCAGAAGGACCTGGGTTCTAATCGCGGCCCTGCCGCGTGTCTGCTGTGTGACCTTGGACAAGTCACTTTGCTTCTCTGGGCCTCAGTTACCTCATCTGTAAAATGAGGATGAAGACTGTGAGCCCCACGTGGGACAACCTTTTAGACTGTGAGCCTACTGTTGGGTAGGGACTGTCTCTATATGTTGCCAACTTGTACTTCCCAAGCGCTTAGTACAGTGCTTTGCACACAGTAAGCGCTCAATAAATACGATTGATTGATTGATTGACAACCTGATGACCTGGTATCCCCCCAGCACTTAGAACAGTGCTTTGCACATAGTAAGCGCTTAATAAATGCCATCATCATCATCATCATTCTCTGTGCCTCAGTTCCCTCATCTGTAAAATGGAGATTAAGATTGTGAGCCCCATATGGGTCAGGGACCATGTCCAACTGATTAACTTTTACCTACAGTTAGATAGAAGAACAGTGCTCTGCACACAGTAAGCGCTCAGTAAGTATGATTGAATGAATGAGGAAAGTGAGGCCCAGAGCAGTTAACCGACTTTCCAAAGGCCACACAGCAAGCGTTCAAGTGGTCGAGTCAAGACTAAAGCAAGGGTCTCCTGAGCTGCGCTCCTTCCAATAGATCAGGCTGCTTCCCTTGCTTCTCGGAGGCCTGTTACCCAGAGGATTCCCTCTCCCTTCTGCGTTGCCTAGGCACACATCTATGCCTTTTGGACATTTGCTATTCACCCCACCCTTGTGAATGTCTGTCTTCCCTTCTAGACCACAAGCTCGCTGTAGGTTGGGTACAGGTCTACTGACTCGGTTGTACTGTACTCTCACAGGTCCTGGGATAGTGCTCTGCCCTCGGTAAAAGCTCATTAAATACCGTTGATAGATTGACTAAATGTGGTCACCGTTGTTCCGTATGCTTACCTGTAAAATGGGGATTGAGACTGTGAGCCTCCTGTAGGACAGAGACTGGGCCCATCCCGATTTGCATATGTCCACCCCAGTGCTTAGTACAGTGCCTGGCGCATAGCAAGTGCTTAACAAATATCAGTATAATAATTATTATTATTATCCTTTCCCCCTCCTCCCTATTCCTTCTCCCCATATCCACCCAGCTCTGCGACTCCCCACTCACCCTCTTTCTTTCCCCATCTTTCCCCCTCTCTTTTTCCTTTCTTCCCCCACCCTTCCTCACTCCCCAGACCTGAGTGTGTCCTTCACCCTAAATATTGGTTTCCTTGACTCCTAATAATAATAATAATAATAATTCCCCCCCTCCTCCCCCTCCCCATCCCCCCCGCACCCCCCTCCTTCCCCTCCCCACAGCACCTGTATATTTGTATATATGTTTGTACATATTTATTACTCTATTTTACTTGTACATATTTATTCTATTTATTTTATTTTGTTAATATGTTTTGTTTTGTTGTCTGTCTCCCCCTTCTAGACTGTGAGCCCGCTGTGGGGTAGGGGCCGTCTCTATATGTTGCCAACTTGTACTTCCCAAGTGCTTAGTACAGTGCTCTGCACATAGTAAGTGCTCAATAAATACGATTGATTGATTCCCCAACTCTTCCTCACTCCCCAGACCTGAGTGTGTCCTTTACCCTAAATATTGGTTTCCTTGATTCCTAATAATAATAATAATTCCTCCCCTCCTCCCCCCATCCCCCTCACCTTACCTCCTTCCCCTCCCCACAGCACCTATATATATATGTATATATGTTTGTTCATATTTATTACTCTATTTATTTTACTTGTACATATTCTATTTATTTTATTTTGTTAATATGTTTTGTTTTGTTGTCTTTCTCCCCCTTCTAGACTGTGAGCCCGCTGTTGGGTAGGGACCGTCTCTATATGTTGCCAACTTGTACTTCCCAAGCGCTTAGTACAGTGCTCTGCACACAGTAAGTGCTTAATAAATACGATTGAATGAATGAATGAATAATAATAATAATGATGATGATGGCATTTATTAAGCACTTACTGTGTGCAAGCACTGGGGAGGTTCCAAGGTGATCAGGTTGTATAATAAGATGTAGGACCTTTTTTCATAGCTGTAAAATACACAGTTCTACATTAAAGCATTCTTGGAATTACCTATCTTTCTAAATTCCATGGGAAAAGATGCATAGGGATTCAATAGATGGGAAAACATCACTTTTATTTCAGTTTAGCAAGTATTAGTGACTCCTTAAAATACGTGTTTTTTTAGCAAAATGCTCTATCAACTAAGTTAAATGCTCTTCCTCTACCCATTTTAAAGAAAAATTAAAATGATATGGGTAATAAATCTAGGCATTTTGTGGAATGTGTTTTCCTCTTGATACTCATTTAATCTCTGTTGACTAAAATGAGAATTGCTCACAAACACACACATTAAAAACAGGAAGCATCCTCAGAGCTTTACATTCGAAAAGGCCGGCACACATGAATGAATTGAGAATGAATTAGATATTCAACTTCCATGCCCAGAATGCAGAGAGTTACTATATTAACAAGCAGTTATTTCAGTCAACTATGTTATGCCCATTAAAAGCTAGTTCGGGACACAGATAATTAAGACATTTCCTCATTTATGAGACTTACTATTTTGACAGATCAGTTTCCTGAGCATTTTACATTTTAGAGAGCCGGGAGCTCACTCTAAATGGGTTGTTTTTCCCCAAACAAATGTTCACAGGGCAAGTTTTTAGCGTAAAAGGTGAAAATTAAATTTACGTTCAGTACAGATAATTTTCACACCCGGAATTCCTTCCAAAAATTAAAATAAATACGTCCTCTGAGTCAATGAAACTCCCCAGTTTAGGTGCCGGAAACCAAGCCCGTTGTTGGGTAGGGACTGTCTCTGTTGCTGAATTTTACTGTCCAAGAGCTTAGTACAGTGCTCTGCACCCAGTAAGCGCTCAATAAATATGACTGACTGACTGAATGAATAAATCAAAATCATCATCAATCGTATTTATTGAGCGATTACTGTGTGCAGAGCACTGTACTAAGCGCTTGGGAAGTACAAATTGGCCACATATAGAGACAGTCCCTGCCCAACAGTGGGCTCACAGTCCCAAAATCAAAATCAAAGTCCAAAATCAATCGGTGGGATTTATTGAGCACTTATAGTACAGTGCTCTGCACCCAGTAAGTGCTCAATAAATATGACTGACTGACTGAAGGAATGAATCAAAATCAATCGGTGGGATTTATTGAGCACTTATAGTGTGCAGAACACTGTACTAAGCACTTGAGAGAGTACAGTTCAGTAGAGTTGGTAAATAAAATCCCTGCCCATAAAGAGCTTAGAGTTTAGTGCAAATTATTTGGATGGGTCTCTGTCCTAATTTCTAAATGAGACATTTTGAAAGTTGCCCGTACACTTGGGAGAGTCACTGTCTTATAGTGACTGGAAATCAATCAATCAATCAATCGTATTTATTGAGCGCTTACTGTGTGCAGAGCACTGTACTAAGCGCTTGGGAAGTACAAGTTGGCAACAAGTTGGAAAGAACCCAAACCTGAGAGTCAGGAGACCCCGGTTCTAGTTTCAGCTTTGCCAACTTGTACTTCCCAAGCGCTTAATACAGCGCTCTGCACACAGTAAGCGCTCAATAAATACGATTGAATGAATGAATGAATGCCACTGGACTGCTGTGTGGCCTTAGGAATTTCACTTTAATCAATCAATTGTATTTATTGAGCGCTTACTGTGTGCAGAGCACTGTACTGAGCGCTTGGGAAGTACAAGTTGGCAACATATAGAGACGGTCCCTACCCAACAGTGGGCTCTCTAGGCCTTAGTTTTCTCATCTGTACAATGGGGGTAAAATCGATTGTGAACCTCCTGTGGAAAAGGGGCCGGATCCAATATAATGGCACTGTGTCTACTCCAGTGGTGAGGGCGTACTAAGCGCTTTAATAAATACCGTCATCATCATCTTTATGGGTCCAGTGACCATTACCGAAATTGTATGAACCTGAGATGCCTGAAACAGTTTGATTTCTGAGAATTTGATTTACTCCCCTTTTCTCCTTTGATCAATTCTCCTATAGGTGTTTTGTTAGTAAATACTGGGCTTGTCAGTATGAAAGAATTGTTCCATTATCTGTTTAATCCTGGGAAAAAAAAATATCTGCCTCAACAAGAAAAACCCTAATAAAAGCAATGCTGAGAAGCAACACGGCTTAGTGGATAGAGCACGGACTGAGGAGTTAGAGGGGTCTGGGTTTTAATTCCGGCTCTGCCACTTGTCTGCTTTGTGACCTTGGACAAGTCACTTCACTTCTCTGTGCCTCAGTTCTCTCTTCTGAAAAATGGGGATGAAGACTGAGCTCCCTGTGGGACCCGGTCTGTGTCCAACCTGATTAACTTGTATCTACCCCAGGGCTTAGTACAGCGCCTGGCATATAGTAAGCATTTAACAAATACCATAAAAAAAAACAACAAAAATCACTGTACGTTGACTCCATTATAAGACAGACTGAACTACGATTTTTGTGGCTTAAAGAAGTGTTCGTTAATTCCTGATAGTTTTTTGTTGTTTTTGCTATATTTTAAGCTTTCATCTGAAGAGAAGCAGCATGGTCTGGTGAAAAGAGCACAGGCCTTGGGGTCAGAGGACCTGGGTTCTAATCCCAGCTCTTCCAGTTGGTTGCCTGCTGTGTGATCAATAAATACGATTGATTGATTGATTGATCTTGGGCAAGTCACTCGACTTTTCTGTGCCACAGTTTCCTCATCTGTAAAATGGGGATGAAGACTGTGAGCCCCCCATGGGACAAACTGATCAAGTTGTAACCTCCCCAGCACTTAGAACAGTGCTTTGCACCTAGTAAGCGCTTAACAAGTGCCATCATTATTATTATTATTCTCTGGGCCTCAGTTCCCTCATCTGTAAAATGGGGATTAAGGCTGTGAGTCCCATGTGGGACAACCTGATCACCTCGTAATCTCCCCAGTGCTTAGAACAGTGCTTGGCACATAGTAAGTGCTTAATAAAATGCCATTATTATTATTATTATTATTATTATTATTATTATTATTATTATAAATGCTGTAAATTAAAATGACTATAACCATGGATAAGTGAACAGTAAAAGTAGTAATGATGGTATTTGTTAAGCGCTTACTATGTGCCAAGCACTGTTGTAAGTGCTGGGTAGATAATCACGTTGGACAGATATTCATTTTTAATGCATATAGAGTGTTTAGACCTTAAAGCAGTTTTCCGGTAAGAATTTCTGTGAAGGATCATGTCTGCTGTGTGAAAGATGATCCCAGAATTCGGTCCATTTCAGGTTAGGGGTAATAATCACCTTTAATAACGGATGATTTTCTTCTTGCCTCGAGGTTGAAGTCTGAACGGAAATATTCTCCACGGCTTATTTTCCGTCAGTTTCTAGACGTCACGGTCCTGGGCCATCCAGCTGCTTCGCCGGGAAACGCTTCAGCTTTCTGGTAAGCCCGACTGTTGGGAAGTTATCCTGACATTTAGCTTAAATTTTCCTCCAGCACGTTTTATCCAGTTTCGGTGTCTAGTGTTAGCTGGCATTCCCCTGCGAGGAGGAGTGGGGAAATTACTTGGTTGAACCTATTTTTGTGGGTGAAAATCCATGTGGCTCCTTGGATTAAACGATTTTCAAATAAACCATCATGCCCCTCTAGCCTTTTGTTATATTTGCCCTTCATCTTTTTACCATTTTTCTTTTATAAATTCGTTAAGCTCTTACTATGTGCCAAGCACGGTACTAAGCTCTGGGGTGGATACAAACAAATCAGGTTGGACACAGTCCCCGTCCCACGTGGGGCTCACAGTTTCAATCCCCATTTTCAGATGAAGTAACTGAGGCGTAGAGAAGGAAAGTGACTTGTCCAAAGTCACACAGCAGGCAATCAATCAATCAATCGTATTTATTGAGCGCTTCCTGTGTGCAGAGCACTGGACTAAGCGCTTGGGAAGTCCAAGTTGGCAACATATAGAGACAGTCCCTACCCAACAGTGGGCTCACAGTCTAGAAGGGGGAGACAGAGAACAAAACCAAACATACTAACAAAATAAAATAAATAGAATTGATATGTACAAGTAAAATAAATAAATAAATAGAGTAATAAATATGTACAAACATATGTGGCGGAGCCGGGATTGGAACCCATGTCCTTCTGACTCTCAGGGCTGTATTTTATCTGCTGCACCACGCTGCTTCCCCCACGGTTTTTCTGTCCGTTTGAATGGTCCCAGAATGAGCTGCTTAAAGCTACTTTGCTAATCCTGTGTGTTACATCATGGGAGTGAGCCCACTGTTGGGTAGGGACTGTCTCTATATGTTGCCAATTTGTACTTCCCAAGCGCTTAGTACAGTGCTCTGCACATAGTAAGCGCTCAATAAATACGATTGATGATGATGATGATGATCTAGTGGAAGGGTCATTCCCCTGGGAGTCACCTCCTCACCATCGACTTTAAAACCCTAAATCACCTTGCCTCCTCCTGCCTCACCTCACTACCGTCTTACTACAACCCAAACCCGCACACTTTATTCCCCCCAATGCCAGCCTTCTCACTGTACTTGGATTTCATCTACCTCATTCATGCCTTCATTCAATCGTATTTATTGAGCGCTTACTGTGTGCAGAGCACTGGACTGAGGGCTTGGGAAGTACAAGTTGGCAACACGGCTCAGGCTTGGAAGTCAGAGGTCATGGGTTCGAATGCCGCCTCCCCCACACGTCTGCTGTGTGACCATGGGCAAGTCACTTAGCTTCTCTGGGCCTCAGTTCCCTCATCTGTAAAATGGGGATGAAGACTGTGAGCCCCACGTGGGACAACCTCATCTCCTTGTATTCCCCCCAGCGCTTAGAACAGTGCTTTGCACATTCATTCATTCATCCATCGTATTTATTGAGCGCTTACTGTGTGCAGAGCACTGGACTGAGGGCTTGGGAAGTCCAAGTTGGCAACACGGCCCAGGCTTGGAAGTCAGAGGTCGTGGGTTCAAATCCCGCCTCCCCCACACGTCTGATGTGTGACCTTGGGCAAGTCACTTAACTTCTCCGGACCTCAGTTCCCTCATCTGTAAAATGGGGATTAAGACCGTGAGCCCCACGTGGGACAACCTCATCTCCTTGTATTCCCCCCAGCGCTTAGAACAGTGCTTTGCACATTCATTCATTCATTCAATCGTATTTATTGAGTGCTTACTGTGTGCAGAGGACCGTACTAAGCACTTCGGAAGTACAAGTTGGCAACATATAGAGACGGTCCCTACCCATACAACGGGCTCATTGCTTGTATTCATTCATTCAATCGTATTTATTGAGCACTTACTGGGTGCAGGGTGCAGTATGGTAAGCGCTTAACAAATACCAACATTATTATTATTATTATTATTATTATTATTATTATTATTATTATCCACATCCTGTCTCCATCCTGGAACTCCCTCCCTCCTCATATGTGACAGATAATCACTCTCCCCGCTTCGAAGCCTGATTGAAGGCACATCTCCAAGAGTCCTTCCCCGACTAAGCCCTCCTTTCCTCTTCTCCCACTCCCTTCTGCCTCACCCTTTATTCATTCCCCATCCCTCAGCTCCACAGCACATATCTGTCATTTATTTATTTCCAGTAATGTCTCGCCCTCTAGACTGTAAGTCTGTTACGGGCAAGGAATGGGTCTATTTATTGTTATACTGTACTCTCCCAAATACGAAGTACGGTGCTCTGCAGAAAGTAAGCGCTCAATAATACGAGCGTCTTACTGACTGAGTCGGGAGAGTTAGGTTCTCGGCCCAGTTCCGCCACCAGCCTGCTGCGTGTGACCTCGGGCAAGTCACCTAACCTCTGTGCCTCATTTTCCTCATCTGTAAAATGGGGAATGGGGAACTCAATCCATTCTGATGATCATGGATCTACCTCAGAGCTTAGCAAATGTTCGTAAATACGATGATACTAATAATGATACAGATGGTTTTCAATTTACAGTTCCAAGTGGAAAGAGCACGGGCTCGGGAGTCGGAGGCCGTGGGTTCTAATCCCAGCTCTGCCACTTGTCTGCTGTGTGACCTTGGGCAAGCCACTTAACTTCTCTGCGCCTCAGTTACCTCCTCCATAAAATGGGGATTAAAACCGTGAGCCCCACGTGGGACAACCTGATTACCCTGTATCTACCCCAGCGCTTAGAATGGTGCTCAGCACATTGTAAGCACTTAACAAATACAATAATAGTAATAATTGTTATTATTATTATTAAATCTCCACCCTCTTCTTTAAGGCGATGATTCTATTACAGGCTTGAAACTAAACGGTTGTCTTCTGCCCTTAGTGTGTAATTCTTGTCACGTGCCTCTCTGAAAGACCTCCCTCCTACTATGGAGTGAACATAGAAAGCACTTAACAAATACCATAATAGTAATAATTGTTATTATTATTGTTATTATTATTAAATCTCCACCCTCTTCTCAAGTCAATGATTCTATTACAGGCTTGAACTAAATGGTGGTCTTCTGCCCTTGGTGTGTAATTCTTGTCACATGCCTCTCTGAAACACCCTCCTTCTGCTATGGAGTGAACATAGTAAGCACTTAATAAATACCATAGTAGTAATAATTGTTATTATTATTGTTATTATTATTATTAAATCTCCACCCTCTTCTCAAGGTGATGATTCTGTTACAGGCTTGAAACTAAATGGTTGTCTTCTGCCCTTGGTATGTAATTCTTGTCACATGCCTCTCTGAAAGACCTCCCTCCTACTATGGAGGGAACATGATATTAATTTTAAATGTTTCAAGGATCTTCTAAAATAAAGCTACTTCATTCCTTTCTCGTTTGTCTACCATAGTAAGTTCTTTTAAATTGCTTTCATGTCAGAATTAGTACTGGAAACACCTTCAGCTGCTGTATTTATATTTAATCAATGCTATGTATACAACTTTTTGATCATTAATAAAGCTGTTAATAGTAGGCTTAATACCGTGGCGGATAGCATATTGCCATTTATATTATCCTTTGTTTATGATCTTGCAGCCAGAGTTTAATCTGTGTGACAGTGTTTATATCCAATCCAATTTGAAGCAATTTTTCAAGAGGAGCCAGAAGACTTGATGTTCTAAAAGAGATTAAGACCCCTGCAACAAGTAAGTGTTTGAAACTATAGTTTGATTTTGTTCTCCACTGACCCCAGAAAGAACTTTGTTTTGGGGGGTTTTTCTTAATGAAATGTTCAACAAATCAATTATCTCAAGCGAGCAGCATTTCACTTATCTGTTCAACAAAATCCTTGTATCTGGAAGGACCAGTGGACCATGCTTTATGGCAATTAGCTCGATTTTAGAGGATTCTTTGGCTAGGAGTTGGGAGTGGGAAACTTTACTCTTGGGCAATATGATATGGATCTGATTCTGAGGTGAAAATTTGGAAGGCAGGTTGCTTCTTGGCTGGGATCATTTTGAAACTGTCTGGAGGCATGGAGATCTTTCAGGCGGCTTCATATAAATTATTCAGGAAAGTAGTAGAGTGGATAAATATTGGCAGTCATTCTGTTTGAGCCACCCTACCCATTTGCTAGAAGAGAAAGGAATGAAAGAGGGTCAGAGGAATGGACTGAGATCATCTCTAAGGTATTGGATATAACTGAAGAATTATTCTGCACAGTCAAGAAAGCATTGGAAAGGAAGTTAGGAAACCAGGTGAGCCAAGGAGATAATTTCATGATATGGTGCCTTATTATGCCTTACATTGTCCATGATTAGACCGATGTAGGTTGGTGAGAGAATATTTCAAGTGCGTTACGATGAGTGGTTCTTCCAATGAAAGAAAGGTCTAGTTAAATTGGAGGATTTGCTGGGAAAGGAGGGATGAATTAAATGCATTTCCATTTGCTTTTAATTGTCTTATACTAAGCTTCATCTTTTAGAATGAGAGCATTAGAGCAGGACTGAGCTTGCCATTTCTTCCAAAAAGTCATTTTTAGTCATGAGGTTTAGAAGCAAAATGCAACTTTTCTACCCCCAATTTTTTTATCCCAGGTGGAAATGATTTTATGGTTTGAATTTCAAGTATTTCAGTCGGTAGGAAAGGAAAGGATGAAATGGACTCAAATGACTTAAAAGCTGGGAAGCCGTTAGATCTGTTTCTCTTCGGATCAGGAAAGCTTGATCTCTGATTGAAATTTACAGCATTCATTATGTGTTGTTTACAGGATCTTCCTAATATAAGAAATCCAATACCAAAGAGATCTTGTATCCTCCTTACACTTTCCAGTAGTCCTTATTAAAGCAAAGTGTTGGTGCAGTTTTCTATTCCTCAGGGTGGTAACGGTGACTCTTAAAATATAAGCAAATTGTCCTTCATAATTATGCTTGTATAATCGGATTATCAGTGGCACAACATTTCTCCAGGAGCAAATATCACCAATTGTACATTTACGTAATACACCCAAAATAGAAATAGTTGTAATTGTAGAATTATTAGAAGTAGTAGCAGTGGTAGTAGTAGTAATCATAATAATAATAATAACTATAATAACAATAACACAAATGCACGTTCTCGTCCCCTCCCACGGGGAGGGGAGAACAAGGTCCTTTATGTGCAGCCGACAGTTTTCTTCCGGCCCTCAGCATAGTTTTAAAATGATAACGAGTGAGCGATGAAGGGCAAAATTCCTGCCGGGGACCCTGGGAGAACGTATCGAGAGTTACTTTTCCTATATGATTGAATGAATGAATTACCAGTCGCCGTTTAGAATGCAAAGTCTGTATGGATGGTCAAAACTGGATTGCTAAATTAGGTTTCAGATGGCCTTCTAGACTGTGAGCCCATTGTTGGGAAGGGACCGTCTCTATATGTTGCCAACTTGTACTTCCCAAGCACTTAGTACAGTGCTCTGCACACAGTAAGCGCTCAATAAATACGATTGATTGATTAGTACAGTGCTCTGCACACAGTAAGCACTCAATAAATACAATTGAATGAATGAATGACCTCACTGCTGGCAACTTCAGGAGAAGCAGCATGGCATAGTGGAGAGGGCATATGGGCCTGGGAGTTGGAAGGTCATGGGTTCGAATCCCTGCTCTGCCACCTGTCTGCTGCGTGACCTTTGGCCAGTCTCTTCGCTTACCTGTGCCTCAGTTACCTCATCTGGAAAATGGGCACTGAGACTGTGAGCCCCACGTGGGACAGGGACTTGTGTCCCACTTGATTTTCTTCTATCCACTCCAGCGCTTTGCACGGTGTCTGGCACAAAGTAAGCGCTTAACAAATACCATAATTATTATTATTATTTATTAGAAATAAACAAATAGATACAGACATAAGTATTGTGGAGATGGGAGGGGGTTCAGGTCAGGGTGACGTAGAAGGGAACGGGAGAAGAGGACATGACGGCCTAGTCGGGAAAGAACTCTTGGAAGAGACGTGTCTTCAATTAGGCTTTGAAGTGAGGAGACTCTGTCTGTCAGACAAGAGGAGGGAGGGCGTTGGGGCCAGAGGAAGGACACGGGTGACATGGAACTTAATAATTGGAAGGATGTGATCTGGGGAGAAGAAAATTAATCAGAGGTGGCATCCTGGAGAAGATGTAATTTGGGAAGGGTTTTAGCAGTGGGGAGTGGGGTGGTCTAGTGGGTGCAGAAGGAGAGATAAAATAAAAATAAATGATGGCATTTATTAAGCCCCTACTATGTGCCAAGCACTGTTCTAAGCACTGGGGTAGATACAAGGTGATCAGGTTGCCCCATGTGGGGCTCACAGTCTTAATCCCCATTTTACAGATGAGGTAATTGAGGCACAGAGAAGCTAAGTGACTTGCCCAAAGTCACATAGCTGACAATTGGCGGAGCCAAGATTTGAACCCATGACCCCTGACTGCAAAGCCCATGCTCTTTCCACTGAGCCACGAAGGCGTTGGAGTACAAGATTCGAGACTGGGTTACAAGGAAGAAGTGAGTTAGGTGAAGCTCACTGTGGGGAGGGAACGTTTCTATCAGCTCTGGTTTTTTTTTTTTTTTGGTATTCTCCCAAGCCCTTAGTACAGTGCTCTGCACATAGTAAGCACTCCATGAATACCATTCTGAGCATGATACTGCCCTGGCCCGTTCCACAGTGCCGATTGGTACTTCCCAAGCGCTCAGTCCAGTGCTCTGCACGCAGTAAGCGCTCAATAAATATGATTGAATGAATGAATGCATGCCCTGCACACAGTAAACGCTCAATAAATACGATTGAAGGAATGAATGAATACCGGTTGGTGCACTCCACTCAACCTGACTGACTGTGCTCTCAATCAATCAATCAATCGTATTTATTGAGCGCTTACTGTGTGCAGAGCACTGTACTAAGCACTTGGGAAGTACAAGTTGGCAACATATAGAGACGGCCCCTACCCAACAGTGGGCTCACAGTCTAAAAGGGGGAGACAGAGAACAAAACCAAACATACTAACAAAATAAAATGAATAGAATAGATATGTACAAGTAAAATGAATAAATAAATAGAGTAATAAATATGTAGAAACATATATACATATATACAGGTGCTGTGGGGAAGGGAAGGAGGTAAGATGGTGGGGATGGAGAGGGGGAGAGGAAGGAAGGGGCTCAGTCTGGGAGCTATTGAATGACCACCAAGGTATAGTGTGAGGTAGGGTTTTTCCAGATTTTGTCAGGATTTCACCCTTAGTAGTCTCTCTGTCCTTCTTAGCCTAAAGAGATTAATAAAAAAAAAATAATTGGGGTTGGTACCACTTCCCCTTCTTGTTTTATGCCGTCAAGTTGCCTCAGACCCATAGCGACGCCATGGGTACATCTCTCCCGGAATTCATCCAATCGTATTTATTGAGCACTTACTGTGTGCAGAGCACCGTACTGAGCACTTGGCAAGTGCAAGTTGGCAACATAAAAGTGGGGAATGCCCCACTACCATCTGCAACTGTCCTGCCAGTGGATCCATAGAGTTTTCTTGGGAAAAATCCAGAAGTGGTTTACCATCGCCTTCTTCCGCACAATAAACATGAGTCTCCGCCCTCGACTCTCTCCCACGTCACTGCTGCCCAGCACAGGAGTGAGTTTTGACATGTAGCAGATTGCCTTCCCCTCACTAGCCACCACTCAAGCTAGGAATGGAATGGGTAGGCCTCTGTTTGACTCTCCCCCGACCCGAAGACTGGTAGAGGACTGGAAACTCTCCAGGTGTGATCCTGAGAGAGAAGTGACCTTCTTAGTAGTCTCGAATTTAATCCCTGGCAGTGCATTCCCAACCCTATGGAGACAAAAATTGAATTGCCAGAAAACATTGCCCGGGTCTGGACTCACATCGATCCAACTCCTCGTCGCTGAAAGGGTAATATTTTGGGGTCAATGAGGGGGAAAAAGGAAAATCTCTTTCTAAAGGAGAATATGGCTGTCCTCCTCCATTGGAATTTTTTTTTTCTCTAAAAGACAGGGTATTTCTCCAAGCCTCTTTGATTTGAGCTCTAGTTGCTACAGTGGTGATCTGCTTAATGGCAGCCTGCCTAGCTGACAATAACATTGTGAGTCGTTTCAGTTGGGTGTCTAATTCTATGTTCTATTCTTCATCATTACCATCATTTTCTTCCTTGTTAATTCCGTTCCACAATCATCCGACTGCTGTGAATTTCTTGATTCTCTATTCACGGGGTGGTGAAAGGCCTATTTTTTCCTTTAGATATGATTTCCTTTACCAAACAGCAACTGTCGCGTTCTTCAGAATTTTAGTTAGGCAGAGGAAACATAAGTAGGATTTCCAAGAACTCTCCGAGGGGCTGATGAGGATGGGAGACAGTAAGGTAGAAATAAAGGAGGAGGCTGGGATGTTTCCATCTAAAGCCCTTCTCTTTAGCGACCTGGTCTAACCTGCGTGGATCCCAAACACGGATCTGTTCATTTAGAGAATTAATCTCTCATCCAGAGTTTGCCGTTCCTGAAAAATCAATAGCCCTTTTCATCAAGCGCTTAGTACGGTGTTCTGCACACTGTAAGTGCTCAATAAATATGATTGAATGAATGAATGAATGAACAAATGATTATTTTTTGCCTAACATTTCCTCCTTTTCAAAAAATGGGATTTGTTAAGCACTTACTATGTGCCCAGTAGTCTACTAAGTACTGGGGTAGATAGCAATTAATCAGTCAATCATATTTGAATGCTTACTGTGTGCAGAGCACTGCACTAAATCCTTGGGAGAGGACAGTATAACAGTTCATTCATTCATTCAATTGTATTTATTGAGTGCTTACTGTGTGCAGAGCACTGTACTAAGCGCTTGGGAAGTACAAGTTGGCAACATATAGGGACGGTCCCTACCCAACAGCGGGCTCACAGCCTAGAAGGGGGAGACAGACAACAGAACAAAACATATTAACAAAATAAAATAAATAGAATAAATATGTACAAGTAAAATAAATAGAGTAATAAATACGTACAAAAATATATACATATATACAAGTGCTGTGGGGAGGGGGAAAGACATGACAGATAGATTGATAGACATGTTCCCTGCCCTAATGAACTTACAGTCTAGAGGGGGATAAATGCAAATTAATTGGCTTGGATATGGCCTGTGTCCCACATGGGGCTCACAGTCTTAATCCCCATTTTACAGATAAGGTAACTGAGGCACACAGAAGGTAAGTGACTTACCTAAGGCCTTAC